>NC_133347.1:15536437-16148937 GCF_030506205.2 Paramisgurnus dabryanus
AAACATTGTTATTGGTATTTAAAATGGATTCTAGCATGACATTTATTGTCTTAAAATATTGTGTGCATTAATAATTGATATCAATTTGATGCTGATGTTTTTATTTATTGATTCATTGTGCAGATTATCTGACATAAAAACATCCCATGTGATTTAATAAGAGCTTGAAATGTAACTAATACTTCATTCCGGATTCTACACAACATAGTCATGAAAACTTGCTTCCTCAAGAGACAGGTGGGATGCCAGCCGTAATTCATCCAAGTGGCACACACACATACAAACCCTTGTTGCTACAGCAACTGCCCCCAAGGATAGGGGGCAGTGAGTAGAGGTGGTGCCACTAAGAAAGAGCCAGGAATGTGTGTGTGTGTGTGTGTCAAAGTGAAGGTTACAGCCTGCTACAGATTGTGTGTTTTATGTCCCTCGTCCCTCATGACAGCTGAGATTTTTAAGTGTGTGTGGGAATAAAACTGCAAAGCGAATCTTTGCAATAACCAGCATTAACCAGAATTTATGTTACTGTGGTTGCACAGTAATGTATTCCTATTATTCTCCCTACAATTTTTAAGAGATGCTGTCTGTCTCATCTTCCATTCAGTCCTCTTTTGTCTTTTCTGTCCATCTCACGGTTTCTGTGTTTATCTGTCTGTCATCAACAGATTTTTAAACAGGTTATTCTGCCCAAAGGTGAGTCTGTCTGGTCTAAATGACCTCAAACTCTCCGCTGTCTGAGTTCAGGGCTCCAGCTGTACATACACCGGCCCTCCAGTCATAATCGACTCATGATAAATAGTGTCTAGTTTCCCAGGAGACAGTAGGTTTTGAAATGAAATAGATCCTTTTATTGTCAATGATTTATACTAACAGGAACATGTTTTCACATATGCTTCTGTTTCTACCATGAGAACCAGATGTAGCGATGTGCTGATGCTTATAGTTACCTGGACTAAGATAAATAATGCACATACATGGTACCTTGGAGTACTATTTAAATATTGTGATATATAAATATGTTGGTATCATCTGCAGTGGGGCTCGTGACTGCTCAACCGAGGGGGTTAAATTCAAAATATGTGTTTGGAGTGTCATGTGTGTTGCTTGCGTTTTCAAAATATGTGTTTGTTGCGTCATGTGAACCATCACGTGTTTTGTCAAAATAAGTACCTGCATACGCGTCAAAACCGTTTATGATAAAAAAGACGCTCACTTTCACCAAATACACGCAAGACACTTTCTTAACGGTAAACTCTGATTACGCATGAGATTACGCGAGTATCAGGCAAACGCGAGCGTAAAACCCTTAAGACGCGTCTGCAGCAGGCACTGAAATAAGAAACCACACACATGACGGGCTACATACATGTTGTGACGAACTTCGCATTAAGCACCCTCGAAAAATAAGTCACCGGCCACCACTGATCATCTGATGCCATCATTTTGCTATGTTATGATCACACCACAACCTCTGTCTCTCTCTCTCTGTCTCTCTCTCTCTCACTCACTCATTCACTATCACTCACTGTCAATGTTTTTTCTCTTTCTCCCTAAAGGAAGAAATAAACCAATAAAGCAAATTTGAGTTTTCTTTATTGGTCTGACATGATAGAAAACAGAAGTGCACCAATAAGATAACCTCTGTCTGTCTGTCTGTCTGTCCATCTCAGAGCTAGTGCGGAGCGGGAGGCTCATGTCTCTTTCTATGCCTGCTGGTGATCTGAACTCTCTGTTGCCGGATGAAGACAATCGTCGTCTTTACATTGGTATGAAGGACCATCTGCTGTCCACCAGCCTGGATGACATTACCCAACCGCCCCGCAAAGTATGTACACACCCATGCTCGCCCACAGAGACTAAATAATTCACACAAAACTGAAAGGGATTTTTATGTTAAATTTAAAGACAGCGAGATAACGTTTCAATCAAGAAGAATTTTTGAAAATTTCTCACAGATGTGTTTACATGCTGTCTACATAGCTAAGTTTGTATTCATAATGATTTCATCTGAACAATGCCAGGGAGGCATCCAACTGCAATTCCTCACATACTACACGAGCAAATCAGCTTATACATCAACATTTAATATGACTAAGAGGAACTTAAACGCACGCTTGTGTGTGCCAGATGAGATTAACATCCGAGTGTGTGTGCGTGGTGCGTTTCAGATACACTGGCCTGCAAATCCAGATCGAATCCAGGACTGTTTATTGGCTGGAAAAGACCAACAGGTGAAACAGTAATGCATACGCATACACAAACACAACGAATTACGATTGTATTGTCTTTATGTAACACAAGTTGCATGGCTTAAAGTGTCATATTGTCCAAACAATGTGGTCTAGGCTTACTGCAGATAAAGCCAACTGAACAAATAAAACCATTTTAATCCTCACTGTCTGAACATATTTTTCTTCATTAAATTCCCTAATAACCAAGCTTCCTGTTTGTATCACAGATGGATTGTGCTAACTTTTTGCGTGTGCTGAAGATGTACAACCAAACCCATCTTTATGCGTGTGGGACTGGAGCATTCAACCCTCGCTGTGCCTTCATCCCCACCAGCCTCTTCTTCAGGGTAATGAAAGACTGTGTTTCCCAGAATGCACCTCTTTCATAAACTCTTCCTGTTTAATGTTAATGAGAAATGGCTGTGTATTTATAATAGTGTGTGAGCCTGAGATGAATGTTAAAGGCAAACACCACTGTTTTCAATATTTTACTATGTTCTTACCTCAACTTAGATGAATTAATACATACATATCTTTTTTCAATGCGTGCACTTTTAATCTTTGTACAGCGCTTCTTGAATGTGTTAGCTTTTAGCCTGGCCTCATTCATTCCTATGGATCCAAACAAAAGTTTTATTTTGTGCCACCATACTTAATCGTGTAACTTCTCATGTAACAGTCTTTAAATAGGAAAAACATGGAAGTGTTTGGTGGCTTCTAAATTCATCCCTGTTTGGAGCCATAGGAATGAATGGGACTAGGCTAAATGCTAACACATTCACGATGTGCTGTACAACGAGTAAAAGTGCACGCATTGAAAAAAGATTAATTCGTCTAAGTTGAGGTAATAACATAGTAAAATATTGAAAAAATGTGGTGTTTTCCTTTAAGGAAAATGCATAACATTTGCCAAATGCATTAATGTACATTTTAAAGTGTAAATCATACAACGGGATATTGCAGGCTGAAGAACAAACCCTTCGGTATGAAGACACTGAATCTGGGAAGGGGAAATGTCCCTATGACCCTCACCAGAGAGCAGCTACCGCCATCATAGGTGAAGCAGCACATGTATAGCATTTGCAGTTTGTGTAAAGCAGTTTATCTATTTGTGTGTAACTTTCTTCATGTGTGTGCTTGTTCAGATGGTCAGCTGTATGCTGGGATCTCGTCTGACTTTCTAAGTCACGATACAGCTTTTATTCGAAGTCTTGGAGAGCGCCATGTGATTCGCACAGAACAGTACGACTCTACTTGGCTGCAAGGTGATGCATGCACACTTACAATAACACAGGCTACACACTAAAACAACACACAATAGTACATATGTGTTGTTGACAAAAATCAAACATACATTGTGTTATAAGTAACTACAAAAAATGCTACATTTTCTATGTATAGTTGATAATAATCAGGCTTTAACTTTATGTCCCTTTTTGCTCTCTCTCTCTCTTTCTTATTCCTCCTCTCCAGGCGCTGAATTTGTACATGTTGCAGCGATGTCCGAGAGCGATAATGAGGAGGATGATAAGGTGTACGTGTTTTTCACCGAGCGCGCTCAGGAGGCCGAAGGGGCCGCTGGGAAGGTTGTCTATTCTAGAGTCGCCCGCGTCTGCAAGGTATCTAGCATTACCTGCATAACTGCACTTGTGTGGCCTATATCCACCTTCATGATTTTGATAGGACGTGCTGGTTGACATGTCTGACTGATATATTTCTCCTGTGTTAATATTGCAAAATAAAATACTTTATTTACAATGGAGTACCACAAAAGTGATATCAAGTGGTACTGAAGATAAATCTCTCTCTTTCTCTTTCTTTCTCTCTCTCTTTCTAGAATGACATAGGTGGTCAGCGTAGTTTGGTGCATAAATGGAGCACCTTTCAGAAAGCTCGTATTGTTTGCTCTGTACCGGGACCCGATGGTATACCGACATACTTTGACAAACTGCGTAAGTAATTGACTAAAGCTTGACACGTTTACACATTCATTTATGTTATAGTAAGCTATTTTTTTATAACTGTGTGTGTGTTCCCTGATTTATAGAACATAGTTTATCAGCAGACTCAAACACACACACAGCACATACACACACACACTCACAGACAGAAACCGGTTTCTTATCTATCAGTCTGTGTAAACAAAATCCCTGCATAGAATAAACAATATTTTAATCCTCAGTCTGACCCAAGAAAGTCTTACCGTTGTCTGATTTCATACACATGCACTGCGTCACGAGTGTACCCATGGCACCGTACCCTAAATATATTCTATCTAAAAGATATACACAAACATTCAAAATCAGATGCATTCAAAAATGCATATCTGTTATCAGACTAAAGATATGCCATAAACTACGGCACACAAATGCACATAGAAAACCCATGATATTACACACGCTCACAACAATAATCAGAAATTCACAATGGCTATCATATCTGAAAGTTTCCCTGAACAGGCCTATTCTTCGTCACCTCCTAAACATGCTTTCAGAAGCGCCATGGTAATCTTTAAAGAGCCCAGGTTTACCTTGCTTATATACTGTAGTTAACTTTGTACAAGGCCAGTTATGTGTTTAATCTGTGACCTATTAAAGTCTTTAAAAATGCAATGAATTTTGGTAACACTTTACAATAAGGTTCAATAGTTAACATTAGTTAATGTATTAACTTACATGAACAAACCACGAGCAATAAATTTGTTACAGTATTTATTAATCTTTGTTAATGTTAGTTAATAGAAATAAAGCTTTTAATTGTTTCTTCATGTTAATTCACAGTGCATTAACCAGATTTTAAAAAAGTATTAGTAATTTTTTAATTAACATTAACAAAGATTAATAAATCCTGTATAAGTGCAGTTCATTATTAGTTCATGTTAACTAATGTAACAATAATTGCAACAATAATGTAAATGCATATAATAATATAATATAATTCAAATAATAATATAGATAACATCCATACAGATTAAGAAAAAAGAAAACACCGGGCAAGCATAGTTATACATTCATAATTCATACAATGTTTTTAGGAATATTTAATAGTTTTTAATTTAGCTGTTATATCATTATCCATATTGCTTTACTTTCGTCCTTGTTACTTCATAGTGGTAACTTAAGTAAATTATATATGACATTCTTGTAAAAGCTCATGTTGAGACTGTTTTGATGTAATATCCTCTTACATTAGGGTCCTCATGTTGCCATGGTTACAGTTACACCCAACTGTAGTCTGCGAATTATAGGTTAAAGATTAAGAAGCTTGAATAAATTGTCAATAAGATGTATTAAAGTATAAGTGTAGCACAGACAAAACATTTAATAAAAAATGACAATTTAGCATTTAAAAACAAGACAATTTAATACAAATTAAATTTCACTGAATAATAAAATGTTTACAGGATAATAAAAATCCATGTTTTTGTTTTTATGTGGTTTGAAGCTGGAATTCTTGGAGCAGATTCTTGTAGTAGGCTACTATATAATTTTTTAATAATTGCATTTGAATTTCAGCAGATTTACAAATATTTACTAAAATTTATTTATTGGAATTTGTTGTGATCTGCGTGATTTGTTTGGGAATTGTTTGTGTCCCTGAGATCCTGTGTTTGTAAGTGTTTTTGTGCATGCACAGGTATGCAGCCTACATACCAGTAAAAAACAAATAATATTGAAGTGTCCTTTAATATTTAATAACAAGTTACTGTAAATAATTTGAAACCTTTGAAGCAACTGTACTAGACATTTAAAAACACAATTGTTTGGTCAGTTAAGCTTAGTTAATTTAGTCTTGAATCTTTCTCACAGGAGAAAAAGACTTGGCTTAACCTTAAACACATTGGATTTTTGGATCCACCTGATGAAGAGTCATGCACATGGTGGTCTGTCAACTGTTTTGAAGGCCGCCATTATCTGTGTGTGTGTGTGTATACGTGTGTGTGTGTGTGTGTGTGTGTGTGTGTGTGGGTGTGTGTTTTCATGTCTGCGGTGGCACCCTCATCCTGTTACCGTATAATCTCGCTGCTAACCCAGGGTTGAGATGAGGGACAGCAGGAGAACCTGAGAGATGGAGATTAAGGTGGATAAGGAGAGATAGGGGCGGGATGGAGAAGTGTCAACAAGCTCAAGGCAGACAAAACTATCTCTCCTCAAGGAGAACAAAAGCTTTTGTTAGGGGAAATTGACACAACTATAGCATCCCGCAAAAGTGATAGACAGAAAGACGCGGTGAGGAGAAGTGAAAAGAGAAAAGAAACCGAGGGAGGAGGGGTGAAAGAGAAATGAGTGTGAAAGGGAGAATATTGAATTACCTCATGTTGGTTTCTGTGGATTGCGTACATTTGTATAATGCGAAGAAAAGACAAAGACTTAGACTAGCTGAGGGTGTCGTCTGTGCTATGTGCACACAAAACTGTACCTTTTACAACTGACCATCCCTGGGGTGGTACCCTAAGGCAGTGGTTCCCAACCTTTTCCACATCAAGGCCCCCTATTTGCCCACATCAATATTTGAAGGACCCCCACTCACTCAATTTTTTCCACATAAAATTAAATAGAACTTGAAATGAGTAGACAGATGTATATTCGCTACTAAAATGATTTATTTTTGCTTGTTTTAGCTTATTTACATACTTATTTTGTCTAATTTTTAATAATTTTAAGTCATCTTGAGGCCCCCTGGTCGGGAATCACTGCCCTGAGGGTGACGTTTTATCTATACTCTAAAAAATGCTGGGTCATTTTCAACCCAGCATTGGTTCAAAATGGGACGGGCCCAGCACACTGGGTTGTAATTTATCCCATGCTGGGTTTTTTCAACCCAAAATACATGGTTGTTTTAACCCATTTTTGGGTCAAATATATATCCAACCCAATTTCGACCCAGCTGCTGTGTCGTCCCTTTCTGACCCAACGCTGAGTTGAAACCCAGCATTTTTAGAGTGCATATATGTAGTAGGAGTGAACCAGGGCAAAAGTAAAGTCAGACGATAGTTACAAAGCGATTTTCTCCGAGCCCTGATAACATTTGCATTCCAAACTATGACAGCATCTTAGGCACACACAGAGCTGACAAATATTGCATTATTTACTTACCGTTTTCCCAGTGTAGATCCAGGAAAGGGTTTTCAACCATGATAAGTAAATTCCAAAAGCAGTAATTTTTTTCTCAATTTTGTGTTTCTCGTTTCATGTGTTAAAGTGCTGATCAGTCCACAGGCAATTTAGTGACCTAACACATCCTGAAGTTTGACCTCTCTGAGTTTTTTTAAATAAAAGTAAATCGAGTTTAAATTTGAGGAGATCCTTTCCGGTCGAAAGTAATACTTGTTACTTTTGTCCCGCTGCTAATACTGTTGTATATGTTGAAAATGTTTATTATTCTAATTTGATTTCATTTCAGTTTCATAGTGTTCAAACTGTTGACATTTTTTTTATCTTAACAATTTAAGTTTGTACTGTTGGTTGCTTTTGTAACATTTGACAAAACATTTCATTATTTTTTACAAAGATGAATGACAAAAACAAGTTTGCAGTTACATATTAATAAGATCATAGTCATGTATATTTAATAAAACAAGTGTAACACAAAAATCTACCTTGTTTTGTTTTGTTACTTTTGACCCAGCTGTGTGTTACTTTCGTCCCTGCTGTCAGGGTCAAAAGTAACAATTCACTACTCGTGTTTACAGTTTTTTTCGATTGCTAAACGCCAGTGGGCACAACTGGAGTCACATGTGCAAAACTCTAACTACAGTCTGCACAGCAGCAGTTCATGTGGACCAAACTCTAGTTCGTTTTTCATTGCTTGAACACAGTTTTCAAAACTTTACACACTTATTCCATGACTTTAATCACAACCTGCACAACACTGTGGATTTACAGCACTTTGTTCAAATGCTAACACACTGCTGTCAAAACTGTGAATCACACATTCAAAACACAATTGATTTCAGCATTGTGCCTTTCAAACACTGCTGATTGCAATTTCATATAAATATAAATTCCAATTTCATATATATATTTCATTTATATATAATATTACCTTTCATGTACTTTAAGTTTCTACCTTTTTTCTCATTACTGTAATTCCGTAAATTACTACAGACAACTGAAGCAAACTGCTAATTTTCATTTACCCTAAAAAATTATGATGTTCTAAAAAAAATATTGTGATAAATCAATAAATAAATCATTCTTTAAAGAAAACATTACTTGGTGTGACATCACTGAAATTGTTAAAACTGTAAAGATATAAAGTTTGTATTTTGTGTATTGGTGTTTGATGTTAGTGTTTTTCCTCTCAGTGTGTTGTGAGTGACAGTGTGTGTTATCTCAGTGAGGGTTGTGTTTAGTGTTTGGCTGCACGGAGCTGTTTTGAGCCATATGTTAAGAGTTGTGCTCAGGTGACTTTTGGTAGTGCAGACTGTAGTTAGAGTTTTGCACATGTAGCTCCAGTTGTGCCCACTGTCGTTTAGCAATCGAAAAAAACTGTAAAGTGAAATTATACAGAAGTCGTTTTACATTTTTTCAAAATTCCACCTGGTATTGATAGACCACACTTGTAAGTTACTGACCACAGCAAAAATATATCTCTGTCTAAAACATTATCTTTTTAAATTAAGTTTTTCTGAAAAATTGTACTTTCGCCCCTGCTCTCCCCTACCTTATAAGTGGTTTTGGGGACATAATTGTACCCTAAGCACCTATTGTGTACCTTTAAATGTCCAGTTAAATATTTTGTTCCTATACCTTTTTTTCTGATAATATAAATCTGCCTCAGGCTATGTATGTTTGCAGCAGCATTACTCCTTGTGTGTATTCTTATGAAAAGGTGTATTTTGGAGGATTTTTCCCACTGTCTGTTAGTGTGTGTGTGCGCGCGCATGTGTTTGATAAGATGTTTGATCGTATCTGTTTTGGCTGGAATGTGAGAATGGAGAAGTGAACCAGTGCAACACAAGTTTATCGTGAATATGTGTGTGTGTGTGTGTGTGTGTGTGTGTATGTGTGTGTGTGTGTGTGTTGTCATGCGTTTCTGAACCCAATTGAAACCACAAGCATGTCATATCAATACAAGTTTATATACGAAAGGAAGAGACTATGCGTGACTAGGTAAATATTTTTAAATGTATATATACCCTTAACAGAAAACAAGCGACCACATACACTCACTTATTCACTACAATTTTGTCTTTAGCAGAAGCACACAGGTGGCTTAATATTTGTCCTAATTTAATTTTCTTGTTTGTATGCAGAGGATATCTTCATTCAGCATGGCAAAGACAAAAAGAATCCTCTCATCTATGGGCTGTTCACCACTAACAGGTGAGTTTTACTCACTGTCCTGGGATCGAATTGTAATGCTCCACTGTTTTTAACCCCATAACTGAACAAAGCCCTAAGTGAACAAAGATCCATTAAAGGCACAACATGTCATTTTCACCGCTGGACATCATCAAAGTTGTTGTCTTCACCTTAATTGTCAATAAGAATCGATCCAACAGCTATAGGCGGTAACAAGCAAATCTATGATCAGGGACTGTGTGGTGTTTAAAATAGCAAATTCACTGAATTCAAATGTTGAAAACATTTGGGATAATACACATGAACACCGTGCCTAGAGATTTTTGGATATTTAATGCAAAAATTGAGTTTGCTGTCTCTGTCTATGTATTGCAAATGAATCTGTCTGCAGTTAATGAATAGACAGTCATAAAAAGCCATGTGTCTGTGTGGTTAGGGGTGTGGATAAAGTATTTCTGAGTCATACCATCCACCATGCACCCATAATGTTGAAAACACAGTGCAAGTTTAACCAATTTAACATAACTATTGAATGCCACGGGTTTTCAGTTGTATGTGTGTAATTGTGTTTGTGACTGCCAACGGTTTTGGATGAATGTACATAGGGTGGAGTGCGCAGTAAAATATATACAGAAAAAGTCATGGAAACAGTGACTCCCTGTTGAAAAGTTTTACTGAGCGTGTAAAGTCTCTCAGAGACTCGTAAAGTTTCCACAACAGATGACATTTAACCGACAGTAAGGAGCCAGCGGCTTGCAGCCTGTTTGGAACAGTTTGGTTCAAGTGTCACTTAAATCTAAGTCACTGTATTGTAGCTCATATTGTCTATCATTGATGTGTGATTCATTTCAGTTATACTATTCCCAACTATCTATTCCTGTGTTGCTTTTCTCTCCCTGTACAGTAACGTCTTGAACGGATCTGCTGTGTGCGTGTACCGGATGCATGACATTATTCGGGCTTTTAAAGGAAATTTCCTTCATAGAGAAGGACAACAGTACAAGTGGATGGAGTATACAGGCAGAATGCCCTATCCCAGGCCTGGCACAGTAAGTGGCAAACACAGGCAATGACACTGTTAAGAAGATTAAAGGGACATTCCACTTTTTTTGAAAATATGCTCATTTTCCAGCTCCCTTACGCTAGCACTTTTAGCATAGCTTAGCATAATCCATTGAATCTGATTAGACCATTAGCATTGCGCTAAAAAATATCCAAACAGTTTCTTTATTTTTCCTATTTAAAACTTGACTCTTCTGTAGTTACATCGTGTACTAAGACTGACGGAAAATTTAAAGTTGCGATTTTCTAGGGAGATATGCTAGGAATTATACTCTCAACTGGAGTAATAATCAAGAACCTTGCTGATGTAACATGGCGGCAGCAGGCGTAGTGATATTATGTACTGCCCGAAAATAGTCCCCTGCTATTGAAAGTAACCGATTTTTTTGCGTGATGCTAATGGTCTAAGCAGATTCAATGGATTGTGCTAAGCTATGCTAAAAGTGGTACTGCCAGACCTGAAGATCAGCTGAATAGATCCCCAAACGGTAAGAATCAAATGTTTATCTCTAGGAGAGCTGGAAAATGAGCATATTTTCAAAAAAATGTGGAATGTCTCTTTAAGAAAACATCCAGACTTGTGAATTAAGTTCATTGCTGTGCTTATATTTTACTTGAACTAAAATACTGAGATCTTTAATTGGAAATGATTATTATAAGCGATTAACGAATGAATCTTACTTGTCTGTCTTTAGTGTCCCAGTAGCACTTATGGAGGATTTCGTTCAACAAGAGAATTTCCCGACGATGTCATCTTCTTTAGTCGCACACATCCTTTAATGAAGGAGGTGGTACAACCTCTCGGAGGCCAGCCATTGCTGATCAGAGTGGGCGTGTCTTATAAGATGACCCGCCTCCTTGTGGACAAAGTGGAGGCAGTGGATGGACAATACGATGTGTTGTTTATTGGCACAGGTAAGAAGGTGAACTTGTTCTGTATTTATTTTTTTAGTGTTCATTTAGTTGGTAAATGTTTACTTATCTATGTATTTACAAGACTCTGGCCTGGTGCTCAAAGCAATTCACCTCCCTGTCGCCTATGGACAGAATCAGGAAATCACGCTTGAACAACTGCAGGTTTTTAAGGTAAAGTTTAAACTTATTTTCGGATTCCTTGTAATCACCGGACTTGTTGTGTTATCTTTCAAATATACTAAAGTGAATGTTTAAAAGGGCCATGTTATGAAAATCTGACTTTTTCCATGTTTAAGTGCTATGATTGAGTCCCCAGTGCTTGTAAATGTAAAAAAGATCAACCCAATAACTAAGTTTTGGTTAACCATTCTCTACAAGCACATGAAAAAAATGGTTGTTGAAATTTGGCTCTCCTTATGATGTCATAAGGAGCTCTTTGTGAGGAGTTGCTAGACAGATGAACCCAAACGCAACGATGTCAGGGATAAACAGAAAACACTTTATTCTTTCACAAACAAAAACCCACGAGGGGGTACAAAACATGAAACACCAAACTCAGACATAAAACACTAAACACTGACTGGATATCTAGACTTCACACAAACACGGGAAACAGAACACAATGAACCTGCCCAGAACTAAAGATACACTGACATTAAATAGAAGACAGCAAACAAGATAACGAGCGGGAACAGGTGATGGGAATAAGTGATAATTAACAATAAGCAGGAGGACGAGGGAGCGGGGACAAATTACAAGACACCGGAGGTCCATGCCAAACACAAAAACAAGGCATGAACCTCCACACAAGGCCAGGGACTGCCAGAACTCTGCCACCATGACAAAATACAAATATAACAAGACTTCAAGGCAGAGTCCTGACAGTAGCCCTCCCTCAAAGGACGCCACCTGGCGTCCAAAAAGGGAACACACAAGACAAGAAAACATGACATAATAAACATGACAAGACTATGAACACATCAGACTATGAAATAACAAAAGGTGCAAAACAAAACTTATCAAAACACACACATAAGTCCACAAGATACTAAAACAGGACAGTCCACGGGGGTTTGGGGCGAGGACGCAGCTGGTACTGCGCGGACTGGGTCGACCGGGTGGGCAGCGCGGACTCTGCCGGCGGCGCGGGCTGCGCGGAATGCGCGGGCTCCGGCTCTGGCTGCGCGGAATGCGCGGGCTCCGGCTCTGGCTGCGCGGGCTCCGGCTCTGGCTGCGCGGGCTGCGCGGGCTCCGGCTCTGGCTGCGCGGGCTGCGCGGGCTCCGGCTCTGGCTGCGCGGGCTGCGCGGGCTCCGGCTCTGGCTGCGCGGGCTGCGCGGGCTCCGGCTCTGGCTGCGCGGGCTCCGGCTCTGGCTGCGCGGGCTCCGGCTCTGGCTGCGCGGGCTGCGCGGGCTCCGGCTCTGGCTGCGCGGGCTCCGGCTCTGGCTGCGCGGGCTGCGCGGGCTCCGGCTCTGGCTGCGCGGGCTGCGCGGGCTCCGGCTCTGGCTGCGCGGGCTCCGGCTCTGGCTGCGCGGGCTCCGGCTCTGGCTGCGCGGGCTCCGGCTCTGGCTGCGCGGGCTCCGGCTCTGGCTGCGCGGGCTGCGCGGGCTCCGGCTCCGGCTGCGCAGGCTCCGGCTCCGGCTGCGCGGGCTCCGGCTGCGCGGGCTCCGGCTGCGCGGGCTCCGGCTGCGCGGGCTCCGGCTGCGCGGGCTGCGCGGGCTGCGCGGGCTCCGGCTGCGCGGGCTGCGCGGGCTCCGGCTGCGCGGGCTGCGCGGGCTGCGCGGGCTCCGGCCTGGCGACGGCTCTCAAGAGCGCACTGAAGAGTGCTGTGCGTTCCCCCTCTGTCAACCAGCAAGGGGCTGGACGCACAGCAATGGGCAGCAGCACCGTGACTGGAGGCGCTGCGACGGACCCCGACACCGTCGCTGGGTTCAGTGTTGGCAGGTTCATTCTGTGAGGAGTTGCTAGACAGATGAACCCAAACGCAACAGAAAACACTTTATTCTTTCACAAACAAAAACCCACGAGGGGGTACAAAACATGAAACACCAAACTCAGACATAAAACACTAAACTCTGACTGGATATCTAGACTTCACACAAACACGGGAAACAGAACACAATGAACCTGCCCAGAACTAAAGATACACTGACATTAAATAGAAGAAAGCAAACAAGATAACGAGCGGGAACAGGTGATGGGAATAAGTGATAATTAACAATAAGCAGGAGGACGAGGGAGCGGGGACAAATTACAAGACACCGGAGGTCCATGCCAAACACAAAAACAAGGCATGAACCTCCACACAAGGCCAGGGACTGCCAGAACTCTGCCACCATGACAAAATACAAATATAACAAGACTTCAAGGCAGAGTCCTGACACTCTTATTATAATAATACCACCCCTTAATCTGCACTATCCAACCACAGGACTGCCATTTAGTGCAGATGAAAAGAGAGAGAGAGACAAAATAATTCACAGCACAATTGAGTTTCTATTGCAACAAACCACCATCGTTGTGATCAGTGTTTGCACTTCATCCGCTCATTTGCATTTTAAAGGACACACCCAAAATGGCCAATTTGTGCACATACTTACAAAGTGGCAATTTTAACATGCTATAATAAATTATCTATATGGTATTTTGAGCTAAAACTTTGTGCTCTGGGGACACCAAAGATTGATTTGACATCTTAAAAAAATCTTGTGCCATGGCCCCTTTAAAGTGTTTATTCAGATGAACTCTTTTAATATTCATTTTGTGTTACCCAACAGCACAAGTCACCCATCACCGCCATGACGCTGTCCAAAAAAAAGGTACGGATACACAAACATAGACGTTCACTTTAATCACACAAATATACCCATACTGTCACCATGGCAACATTGTGATGGGTGGGAGATGCTTAAAACTGTGAATTTTCACACATATTTTTTCCATGAAACACAGAGTAAAAGCCGTGAATCTGTGCTTGAGTCAGAGCCCTGTAATTCTGATGCTGTATATTTGAATATCTGTGCTGATATTTGGGCTTATATCCCAGTTTTCCGGCTCACTGAAACATCCTGCATGAATTTATAAGCAAAGAATCAGAGTCTGGTTTATATCAGTGTGTGTTTGTCTCCAACAGATGCTGTTTGCAGGATCTGCGGAGGGTGTGGTTCAGTTAGGTCTGTTTCAGTGTGATATGTACGGCCAGGCCTGCGCTGAATGCTGCCTGGCAAGAGACCCATACTGCACCTGGGACGGGCACTCCTGCAGCCCATACATGCCAACTACACACAGGTGAAACACACAATCAAACACTCATATAAACCGGGATTACAATAAAAATGATACTAAATGCAATTGGGTGATTCTCACGAAATACAGACTTAAAAGGTGTCCAGCATCAGATTTTTAAAATTCCAAGGTACCTTGGGAGGGACCCTGCATTATTTGACAGAAAACTTCATCAAATACAACAACTCAAAAACAAAAAGCTTAACATTTCACATATCTTTGGAAAGGTGGAATTCTTGTGATTCGAATAATGTAAACCGTTTTAAGATACAATCATCACAGCAGGTACAATTTGTGTCCTTTTTAGGCATTTTTTTTTAGCCTTTTTCAGGAATTTAGGATTTAAAAAATATTTCCTATAGAATTATTTACAATTTTAGATTATCATTATAAAAAATTATCATTACCGCAACATGATTTTACATTAATATGCATTTACAAACTCATGTTTCGGTAATGAGAACTAAAAAGTTGTCTAGGTTCCATGACAAACAAAATTACATTATAAGACTTTTGCCTGGATTTCACAGACAGAGTCACAATGAAAAATTATGCTTGGGATATTTCAATAAATCAGATCTGAAATATTCCCTCTTCTGCAGGCGAAACGTTCGTCAGGTTAATGATGACGGCAATCCATTGAACCAGTGTGTCAGACAGGGAGGTGAGCAACAACATGCATACAAACATCCTGATATATAATGTGAAAGAAGCTCATACATTTGAGAGATGTCTTTGGCTCAAACATACATTATTAACATCATTCTGTTTGTTATGCAGCTGGTCTTCAAGTGGAGACTGAAGAGAAGACGCTAGTTGTTGCTGTGGGTAACAGCACTTACCTGGAGTGTCTACCAAAATCTCACCATGCCACTGTCACCTGGTATAAAGAGTTAGGAGAGAACAGCTTGGAACAACATAAGGTGCACATACATACCCAAACAAACATACAGACACACTAAAATCATATTTGTTGTTTCTAAAGTTTTGCCCATCTTTCATTCAGGTTGTCTCTGGAGACCAGCTGGTTGTTATTGACCGAGGCATTCTTATTCCCCGGGCAGAGCTCAATCATGGAGGTGTTTATCACTGTCAGCTAGAAGAGCACAAGTTCCGCTGGACGGCTGTTACTATCCGCCTAATTGTGTGGAGCCCGGCCCTACGTCCCGCAATTAGCTCCGCCCAGCCGTGGTACCAGGATGTGATGGCACTGATTAACCCTAGCAAACTGGAGCGACGCTGCAAGGAGCTCAGTCAGCGTTATATCAACAAAGACATAGGGAATCACAGACATAACAAACAAGAGAAAAACAAAATAGAGAACCACAGAAACAGAGGAAGAGGAGGAGAGAGAGAGGCAGAAAAGGAGAAAGGAAGGGGGAGGAAGAACCGAAGCAGAATGCAGAATTCGGCACAGAGGGTCCCAAGAAGTGCATAGGGGTTTACACAAATCAGGCTCACAAATAAAACACATGCAATATTTACATAGTACATACATATACGTGAAATCCTATTAGAAGATAATGGTTGTGTCTTATTTCACTTCCTAGTTCTCTATGTCGTAAATCTGTTTAGTACACTGATGACACAATTACAAAAATGTTTCTGGTACATCACATGTTTTGGAAGCACTTGGTGATCATGTTTATCGAGATAAACAAATAATATACAAACATAAAAATGCATGAACGAACTATTAAAAAATATTGAATAGTGCATGGACTTTTGAACTAGTGAACAGATTGAGACACACATTATCTGAATTATGTGAAGGATTGTTGCTAAGCTATTTATAATGTTTGAATGTGTCAAATAAGAACTCTGATCTAGAAGAGGATGTGGTCAAGAGCAAACATATTTACTTCACTGCTTACCTAATTGATTACTTCAGAACTGTATTACACATATCTGACAATTCCCTTAAAACAAGGGAGTGTCTTAAATTGTCTTCTGTTGATAAAAGAGAAATCTTCCAAAGTTAGGGAGCATTTTAAAAAAGTTCTTTGTTTTAAAAAGACTGCAGTGTGGATAGCACTTACTGTATTAAATAGCATCAGTGCTGAAATGCATTGCCTTGAACTACTATGTTTCTATTTATCTTTCGTTCTATTTATTTCTGTTTATAGGTCTGTTTAACTGCCTTGCTTTTTATATGTGTAAAAACTGTACACAGTATTTTTTTTCTTTTTAATATTTATGAGTACAATTTTGCTACCATAAAACTTTTGTCTTAGAGTGTGTTTTGAGAGATTTATTCAAATTTATTCAGCGTCATTATTGTTTCAGAATGAAACACAGCCGTTCTTCTCCTACAGCAGCTCAGCAAGGTCACAGTGAAATGACTGTATGATCCTGTAGGATTATAAACGAATGTGATTTTCCGTGGAAGGATGGAGACAAAAAGGGTGTCTTTAATATTACTGAACTAAGACTGCCAGAGAGTGCCAGCGACTTTCTTTGCATATTGACACACATGCTTTCCAAGACGCTTGTCACTGTGTCCATTCAAAAGGATGGAAAACTGCCTCCATTCAGAAGGATGAAAAAATAATGAGAGTTCTGAGATTTAAAGTGCAGTATGGATGTGGTTAGATGTGTTCAGAATTTATGAGAGAGGTATAATTTGTGTGTGCGTTTAACATCCAAACACAACCAGTGACTATTTTCAAACAAAACTTAAATGTTGTTAATGTTAATTACATAATGATTGTTTCATATGTGTTAATGTTGAACATGCAGAGGCAGATCTGGTCAGTATGTAAGGCAACTTAAACCTTGTGAATTGTGTAGGTAAAAAATTGTGTTTTGCATCTGCCTTTAACTGTAAAACTGTAAATAAAGTGTTTTGGAGACACAATTTTTACATTAGTTTATGTATGACTATGTAATTTGAGAATAAATAAGAATGCAATAGCTTTACAGCTGATAAAAACCATTATCATATCAAACAGTATTTTGCACGCAAGCATACAGTGAATATTACACATGTATAGAGGTTAAGCCCAGCGTGTTGCTGAAATGTCTTCTGGGCACAGCTTCCTATGTGAGAAACATTTAAATTCCATGCACAGATTGTATATTGCATCCTCATAAAAAATGACAGTATACTAGGAAATTGACTTGGATGTGTTGCCTTGGATACGACTGCCCCTTAAAACAGTCAGATAACTGAATGCCAAATAGACTTGGAGAGCCTACATGTGAGTAAATGAATACTCAGATGCAAATAAAGGAGTGTGTGGGGTTGTGCAAATTCCCTTAATTCACCAAAAAACTATTTACAGACTATTCGCAATATTTACAAGAAAACAAATAACAAAGGGGCATAAGCATTGACTTTTCTGTATCACTCATATTAATGTGGAATATCACATTTTGGAAGTAAGTTTCATGTGATTTTAAAGACCTGAAACCTTTAAGAGAGAGAGAAAAAGATGTAGGGTAAGGAAAGGTCATGCAATTCCAGCATCACTCTGGTTTTACCTCAGAGTGCTTTATTACAGGGAAGGCTTTGTTGGATAATAATAGGATCTTTCATGTTAGAAAGATCCTATTATTCTTGGTCAGGGTTTGGGATACAGTCAAAACTATGCTTACTGATGTGGGTGATATTTCCTTTAATTCAAATCTATAAAAAGACAGCAGGAACAGAGTAATAACGTACAGCTTATTACACACACATGACGTGGAAGTGATCATTGCTACGCCAGCGGTGTCCGTCACCTCTAGTGGTGAAATATGTGTACTGCATGTCAAGAACGACTGCCTAGCCCTAGATATCTTTGGTAAGTGAATAAATTAAACTCCGTTTTTGACTCTTACACATTCTTGAACATGTAAAATCAAATTCTAGTATATAAACAAACTTAATACTTTATTATATAATCGTTTTCAGATCTATACAAGGAGATTTATCGTTCTTTGCTTTGCGGAACTATCACGTCAACGTTGTGGTTCAGTACGACAAATATTAGGTGCGGACACAGTTTCCTGGCAACATTCATCCTGGGCGAAGAGCTGCAGGTAAATATTTAACTTCATATTATATCCTCCTGCTCATATAAGTCCGGTGAATATTGTAAATTGTCCAAAACTTCGCTATGTTCCTAGAGTAACGCTAGTTTACCTTGTTGTTTTTATGATATGTTGCCGAAAGATGTAGATTCAGAGGCCTGCTAGTACACGAAAGCTAAATCTTAAAGCTAACGTCAGGTGACATGTCAACTCCCCAAACCGGTTTGTGTTGTTAATGCTATTAGATCATACTTGTGAAACGTTTGTGATGCTAAAGATCCAAGGCAGTGTCGCATATTTTATGCCATTAATCATACAGGCTGTAAATCAATATGTTGTTGGAGTCAGCTGGCTGATGATTTCATCGTCATATGACTTCAGTTCCTCTTTCGTAAAAGAGACGCATACACCAACACCATATAATATTTGCCTTAACATTTTACTGAGGTTGACTGAACAAATAAACAATTTCAATGCATAGTCAGTGAACATTGGGTTAGTAATGTTTCTGTGTTTACATGTGTGACGTAATAACAAGTGTCTTTTGTGTTGATATTTCACAACTTCGTATTGAATTCATTTTAAAGAGTTTAAATGTACTGTTGTAGGCTATATAATGTTGAATTGAACTGTCAGATAGGTTGTCTAATTTGCAGCAATTACCTGTTTTTATTGCAATACACAGTCTGCACTATGATGTGTATAAATGCATTGATTGGATGGTTGATTAATGGATTAAGCTTGAGTTCAATTATTATGTCATGAATTAATAAGTAGATTACATGTACACAAATACACAACTATACCCACACAGTTACACTGACTAGATAATGCTTAACAACATCACATTTTTCTGATGAATTTTTCTTTATTAGTGAGTGGAGGGATGAGCCACTCTTCTGTGATTGGTCAGGATGCGCAGACGGCAAGCAATGGTGTGGATACCTCTGGCACTCCAAAGGCACCTGATTGGTCAGGACCTCATGGCTTTAACCCCCAAGAAATAAAGTTCATGGATGATCCCGAATTTATAGAGCAGGATACTCACAAGGGGACACCTGTCCTGTCTGAGATTCTCAAAAACACACCTTGCCACATGGACTCGGTATGTACGCACGCACATCAATCGAACACAGTTCTTGCAGAGACTCCACCCGCAGATGAGTCTCCACACATGACATGCACCCAATCCATTGAGACAGAATTAACACAAGCCCGCTCCAAAAGAGATCTGGAAGAATGGAGAGGAGAGGAGGAGGAGACAAACAGAGGTAATGGAGAGATGAACAACATCTACAAGAAAGAAATTGGGCAAAGGAAAGAGACTCTTATATCTGTTCAGGTAAGAGTGATTTTTTTTTAATATGGTTGCCAAAATTAAAATGTTCTTGTTTGACTATCTTAACGTTTTGGCCAATAATTGACTTTGAAGACAAATTTTTCATCGCATCTTTACAGCCAGTTGAAGCACTCTCAAAGAAACACCCTACCGCTTTCTCTGAAATCCAGGAATGGTCTAACTCCGATTCATCATCATCATCCCTCCAGGACAAAATCCAACCAAATACTTCAGTTTCCCCTGATGAGGCCCCTCCCCTCGTTCCAGCTCCTCCTCCTGATCAGACCACACCCCCTCTGCTACCGGACATTGACAGTTCACCGTGCCCTGCTCATGTGATGGCGGAGGTGCGCGTACGGTCTGTGCCAGAGCGAGATCGTGTTGTGCGTGGCATGCAGGACAGTAAAAGTCTTGATGAGATCAGTGGGGCATGTGGGGGCGGGGCAAGAGGAGGCGGGACTAAAGGTGGGCAAGCAGAGGGACGCAGAGCAACCATATCTAGTGCCCTGGAACTGGAAGGAACTGTCAGCCAGGAAGGAGATCTCACACACTTCATTACCAAAAACCTTGAACAAAAGATTAAAATGAGTTCACGGCCAAGTCTCGACACAGATTGTGAGTATATGAGCTGTTTGATAGGATGAAGGGCCTATAATTGATTTAAATTTGGTGCGTGGGTTACTTGAATCCTGTGGCCTCAGCATGTGTCTTGGATCTGTTAACATGCTTTTGTAAAGTATTACAAATATATGAAGAGCTGAGATGCAAAAATGAGAGTGCATCTTCTTTGATTATCATTATTTAATAATTAATGGAGGTGGTTTTTAGCGGCTATGCATCGGAGCTCCTCATATGTTGTGTGTGTGTATATATGTCACTTCTACAGCAGACTGCTCGGGGCCGGTTGTACATGAACGAGGATCTCTGCGTCGGCCGGCTGATATTCCACCCATTGACCCGTCAGTACTGGTGGACCTGCATAAACACACACAGGATGTTGCCCAAAGCGTTGAACTGATGCTGCGAAGCCTCAATGGAACCATACAGAATGTGAGAATTGCATCAAGACACATTTACAGCAAAATGTATTTGGACATATTTAATTAAAATCTCTATGTCTCCAGATGACTGCGTTAAGTGTGGGTTATATCCAGACGTACAGAGACTCAGTGGACAGTTTGGGAGAGTCGGTGGACATGAGTATAAAGGTGAGATTTGCTGTGGGAATGTGGGAAGTGTTTTTAATCATGCTTGATGTTTGTTTTAATTTGATTTGTGTCTGGTTGCAGGGAATGTACACACTCATGGCGCGATGTGAGGAGCTAGATCGCTCCATGCAACCTATACATGCTCTAGCTGCTCAGATTAGGGACATTAAAAGAACGCTTGATGCACTGGAAACCATCTGTAAGTAGCTATTGCAACAGACAACACCCATGGCCAGGGGAAGACTTCACCCCTTTGGAGATAAGCTGCGGCTCCGCCCTCTGCTATACTTTGCAATGGAATCATTTTGCCAGTTGTAATGTTTCCTTGCAATGCTCTGCAAGTGCTCGTCCCCTTAGTGACAGCTTTCTTCCCCGTCCTTGTCCTTGGAGACCACATCTGTAAGCACCTCCTTTTGTTGTGGCTCCTTGCCTGGGAAAACGGTATTAGGTCCTTACACCCCCAACACCCTCCAGGTGACCACAGGGAAGGCCCTGTTAATGAAGTGTGGTGTAGGTGGGTGTTTTGACAGACTGTGGCATTTCCCGCTGTAACATTCTCAAATATAAGACATAGATGTGTGTGTAACGTCAATATTTGCCGGAATGAAAACATTAACTTGAAGCCATGCTCCGTGTGTACTTGTTCCTCATGGATGTCTTCGTTTCTGTAGGATGGATGCCATGCATCCCAGATTTCACAGCCGTCATTGTTAAGTTTTAAAACAGTTGTATAGAATCGTCTAGGGAATTTTGGGCCCTTGATTGCTGTGTGACGAGTTATAATAAATGTGTGATGCATTAAATGTTTGTCATAAAACACCCCTCAATTAAGAGAGGTAGGTGGAGAGATAATGAGAAGCAGGATTTCTTTTTTTTTTTTTTGAATGGTGAAAGTAATCTTTACCTATTTGAACTGTCCTGTCTTGCTAACTTAAACCCTGATCTGTCATTAATGTGTATTTTAAATTATATCTACCACAATAAATTTGCTAGAATGATCTATGTGAAGTTTTGTGACATAATTAATGTTTCTGCTCGGTACGTTTTGTTTTTTTCAATTGTGTTGCAGCACTAATTTCATGGGTTCGATCCCCATGGAGCACACATACTGATTATGCACTATACACTGCTATGTATGAAAGCGTCTACCAAATACATAAACGCCAAATGCATTTGCCAGACACTTTAATTCAAAGCGACTTACATTGAATTCCAGGTATGTTAATATTGGTATGTGTGTTCAATGGAAATCGAACCCATGACCTTTGCAGTGCTAATGCAATGCTCCACCAGCTGAGTTACAGGGAGAAGTCTCTTTAATTGGGCTTGTGCAGCTGGTGTGCTATAACTGAAGTTCAGACGTCTGCATTGTGACACTGGATTAAGATGAGAGGGTTTATGTTCTCATATGGGCCTGCTAGGATTAGTTTACATTGCTGGACAAAATGTTTCATTTTGTACCCCTTTGTAGCCATAGATAAATATAAAGACATGTAAACACGGAGATATGTGTGTGTAATATTGAACGTTGGATGTTGTATTCCTCCAGTTGGAATTTGTTTTATACAAATATATAGTAATTTAACTAGCACACCCCAAAAGTCATCCATATCCATAAGTGCATGTTTGAAAAATACGTTTTCATTATTGTATTGAGGATGGTGCAGTTTGCACGAGCGGTTAAATCATCAGGCTTCAGATGCTGCTCAGATTAGGAGTAAACTTTGCCTGGTTTCTGTTTTGTTAAAATGTAAGAGATAAAATGAAGACTAAACATTTGATTAGATTATAGTTTAGTCAGATAGAGCGGGTTACAGCCCAGCCTGGCTGCATTCAGGACATCACATGGCCACACTATCGCAGTTCTGTCAAACGCCTGATGAATGTTTGACAATGTAGCATGCGCACGTTTACCCGTGTGCGATCAGCAATTAGATTTGCATTGTTTGCTTGTATTTGGGTTATGTGTATTTATTGAAATAAATGCTTTTCAGAAGAGCTTTTTCTTTAGACTTTCCCTGGTCTTGATCTTCACTCAAATCTGCTTAAGCAGCGGTTTTCCGAACAGGGTTTAGATTCATCCAGGACTTGGCCTTTGTTATATTAGGGCATTTAAGTAGTTTTTACAGTCAAACCTTACAAAAAACAATACTCGTGTGCATTTTGAGACGAAACAACGGCACTGATATATGTTAAATTGGGTGATACTCACGAAATCCAAACTTAAAAGCCAAGGTGTTCAGCATCAGATTTTTTTTAAAAGCCATTGAAGCCGAATTTTTTTGCACATATAAGATTAACTTACTATAGTAACTTACTATAACCATTATTTTAAGATGAATTAAAACATATTTCCTATAGAATTATTTACATTTTTTAGATTAGCATTATAAAAAATTATCATTACCACAACATGATATTACATTAAATATATGCATTTACAAACTCGTGTTTCGGTAATGAGAACGAAATAGTTGTCTAGGTACTATGACAAATAAAATTTCAACTTTTATCTGGAGAGAGAAAATAAGAACTGTTTACCTGGTAGCCATCTTGAGTGTTACAGTCAATTATGTCCCTTCCAACCCTTTTTTTTTTTTGATAATGTTAGTTCCTTGAGGGCTTAAACCATGATTGAAAATTGTTGCGGAAGATGAGAAAATTGGTCTTGGACACATTTATATTCCTTATTATTATCTCTACATTTACCAATGATCACCAAATACCACATGTTTCTTTACTGTAAATGTTTATAGTATAACATGCACTGAAGCTTTTATTTTTTCGATTTTTTTTATTATAAACATATCCATGTCAAAGAACCCAAATCCAGTCATGGACACATTGCGGTAATGAAAATTTTCCCCTTAAATGTGGAAAAAACAACAAAATTGGTTTGTCATTTAAAATCATGTGCAAAATAGTACATGAAGATATGTTTGTAATTGTATGCTTCTTATTTTGATACTCTTACTTTGCATTTACTTTTTTTATCAAAATGTTTCATGACACCTATTTTCGCAAGAATCACCCTGATGTGTCAGTACAAGGTGTTTTTACATTTAGGCATCTTAAACATTATTTTAGTCTGGGACTAGAAAAAGCCTTGTCTGGGAAACCGACCCAAAAAGTTCAAATACATTAAGTTCTCACCACGTTTATGTCTTATATTATATAAAATCATCAACTGATTGTATATCAAGGTTATTTTACTAAAACTGATTCAGAGGAATTAATCTGTAAAAAGATAATTTTGTCATTTAGCTATTCTGTCATTGAAATGAGCCTAGAAAAACTTGTTTTAAAAGTTACACAATGCGCTTTAACAGAGACATTCATACAAGCATCTACATTCAAAAAATTTAGCAATAAGTCATCACCCAAATTCAAGGCCAACTGGAGTTAACAAAACTCCCATCACACTCCAGTTGCAGACACGTCAAACAGTATGAAGTTGATGATAACCAGCAAGGACAGAAGCATAACCGGTACATGACTTGCACAGCTTCCGCTATCTATCAGCTGTCTGGTAGGCACTTCTGTAACTGGAGCTTCCACTGTGGTAACCACCGTGCTTTCATTCAGGCTTATCTCAGTGATGGTCTTTACTGTAGTTGATGGTTGTTTCTGTCCTTTTTCCACCACCCCGTCTGATTCCTGATCTGCAGCAGCACCTTCCAATGCCTCAAACCACTGACAGCGGAAGTCCTTCTTCCAGACGTCAACATAAGCGGCAGGAAGTTCTCCTGTTGCTCGAACGCCGTCTGCCCTGTTTGGCACAAGCAGGAAGTGGGGTGAAGGAAGATGCAAGTACGTGGGGTCCTCTGGTTTCTTGCGCACACAACGTCCACGTCCCTGACACAGGGAGACTCCGCAGAGACGGGCGGCAGTAGTCACGTTGACGGCGTATGGGCCAAGAACCTCACGAACGTATATGCTGAACTCTGAGCAGGATTTCTGTTGCAGAGACAACACATAATTGCATTCATAAAGCAATCTGTAATAACTACAATGGAAATACAAAGCACAGCCAAGAATAAATGAATGAGACCTGTGTTTTAACTGTTAAGGCTCTTTCCCATATAATAACTCCAGATGCACCCATAGCAGCACTCTCTCCAATTGTATTCACCAGGTCAATCTGATAAACAAACAAATCAGCTTTTAATTCAGGTTATACTCAATAACAAGGAACTTTATTTAACTCACAAATAACCTGTTTATTACTTCTGACAGGAAGTTGTTAGAGGATGTGTATGAAGTCTTGATCAATGGAAACACTGGAAGATCAGAAGTGGTCCCTGCGAGTGCTGCCACTCGTAATGCTTCTCTGATTTGATTGGTTGCGTAAAGCCACGCGCCCTTGGTTCCCTCCGGCAGCCTCTCCAGTGAAAGGATTGGGTAAAGGGCACCACTACGTTTCCATAGCCACAGCAGCTCATCATTCAGGGCCATTTCTGCTGCAGGGCACCGTCCGGTGTAATTGGCTAACGCTATTTGGGTGGAGTCAAAGTTGTAGCAGTTAGGATATGGGGTCAAGCCCCATAACCTCTGTGGACGGAGTCTGTTCACTTCTCGCAGGGTCTCAGTCAATATGGACTGTGCTGCTGCTTCAAAGTCAACCTGACAGGAAATGACATCATAGTGAAAATAACAGAATGCCAACTTTCTAAATATCTAGTTTTAAAACTAAAGCAAGCTATTTTCCATTAAACTTGTTTCATAAAATTGCAGTAACTAATGTTATTGAACTACAATATTGTATTTCAGTGATTGCAAGTGTCTAACTCAATCTGTGTGATTATCATTACCTGAGCCCATTTTTCCAATTCTTCTGCTGTCCAGTCAGGAAAAAATCCCCTGAGTAGTGCCCTTGACTCCACATGGTACTTCGTTTTTCTACCTCTATTTCTGTTCCACTGAGGTGCCCACTCCTGCCAGAACAGCACTCCCAGACCGGGTGCTCCGGCCTGGGGTAGTGTGGATGTCAGATCTGCCTCCACCCTCTGGAGGTGACGGTCAAGGCTGCTGTGTTGCGGTAGGCCACCGTTAACAGGTCGATCCTGTGCAGTGAAATATGGGTAAAGTCCTAGCGTGTCCTCATAAAAAATCGACACGCGGCCTTCCCACTCCATTCCAAATCCAGCTGGGTCCGGCCGACCTAAACAGTCTTTATCCGGAACCCCCCACAGCACCAGGAAAGGCTGGCCAGCGAGAAGAGGAGCCCGAGCAGGACCGCAGACACACACAGGGGTGAGGAGACAGATACGGATGAGTAGAGGAGAAAAGAGGAGAAAGAGTTTGGAAACGAACATGTGTTTTCTTTCAGCCATGGGGCTGAGGAGAAGAGGTGTCTTCCCTCATCCGTGAAATCAGAGAAAAACACCTTTGAGGGTAAGAATTGCAGAGGAAGAGAAAAGAGAGGGACAGATTAAAGAAAAAGCATTAAAATGCATTGCTTTTACAAATGGCTAAAGCAAATATTCAGTTCAGTTCAAAATTATTTATATTATTTCTATAGCAAAGCAGCTTTACAGTAAACATAATAGTGTAAAGATATAGAAATATAGGCTTATAAAATATATAGAATACATTTAACAAAAATACATGTACATTAGCAATACCAACTGCGAAAACAATATACATTATATTTGTCAAATAACAGGCACCATTTGAACATTTGTTTCACGAGTTCGCATTAACATTTAATCGATAGGGAATGAGATAAAGCATATTTGGCGTGCTGTCCGAGGAGAGGGCTCCGAGCTCGGAATTTTGGCCCGAACCCAGAGTACTCCCCCCTCTTTAATTGTGATAAATGAATTTAGATGAGAGTGAGGTGATGGGGTGGAGGAGGGATGCTGCAAAAAATCTGTCAAGGGACAGAGGTGAGGGACTGCCTTTTATAGGCACCTGACTATGCTCCTCCCGAACTTAGTTAAATAAACTTCATTTATGAATATGCACTGTGCAAAAGGCCCCCATGCTACCATTAGATGTGTTGTTTTTGCAATTGTATAGTGATCATATATGATTATTTCTCAGTCTCTTCATTAGAATACAACCAGAAAATACAGGAAATGTGTATGTTATATTAAAACACAATAAAAGTATAAGCTGAAGTGTCAAGTATTTAGGGTAAACTCCCCTTCCGCTTGAGCAGTAGCAGGCAGCTGCAAGATCTCTTAAACCTAAATGAAATTAAATCCTAATTTCTAATCCTAATCGAAGGACTTCAGGACTTCAGTCTCCTCAAAAAAGCTCAAGATGTGTTTAGTGCCAAGATAGGTCACACTACATACTGACTGATGTTCTGAGAATTGTTTTGTTTTTAATTTTGTGTACATGTTTCCTGTATTTTCTGTTTGTATCTTAAAAACAGTGAAAAATAAATATGGATGGACATTAAAACTTTGCTTAAACAAAAAAATCAGGTGGTGGAGGTCTAAGACTTTTGCACAGTAGCATACTGTAGGCTATATGTTTGGACGTTTTTGTAATAATTTCTTTTTTGTTAAAAAAATCTTGATTTTTTGACATAAATCAATAAACACTTGACATTAATTATATGACTCAACTACCTTTGACATTTATAAAAAAAAAAATAAACAGCAATGGTCCAGGTTTAAAACGGCCTTTGAATAGCCTATTTTTAGCCTCTCAATAAACCCGCAATATGGAGATTATACAGTTTTTCACTTTATGAGGACATCTTTGAATACATGATATGCCACCCACCGGTAAAGGGAAAAACGTCGACAAAGCGCAGACCGAACAGAGTTTGACATCAAAATATCGCGAGAGCGAGCTAAAACAACTTATCTTAGTTTCATATGGCTTAGTTTGACGCTATTTTATACGCCGATTGATCTACGCAGCCCCGCAGGAAGTCGCACACACCTAAGTAGAGACAATTCAAGATACTCCGGGATATCGTTAATGAGATTAATTAGTGCTACCCAAATGCAGCACCGTCTGTCAACAGAGGGCGCCAAAGCGCAAAACATCACGTCTAATAACACAGCACAATCTGTGGATTTTGACGACTGAATACAATATGGATTTCAACCAGAGCCGGCCCAGCCACTAAACGACACTTGCAATTGCAAAGGGCCTCGTGGCCAGCAGAGGGCCCCCTAGCTAGGGCCATCACTTAGCTAGTGGTTGAAAAAAATCATTCATCAAAAGTAACATAAAATAAATATTCATTATTTATTATTATGGCAATGTTAAAAAGGCTGTTACTTGTTATTATAGTTATTATGAAAGTTCGCTAATAAATAAGATCTCTTTCTTGCCGAGATTGATTGACACACAACATCCAGCGCAGCAGCCAATCAGTGCCCGCGATCTATGTGCAGGCGAGCATCCCGCCCACAGAACGCAAAGTTGAGTTGAGCCAGATCACTGATACAGACGCGAACTTTTGCTGTTGCTTTAAGGACAATTTCTTTAATGCTATGTGTGTTTGTGCGTAAATGCGAAGTAAGTGGATCTTATTTGACTTCGGTAATGACCAAACCTGTGTTCTGTTTGACTTCTCTTTCTTATATTTGCCATCATAACGTGAATTGGTATATTAATCTTAATAATTAATATTTAAACGGTTTAACGTGGTAAATTAATTCTGTTACGCTTATATTTCACGTATGCCATTGTCATTTCTACATATGTATGTCATTAGTGTAATTATATTGTTAAACGTCTGAATTTAAAGTGTTTTATGTGTAAGAGTAAACAAACTCATGCGCATATGCGTGGTGGTACATGCCCAGACAGCGAACTGTTTTTAAAACCACCTGCTGGCCTTTGCAAAAGTTTATAATGTCACTGTTCAGTCTTTAATATTTAAACTATAGCAATGCATATGACATACAGTAGTCAGCTTTGTTAGATTAATGTTATGAATGCAATGTTAATTGTTAATCTTCAATTATTAATATTATTTGCAAGTTAATTGTTATTATCCACAAACCTATGTTTGTGTCAGATTTTGCTCATCTCAAACAAGCCTATTAACTTTTGTTATGCTATTTACGTAAGGGATAATATATAGTGAGGCGAATGTTAGGTACTATTAACCTTGTTTGTGATGTTTTAGATATTATTGTTAATTTTGTTTATTTGAAAAATTTAAACATTTAAGTGTTATATTTATTATTTTATATTATATTTTATTTAAATGTTATTCTATTTACTCAATTTCATTCAAATTATATATAGGCTGTTGTTTGTGCCTCTTAAACTCTGGTGTCAATTAAAAATGTTTCTTTGATGGTCAGTGAAAAGTCTTTTTATTTAGCAAGTTCATCAGTGTGTGTTTGTTGCACTGCACTGCCATTCAGTTCAGTCAGTGGTATCATATTTTTCTGTTAGACATCAAACATGGAACTCAAATCAAGAACTCAAGGGGGCAGTTTCCCTGACAGGAATTAAAGTAGTCCTAGACTAAAATAAAAGTAGGCTAAGAGCTGTCCAAACTGAAAAAAGCTTGCACTGACATATCTTAAAATACACCAGTGCTCTTTGTTTTGCCTCAAAATCCACACAAATAATGTTTTTAGTAAGGCATTTTTGTTCAAATTAGTTATGTTTTCTAATTAAACTAAGGCCGAGTCCTGTCTTAAGATATTCCCTGTCCGGGACCACCCCAAGGTCTTTTATTGTCATTCTGTAGGCTACATGTTGCCACATAAGAACGAAATACGTACTCAGGACCAGCAATGTAAAAAAGATCATTAACATACAGTATACATAGAATAATTAAAACATAATTTAATAGACACATTTAAAAAAAATAACATAGTAGAGATAATATGTGCAGTATAGTCATAAGGTAGTCATTGCTTTTCTTTAGGCCTTACTTAAAACGGTCAAAGGGGCCTCCGACGAAATTTTGCTTAGGGCCCCCAAAGGTCTAGGGCCGGCTCTGATTTCAACCAACCACCGAAACATTAACGTGATGTTTATTCCTGTCAAGTTACTTGGTAGATTCTATTTTTAATCATAATTCATTGTTTGCAAACGAATTTTTGGTGTTCTTCGCAAGTAATGATTTGCTTCTCAAACATAGTGAAATAGGGATGGCTTACTAGCATTGTGTAGCCTAAAAATGGGTCGCAGAAATACTATAATAATTACAGAGTTTATTCCTATTTTTGATGACGTTGATTAATTTATTGGTGTGGCTATCCGTAACTGGGATAAACACTGTCCAACAACAAATCTAAATAGTCGTGCCGATTTACTCTATCAAAACCGTCACGCATAACAGCTTTATTTGTTTTACGAAGAATACGAACTAAATGCAAGTGAAAATAGTTCATTTTTCCCGACATGACAGAATACTGTGTATTTTATAGAAAATTACTAGATAGTGGTTAAAAAAGCAAGCAAACAAAATAAACATGGTTACTAAACTATGGTTACCCCCCATGGTTGGGATACTAAAACCATGGTTTTGCCAATACACCAATTGTAATCAATACATCAAAAAACATCGTTGATTTTTGGGTTTCCAAAAAAAGTGAAGTCCCTTTTAGATCTAGTTTCCCTCAGGTGAAAAAGAGGTTTTCAAGACAAACTGATAAGTACTCCCTCATTTTTATGTTGCCTATATTTTTGATGAATTAAGAAATGCAATGTGAACTACTGAGATGTACAGTATACCTTTTAGGGGAACAAAAACAGAAGGGTGAGTTTTGGTAGAAATACTTACCTCTGCATTGACAGATCAGGTGTGCATACCTGGATCCCCAGGTTAATAAATTCCAGAGGGAAAGGTCAAGGTAAAAAGGGTAAGTAGCAAAGCTTTTCTGGATGGGAAAATAAGAGCTTATTTTCATTTGTTAAAGTACTTAGATGTCCTGGTTCTGTACAGGAAACCTAAACAGGAAGAGAGTCCAACCCAACTATGAGGGATAAGATGTAATGGAAATAGGATGGATGAAGTGGCAGGAGGAGGAACGAGAAGAAAGCATGCTACCTCAGCTTCACCAGGGTAATCTGTTAGTAAGCAGGGTCACTACTGACCATGATAATCACATGATCAGACTGACCGTAATCTCCTAATCCTGTACCAAACACACCTACACACTCACAAAAATAATAACCCCCTAAATTTCCACACACATGCAAAAAAAAATCAAAAACATCCAAGTATAATAATAATCTACATTTATACCCACAAAATATGCATTTACTTACTACTTTGTTTTTTTATTTAAAAAAAATGCCGGTGTGTTATTGAGACTTTCAACATCTGACAAGCTTATAAATCTTAAAATGGCATGAGACTGAACAATTTTGTTGCTTAAATAATTTTTTAGCATTCTGTAATCATTCCCATTCACACACAGCATCACACTAGCCCCATTCTTTTTATCTGTTGTCTTTATCTGCCTTTATCTATTGCCTCTCTTTTTTCTTCTCTCATCTCTGCACAATGTCATTCGTCACTTTGCTAAAGCTTAAATCCATTTCCCGAGGAGGATTATTGGTAAGATTATTTACAATTATCCAAACATAATCTGGCATAATCCTGAAATCTTTATAGATTGTTCTGTTTCAGATTAGATGATTGTAATCATGTCTCGTATAACTTAAATCTAAGTACCTGCTGCCATAAAAAGGTTTGTTGGTTTGGTCTTTCTTATGATTGGAAATGTTCGGTTATTTATTGCAAATTTTTGGCACTGGACACTGAACCTTTACATTTCTGAGTTAAGAAGATTTTAGTCAATAAGTTATCAAAACAGAAAGATAGAAAAGTGTGTTAAACATAAAGAAAATGAATCCTCAAGATTATTATTACATTATGACATAGTTACATAAGAACAATAAGTTATAATGATCTATAAGTGCAGTTGGTAGCTGTCATTAATGCTTTATCATTAAATATGTAGAGCTCAGATGCACTTATGTTTTCTTGTATATAATTTTTTATATCAGACTTACACTCTAAAAAATATTTAACCCAGGGCTGGGTAACTTTAGGACAGAACACCATAGATGGTTTCAACAGTAACAACATAAACAAGCGGCTTTCGTGGTCCACACGTAAGTTCCGGTAACCTCCACTAAGAATAAATAACAACAAAGTTCTTTAAACGTAGTTTATTTATATAACAAACAAAAAACACATAGATTACCTAGGAAAGCAAAACATTTGTTATTTTCGACGAGGCATTTGTTCAAGAGATCAGTTTAGCAACTAGTCAGACCATTGAGTAAAACGAAACCGGAAGTAAAGTTCTGATCCAGACGTGTATCGTGTCACCCACGTGCGTCCGATGAACGCTAAAGTTAGTATTTCTGTGTATTTCTTGATGTACCAAGAGCATTCGGTTAATATCATTATCTTATTTTTGACAGAGGTAAAGTTTAGTGGCTTTTGCATCTGAGCTCCTGATAGGTTGTACGGATTTTTTTTATGTTGTGCATATTTATGAAGAATTAAATTATAAAGAATTAGCATACTTTTTCTTTTTGCTTAAATCTAATCCATCCATTTATCAGGATGGATACACTGTAACATTTGCGATTATGTGGAGTGAAAGCCGGACCTCCATCTGGGTTTCTCTGCATAATCACCTGAATCAGCACCACATTTTATAGATTAGTGTGTGTGACTGTTTGTCATATGAAAGTGTATTTATTCTATGTGTGTCTATGTGCATCCGGTATGTGTGTGGTGTTGTTACCTGTACGGGGTTTTGTGTGTACATATGTTTAGAGGAGATTATCTGTGTGAGGTATCTAAGGTGATGCCCGCTCTCCAGGTCCCATCACCATAGCAACGGCTCAGATGAGTCCGGCCTAGACAATAGATGGGGTTAAGGAAACGAGTGCAGTTGAGTGTGTTTGTATGGAGATTCAGTTTTGTGGATGCTGATGTGTGTCAGTGTAGCTGCTGGTATTTTGTGAGATTGACTTTTGTGTCATCAGTTTTTGTGTGTATTTATAAGATAGGTAAAATGAATATAGATCAGTGTAGTGCACACTCACCTTAAGTTTATCTGATGATCTGTGGAATCCCCCTTTAGCTAAATTCACCTTTTATTTTGGATTAAGGTTTAATTATTTTTGAAAAGCTTAAAAAGGAGCCTTAATACCAAAATTACTCCAGGAACATCTGCTGACTTCCTTATTTTACCTCTGGTGAGTTGGCATCTCTGTGTCCAATCTCTAGTTTGTAGATGCAGATGGAGACAGGTGTTGAGGTTTGGATGTGACCTGGCTTACCTCGCTGAGCCATTTTAAACACTTCTAACTCTGCTTCATTCTCTAAATCCCATGTTTCTCAAAGCTTGTTTGCTGTTTTGCTGTGCACTTGCAATTTCAAAAGTGTTTCACTTTTCATTACTTTTTTGTGGAGTTATGAATTGCAGTCTGATTTTGAATATTGTATTTGCTGAAATGTGGTTGGCTGCAGAAATTGGGGTCCTGACTGTGAGGAACAGAGCTTCATGCAGTTAAATCATTTGTGAGCGTCAGGTATTAGTTGAGCAATCTTGCTGATGAATTTGCTACTTTCCTTTAACATTTTGTGAAATAAAGTTTCTTTTAACTTTTCTTTTTGTTAACATGCATGTTTAAAATTGAAAATGTTATCTGGATCACAAGGGCAGTCTTCTTATTAACCCGATGCACCAAAATTATGTATTTGGGGCTCAAGTTTTGATTGCATTGTAAGGGCAATGTTTAAAAAATATTTTATGTAATGAACACTATGCCATACATCATGGTTCCCCAAATCTTACTTACCCTGGAGGGCCGGAGCACTACAGAGTTTAGGTCCAACCCTAAGCAAACTTCCCCACCTGTGAAATTCCAGTGATCCTGAAGACCTTGATTAGCTTGCTCAGGTGTGTTTGATCAGGGTTGGAGCTAAACTCTGCACTGCTCCGGCCCTCCACGGTAAGATTTGGGGAACCCTGCCATACATGCTGGTCCACAAAATCATTCTCACATTTATTGTGTTCTTATGCAGCCAGGCCTTCACATTCAAGATCACTCTTACAATATCTCTACAAGCTCAAGAAATTATGATAAAGTTGGGTGATTCTCACGAAATCCAGACTTAGAAAGTGTCCAGCATCAGATTTTTTAAAGAGCCTTTGAAGCCAATTTTTTTTTGCACATATAAGATTAAGGTCTGAACTTACTGAACTTTTTCTACATTTTTTAGATTATCATTATCAAAAATTATCATTACCGCAACATGATATTACATTAAATAAATGCATTTACAAACTCATGTTTCGGTAATGAGAACTAAAAAGTTGTCTAGGTACTATGACAAACAAAATGTCAAATTTTATCTGGAGAGAAAAAATAAGAACTGCTTACCAGGTAGCCATCTTGAGTGTCACAGTCAATTATGTCCCTTCCAACAAATTTTTTTAAAATGTTAGTTCCTTGAGGGCTTAAACAATGATAGAAAATTGTTGCGGAGGATGAGAAAATTGGTCTTGGACACATTTATATTCCTTATTATTGTCTCTACATTTACCAATGATCACCAAATACCACATGTTTCTTTACTGTAAATGTTTATAGTATAACATGCACTAAAGCCTTTGTTTTTTCGATTTTTTATTATAAACATATCCATGTCAAAGAACCCAAATCCCAAATCATGAACACATTGCGGTAATGAAAATTTTCCCTTTAGATGTGGAAAAAACAACAAAATTGGTTTGTATGATGTATTTTGAAATTATGTGCAAAATAGTACATGAAGAGATGTTTGTAACTGTATGCTTCTTATTCTGATACTCTTACTTTGAATTAACTTTTTTTATCAAAATGTTTCATGACACCTCATAAGTCTAATTTTGCGAGAATCACCCAGTTGTGCTTGTTTATTTGTTGTAAAATTGTAGTCATTCTGTAAACCTTGCTTCTAAACTACACAGATAGTTGTAGAGGTGCAGCACCACCCTCTTGTGGTTATTTGAGTTGGAATAAAATTTCACTCTGATATCATCACTAAATGTGCGCGTTTGTATTTTCTGTGTGATGTTGTTTGTTGGATGTCCTTAGTACTAAAACAGTTAAAATTCAAAACTTTAGCTTGTCCCAAAACAAATAAACCAAATAGTGCAATCATGTTTGTAAGCCATGTGAATTATCCTTAGGGCCCCTAAAGTCCAGAAATCTGCTACTCAACTAAGACTCTGAATTACACAGAAAATTCCTCTCACTCCTCAGGTGGTTTGTCGCTGTGTAAATGTGTGTATTTGTGTGTTCGTGTGTGTAAATGTGTTTTGCAACTAGATGACAAAAGTAGAGTTCGAACATAGCGTGAAACCGGAAAGAGGTCCACAAAGACGAGTGACCGAGAGACAGGGACAAAACCTTGCGGAGGAGAGAAGAGGGGGTGAGCCTTTGATCCGTCTTTTTTTCAGAAGGAGGTGGAACAGAATCACAGGAGCAGGACGAAAAAGAGAGAAAGAGAACGAGGGAAAGAAAGAGAAAGAGAGACAGTGAGGGAGATGAAGCGAAACAGGGAGAGAAACAGGCAGAGGGGAGCGGATTGTAATTCCTTCACGGGTGCAGCAGATTGGGGGGGTATATTCAGGAGCAAGAGAAGTGGCTCTAAGTGCTCGGGGAGGAGGGGAATGTTGGAAAGAGAGAACTGGGAAAATAGCGAGAGGGAGAAAGATGAGGGTGGGAGAGGAAGGGGGAATCTGAGGAATTTCCAAATGAAAGGAGAAGGTTTTTCTTTTAATGCGATTAAAGTTTTCCATCTCACTGCATCTCCTGCAGACAGTTTGACTGTGAAAGAACTCTCTCTGAAAGAGTGAACCACAGAGCAAGTGGGTTTGTAGAGGTCTGGCTATACTTGGGAGAGTTGAAAATATAAAAATGTTCTCAAGATTAAAGTGAAACATGTCAAGCAGTGACATTTTAGGTCGTTCGCACTAGGATTAGGAAATGCAAAATATCCTCCGCATCATCTTAAAACAATGAAAATCTTGGTTTATGGAAAGTGCGTGCGTGCTTGTGTTTTGTTTGATGGCTCTAATTGCTCTGAATAAGACAAGTGTTGATGAAGTATGGGCAATGTGTGAATACAAACGTAATTGCATGTCTCATTTGCTTAAAGAAATGTTCTTGTTTAATGTTAAGCACTACTTGAGCATCTGTGGCAAGCTGTTTATGTACAGCGCAAATATGAAACAAGCCAAACACGTGTGTGGACATATACATGCTTACAACCTACCCCATTTTCCCCTATAGACTTTAGTTTATAGCAGATTTCTGTCAGAAAATGAAGCCTTGATAGAATAACATTCATGCTTTTGACAGATGCTTTGATGTTGTATGTGAAATGCTGTACCAGTTAAGCTACAGAACACCAACTATCACATTGTATTCTGCTCTGTTGAATTATCTTCCTGCAGTATCCACCAGCCATCACTAAAAACCTTACTCAATGAATTCATCCGTATTTGCTGGTTTGCTGACATCTCTGCGACTCATGAACCACAGTGTGGGTCAGCGTTGGTAGAAACAGCCTTTTAATTTAAGGGTTCTAACCCTAAGTGTATGTATTAGAGTGATGCAATGTATCCTATCCCAATATCCTATGCAAGTATATGTTTTTATATCATGAGGCTGTTGAATGCTTTATTCTGATTGGTTGAGAAATGTTCCATAGGCATGCTTTATTTTTCGATAAACACACACCTGACATGTCAAATGTCTTAAAATAACCACTATAGCAATGTCTTAATTTTTGTGGTAACCGTATTATAAGCTAAATAATTGATTCCACTTCGCATTGTGCAGCATTGCCACCTTAGGTGCACATTATTTTTGAAAAAGTCAATGGTCGTCATCAATTATTCCTTGCGTATGTAACAGGGTTTTAGATTTAAAGGACTTGAGGACTTTGAGTTGCTCAATTTAAAGACTTTGAGTCCTGGTAAAGACTACATTTACATTTAGTCATTTAGCAGACGCTTTTGTCCAAAGCGACTTACAAATTAGGTAAACAATAGAAGCAATTATAGCAACACAAGAACAGCAATACATAAGTGCACTGGAAATATCAAGTCCAACAAAGTATACATACCCATGGGTTGCTTAGTACAAATTTTTTTTTAAGAAAGAAAAAGGAAAAATAGAGAAAGATAGTAAGTCCTAGGAAGTGACGTAATGGCGGAAGAAATGGGTTTTTAGCCAATTCTTAAAGACAGCTACAGTACAGAGTTCTTATTGCGACCGGCAGATCATTCCACAGTTGTGGAACGGCTCCTGAGAAGGTACGCCCTAAAGTTTTTTTCCCTTTTTGAGATGGCACCACAAGCCGTTGCTCGGTGGAAGAGTGCAGGGATCAAGAGGGTACATAACGCTATATAAGCAAGTGAAGGTAAGGGGGTGCTGCAGCTGACCCAGTGGTGCTTTTAAAGGCCAGGAGCAGAGCTTTAAATTTGATGCGTGCTGCTATAGGAAGCCTGTGTAACTTGACAAAGAGAGGAGTGATGTGCGCCCTCTTTGGCTCATTTAAGACCACTCTTGCCACTGCATACTGAATCAGGCTGGTTGTGCTGGAAGTCCAGCCAGTAGCGCATTGCAGTAGTCCAGCCTGGACAGGACTAGAGCTTGGACTAGGAGCTGCGTAGCGTGCTCATTTAGGAAATGCTCATCAATGACCACTCCCAGGTTTTTGGCTGTCCTGGAAAACGTGATGGTCGAGGAACCTAGCTGAATGGAAAGGTTGTGCTGAATCTTTGGTTCAGATGATATGACAAGCAGTTCTGTCTTCGCAAGGTTAAGCTGGAGATATTGATCCTTCATCCAGAGTGAGATGTCCCTCAGGCATGCTGAGATGCGGGCAGAAACCGTGGGATCATCAGGGTGGAACGACAAGTGGAGTTGAGTGTCGTCCGCATAGCAGTGGTAGGAAAAGCCATGTTTTCGAATGACAGAACCCAGGGATGTCATGTATATCGAAAAGAGCAGTGGTCCAAGCACAGAGCCTTGAGGCACCCCGGTATCGAGACGTTAGGTTCGGAGACGTCACCTCTCCAGGATACCAGAAATTACCTACCTGAGAGGTACGACTTGAACCATAGAAGCGCTGTGTCAGAGACACCCATAGCCATGAGGGTCGACAGGAGGATGTGGTGATTGACCGTGTCAAAAGCGGCAGATAGATCCAGATCAAGAACCATCATCAGCACAGAAGATTTGGAGGCTGCTCTTGCCTGCCTTAGGGCTTCAATGACTGAGAGCAGCGCAGTCTCAGTGGAGTGACCGCTTTTGAAACCATTGATTGCTGTCCAGGAGGTTATTTTGTGTGAAGAAAGAGGAGAGCTGCACTCAAAAAAATTGTTTGTTCAATCAACATAATTGAATTAAGGAAAACTTTTCCACGAAATTAGATTAGGCTTGTACAACAAGAATACAATAAGTTAATTTAAACAAATAATCTTTTGTTGCACCAACTTAATAAATATATTTATATTGGTCATAAAAATATCTTGTTCAATAAACTAAATTCAGTTAAGGAAAACTTTTCCACGTAATTATTTCTGGTCTGTTCAACAAAAACAAAACAAGTTAATTCAAGCAAAAAAGTCTAGTTAAACCAATTGTCAGTTTCTATATAATACTAATTAGCATAAGCACACGTTAGCATGCTAATGACACATTGGATGAACATGTGAAAAGAGACTGATCTTCAAACAGTCATTAACACAGTTAGTGCTTTTTAAAATAATTACGTATGTCACATCCACAACTTAACCACAAGCGCCACTCTTCTGTACGATGGTAACCAAACAATTCGTAAAAATATAACACAAAATCTTCTAAATCAATAAGATAATCCAACATTAAACACTATAAAGTCTTTCTCTTTACCTAAAAATGCATAAAATAACACTTAATTTAAAAAAATACTCTCCAAAGGCAGTTGCATGCAAAGCATGCTGGGAAATACAGATTCACGGCCCAGTAAGTAATAGCAACAAAAATCATTAATGTGGTCCCAATATAAAATTATTGGGTTCATGTAATTTTTTTAAATTTAAGCAGATTGAACATTATAAAAATAGGTTGAGACAAAAAAAATAAAAAATTGTGTTGTATTAACTTGTTTCATTTAAGTAAATTAAACAAGGTGCAAAAATATTTTTTTTGAGTGTGGTCAATTACCACACGTTCAAGAGTCTTGGCAATGAAGGGAAGAAGAGAATCGGGTCTGTAGTTCTCTAGCATAGGATTGAGTGTGGGTTTCTTCAGCAGCGGGGTTATCCGGGCCTCTTTAAAAGCTGCGGGGAAGGTACCAGTGCAAAGAGATGAATTGACTAATATCTCTAATATCTAATATGAGACTAATATCTCATAAACAAGCTGAACTCTACATTTGCAACCTTAAGGGGGAACGCACACCAAAGCTTATAAAGTGCAACTATTAAATTATAAAAAAAAAGGTTATTTTGTGGATTTGGTATAAAACAATGTGTTTGCGTGGTTTATGGTTAAAAAACCACATTATTTTCCACATACTGTACATTTTTGTAGCTTCAGATTTCAATCTTTTCCTGATACACACACACACATTTGAAAAGCTCTGTGTCCCTGATTGGCCAGCTAATCTGTAAGTTGTAATTGGCCTGAATTTTTCAACTCTTGGCGCTCATCGCTGAGCGCAGAAAAAATGCTGAACGTCAGCTTTCAGCGTGGAAAAAAATGCCTGCTGCTGGCTTTCTTGAAAAATGCCACGCTTCCATTGGAAACAATTGAAAACATAAAAGCTTTGGTGTGCTCGCCCCCTAAGGCTGCTTTTTGTTTCACCTAAAAAATTATTTCATCTGCTACCTCAAAAGAACTTCACAAAGTGCCTCAACAATTACCTCACAGCCTCAAACTAATTTCTCATCTTTGTTATGGCAACACAGGGTTTTTCTCAGTTGTTATGGGACCAATAAGAACTCTCTCTTTCTCTCTCTCTCTCTCTCTCTCTCTCTCTCTCTCTCTCTCTCTCTCTCTCTCTTTCTCTCTCTCTCTCTCTCTCTTTCGAACTTACTCACTTAAACACACACCCAGCGGGATTCTCCTCCCAGCATGCACTTCTGTGTGCAAACACATTCCCTTAGCCACTGACCCCCGGCCCAGCTGTTACCATAGCAACCAGAGCCCCTCTCCATGACAACGGCTACCACCTTCCCATGGCTCAGCCCAGGCCAAGGATCTCCAGGTGACCAGTCCTCATTTTATTTTCCTCTCTTACTTTCTTTTCACTTCTTTGTCTTTTGTTCCACTGTTAACCTCCTTGTACTCATTTAAACCTGATTCATCCTTTGGTTCACTCTTTCTCTTCCAGCCTACTAGCCTCCTCTAAATCTCTCCCCCTGCCTCTCTGTCCTGTCAGAGCTTCAGTTGAAAGTTCACTCAAAAGTTGTTGCAAACCTCTATAAATTCAATTCAATTCAATTTTATTTATATAGCGCTTTTCACAAAAGTCAATTGTTTCAAAGCAGCTTTACATAAATAGAAGCAGTGAAAAGCACAGAAAACGACAGATAGCACAACAGAATACATGATAGCATGAGCAGTTAAATTTGCTGCGGCTATGACTCAATATTATAATTGCACGTATTACTAAAGCAACGTATAGAAGAGGAAGCTAGGTAAAGCCCAAAAAGGCTGCCTCCCCGGGGTGAAAAACCCCCTAGGAGAAAAAAAAACCCCGGGCTTTTATCCGAGGAAAAATAAGTCCTAGGAGGGAAAAACCCTTGGGAGAACGGAAATGGAGATTTAGCGGAGATTAAGCGGTTCTGCCGGTGATCGTTGGTCAGGTATCAGCTGGGCATAACGTTGAAGGACAGCCAGTAGATCAGAGGTATTTAGATATTTGTAATCAAACATACTTCCATACTATGGTAAGTCAATGGTGCTCCAAAAGTATTGGGATACAAACATTGCACAAAATATGTTATAAATATTGCATGTGACTATAAATATTTCTGTGCTCAAATGGTAAAGAATTGTGTTATCAACATGAAGGTCATGGGTTCGAACCCTTGAAAACACACAATGTATAACTTGAAAGCTTTGGATAAAAGCATCTACCAAATGCATAAATGTATTTAATGTATATATATATATATTAAAATTGATGACTAAAAATACAATGCCCTTTTCAGCAATAATTAAATTATTATTCATTATGACATAATGATTTACAGTGTAGTATTCATGGGAAAACTCAATGTTGTACTTCCAGATTACAATATGAACGGAGCAAGTACAAGCAGTGTAGGAATGTTCCTGTATTTATTACTTGGAATAGAGTCTGTGAATTCCCTCAGTGTTTGTCTGAAGAATGAATGTCTTTAATTCTGTTATGAAATTTACCACTTCTGATAACAGTGGCAGATTTCAGCCCCCAAGCAGCCATTACCAAATAATAACACACGCAGCAACAGACACGCTTGCTTAATGATACACAACCTGCTAACATCATCATGGTTGGGTAGTACTCGCAGATACATTTCATCCAGTCTGTGACTCTCTAGTGTCCGGTCCAGCCTTAACTGGGATGAACTTGCCTTATCTTTGTTTGGGAAGCAGTGCTCCATAGAATACCTTGATCGCATAAGACATTGACTAGTGCTGGTTCAAACAAACCTAATTAGAGAGAGCTGGAATTGAATATTGATCATGTTTTAGAGCCAGTTTGTTTTTCCTGCTTGTAGGTTTCACTGTCTCAGAGCGCTGTTTGATGTTGTTTGTAGCTCCGCTTCATAATTTGATAGAGTTTTTGGTTAATTAGCACCATAGGCTATAACAGCTTGTGCCAGTAGTTGTAACGGTGAACGTCACAGCTGGCTGAAGGTTAGGTGGTTCGGTTTTGTTTTGTCTTTCACAGCCCCTCAGCCAAACCGCAGTTTTCTGTTTATAACATTTCAGACTTTATTCAAGTTTTTTGTGTGTTTGTGTGTGTGCATGCGTGTTAAATAAACTGGAAAGCAGATACATCACATACATACAGTACATCACAGTCATCCATACTGCTTTCCCACTCTCCTGTCTTCTGGCATGTTCTGACCTTTCTCTCGATAGACCAACTGTGTGTGTGTGTGTGTGTGTGTGTGTGTGTGTGTGTGTGTGTGTGTGTGTGTGTGTGTGTGTGTGTGTGTGTGTGTGCGTGTGTGGTTGATTGGGAAATTGAGATATTTACCGCATTCCATCTCCCTGCTGTAGCCATGACAACCACTCAGCGGGAAGAGCTGCCCATCTCACGCAAAAACACACTCACGCACTGACACACACACACCCACATCCACACACACCCACACACACACACACCACTACCTCATACCTGGACAGAGAGTGCGAGAGAAAAAGAGGTAAAGGGAAAACACATCACAGAGTTAGACAGCGGGAAATAACCGATCCCGGCTCAAGGTTTTGAAAGGTATTGATTACCTCTCACAGTTGAAGTGTTATTTTACAACTGCATCATTTAGTAACTACCACTGTGTCATCATAACTATTGATATTTGTTGCTTCATGTCTCTGGAGTAGTTCACCCAGTGAAAATTCATTGGTATTTTGTTCTAAACCGGACTCTCTTTCTTTTTTAGAATACAAAGGGTCAATTATCAAAGATTTTTTTGTTTTCATTATTATTGAAGATATTCATATTCAATATATTCATATTCTTAACCAAGATTAATTTCTTTATTGTGTTCCTCGGTTTTGTAATTAAAATGCTATATGAAAGTATTTGTTATAATGCCCAGATATCCTACAGATTTATTTTAAAGGGACACTCCCCTAGAGTTAAATATTTGTTTTTTACCATTTTGGAATCCATTCAGCCGATCTCTGGGTCTGGCGCTAGCACTTTTAGCATAGTTTAGCATAATCTATTGAATCTGATTAGACCATCAGCATCCCGTAAAAAAACTAACCAAGGAGTTTCGATATTTTTCCTATTTAAAACTTGACTTTTCTGTAGTTACATCGTGTACTAAGAACGACCGAAAATTAAAAGTTGCTATTTTCTAGGCAAATATGGTGATATTACGCAGTGCCCGAATATAGTCCCCTGCTATTGAAAGTAACCAAGGGGACTATTTTCGGCCACTGCATAATATCATTGCGCCTGCTGCAGCCATGTTACGGCAGCAGAGTCCTTGATTATTACGCCAGAATGAGAGTATAGTTCCTAACCATATCAGCCTAGAAAATCACAACTTTTAATTTTCCGTCGGTCTTAGTACACAATGTAACTACAGAAGAGTCAAGTTTTAAATAGAAAAATATCGAAACTCTTTGGTTATTTTTGAGTGGAATGCTAATGGTCTAATCAGATTCAATGGATTATGCTGAGCTATGCTAAAAGTGCTAGCCCCAGACCCAGAGATCTGCTGAATGGATTCCAAAACTGTAAAAATCTAATGTTTAACTCTAGGTGCAAGTAAGCTCTTCTGTGACTCAGGGCTAAGCACTTTACAGGCTCTCTTGAGGAACCTAATGTTTAAGTTTATGTCCAGACTTGATGAGTCTCAAAATTGTATCATAGTGATGCTCACAAGCCCCAGGTACAGCTCAGTTAGATATCAATCATATTTGTGGAAACATTGGTATGGGTGCCTGTTAAGACTCTCATGAATCAAAGTATGTTTTTATGTGTGTATGTATTTATTCCCTCTGTTATGTTGTATGTCATGATGTTGGGCCTAGAGCCTGTAATAAAGTTTATATATCTAGGGGAGCTGGAAAATGACCATATTTTCAAAAAGTCGAGTGTCCCTATAAAGATATCAAGGTTATATTTCATGTTCTTTACATTATGTAGGATGATTTTATGTAGAAAACAAGCACAAAGAATAGTCTGTTATGGGTTTGTCAGACTGGGTCACAAATTTGAATGCATGAGTACTGGGACACAATAAAATTATATAGGTATATAGTACGTTTGAAGCTTTTGGCCACAATTGACTTTTTATTATATGTGAAAGAGTCATATTTTGTGTTCCAATATGAAAAAAGTAACACATGTCTGGAAGCACACACAAGTCTATAAATTTTAATAGAATTAGACAGAATTTCTTTTTTGGGTATAACACCTTTAATGTGTTTATTTAATTATAACCTGCTTCAACATAACAGACTGATGTTATCAACACTTTATCCAAGCAGTGGTTTTCAATGTTATTCCCGGAGCCCCACTGATCTGCACATTTTGTATGTCTCCCTTATTTAACACACTTGATTCAAATCATCAGCTCATTAGCAGAGATCTCCATGAACTGAACTGAGGCCGGCAGATAAGAGAGACATACAAAATGTGCAGAGCAGTGGGCCTCCAGGAACGCAGTTGAGAAACACTACTCCAATGGAATAATGGCAATCGCACTACCTTAAATTAAAGACCAAAACCGAAGGAGAGGGACAGAAACAGTTTGGAGGGGTCTCCTAAAGGATAACACCACCGTTTTTTCAATATTTTACTATTTTCTTACCTCAACTTAGGTATGTATTAATTTGTCTATCGCTTTTTAATGCGTGCACTTAATCTTTGTACAGCGCATCATGAATGTGTTAGCGTTTAGCATAGCCCCATTCATTCCTTAGGATCCAAACAGGGATGAATTTAGAAGCCGCCAAACCTTTTTAGTTTTCCCTATTTAAAGACTGTTACATGAGTAGTTACACGAGTCAGTATGGTGGCACAAAAGAAAACGTGCACATTTTTTAAGCTGATAAAATTGAGAACTATAAAAGAGGAAGAGCACTTAGTTTGCAGCACTTCGACCTCGGCACGCAGTAACATCATCACTCCTGACTTCTCCCCCTCTCGCTCAAACTTCTGTCAATATTACTGCGCCAGAGGTCGAAGTGCTGCAAACTAAGTGCTCTTCCGCCATACAATATAGTTTTTTCTCACGTTTTATTTTGTCCCACCATACTTACTTGTGTAACTACTCATGTAACAGTCTTTAAAGGAGTAGTCCACTTTAAAGATGGGGTCCATTGACTTTTTATAGTAGGTAAAAAAATACTATGATTAGTCAATGGGCCCCATCTATAAAGTGGACTACTCCTTTAAATAAGGAAAACATGGCAGTGTTTGGTGGCTTCTAAATTCATCCCTGTTTGGATCCTAAAGATTGAATGGGGCTAGGCTAAATGCTAACACATTCACGACGCACTGTACAAAGATTAAGTGCACACATTGATAAAAGATAGGTATGTATTCATTTGTCTACGATGGGGTAAGAACATAGTAACATATTGAAAAACGGTTGTGTTTTCCTTTAAATCTGTTTAAAGTAATCCTAGAATTATAAGTGTCCACAGATATCCTGACAAAATACAGAGCTCAGAGATAAAGATACAATCTGATCAACACCATTACCTTGACTTTTAATATCTATTGCCTCTACACTGTTTAAAGGGGACATATTATGAAAATCTGACTTTTTCCATGTTTAAGTGCTATAATTGTGTCCCCAGTGCTTCTATCAACCTAGAAAATGTTAAAAAGATCAACCCAATAACTTAGTTTTGGTAAACCATTTTCTGCAAGCATGTGAAAAATAGGTCATTGTAATTTGGCCCTTATTGTGATGTCAGAATAAGGTAATACCGCCCCCTTTATCTGCACTATCCAACCACAGCACAACCATTTAGTATGGAGAGAAAGAGAGAGATAAAATAATTCACAGCACAATTGAGTTTCAATTGCAACAAACCACCATCATTGTGATCAGTGGTTGCACTTCATCCGCTCATTTGCATTTTAAATGACACACCCAAAACGGCACACTTTTGCTCAGACCTATTTTAGACTTAGTTTTCATCTTAAAAAAAATCTCATAATATGTCCCCTTTAAGGGAGGAGGAGGAGAGATTGGAGACTGCTTTCACAACGTTTCTGTATCAAAAAAATCAACAGATTTTACCCCTGAGTGAATGAGAGCATGGCTCAGGAACTCAACTGTGACTGTAACATGTGGCTGACTGGATGTGATGACCTTGTGATCCAGCATACTGAGCTTTCATTCTCGTGGGAGAACCTGGTTCGTGTCTAGCTTGGGACACGTTATCTGATTTTCTGTCTTTGTACAGTGTCGAGCAATAAAAAGAGAGAAATGTTTGAGAAATATGTGAAATACTGTGCACTGATTCACTGTCAGATAAAAGTTACAGTACTGTACATTTTCTGAAGGGTGGCACAGGTTCATTTTGTACCTTTATTGGATATAAAACACACTGAAATGTTGTACATTTTGGGGTACATTATTATACCCTATGGACCTATTGTGTACCTTAAGGAACAATTTTATACCTTTTAAATTTTAAGGGTTCAAAACAGTTAACATACAACAGATTCTTAAGGTACAGAAATGTACCCAAAAAGATACAACATTGTATAATGGAACAAAACTGAACCGGGTACCAACGCAGCGACAGATACTCACACAGTGTATAAAAACATAAAGGTCACTAATATGTCCAATAACTCCACAAGATAAGTATTTCACAGTCTTTATATGTAGATTTCTCTACTTCTCTGTTTTTTGCTCCAGCTTCTGTACTACAACAGCTTATTATTGAATTGCATTTTGTTATACCAATACTGAGTGTATTGTTGGCTCTTGCTATGATAAACCTAATGTTTCACATTGGATTGAAGCACCTGCTAAATGAGCAAATGTGATGTAAATGCATTTCTGTGTGCACACAGCATAATTACATATTTTAAATTGAAAGCAGTGAAAATGGTGTTTAGGTGTGCATGCATGCGTGTGTGCATGTATATGCGTGTGCGCAGGGGGGTTGCGGTACTCTGTCAGAACTTTTCTTCCTCAGGCTGTAATGATCAAAGAGCTGTTAGACCCCCTGCTAGACTCGCACCTCATGCTCGCATACACACGCAACTCACTCATCCATACACATCACACACACAGATGCACAGCCAAATGGACATGGAAACAGGCATATGCTACAATGCTCGATATACCCAGCCATCCACATCTGTATATACTGTATACACAAACATGTTGGTTCACAAATTAAAGTCACTAATTAAAGTGTGTATGTGAGTTTAGTGTGCTGTGTATGTTGACGTGTGTGATTGTGTGTGTTCTCATTTACTACTGGCACGTTTTTGGCTGCTGATTCAGTGGTTTTATAACTCAGTAGATGTGCTTTGGGGGCTCAAGGGTGTGCTTATTTCAGCTTCTGTGAGTGTGTGGTTGTCTATGTCAGTGTTTGTGTGTTTGTGTTTTAGCGAATGTGTTCAGGTGCCAGTGCGCTTGTATGCGTGACTGTGACCAAGTGTGTGCGCGCCCATGTGTGGCAGGCTGCTCTTTGTTAGGTAAATCCCAGTTGATTATGCAGTTCATTGTATGGTTGTGCTGGTGCAGCGTCCAGAGAGCTGAGCGTGGAATTCTGACGGGGTCTCTCGCTGCAGACCAGATGACTCTCTGGTTTTACTGTCTCTCTTTTTGTTCTGGTGCATGGCCGACGCTGCTGTTCACACAATACATCCATCTGAGTGCACATGCAGGTGTGCCCAACTTTCAGCTAAAAGACATCATCATATGTCTTTTAAATGGAGTCCAAGAGTTTTTTTATGTCTCAAATTCCTTTCAGCATAAGCTAGTTTTATAGATCTAAATAAAAACCCCATATTGAATTATGTATATATTGAATAGTGTGTTGAGATTAATTATTTATCATGCGAACTAATCCCCTTCATCCCCTACACGCATTATGCAAAAGTAGATATACAACCTACATGTGAGATGTATTATTATCATCACAAAATTCTGTCAGTGTCATGATATTCTGAGATTTATATTTATTGTAGACCTAAAGACTTGAGTATTTCACAGACCTTTTCATATCTATCAGTTATCTTAATGCGTCTTTAAGCGATATTCCAGCCAAATATCAAAATTACCTAAAAAAGTGCATCAGAAGTAATCAACATGGCTTCAAGGGGTTAACCTCTTAAGATCCGAGCATTGGTTTGGCTTGCATTTTGGATTTCTTCCAGCTATTTGGGGTTAGGAAGAACCAATAAATATAATAACCAAATATTTTTCTTCGGACATGAAGCAGTGTAATTGTCCGCGTTTGTGTACAACAGGTTCCAGTTAAACAGAATTAAGTATTATGGTTCAAACAACAAAAAGGTGACACCAAGTCTTAGGATGTTAAGGTTCTTTATGGAGCCATTGCCCAAAATGTTTCTTCTGTGGCATCGTGGAGCACCTTCATTTTAAGAGTGTACACTCAAAAAAGGTAAAAAAATCTATCCTTGGGACGGTACCCTTTATAAAGGTCCTAACATGTAGAGTTGGTACCAGTATGTACCTTGAGTTACGAATATGCACTCTTTAGAGTATACACTTACACTTTTAATATACACTCAGTTGGAGAGTCTCCATTTGGCAGACGCTTGTATCCAAAGCAACTTGCAGTGCATTTAAGCTATACATTTGATCAGCTTGTGTGTTTCCTGGGATTGAGCCCATCAGCATTGTGCTATAACACAATTGTCTATTTAATGAGCTACAGTACAGCTCTGTATCTGTCTAAAACAGGTATTGTTTAAAAAAAAAAAAAAATTACTAATTACCATTCTCCAGATAACCAGTTCCAAATTACTATATGCAATCTGTTCCAAATTTTCCCCTCTGTGCAATTGCTTTCACTTGCATTTTCTCATATCTGTTGGAACTGTTATATTTCAAACACCTGTATTAAAATGATTTTAGAAGAAAATTGGCCTCTTTTAAACATGAAACCATTTTAATAATTGTATCTCATCGTTTCCAGTAAAGAGATTTAAACTTCACAATTGTGTTCTGGCTCTCTTATCCAGACATCTTTATTAAAGTGTGGATTACATTAGCAGGTCACAGAGACATGGTTGTTATTTCAGCAATCCAAATGTTCATCCATAGTTAAATATACCCACACTCTAAAAACAAACGGTTCTATATAGCACCAAAAGTGGTTCTTTGCTCCTAATCATAGAAGAACCATTTTAGTGCCATATGGCACTGGTGAAGCACCAGTAAAGCACCTGTGTACTGTGTAGAACCATATAGTGCAATGTAGAACCATATGTGGTGCTATAGTGGTGCTATATGGCCCCTATATGGTTCTACACTGGTGCTTCACTGGTGCTATATGGCACTAAAAATGGTTCTTAAATGATTACGAGCATGATTAGAGTGTAGTACTACCATGAATGACACAAATACAACTAATGACTAAAGATAGCTGCTTTCTGCAGAGGCTACACCTGCTATCAGAGTAACTTTAATAGCAAAAATAACATTTGTAATGTTTGCTGAGTTCTGGAAATCTGGAATTGTTGGAAATCATAAGGCAACCTCTGAGCCATAATAATTATTTTCTGTGGCCACAATGCAAACCAGCAAAACAAAAAAGGGATGAAAGAAAAGTGACATCATTTGACATTTGCCTCACTCAATTGCCGGAAGAAAAGAAACCCTCTGCCTCCAAAAAAAAACCCGTTGACCCCATCACTCCCTCCTTCTCTCCATGCCAGAGTGATGCGCTCCCCGTTCGGCTTGGGGAGACAGCAGTGGAGGGGCAAGGAGAGAGCGAGTGCACGGGGAAACACTGTGGAATGTGCTAGTGTAGAGGAGGGGGCAGTGAACTCTCCAAACGTTTTCTTCACGGCAGACACTTGGAGCTGTCTTTTGTCTCAGGGGTCTCGGTCTACAGTGTGTTGTTAGGACAACCAACAAGAACGGACGCTTGCCAGAATACAAAAAGGGAACCTGAGAAACACACACACACACACACACACACACACACACGCGCACACACACAGGTTTCCATGTTTTGTGGGGACATTTCATAGACATAATGCATTTTATACCATACAAACTGTATGTTCTATTCCCCTTACCTACCCCATTGCCTAACCCCAACCATGACAGAAAACTTTCTCATTTTCAAGAAACATCATTCTGTTTAATTTATAAGCTTGTTTCCTCATGGGGACATCAAAATGTCCCCACAAGGTCACAAAAATACTGGTATTCACATCTTTGTGGGCACAATTGGTCCCCACAACGTGATAATTACCAGGTACACGCGCACACAATGCTCTACTACCCCAGAACAACCTCTCTAACTCTCTCTGTCTCTCATATACTATATCAATCTGGGGCAGAAAGAATCTGCTTTCTATTGGTATTTGAAAAAAGACCCTATTCAGCGACAGCGCGCACCTTTATAAACGTGCGCGTTTCTGGAACAAATGAAGGGAGCGGGGAGGCCCCGCGCGCGCTGATGTTGGTCTCGTGCTCAGGTATGATGTCCTTTCTGTTCTCCGTGCTCGTTTGCCATTGGTCATCCCGACTCCAGGGGGGTGGGCTGTCCGCTCCCCCACCCCACCTTACGACGGCCCCTTTGCCTCTGTCTGCGCGAGTGAATGGAGGAGCGCACAGCTGCACAACGCGGCTCAAACTCAGGACCGGCTGACTGACGCGCTGCTGTGCCCCGTAAAACCGGTACTCTGATTGGGCGAGGCGACATCCACCTGCTGGCTCACACTCGCTACTACCGATTCCTATTCATGATCGTCTGAGCTGAGGCACGGGAGCTGGAAAACGGTCATTTGGGTCGGGACGCGACGCGAGCGATGCTTTGGAATGAGGAATGCCGGTTAACTTATATTTTATAAGTGACTTCTTTCTACCTCGTGCTGTCTTCTGGAGTTTGGAAAAACGAGACTAACCTGTGTATCACTTTATCCGTTCATCATCTTTCTCCTGTCACATTTCTGCTGCTGCGCCATGGCTTCTCTCATCCGGTCATTGATATTATCGATCATTCTTCTGTCTGTGTGTCTGTCTCTGACTTTTCTTATTTTACACAGGGCAAAACTTGAGTAGAACAAAGGCTATTTTAAACACAAAAACACTTGTGAACAGTAATGTTGCAGCACGGACGTTTCCAGTCATTTCATCATCATACGTTGGTCATTGTAATGTCACGTATGACAGGGTGACGAATTGCGCTGCAAAGATTTTACCCCATCTGGTTTCTACGCACCACACAGCACAGCACGTCAGCAGCTGAAGAACATAGTCCGACCTTGATCAATACTTGATTTGTGTTACAGCTTGTATTTTATTTAATATGTCTGGTGTTAGTTTTTTATGTGCTCCTCGGGTTTATACAGCCTCCTGTTGCGCGAACTACATTGTCAAGTCGGATTCTGGCTATCGGAGCGGACGAAGGTTTGCCATTTGTCACCTATGCTTTCGGACATCGCATTGGCTGGACAACAGGTGCTAGTGCCTTTCCTCGCAATCGCGTGGTCATTTTAACTAATACTGTAATCAACCTCAAATTGCATGGGTTACAATAAGCTTTTAAGAATTGAGAATTAGAATAAAAACTGTGGATTCTTATCGAGTACACTTTGACCCAAAGGTTTTGGCACTATGTCTGGGAAAGGTTAGCGCAATTTTTTTTAAAGTTTAGGGATATGACGTTTTTCTTGTCGATATTGTATCGGAAATAATGTCCTGTAATGGTCACGGTAGTAGTGACGAATATGGTAATGCGATATATACGGTAATAAAGCTCGCAAGTCTCTTGACCACAGCTTTGTTGTAATTCCGGACATCTCCACTAGATGTCGCCTCAGGTCATAAAACTTTGTGGTTCCAAAAATTCTGTGCATGAGTATTAATGTTAGATATTATTGTGTGTACGCATGTAAATCATTTAAAGAGATCTCCTTCTTTGCTCTCTGCCCCGTATGGCTTTTTATTCCTATCTGAGAATGCTTAGGACTCATATAGGGATGGAAGCCATGCAGGGCTGGGGGACTGTGTCGTCATGGAGACCTGCCATTGGAATCAGATTTGGTGCCAAATACCACTCTTTTTCTGCCAATCATGTGAGACACACGTATACCTGTCCTGGCATCAGTCCGGGCACAGATGTCCATTGAGTGCCTCACTCACTGTAGGGAGAATATTTGATTCTGCTCTGCCAATCATGTGCGCAGACGGCTCTCTGAAGTCCCACACACAAACACACTCTGGCTGGACATCTGGTGCCGAGTGATGCTAAGACAGCTGTTCATTTGCATCAGCACCACCAGGTACACACACACACAGTCCAAATGTTAATGAACTTGACTGAATGAGGTTAGCTTCCTGTATAAAAATTCAGAGTGAATAAATTGAACTAACTTTCAATTAAAATTTGTTGGCGGTGTAGGCCTACAGCTGTCCTGCTTGCCAGCTGTATAGAGCAACACATTGACCAGCTGTATCTGATTTATCCCTCACACTTATATCCATACCTTTTACCTTTCCATTGAATTTAAATGCAAAACTTTATACAATAAAGGAATTACTTTAAGGTTACCTTTGTGTGTCTATTTCCTAATCTATTAAACATCATGGTTATGTACGTGCATATTTATCATATTATCAAAAAATAAAAATATTTTAAAATTATTATAATGAATTTAAAGACATAAACAGATGTGTGTGAAGCAGGTTCAACAGACTTTAAAGGGATGAATGCTGTGAAAATATGTCCAGGTCACATGTCATGGTTTTATTTAAAACACTAGATATAAAAACTTTTATTTACGTTACCTTACTAGTAAAATACACTATCCTTAAAGGTAATACTCATTAGGCTTTTGTTAATGTACAACAAATACTCGTACTACAAAAATACTGTAATACATTTTTTACCTCCACCAAATCATTATTTGTTTCACATTAAAGGGGACATTTCACTTTTTTAAGATGTAAAGTAAATCTTTAGTGTCCCCAGATTACGTTTGTAAAGTTCTAGCTCAAAATACCATACATATAATTTATTATAAAAATGCTCAAATTGTCCCTTTGTAGGTGTGTGTCCTTTAAAATGCAAATGAGCTGATCTCTGCACCAAATGGCAGTGCCATGGTTGGATAGTGCAGATTAAGGGGCGGTATTATTCCCATCTGACATCACAAGGGGAGCCAAATGTGACCTAATTTTCAAATGCTTGCAGATAATGGTTTACCAAAACTAATTTACTGGGATGTTCTTTTTTACATTTTCTAGGTTGATTGAAGCACTGGGGACCCAATTATAGCACTTAAACATAGAAAAAGTCAGATATTCATGATATGTCCCCTTTAAAGTAATTTACAGTGAGAATTACCCTATACATACCAATTAGTTATCCTTAAAACAAACATTATCAAATGAATACCTACAGTTTTTTAATTAGCTTAATCTCGGGGGACAACTTTTTAACGATTCATCAGGTTAAGTCAGAAGTATACTGTCGTCGACATCATGAGAAAACGACCATTACCTCTTTGACAACTGAAAATAACCCAGTGAAACGCTGACCTCTAGCGGTTACGTCATCATACTGCAGCCTGATCGCAAGTAGGATGCGGAAGTGACGTTAGCGATTGGCTCCCTTGCAAGCGAAAGTGCACGCTTTCGGTGTTATGAAAGGGGGAAAGTGATTGTTTTGTAACACCGAACATCGTGTTAAGTTACACAAGTTTACGTGTAGTGCATGTTTTGCATTCACTCAACACACAAGAGACCGATTGATCTGCAGCTGCTAACAGCATGGCAAAAAGAAAAGATGTTGAACAAAAAAAGGACACAAAGAAATCGAAGCAGATTGCAAACATCAAACAAGCAGCCAAAAAACAAAAAGCCAAAGGTATGTACTTTCTATAAAACCTCATTTTTCTTTCAGCTATAACAGCTATTTTCTGATCAGTTAGAGAGTATAAATGAATGGAGTGTAGCGGTTTGTGTTGTGTGTACGGTTTATGCAGACAGCTGCAGTGTGCAGGTGTGCAGCCACTCTTGCTTGACTTCTCGTGCTGTTTGTTATTAACTGTGTGTCACCTTCAAATAATCATAACCGACCTGCCAATACAGCTTATATTATATTCTTATATGAATGTGGGCGTGTCCAGCATAAATCTTTTGGGTTGCTCTGAGTAATATGACAAATGTCTAATTTCATAGTAGCAAAATACACAAAAATAAATGGCTGCATGTCTGAAGATTGCTATGTGAATCAGATATTTCTAATCCATTATTTAGTTATTTATTGTTCTGCTTATAAAAAGGTTGTCACTTAATACCTGCTTTTCTATTCTTAGAAAATGGCATGATGGTTAAAAACAACTTAAAAAACTCCAAAGTGAGATCTCCTGCATCCAAAAACGTCAAAGGTTCCTCTGCTGGGAAAACAAGTAAATATTTTCAGCCGAAGGAACCGGAAGTCATGATGAGGGACCACAGTAAGGAATTGAGCCATGTGTTCATTGAGCACTCACCATCAAAACTAGTGAAAAAAGAGGAGGAAGAAAGTGATGATGAGGAGGACTGGGAGGAGGTTGAAGGTATGCAGTGTTTTCTTGTATCTGGGGATGGGACGATTAATGCCGATATACACTAATATTATCTGGCCGATAACAATTTTAGATCGCACAGCCGATATTATGCACACTTATTTCATTATTTTGATCAGTATGTCCTAATCAATCTTTATACCAAAGGGCTGTTGAATATTTTATTCTGATTGGTTGAGAAATGTCCCATGGGTGTTGATTATTTTTCAATAACCGCACACTTAACTTTAAACTTTTAAATGTCTTAAAAATAGGCACCAAAGCAATATTTTTGGTAACCGTGGGATAAGCGGAATAATTGACTCCGGTCCTTTTAATTTTTCGAAAATAATGCACACCCGTGGTGTAACGGCAGGACGCAAAATCACCTTGGGTGTGCAGTATTTTCTTATAATTCAACGGCCAATCGTCAATTCACGAGTTCACACTTACAAATAAGTTAAAAGAATTAAATTAGTAAACGTATTTGGCGTGCTGTCCGGGGAGAGGGCTCTGAGCAGGGAATGAGCCTGAAACACAGAGTATCCCCCCCCCCTCTTAAGGAAATAACTTGATAAGTGAGAGGAGACGGGGTGGAGGAGGGATTCTGAAAGATGCGAAGGATTTTCAGTGAGTTCAACTGTGATTTATATATGGCTTGCTTTCGAGCTGATTGGGTGTATTGTTGATTACCGATTGAAAGCGGCTGGTGCCATTGACTACTGATTGAAAACAGCTGAAGTCACTTAGGTATTTTATTTGACATGTTCCTCCCGAACTTTGTTAATAAAACATCATTTCACGAGTTCACACTTACAAATAAGTTAAAAGAATTAAATTAGTAAACGTATTTGGCGTGCTGTCCGGGGAGAGGGCTCTGAGCAGGGAATGAGCCTGAAACACAGAGTATCCCCCCAAAAAGGCAAAATAGATTATTCGGACAGCAGCCGGGAGCTGTGCCCCCCAAACGTAGAAATGATGAGGCTGATGTTTGCTGAGAAGACGTCTGGAATCGGGAGTTTTGAGTCTGTTTCCGATGGAAGATTAATATATGCTTGCGCTGTAGGATGGGTGAGCCTGCCACCTCCGATGAGCTGGACGATTTTGGAGGGGCTTTGCGGCATCCGAACGGGAGTTCAATACTCGCTGCGATCACACGTGTAAGCCCTGCTGGCGGTCGGACGGGTATTTTGATTAAATTATGTAAGGAGGCTTTTGCGGTCTCCGACGGGAGTTCAATACTCACTGCGATCGGACGGGTAAGCCCCCCCGTTGATGGTGGGCAATTTAATAATTTATATAAGAATGCTTTCTAATAGTGCCCGACGGGAGTTCAATACTCACTGCGATCGGACGGGTAAGCACCATTGATGGTGCGCAATTGATAATTTATATAAGGGTGCTTTCTAATGGTGCCCGACGGGAGTTCAATACTCACTGCGATCGGACGGGTAAGCCCCGTTGATGGAGGGCAATTTAAATATTTATATTAGGAGGCTTTCTAATGGAGCCCGACGGGAGTTCAATACTCGCTGCGACCAGGCGGTAAGCCCTCGCTGATGGTTTGTTTCATGTTTTGAATTTGGGAGGCTTCTGCGGCGTCAGACGGGAGTTCAATACTCGCTGCGATCGGACGTGTAGCCCCCCACTAGTAATGGGGAATTCGCTCATTTAGGAGGCTTAGTGGTGCCCGACGGGAGTTCAATACTCGCTGCGATCGGACAGATAGCCTCGCTGGCAATTAGATAGGCTATTTGATTATTTATATTATGAGGCTTTCTTAGTGGTGCCCGACGGGAGTTCAATACTCGCTGCGATCGGACAGGTAGCCTCGCTGGCGATGAGATGGGCAATGATAATTTATATTAGGAGGCTTTCTAGTGGTGCCCGACGGGAGTTCAATACTCACTGCGATCAGACAGGTAGCCTCGCTAGGGATGAGATGGGCCATGATAATTTATATTAGAAGGCTTTCTAGTGGTGCCCGACGGGAGTTCAATACTCGCTGCGATCGGACAGGTAGCCTCGCTGGCAATGCGATGGGCAATGATAATTTATATTCGGAGGCTTCTAGTGGTGCCCGACGGGAGTTCAATACTCGCTGCGATCGGACAGGTAGCCTCGCTGGCGATGAAATGGGCAATGATAATTTATATTAGGAGGCTTTCTAGTGGTGCCCGACGGGAGTTCAATACTCGCTGCGATCGGACAGGTAGCCTCGCTGGCGATGAAATGGGCAATGATAATTTATATTAGGAGGCTTTCTAGTGGTGCCCGAAGGGAGTTCAATACTCGCTGCGATCGGACAGGTAGCCTCGCTGGCGATGAAATGGGCAATGATAATTTATATTAGGAGGCTTTCTAGTGGTGCCCGACGGGAGTTCAATACTCGCTGCGATCAGACAGGTAGCCTCGCTGGCGATGAAATGGGCAATGATAATTTATATTAGGAGGCTTTCTAGTGGTGCCCGAAGGGAGTTCAATACTCGCTGCGATCGGACAGGTAGCCTCGCTGGCGATGAAATGGGCAATGATAATTTATATTAGGAGGCTTTCTAGTGGTGCCCGACGGGAGTTCAATACTCACTGCGATCGGACAGGTAAGCCATGCTGGCAATGGGTGAGGAAATGTAATCATTTATATTAGAAGGCTTTCTGTTTGTTTCATATTGGGAGGGTTTTGCGAAATTTGACAGGAGTTCAATACTCGCTGCAATCGGATGGTTAGCCCCCCTTTCGTGATTGGAGTTAATTTAACTGATAAGGGTTTGGTGCGCTTTTTTAATGTGGAAGCGGTTAGATTTGATATAGCTTTTGAAAGCTTCAGATGACCAACGACCAAGAGCTTGGATCTGCTGCCGCGAGAATCCTTTTTGGGCGGCTGTGATTGCAGCACCTATACAGAATGAGTGACCTGAAAGGAGTTCTGCTGGGATGCCCGATTGGATTAGGACTAATTTTTTTTTTTTTTTTTTTTAAAGGTTTTGAAACCAGAAGCGTGTGATTGGATGTTTTGCGTCGTTTATAAATTGGGTCTGAGGGGTCCTTACTTGTTAATTTCCTGAATTGAAGGTAGGATTTGAGAGTTTGGTAAGGTTGGATAGGTGAATGGAGGTTGAAAATATAAATGAAATGGCCTTTTTTGAATTTGTCTGTCTTCCTCTGTTTAATAAAGTAGGAGATAGTTTCATCGTCTACTAGGGATAGATCTGAAATTGTGGGATGAATCTTTGGGTTAAAATTTTAGGTCTTGGTGAGTTCCGAGGATCTGAGAAACCCGAAAAAGCAAAAATAAACATAGCATCCAATGTGCGAGCTGTATTGATGGAATAGACACAGGGTATGGATACATTTAGTAAGTAGGTCTAGTGTTAAAGGTTGTCTAGCATCTGGGCGGGTGGGTGGCTTTAATAAGCAGTTTGTGAATTTGTTAGGGGAGGGAGAGACGAAAATTAATTTATGGAAAAGTTGGATTCCGCTTAGATAGCCTTTAATGGAACTGATTTGTAGGTTTTTTGGTGTTGTAGAGGTAGGAGATAGACAATGTAATTGTGAGCAGTGAGAAATCTGGGAATGGAAGATTAAAAATTAAATGAAAGGTTTTAAAACATCTCCAGGTTGCTAGATATAATTGGAGAGTTCTGGTGAAAAAGGCTTGGAAAATTGAATTGAGAGAAGCGTCGAGTAATGTTCTCAAGAATGGTTTACGGGAAGATTAATTCCGAATAGTGAGGTACTGGCTAGGGCGGGGATTTTGATTCGAATTTCAAGAATCCATTAGATTCCGATTCTCCAGATATTGAATCGATTATCATTATTCGATCTGATCCGATCTTTGAGATCTAGATACGTGTTTTTGAAAAAGCATGAAATGGTGCCAGATAGGGGTGGGCGGAATGACCAAAAATCTATTCCACGGAATGATTCAGTTTTACCAGTTTTTAAATATGGACAATTTAAAGTTAATGTTGTTAAAGTGAAAATGCCCAGATGCTAACAACAGATTAAGTCTTGATAGACAGAGTCTTGAGTTATTAATTTAATAGACTATTGAAGCTATAGTATGCATTGTATTTTGTATTTATGCATACATTACATTAAAATAGGCAATATGTAAAATGAACAGGTATAAGTTTAACACGAACAGACAGGATAAATACCTGTATATGAGAGACGGATCTCTAGATATAGATATTATAAATATGACAGCTGCTATGATGTGATGAAGTCTATTTTAAGGTCTTAACGCTCTTTACTTTCTATTAGACCTTAACATTTGCGTTTCTTTCTCGTCTTTCTGATCAAAGATATTTGTACTATAAGCAAATCAGGCCTCAAACTACATCGCTCAATCGGCGCACACGTCACTGATATAAACGAGAGTTTTGTCTTAAAGTTCAGAAACTTACAACTATTAGCATTATGTGCGAGAAGAACTCTTTATTTGGGGACCTGTTGCGCGCGCCTCAAGAAACCTCTGCCCGTCAGAGACCGGCTGCATGAGCACAGAGGGGGAGAGAGAGAGAGAGATTCGCTGCCAGACCCGCGGTGGATTCACTGGCGCTTATTATAAAAATAACACAAATAACTCGTTCATTTGTTATAAGTGGATTATTTTAAATGTAGATCGCAGCTTTCAGCGTTTCTGGAGTTTTCAAAACAACCACTTTTGTGGAATACAGTTCAGTGTAGAAAAAATGATGTGGTCTTGTGCTCGCTGCTGCTGATGGAGTTTGGGAAGCGAACGGGAAGGCGAGAGAGAGTGTTGAGGTGGAAAGTAGATGGGCTGGGCTTGCGCCTCTAGTGGAGGCATCATCGCGCTACCACTTGCCGTAGGCCCTGGCTGGCTGAGGAAAAGTGTTAGGGTTAGCTTCGTGAGAAGGACCGGCTAAAACTGTCCGGGCTCGCGGCTCTGGCGGAGGCAGCCTCACGTCAGGAGCCGCGGGCCATGAGCAGTGGATATTGGCAGCAGGTTGCGTCTGCTCCGCCAACGGAGGCAGCCTCACGCTGACGGGGAGACGGTCGCTGCTGGTGGCCGGTATATCCGGAGTGGAAGCCTGTGGTGGAGAATAACCCGGAAAAGTTTTCCGGGCTCGCGGCTCTGGCGGAGGCAGCCTCACGTCAGGAGCCGCGGACCGCAGCTGTTTAGTGGCAACAGTTCGCGCCTGCCCCGCCAGCGGAGGCAACCTCACGCTAGCGGAGCGACGGTTACTGTTGGTGGCTGGTAAATCCGGGCTAGGAGTGCTGGAAGCCCCCGCTGAATGACGTGGAGCAGCAGGTTGCGGTGTAGCAGGGGATCGACCCAGGCTTGCTGGGGCTCGTACTCTTACCTGGAGGTCGACGGAGTTTTGGTCTTACTATTCTGAAAGATGCCATTCTGAAAGATGCCATTCTGAAAGATGCGAAGGATTTTCAGTGAGTTCAACTGTGATTTATATATGGCTTGCTTTCGAGCTGATTGGGTGTATTGTTGATTACCGATTGAAAGCGGCTGGTGCCATTGACTACTGATTGAAAACAGCTGAAGTCACTTAGGTATTTTATTTGACATGTTCCTCCCGAACTTTGTTAATAAAACATCATTTATTTCTTGCAAAATCTATTCATCATATATTTTTAAGTGATTTAGTATAATAGCGTAGGTCCAATGCAGAACTGTAAATGTTTTAAAGATTGTGCATGAGCCTTCTTGAAATTAATTAGCATCTATGCATAATTTTATTTGCATGCTTTTTCAGAAATAGCAGATATGGACATAACAGAACTAGCAGTGACATCAAAACCTGTGGAGATTGATATCGAGACTCCAGACATGGCTCACAAAAGACAAAAGCAGTGAGTGTTGAAAAGCAAATTTTAAAGGGGTCATGACAAAACTTTTTATTATTTTATCGCCTCACCTGTTTTCAGATTTAGCGGCATTTACTACACGTTCACTGAAAAGCTGGGCAATATGGCATTCATTATTGCAGGTGATACGTCCATGATAATGAATGCAAAATTCGTCACAATACAATATTACAATATTTGTCTGACATCACAGTCTTACGGTTATTACAATCTTATCGGGATTGTAAACAAATTCTTCCTTAGATCACTTTGAGTTCCTGCTCTGACTGAAGTTCAGTCTCTGAACACCAGTGGGCGGAGCCAACGATACAATGATGTGCTTTGTCTTTCTCTAGGGCAGAAAAGGGGGAGGCTGCAGACCTGGAGCAGGCAGGTCATATGCAAAAGAATATATATACGTACCTCAATAATCCAGCCATTTTACTTTCTTTTTTTTTACATGCTTTCGTAATTGATAAGAAGGGCATTTTAAACTATGAAACTTGCAGGATGTATTAATGATACCAAGTCCTGTTATGTCAATAGATCAAAGCAAAATTGATCCCTAATGTCATGACCCCTTTTAGAAAAAGAGGTTTGCTGAATAATTAAAAACGTCTTTCATTTGTATTTGTCTTTCCTGTTCACTCAAACTGTGATATGAGAATATAAGAATGCTCATATATTGGAAAAGATGAGATCTGTCAACTATGGTATGATGGTCAGTGACAGATGAACTATGACAACTGTTTGCAGGGAGAAAAAGAAAGCAGAGTTTGAAACGTACCTGCGCCGAATGATGAAACGATTTACCAAGGAGCAGCTAGAGGATACACACAAGGTGTGCGCGCGCTTCTCGAAGTTTGTCTGTTTTTGCTTTAGTTGTACTTGTGTATGTTTTTTACTTACTCGCTCGGTCTTACAGGTCCACCTGCTTTGCTTATTGGCCAGCGGACTTTTCCGGAACAGACTCTGCTGTGAGCCCGACCTGACGGCTATTGCCTTCTCAATACTGCCTATCCACTTTACCACAGTTGAGACAAAACGTATAAATATTGGCTTTGTAGAGGGGCTTCTGAAATGGTAAGACTGATTCGGCATGTTAGTGTGTACATTTATATGTATACTGATGTTTTTCTCTAACTGTGTTGAATTTTATATTTCATAGTATAATTTTATAATAGTTTTCTCAATCTTTGATTGAGTTGTGTGTAAATGAATAATATTTGCGGTATTACTCCACCCAGGTTTCAGAGGACATTTACCTTAAACCCTGCCTTACCTGAGGAGAAAGGGGTGGAGCTAAGCACAGTGCTGGAGAAGCGGATTGGTTGTTTATCAGCAAGGGACCATGAGGAGATGACTTACGTGAGCAAGATTTTACTGTTCTTAAAGGATTAGTCAATTTTCTTAAAAAAATCCTGATAATTTACTCACCACCATGTCATCCAAAATGTTGATGTCTTTCTTTATTCTGTCGAGAAGAAATTATGTTTTTTGAGGAAAACATTCCAGGATTTTTCTCATTTTAATGGACCTCAACACTTATAAGTTTTAATGCAGTTTATAATTACAGTTTCAAAGGACTCTAAACGATCCCAAACGAGGCATAATGGTCTTATCTAGCGAAATGATTGTCAATTTTGGCAAGAACAATAAAAAAATGCACTTTTAAACCACAACTTCTCATCCTCCTCCGGTCGTGTGATGCGCCAGCGCGACCTCACGTAATATGTCATCACGTCAAGAGGTCACGGATGAAGTATGCGAAACTACGCCCCAGTGTTTTCAAGTGTGGAGAAAGAGGACCGTTCCGACATTTTTGTATGTCGAATGATACTTATTAATGTCTTTGTGTCAGTTTATTGTTTAAAATGTGTTACATGTGACCTTTAGACATCATTAGGCAATTACTGGAGGTCGCATTAGCATGTCACACAGCCAGAGGAAAAAGAGAAGTTGTGGTTTAAAAGTGCATATTTTTTGCCAAAAATGACAATTGTTTTGCTAGATAAGACCCTTATGTCTCATTTGGGATCGTTTAGAGTCCTTTAAAACTGCAATTTTAAACTGCATTAAAACTGTTAATTGTTGGGGTCTATTAAAATCCATTAAAATGAGAAAAATCCTGCAATGTTTTCCTCAAAAAACATAATTTCTTCTCGACTGAACAAAGAAAGACGTCAACATTATGGATGACATGGTGAGTAAATTATCTGGATTATTTTTTAAGAAAATTAACTAATCCTTTAACCTTGAATCCCATCATTTTTGGATTTTTTTAGGCATTAAATATCTTTTCCTAAATGCTTATAAATTGCTACAAATCTGTGCCTACAGTTAGTTCATTTCTGTCTGTTTCTATGTCATGTAGCTGTTATTATTGGTGCTGAGATCATTACGACTCTTCTGCCGATTGGTGCTGTCACTACAACCCCTGTCTTTCAAGCCACCATCTACCACCAAGGTGAATCTCATTGTTATATTTTTGCTTGTATTGCCTTTTACTGCATTTTATAGACAGAACACTTTTTCTTGTTTTTAGAATAAGACCAAACCTACCAAAAGCACACCTACTAAAAATCAGTCTGAGAAACCTTCCCCAAAGCCTAAGATATCCCCTGGGACCAAACGCCTATCCGTGGAGACCAAAGAGGAAAGGGGTGGAAAACGAAGAAAAAAGACAGAAGGAGGCAAGAAAGAGGCACTAGCAGGACAAAAACCCAAAAACACCAGAAGAAGAAGTATTGCATCAAAGGTGTCCTATAAAGAGGTCAACAGTGATGAGGAAGACGAAGAGAGCGGGGAGGAGTTTCAACCGGCCAACGAAGATGATAGTGAGGAGTCCGATTGTGAGGTCATGAACATTTGCAGAAAGTCAAAAGTAAAGTTAAAGAATCTGGCTCCTCAGAGGTCAGATGAGATCAAACAGGAGAGAAGTGAGGAGGAGGAGGAAGAAGAGGAAGAGAAAGAGGTAAAGAAACGAAGATCTACACGAAAGGAGGGAAAAGGTGCAGATGAATGGATCGAGATTTATTTGGAAAGTAGCGGAAGGTGGGTGTGTGTCGATGTGGATCAAGGAGTCGGGCAGCCACACCTTTGCACTGATCAGGCCACACAGCCGATCACTTACGTGGTGGGCATTGACGATGAGGGACACCTGAAAGATATTAGCAGCAAGTATGACCCCACCTGGCTGACATCATCAAGGCGAAGACGTATCGATTCTGAATGGTGGGATGAGACTATGGATCTCTACAAATCTCCAGATGCTGAGAGGGGACAGAAGGAGGACCAGGAGGTTTGAGTGCACACATACACGTGTATAGGATTGCATAAATGCATTAATACATACAGAAACATGTTAACATCATGCTTCTCATCCACAGATGCAGGCAAAGTTATTAGACAAGCCTCTTCCAACATCAGTAGCTGAATATAAGAACCACCCGCTGTATGCCCTAGAGAGGCACTTGCTGAAATACGAGGCCATCTACCCCCGTACAGCTGCTGTTTTGGGGTACTGCAGAGGGGAGCCAGTTTACTCGCGGTAAATACTGTTGAGTTGGCTATGTGTTCTTGTATAGGTGTGGTTGATGGTGTGAGACCGCCGCTTGTCAGGATATCCATGCCTTCTGTTTTATGCCAATGTTTCTTTTTGCTTTAAAAAAATTAAAACTACAACCAAGTGTTTTCTTAGTGTTTCTTTGCTTGCTTGTTTTCAGAGACTGTGTGCACGTGTTGCATTCCAGTGATACCTGGCTGAAGGAAGCTAGAACTGTTCGACTAGCAGAGGAACCGTACAAGGTGAGACATCCTGATGTTTTCCTGTTGCTTGACTGTGTTATTGTGTATGTCATCACGATTCTAACCCATTTTAGCATTATTATACACAGAGCCGGCCCTAGACCTTTGGGGGCCCTAAGCAAAATTTAGTCGGAGGCCCTTTGACCGTTTTAAGTAAGGCCTAAAGAAAAGCAATGACTACCTTATGACTATACTGCACATATGATATCTAATATGTTATTTTTTTAAAATGTGTCTATTAAATTATGTTTTAATTATTCTATGTATACTGTATGTTAATGATCTTTTTTGCTGGTCCTGAGTACGTATTTCGTTCTTATGTGGCAACATGTAGCCTACAGAATGACAATAAAAGACCTTGGGGTGGTCCCGGACAGGGAATATCTTAAGACAGGACTCGGCCTTAGTTTAATTAGAAAACATAACTAATTTAACAAAAATGCCTTACTAAAAACATTATTTGTGTGGATTTTGAGGCAAAACAAAGAGCACTGGTGTATTTTAAGATATGTCAGTGCAAGCTTTTTTCAGTTTGGACAGCTCTTAGCCTACTTTTATTTTAGTCTATGACTAGTTTAATTCCTTTCAGGAAAACTGCCCCCTTGAGTTCTTGATTTGAGTTCCATGTTTGATGTCTAACAGAAAAATATGATACCACTGAATGAACTGAATGGCAGTGCAGTGCAACAAACACACACTGATGAACTTGCTGAATAAAAAGACTGATAAAGTGATTTTCACTGACCATCAAAGAAACATTTTTAATTGACACCAGAGATTAAGAGGCACAAACAACAGCCTATATATAATTAAAATGAAATAGAGTAAATAGAATAAAATTTAATTAAAATATTATATAAAATAATAAATATAATACTTAAATGTTTAAATTTTTCAAATAAACAAAATTAACAATAATATCTAAAACCCAACAAACAAGGTTAATAGTACCTAACATTCTTGTTTGAGATGAGCTAAATCTGACACAAACATAGGTTTGTGGATAATAACAATTCACTTGCAAATAATATTAATAATTCAAGATTAACAATTAACATTGCATTCATAACATTAATCTAACAAAGCTGGCTACTGTATGTCATATGCATTGCTATAGTTTAAATATTAAACACCGAACAGTGACATTATACACTTTTGCAAAGGCTAGCAGGTGGTTTAACAACGGTGCGCTGTCTGGACATGTACCACGCATATGCGCATGAGTTTGTTTACTCTTACACATAAAACACTTTAAATTCAGACGTTTAACAATATAATTACATTAATGACATAAATATGTAGAAATGACAATGGCATACGTGAAATATAAGCGTAACAGAATTAATTTACCACGTTAAACCGTTTAAATATTAATTATTAAGCTTAATAAACCAATTCACGTTATGATGGCAAATATAAGAAAGAGAAGTCAAACAGAACACAGGTTTGGTCATTACCGAAGTCAAATAAGATCCACTTACTTCGCATTTACGCACAAACACGCATAACATTAAAGAAATTGTCCTTAAAGCAACAGCAAAAGTTCGCGTCTGTATCAGCGATCCGGCTCAACTCAACTTGCGTTCTGTGGGCGGGATGCTCGCCTGCACATAGTCGCGGGCACTGATTGGCTGCTGCGCTGGATGCTGTGTGTCAATCAATCTCGGCAAGAAAGAGATCTTATTAGCGAACTTTCATAATAACTATAATAACAAGTAACAGCCTTTTTAACATTGCCATAATAATAAATAATGAATATTTATATTTATTTTATGTTACTTTTGATGAATGATTTTTTTCAAACACTAGCTAAGTGACTTTAGGGGGCCCTCTGCTGGCCACGAGGCCCTTTGCAATTGCAAGTGTCGTTTAGTGGCTGGGCCGGCTCTGATTATACATGATATATAAGGTGTAAACCAGGGGTAGGCAACGTCGATCCTGGAGTGCTGATAACCTGGAGATTTTAGCGCAAACCCTTATAAAACCTTGCCTACGTGTAGTTTTCAGGTGACGCTTTAGACCTTGGTTAGTTGTTCAGGTGTGCTTTATTAGAGCTGGAGCTAAGCACTCCAGGACCGATGTTACATGGTGTAAACACAAACAGTGCTCTTGTTTCCATATTTCCCGGTTGGTTGAAATCACATTGTTCCCATAATGCTGGGTTATGGGAAGCTAAACAATTAAAAATTTTCCTCACAAACAACACCCTTCTTTGGAGACATTGATTTCATGCCAGCTCTTGGTTGGCGCGTGTGTGCCGAGGGGCAACCTTCCGTTCTCTCTGATGAAGCCAATACGGAAGTGACTTAAAGTGCAATTCATTGACTGGTAGCTAGAGGCTGGCTCCAAAAGGGAGTCAATTCCCATAGACCTCAATGTTAAAATGCCCAACTTTACAATAGAAAATAATGTGTTTACAGCCTGGTACAAAAAAAGTGTTTTTGGTCTAGATAGCTAGTTTTGCCCTTCATGACAACTGTGAGGGGGCTGAATTTTTTTGTAACTCATCCATTTAAATTATATTAAGCCTTAAAGTTCTGCATAATTAAGGGCGTGGCCACTTGAGTGAGGGGTGAACTGCACTGCTGTCACTAGAATTGAGCTAGGTGGGTGTGGTTTGAGCAACCAGCCACCTCAGCTTCACCCATGTCCCGCCTATTTACCCATTTTCGGTTGTCCACGGGTGTTTCGCTGTGATGCACGGCCAAGATGGAGACGGCAGGCAACGCCTACTTTATGCTTCAAAAACAATCTTCACAAACCAATGGGTGACGTCACGGACACTATTTCCATATTTTTTTACAGTCTATGGTGTGTGCGCTATTTCGTGTGAAGTGCTCATATTAGGAATTCTGTGTAGCTGTGTAATACATGTTTTGGTAAATTGTCATTTCTACGCTCTGTCAGATGGTGCTTGGTATTTCCAACCGTTCTCGTAAAGCCAGGATGATGTCAGAGCAGAAAGATGTAAAAGATCTGCCTCTCTTTGGACTCTGGCAAACAGAGGAGTATCAACCTCCAGTTGCCGTTGATGGCAAAGTGAGTGTGTCTTCTGGTTTTAGATTGTGCAATTGTTTGATTTACTATTCTGTGCTTGCAGATGATAACTGTGTGTGTGTATGTATTTTACAGGTACCACGTAATCCATTTGGAAATGTGTACCTCTTTAGGCCATGTATGTTACCAGTGGGATGTGCTCACCTGCGTTTGCCAAATCTGCACAAAGTTGCTAGAAAACTAAACATCGACTGTGCTGCAGCAGTAACTGGCTTCGATTCCCACTGTGGATTCTCACATGCTGTGTGAGTTTGTGTTTGTTGTTTGTAAGATGTCGATGGGTAGTTCATAATTCATTTATATATATGTATATTAATTACGTAAGTATAATGTAAATTTGTGCACATATGTTTACATTTATGTGTGTTTGTGTTTCAGAACTGATGGTTATATAGTCTGTGAAGAACACAAAGATATTCTAGAGGCAGCTTGGGAAAATGAGCAAGATATCCAGCAGAAGAAAGAACAAGAGGTTTGAGTACATTTTGTTTATCGTTTTCACAGGAAGTGAAACATTGTGCTTAATGAAACATGCCGACTTTTTGGGACTTTAGCTTATTCACCGTATCCCCCAGAGTTAGGCAAGTCCATACATACACTTTTCATCTCCGTACGTCCCATAACTCTTGTCTGATGCACCCACCGCTAGCCTAGCTTAGCACAAAGACTGGAAGTAAATGGCTCCAGGCTAGCATACTGCTCCCAATAAGTGACAAAATAACACCAACATTTTCCAATTTATATGTTGTGTTTTTTATAGTCACAGCATGTACAAATAACAAGGTCATATGAGACACAGCCATCTTCTGCTAATTTGGCGGAGTGATTAGCGCAACACTTGTCCGAACTCTCTGCTCCTCACTACGGAGGGCTTCTTAGGTGCAAATCACTCTGCCCAAGTAGCAGTGCTTTGCCCGCGGATAATTTAGTTACCTGTATGTATATGGTTAAAAGATGGCTGTGCCTCGTATGATCTTGTTATTTGTAATGTTTTTGTTATTTTGTCACTTATTGGGAGCAGAATGCTAGCTGGAGCCATTTACTTCCAGTCTTTGTGCTAAGCTAGGCTAGCGGTAGGCAGGTCAGACAGAGTTACGGGACGCACATAGATGATAAAGGTATGGACTTATCTAACTCTAGGGGATAAAGTGAATAAGCTCAAGTCCCAAAAAAGTCAGCGAGCGTGTTCCTATAACTATAAACACATGTATGGTGTAATAGATTAACACTGGGATTGGCTATATGAATGGTAAATTAAAAACAGTACAAATGTCGTAGTTTTAATAAACTTTTTAAAAATCTTTTCACTCAGAGCTTTACCAAACATACAAGAAACATTTTAACTAAAAATAGTTTAAAAATAAATGTTGTCGATTTTTTTTTTACCAGAAACGTGAAAAACGAGCAGTGGCTAACTGGACCCTGCTGGTCAAAAGCCTGTTGATAAAGGAGAGGTTAAAGCGTCGCTATGGACAACAGGGCCTTGCATCAGAGGCGGGGCTTAACCAAGGAAAAGGTGGTGATGCTGAAGGTCTGTCTTCAGACGAGGAGGAAGAAAGCAGGGCTCAGACTGCACCTCCCTCTCTGGCAAACTCATGGCCACAGAACAGACAAGAAGAGCAGGAAGAAAAGATTGTAAGGCGTGTAAATAAACGAGAGAAACGTGAGAAGGAGAAACATCTCTTTCCTTTTTAAAAAGTGTGACTAAATCTCTTATCTCATTGCATGATGTGCATGGTTTTTTTGGATAGATCATCTACAAATGTCTATGATTAGTTTTAGAGGACTATACAGTCTCTGGGCTTTTTATAAATACTCTACATACACAGGAAGATTTTGAAGATGTCATGATCTAGACACATATCCAAGCATTTACGTTTAATGTCATCTTTTCAGATTTTTGCTGTTGATTTCTTTTTGTATCAAAATACATATTTTTATAGAACATGCTGTTAAAACACATGAAAATAAAAATGTTTTGCAATTTTCATATCTATTCATTGCGAACTCCAGTTCTTCAGTCTGTCTCACTTGAATATTTTGTGCCATTTTTGGGTCCAATGAGGGCCACTTAAAATGTACATTTAGCGCCACCTGGTGATGTGCTTTTGCATTACGTTTCTTCAGACAAGCCTGTGCACCCACTAAATAATACTGTAGTGTAATTTAATATTTACTATAGTGAACTGTTGTACATTGTAGTATACTGTAAAATACTATAGTAATTACTAAACTTTATTACAGTGTTCCGTAGTATTAACCATAGTGAATGAATAAACCAGTAAATACTGTAATACGGTTGAAAAACACTATTATCTACATATTTTACCACAGTGTACTATAGTTATACTAAGCTGCACACTATTTATAATCAAATCGAAGTTTTCTGGGATTTATCTTGATTTTTCAAGTACATACTGTTTCAAAATGAATGTTACAAAGACTCCAAAGGGCCTGTATGGCTTGTATTGGGGTCGCTCATCTTTGTCTTTGCACATCCAAATGCATTACACATTGTAAATCAGGTTTCTTGTTTTGTTGACCTACATTTGCATGAGATGTGTGTGTTTGACTGTAAGTATGCATGTCAGTTATAACCGTGCGCGTGTGTGTATGTGCGCGTGGCCCCTCCTTTGTTGAGCAACTGTGGAAAACAGGCTCGATCGGACACGGAAGTGACGCCACTCTAGAATCCCCCATACTTCCGATCTGTTGCGACTCATCTGAGCGAACGTATCGGATCACTGTCCGAAAATCTCTCCCCAGCAAGTGTCGAGTAGCGGCCCGACGCGGTCCAGCAGGTAAGAAAGTGTGCATGTCATGTACGGCCGGGGGCTTTAAGCCAACAGAGCGGCGGCTTTACCGAACGGACCAAAACGGCCTTGTTTACATACGAATCCCCGAGCTGTAGTGAGCGCTCGCGGTTGACTGCGAATAAATCACTGGCTTACGCCACATGCACTTAACTTTAACTATTGTGCACGGCCGCGTGAAACGTATTAAAACGACGCGAATTAAGTCGGGGAGAGGGGTTGCTGCGCATCAGTTGCGCAGTTGTGTATACATATATATTTGTGCTGATCGAGTTCGCAGCAACAGCTGGTGTGGCCCGATTCGTGTGGGGTAAACAAAGCAGAACCAGCACGGTGCCGTGAGTCTGCAATCGTCGATCTGCCAACCCCCACCCACCCGACCTCTCCACACCTAAACCGTGATATTATGCGAGTCACCCGCCGTGCTCTATTTATAGTCTCAGGTGGAATGCGAGCTTGTGGGACCGAGCCAGGTCATCCCACACCCGGTCGTACCCGGTACCGGACGCCAGCAAGTGCCCACTGACCCCCTGTTCAAAATGGATATGTGATTGTCATCACACCAGCGAACGCACGCACACGCAGAGCCCTAATCTTTGATCACGGGCGTGCGGTCACGGGGCCTCTGCTCCTGCTGTCGGGTCGGGCTGTCTGTCAGTACGCTGTGTAATCCTTTAAAACGCAGCGCTAAGCCGCTTTTAAAAAAGTTTGTGATTGTCTTTAGCTGCTGTTAGCACGGAGACTTTTAGCACAACCTTCATTAGGTTCATGTTCAGATAAGACAAAGGCTCCTTGACCAGTTTTATTGAACCCCATGTAGTTGAGTAGGCTACACGAGCAAGGCTACTTTAAAACCCGTCTGATGATTTTTTTTGATGATTTACTTTGTTTTATTAGATCTGGCCGTCAAAGGTTTGGACACACCTCATTCTTTGCTGATATAGGCCTACTTGTATGTGGCCAGTAATAACAAAACTCTTCAAAACATTGTTGGTCATCATAACAGTAGGGTGGGAAATCTGATTCTTATAGGGTTCATCTCTAAAATCAACTCCCCAGTTCACTAGTCAGCGCACTCATCGGGTAGTGAACAATTTTAAGGGCTGTTTTAACTACACCTTTAGTTATATTTTATATAAACGCACATCACTAGACAGGTAGGAAGCACAATGTAGTTAACAATAAAAGTTAAAGTTTGGTGGAAATGTTACACAGATTTGTAAGTGCTTTTCATCATGTACTTCAAGCAGCATTAAACAAGTAATGGTACAGAGACATTGATTCTGCTTGTTGTTGATAGATGTGACCATGTCTTTGAAAACCCATCTAAAGTAATAAAAAATAATAATAATCATCTTACATAATGTAAATAACATTCTGTGAAAATATAACCGAATATCACAGATGTAATGCGTGACCTTTCCACCTGATTACGTAATATGCAAGGTTGCGCCGGCATGTCATATATCTAGTGCAAGACGAGAACTTAAATGTGCATATTTTTTTATTTATTTTTTGGTGAAAATGATGATCGTTTTGTTAGATAAGACCCTTATGCTTCTGATGGGATCATTAAGAGTCCTTTTGAAGCTGTGTTGACACTGCAATTTTAAACGGCATTAAAATTGTAAACCGTTGAGGTCCACTAAAGTCCATGAAGAGAAATATCCTGGAATGATTTCCTCAAAAGCTTAATTTCTTTTCAACTGAACAAAGAAAGACATAAACATCTTGGATGACATGCGTGTGTGTAAATTATTGGGATTTTTTATGAAAGTGGAGACATCCTTTAGTAAGGTCATCTCAAAAATTTAAAATTTGAAATCAAACTTAGATGCTGTAAAGCTCATTAGATTATTAAACTTAAGCCTTGATTTTACAGACAGAGCAACAAATACCAGTGAATTAACAATTAGTCACGTTGTGGAAAGTCACCCGTGTCTAAATGTAGTGTAGTGAACCAGTGTTTTTACCAGTTTACTTTATGAGCACACCCTAAAATGCTTTTTATTGAAGGGGTTTTGCAATATTTAGGTAAAAAATATGTGGGCAACTAGAAAAATACTGTAGTATATTTTAATACTTGCTATAGTAAACTGTAGCGCCGCATTGTAGTATACTGTAGAATAATATAGTAATTACTTCACTGTTACAGTATTCTGTATTATTAACTATAGTTAATTAATAAACTTAAATTCTAAATACGATAGTATACTTTAATGGTATGGTTGAAAACAATGTAGTATCTAACAATTTTACTATAAAGTGTACTATAGTAATACTAAAGCTCAAACAGGTTATGTACACTAGGGCTGTAATGATTTATTGTGCAATTGCGCGTTTTCTGAATGAATTTGAAATTTAATGAATTACGGTCAAATGCCGCCACATACAAAAGCCAGAGGGCGCTCTCGTGCAGAAACTCCAATTGTGCCACAGAAGAAGTAGGACTTCTTACTGACCAAAATGCCATAGTACACGCACAAGCTGCGCATGAAACGTAGAATTGCAGCCTTGCGATGCAGAATCAATTTTAGACAGGTCTTTTTAATGGGACACGCAATTTATTCGTTACAGCCTTAATGTACACTATTTATCAAAAAATAATGTGAACAGCACTTAAACTAGTCTACAAAACTAATTCAGGGAAAAGCCATTTGATCAAAAGCTTTTATTATTTTCAATGATGCTTATCAAAACTTTTGACTGGTGTTCTGTTAATGCCAATAACCAAATAGTGTGTTTGTTTCTCTTTCAGCAGTTTCTCCTCCCTCTAAGTTCATCCCCGCTCCGATTCCTCATGAGTGACGGGGAGTGTGATTTCTTCTGCTTCTTTCGGTGCTGCTAAAAGCCACAAGGCCCCCTGGGATTTGTGGTCCAGTCTGGGGGATAGGGCAGCAGCTCAGAAGTTGCTGATTGGTGGAGAGCGGCTGTCAATCAAGGGAAAGGGTTGGCCCAGAGGGCTATGTCTGTGGACATGAGTAGCCAAGCCTCAGACAGTAACGAGGAATTCGACGATGAGGATGCTGCGGAGGGAGACATCGAGTATTATTATGAACTTGATGAAGATGTGACGGTGGAAGAACCGTTTGACCCAGAAGAATACGAGTTCAATTGTTTGACATACAGGGAAAGCCAGAGCGTACTAACTGAGGAAGTCAACAATGTAGCTAGCGCCCTGAAGGTGTGTGACCGAAGGAGAGGCTGTGCTTTACAGACTTCCTTTATGTCTATGTGTAGTCTATTGGCAGGCTAACAATACTTAAACTTGATGTGCATATGTCTATTAATTGTTCAAATGGTTTGGTGGCTTTAGTCTGTCAGTACAGAATTACTTTTTTTGTTCAGGTGTCACCAGCTGTAGCCAAACTGGTCCTTGTACATTTTCACTGGCAGGTGTCACAAATACACGAAAGGTAATGTGAGACAGGAAAAAAAACAGCCATGTTCACATTTTTGGTTAGTTCTTAAGCATGTCAAAGTAATGGTGTCCTCACCAATGAAGTAAAATACACACAATCATTTTTAAGTTAAAATTGATGGGGGAAAATTTATTATAATGTTTTTGTCAACTATATACTATATGCGTCTTAATTTATGTATCTTTTTCTTGTCTTTTAAGGTTTAAGTCAAATTCTTCTCAGTTGTTCTGTGAGGCTCACGCCCAGACCACGAGCACCTGTAGATCTCTCACTGTAAGTAAAAATAATCTGTTTTTAAACCTGGAAAAGTTGATTGGAAGCTTTCAATGCTTTAAGTAGTTTTTGAGTCAATTAAAGTATAATTCCAAGTTACACACACACATACATACATGAATAAATAGATTAAAGGGGGGAAGCCGGTGGACGTTGGTCAGACATCGGCTGGGCATCACGTTGAAGGAAGGCCAGTAGATCAGTGGTGTGATAAGCTTCATGGCAGCTGGAACAGGGTCTGTTAGTCTCATTTGTCCTCGGGATTAAGGACGAGACCGGGAAAGAGAAACAAAATCCTATTAGCATAGGGGCCGTTCGCATATAATGCAAGCATCATACAGTATTGTGGTTTAATATCCGCCCGGTTCCAGACAGGCTAACTATTGCGACATAAGTATATTACCTAGAGGAGTTATGTGAATGCTTTGTTCTGGACAAAGTTGCCAGGGGCAACTGTTATACAAAAGATGTGACAGCTGAATGTTATGAATAATATCAGAATCTCAGATGCAAAAGCCGCTAAACACCACCTCCATCAAAAATAAGATGATACTGACTAATGCGCTCGGAACGTATCAAAAGTTCATTAAATACTTTCGCTTCAAATCTGCTTAATCCCGGCAACAGTTTACTTCCTGGGATTGGTGATGTAGACAAGACCGACATTATCATAATTCCTCTCGCTTGGACTCTGTAAATTGACCGAATCTTTCAAATATAGTAAGGAGCGTCGCATTTCTGGCTGACGTCAGAGGTATTCAGGCCAATCACAACGTACAGATTAGCTGGCCAATCAGGGACACGGCGCTTTTTCAAATCGATGAGTTTTCTACAAAATCAGTGCGTTTCAGGAAGAGATGAAAATCTGGAGCTACAAAAATGTACGGTGGGAAACATGTGGAAAATAATGTTTTTTAGCCATAAACTACGCGAACATGTATTATACCAAATACACAAAATAACATCGTTTTTGCCAATGAAATGGGTGCCTTTTAATTTTCAATGTAAGCGGTGCGTCTTGGACCATGTGGGCGTCGAGGAGAGTTGAAGTCAGATCGAATTTATGGAAATGAGCTCTGACGCTGTTCGGCAGAAACCACTGGGAATCTTAAAATCCTCCACCTTAGAGGACTCCAGAGAACCTGGTCTACATTAGTTCCAAGGCAAAATGGAGGATAAACATCTCCTATAAACTGCATGTTGAAATTATGAATAGAAAAGCCACACCACACAAAATGGATTTTAATTGGATTTTTTCATTAGCAGACATAACTTTAATTAAGTTCTTTCCATCCATCATTTTCTTACTTTCACATTTAAAGGTGTGGTGAATCTGCCATTTTTATTTTTTTATACTTTTGTCTGAGGTCTACTTATGGCGTTCACATTGTTTTTACTTTCAAAAACAGCAAGTAACATGCTAATTTGAAGTCTGGTTTTGAAGCTTGCTCGAGAAACGCTGTATTGATAGGTGTGCCGCATTAAAGACTCCCAAGTAATCGCCCACTGCTATGATTGGATAACAGTTTTTCATAGTAAACTAGCTCAACTCCTCCGTCATGATGTGGGAATTGTTTTGAAAACGTCCGATGTGAAAAATGCCAGCCAGGATTAACCCATATATGCATCAGAATCTAAATCACTTGGGGTTTTAAACTGCAGCTGGCTTGACCACAGACACAGTAATACCAAGGATGCTACAGCATGGAAAGTCCTTGTCACAAACTTTGTGGTTAGACAGAGATGTTACACACGATCAGGACATATCAAGCAATCTCTAACAAAGAATAAGTGACAAGTAGTACTAAGATGTTTTACCTGCATAAGATTGCGGCGGTTAGGCTATTCTGTCCGTATCCAATATTGATGGAGCAGCATGCTGAAAAAATCTCAATAGTTTACTCACCCCTATGTCATCCAAGATGTCTATGTCTTTTTTTTTTTCAGTCGAATAGAACTACATTTTTTGGGGGGGAAACATTCCAGGATTTTCTCAATTTAATAGACTTTATTGGACCCCAACAGTTTACATTTTCAATGCAGTTAAAAATTTCTGATAAAGTGACAAAAACTGCCATTCAAGTGATGAACAAAGACTAAACTGATTATGCATTTGTATCTTTTTTAACTTCATTTTTTTAATTGCAGAAACATTCAGACAACTTCTTCGTAATGGTTTATTAACCTGAAAACCGCTTTCCATATGGACATTTAACCCCGTCACTGGGATGTTGAATTTATTCATGCACTTTAAAAATATTTATTGAAAGCTACTTTTTTACATATTATTTGCATAGCATTATCATAATAGGCTGTATATTAATATATTGGGAGAAAGCTGTTATATGTGAAATAAGATAATGTGCACCCTTATACAGCCAAAACGGAATGATCCTTATTTCATAACACATCTGCGATGATTCGACTGTAAGATTTTTAGTCGAATCAGGCTTCCCCTATCGATGCATCGAATCTACGGGTGACTATTCGGGGTCACCCATAGAAATGACTGAACCTAAACCTAAGAGCCTGATAATGCTTATTAAAACATGCTCATTTTCAATAAAACATGTCCAATGCATTTAGAGGGTTTTGCATCTGAGCTCTTCATATAATCCATAAATACAAGTGATAAATCTGTTAGTTGTCTCTAATATTCACAGCAATTGCTGAAAACAAAGCAGAATCCTTGTGATATAAAGAATGTCTGCTATGTTAAATATACTGGACAATTATCAATAGATAAATCTTGATGCATGTGTTGTTTAGGTTGGGGCATCACAGCAGTGTGGGGTGTGTCTGCAGCTGGTCCGTAGAGACGCTCTTCTCTCTCTACCCTGTCAGCACTCCTTCTGCAAGGCATGCTGGGAGCAGCACTGCACTGTACTTGTCAAAGATGGCGTTGGAGTAGGTGAGTGCGCAAATACAGTACAGGCCAAAAGTTTGGACGCACTTGACGAGTTTATTATTATTCTCTTATGTGGAAAAATATATAAATAAAGAATGAGTGAGTGTGTCCAAACTTTTGGCCTGCACTGTACATCATTTGTGCATGTGTGCAAGGCTGTGCATTGCTGATTAGAATGAACTTGTAGACACAAGATCACAGCCTGTTACCTGATCTCCGATATGGGTTTTGTGTACCCGCAGAGATTTCCTGCATGGCGCAGGAGTGCTCCCTTCGAATGCCAGACGATTTCGTTCTTCCTCTTCTGCCCAGCGAGGAACTGAAGGACAAATACAGACGCTACCTCTTCAGGGACTACGTGGAGGTACGTAACAGCCTTATCAAATTAAATCCACATCCTTTCGGGGGTTCTGCTGGTTTTGTTTACCAGGATAATATTGTAATTCTCTATATTTTTAACATGACATTGGTTTTTCCAAATATTTCTATGGCAAGAAGGTTTTTTAACAAGCTTTTTATTATTTATATTTGGTAAATTCTCAGTTACAACAGCACATGTTTTTGTTTGCCTTTAGAGTCACTTCCAGCTGCAGTTGTGTCCTGGTGCTGACTGTCCAATAGTTATACAGGTGCAGAAACCTCGAGCTCGTAGAGTTCAGTGCAGCCGCTGCGGAGAAGTTTTCTGGTATAACTTAAACACACATGCAGTTTCACTCCAGTTTAACATTTGACTTTTTTGACTAATTTGACTTTGTCTGTTTTCCAGTTTTAAGTGCAGGCAGATGTATCATGCCCCTACAGACTGCGCAACCATCCGCAAATGGCTGACAAAATGTGCAGATGACTCCGAGACAGCCAACTACATCAGTGCACACACTAAAGACGTAAGAGCACATACAGCCAATTACATTGGCAAACAAGTAAAAATAATTAAACATACATTAGGGCTGTCACTTTTTATTCGATATTCGAATATGCATTCGAACATGACGTGAAATATCCGTATTCGAACTTTAAATAAACCATCCGGTTTTTTAAATGCCATGTGTAGCGCATTTTTTACAGTAACACCTCGTAATAGGAAGGAGGCTGAGAGTGAGACCGACGACGGCAACTGTGCGCAAGAGAGGGAATCAAATTGGACCAACATGAACCTAATGTGCATGTCAAGATAGAATTATAGTTTGTATATAAAATGACATATTGTTTATAGTGTTAAATATTATAGCAGAATAAAAGCTTGTGTTAATACGTTCGCATTATGAAATTAGCATGAATGAAGATAATTTTATTATTTTTACCACGCAATGTAAACTTTATATTAAACAACAACAGCATTTGTCTTGTAAACGGATTTTAAATGATCATGTGCTGACTGTCACGCGTCACATAGACGACAGAGTCAAGTGAGATCTGCTTAACTCAGCGGTAAGTTTTATTTCATCTCAAGTATCAAAGGGTTTGTGCTCTCTATCATTGAAAACGGGCGAGCACGCGCAGGGTTAATGTACTTGTCACTGACGGTTCACAAACGCGTGAGATAGGCTATGTATGTGTCCTTGTTGTCAATGAGATTACTTCTCACAAACACGCTCATTCGCGGGATATGTGTGCTTGTCAATGACGGGCATTAAATCCGCAGAATTCCGCTGAGTTTTCTTCCGAAATCTGCGGGCGCGAATTCCATTTGGGCTCCTATACTCCTGCTGCTGTTTAAGTTGTCACGTTATTGTCTGTAACTGTTCTGAATCATTTTTTCATATACAAGTTTTGTATTCATAAGTTGATAACCTGCTGTTTCAAACATTAAGTAAAAAGGTAATCCAGACAGCCCAGTTTATGACTGCCACTGTTCATAATTTTGTGATTTGAAAATTCGAATATATTCGGATACATTGCATGATATTCGAAATCCGTTCGAATTTGATTTTTCTCAAAAGTGACAGCCCTAACATACATGCACACATTTACATATTTAAATCGTAAAATATACATTGTCTTAGACAATGCATTCACGTCTTTGGCAAAATATAAGTTGAATTCTGAATTACCTGTTGTGATGTCACATAAACAAAACCTATTCCTGCATTCGAAGTTCAAACCATAAATGTAGCATTGCTAAGGCATTGTATATACCTTATAACCTTGTGTATTTTCTTTTGATTTTTTACCTAGTGCCCTAAATGCAATATCTGCATCGAAAAGAACGGAGGATGCAACCACATGGTGAGTTAAATAAATGAAAACGTACCTAAACATCTATCTTGCAGCATAAATGATGTGAAACCGATGCCTGTTTTAACTATACTTGTTTTCTCTGTCTTTTTTGCAGCAATGCTCCAAGTGTAAACATGGTATGTTAAAAAATGATCATCGTTTAATTTCTTTGGAGGGGTAAGGTGGTCTTGATTGTAATGCGGATGTTGTTTTGGATGTTTAGATTTCTGCTGGATGTGTCTTGGTGATTGGAAGACTCATGGCAGCGAGTATTACGAGTGCAGTCGCTACAAAGAGAATCCAGACATCGTGAATCAGAGCCAGCAGGCCCAGGCCAGAGAGGCCCTCAAAAAATACCTGTTTTACTTTGAGAGGGTGAGACAAAAAGCTATCACTATATAGCACAATAAATCAGTCACTTGTTGACTGTAACATTATGCTGCCTTGTGATGATACCTTGTAAGGCAATTCAAGATGATATTGTTTTAAGTTATGTTGGGGAAAAACATTTTCAAAGGGTGGGATGCTATAAGTATACTAATATAATACTGTTCAATTTAATAAGGATTAGACTAGTTTAGCCATTATTTGTGTTCCAGTAGCTTAGTGGTAGAGCATTGCTTTAGCGGTGCTAAAGGTCATAGGTTCAATTTCCAGAAAATTAAGGTACTGATAAAATGTATGTTTTGCCAATTTAGGGTCCAAACTATAGCTCACTATGTCAGTCCTCTAAATTCTACTATTAATGAATCTTATAGTAAAAATAGTTTGGCTCCAGAGAGTTTAATAACAATTGAGTCATTAAAGTTTGGTGTTCATCCATTTATTACATTTGTGTGTGTGTCCAGTGGGAGAACCACAATAAGAGCATGCAGCTGGAGGCACAGACGTATCAGCGAATCCAGGAGAAGATTCAGGAGAGAGTCATGAATAATCTGGGCACCTGGATTGACTGGCAGTACCTGCAGAATGCTGCCAAGCTACTGGCCAAGGTAGAAGCTGAGTTTTGCCAGTTTTAGTCTGCTTGACATTCATCAGATGTTTTTATTGAAGGGGATTTAATAATGGTAGTCTTATTGTGTGACTAGTCAGTTAACATGTAACTGCAGTTTCTGAACTAGCTTAATCTAACCCTTATCTCTAAAACCAGGACCTAGACTATTAACATTTTTCTTTTCCCTACTTTATTTTCACAAACCCATACATGTATACAGTCATAGTATAGGTATAAATAGGTACCCTATTTATAAGCTTTGCTGTAGCTCAACTGATCGATAATTTGACTAGCTATGCAAAGGTCCCATGGTTGATTCCCAGAAAATGCACACGCTCATAAATTCTTTGTAAGTAGCTTTGGATAAAAGCTTTTGCCAAATTCATCAATACATTTTTTTTTAAATGAAAGTGTCCTCACTATAGACCTTTTGCGTGTTTGCAAACAGAGATGACGTTTTTTTTGTGGGCAGAGCCCAACTGGTGGCAGAAAGTGACAACTCTGCAATAGCGGTGTGAAGTGTTTGTGTTAAACTGTGATTTTTTTTTTATGGATCAGGTGTTCTGTCGAAGTCTGTTTCCCCTATGTTTCTCTTTAGTGTAATGTTTCTTATAGGGTTTTCAGTTTCACCAAGTTACGTTTATTTTTTTTTTAGATAAATTTAAAGTTTAAATGGCTTGGCTACTGATATGTGTGCATGTATGTAATGTGTATATATTGTTCTTTATTGGTAAATCAATTATTTTTACTTTAGAAATTGCTAAAGTACATATAAAAGCAATATTATCATATATTCTATAATAGTATATAGATGTAGTTATTAAATATTTCATTATTTTCCTGTTTTCTATTATAGGACTGTTTATATATAGACCCTTTTACAGCTCACGTGATCAAATAGGCTGTGCGGGCATATAGGCAACAGAAGTGGTGTTATTCCCTATTGGTCCTAACGTGTTAGCAACTCAGAAAGTTTATTAAAAACGGTTTCCCAGCATCAAAATGTCTGGTTGTTGCGTTTGGTTGCCTTAATATAATATACTAATATACGTATATAGATATATATATATATATATCTGGCAACCTTATTTTTGGCCATCTGCTAATGTCTTCTATCCACTCCACTATAGTACACGGATCTGGTAGCTGTGATGAATAAGTTGATAAGTAAACTTTTTTAAATAACTTTCTCTGTCTGTGTTGCTTCACTGCTGATTCTTGCCATACTTCCATTGCCTAAATGCGCGCGCATACGCTGCCATGTCATCATTGTGTACAAACAGTAAAAGGGTCTATTAATAACACTTTACATCATGTGTGTGTGTGCTATATTTATTAAGTATGTAAACATCATAATTTTAGAACAAACAGGAAGAAGACTCATAGAAAACAGAAACATTCTAAAATATTTAATAAATGGTGATATTATTGATATATGAATATGAACTCATTCAAATCTTTAATCCTTCTAAATAAAATATAAATGTAACGTGATGAAAACGCTGTAAGAAACACATAGAAGGGACAGACTTCGACAGAACAACGGACATCTCCAATTATTTTCTGTTCTAATTATTAAAAGATTTCCAAATGATTTCATCACTCCAGTCTGTCCATTTAAGGGCTTATTGCAACCATAAACACCTATGTTTATCTTCAAATGGTGTCTTTGACGACGATATACTGGCATTCTATTTTGACACTCAACAGCACAACAATAAATTTTCTAGTGAGTTACATTGTTCGTTTCACTCGTGTCTTATTAATTTCCGCTATTTTCTGCCACCACATTGTGTGCGCAGCTTGCAGTGACGTAACTGTGACGTCTACTCGCAAAAGTTCTATTTGGTTTGTTAGATGATCTAGTTAAAGAGTCCTCATAAGTGTAGCAGAATCTGTTCACACACGCAACCCAACATCTTGTCTGTTGTATTCTCTTTATAGTGTCGTTATACACTGCAGTACACGTATCCTTATGCTTACTATATGGAGTCTGGACCCCGCAAAAAACTGGTAAGAAGCTGCTTACACACATCTTTTAATCTAAAAACAACTGCACTGTTTTGAATGTAGCTTTAAAAATATAATATGCCTGTCTTTTACTAAAGATGGAAAAATGAGTTAATGTTAATTCTTTTTATTTTCTATAGTTTGAGTATCAGCAGGCCCAGCTGGAGGCAGAGATCGAGAATCTGTCATGGAAGGTGGAGAGAGCAGACACTTATGAAAGAGGAGAGCCTAGCGCCAATGATAGAGGGGTAAGAGAAGGATTGAGGGGTAAAAATCTGAAATGAATCGTAAAAATGTGAAAACATTTATTTATTTTGCCTTGTTTTCTTCTATCGTTAGGATCTGGAGAATCAGATGCACATTGCTGAGCAGAAGAGACGAACGCTGCTGAAGGATTTTCATGACACCTGAACATCCGTCCATTAAATCTGCATCGTGTTGTCCCTTCTCTCAACCATCTTGCCCTCTCCAAAGACACCCCTCTCATCTTTTTTGTCAAAACTCTACACTGCATCTCAAAACATTTTGTGCATCACTTTTAAAGCTGTATTTTTCCCTTTTGTTTATCCTTTCCTTCATCAGTGCCCCTATATTTTTAGGCTTTCTAATCTTAACTCGGCTGCAGGGTTTGAGAATAGCACGATTGTATCCCAGCATATACATAAACATATTGCATTCTCATGGCCAGGTGTTGGCTGACATCACACACTTGCGTGCACACACAAACACTCCAAACACTGTCTAACTCTTCTCATTCTTCTTCAGCTTTCTTTTCTTTCATGCTTTCTTCTCATGTTTTTCCTGGAAAGGCTGTTGATAGTTAGATCATTAAAAAACTAAAAATGAAAAAAGATGAAAAACAAATGATGCTGTAATTTTCAACGGTTGTACATTAATACAGAAATACAGAGTTACTGAGAGAAAGTTTTTAAACCAGACAGTGTCTCTTGTCTTTTCTTGTGCACACACACATGCAAATACCACATCTGAAATGACATATGTATATTATTAAACTATTTAGGCTCAATCTTAAGTAAAAACTGTATTCTAAAATAACGCATTTTATAATGTTTTTTTTTTTTTGTTGTTGTTTTTTTGCAAAAGTAATTTAAGGTAATTTATTCACTATTCATTCGATATTTGTGTTTATTTTAAATGGCCAATATAGAGTTTATGAATTAAGATAATATCAGGGCATGAAGAAGAAACGTCTTTAATTCGCTTTCACTAGGGACTGCGCGCTCCCGAGTGGCTCAGGATTTAGGTCACTTCACGAGCCAAAAAAGGCAGCGGTAGAGTTCCCGAGATAGAACTAAATCTACGAGTTGTCTTCGTACACAAAATGTGTCCGCACAAGATAAGAGAACGCACTCCAAAACGGGTACAAACAAGCACCCCACCCTCCTACTTCACCTTCAGACCAAGAGTTCATTCTTGGTCAGCCCTAGTAATAAAATGCAGACAGTTCTGTGCAGTGTTCGGCTCATAGACGTTCGACTTCATTCGGTGCTACGCAGACCGATCGGTGTATGACATCAAAGTATCGCTTTCGAATTGATCTCGCGTGTCTTTGATGACATACGCCGAAAGTTCTGCGCAGTGAGAGAGACGCGCCACCCGGATGTGACGTACGAAGATACCTTATTTATATCGGCGGAAGGCGAGGACGTCCTACAGACAGACACGTGCGATGCTTGTGTGCACCTCAGAGTGGTTTCTGTCCGAAAACAAGAGCTCGGGTGGGATTTTTTCCACACTCAGACCGGCGAAGCACCAGACTTTTTTCCTATAAATATCAACATCTGACAGTATTTGTTGACATAAGAATCGTCAACACAGTGTTGGATTGAAGCTGGTGGTGAACCGAACTTATCGGACTGTGTGAACACAGACTCCTGGTTTTAAACTGAACACTTCCTGTAGGAGATTGGACTTTTTCAGATCATGGCTGACTATTTAATCAGTGGTGAGACTTGCTATGTACCTGACGATGGTCTTACAGGGCAGCAACTCTTCAACTGCGGAGACGGCCTTACCTACAAGTAAATACTTTACATTGTAAAACACCTTGTTCTCCCTATGTATTAAACGTATCTGTATCGTTTTAGATCTGCTCATAAACATTGTCACTTTATGTAGTTTCATCTAAAACCAAAAGCTTTAGAGGCTTATAATAAGATGCAAGCTGACGTTAATTGTACGGCATGTAGGTGTCGTTGTTGGTTCGTATTCTCTGCTCCAGAATTAATTGTGGTTGTGTAATTATATGACAGCACGCTGTTAATTCGCTTTCACGTGGCTTCCTTCAGACTACATAAGACGACCAAACATTTTTTTTGAGGATATTCAATAAATTTAGTGGCATCCTGAGTTAATTTTGAAATGTAAACAAAGAAGGTTAGTTTAAATTGGAAAATCATTCTGGACTGGCTCATAAACTGAATTGTCCAATACTCACTAATGCTATATTATTTCGGTTATAACACGTAAAAAATGATAAATATTGCAGCAATGTGTACAGTCTATTATTATGCCGCTGACACACTTTGTTGCTTTTCCTAAACGAATCTCTTTCCGAACATGCTATAAATAGGATGAAGTTTGTTAATGCTTTTTGTATGCCACGGGTTGTGTGTACTTGTTTAGTGTCTCGGTGTCATGTAAAGTACTAACATTACTGAGTGAAAACTAATATGTGGCAGGTGCAAACTGGACAGTGCTGTTTCACAGAGTGGCCAGTTTGAGCCAGAAACCTCTTTCTGTTTTCACTCCGAAGGACTGTTTACTTTAGTCATGAGGTTGCTTGGACATTCACATTCATCATAAAAACAAGGCGTTGCTTGGCATTGGTAAACAAGATAAGTGACATTACGCTGCAAAGATAAAAGAGGATTAGTTAACAGAACCATGAGGGATGTGTGGGGTCTATTTAGGGGTATGTGTCCGTGTGCACGAGATAAAACTGAAAACGGGAGTCAACACTGCTGTTAATCGATTTCTGGCTCACTAGCGGCACCACATGGAAATGGTTGGAATAAAAAATGTATCAATTTCAGATAAATGTCCGAGTCATTTCCCGACTTGCTTTTGGTCAATAAAAAGAGTAACCCCGTCCCAAACTCAAGATAGACGTCTGTCAGATATGGTTTTGTTGACTTAGGTCTATGGGAGAGGTTTGTTTTAGTTTCCTCTAAACACAGTTTGTTGAATTATTTTAGGTATTAAGCACATTTAATGTGTGAATTACAGCAGGTTTAAAGGCAACATTTAGTGCTGCCTCACGATTTGTCGCGACTAATCGTTTGCAGTTTAAAAGTTTTTGTTTACATAATATGTGTGTGTACTGTGTAAATTAATGATGTGTATATAAATAAACACACATACATTTATAATTTAAAGAAAAAAATATATATAATAAATATTTATATTTATATATAATATAAACATGCAGATGTTTCTTAATTATATACGTGTATGTGTGCGTGCGTGCGTGCGTGCGTGTTATAATGCACAGTACACCCACATATTATTTAAACAAAAACTTTTATTCTGCAAATGATTAGTCGCGATTAATCGTGAGGCATCACTAATCAAAAATTAACCCTATTTACTTTGATAGCACACACACTGCAACTAGTTTTGTGGTGAACAATTCATCTGTGCAGGTCAATTCACAAAAAAGTATTTTTTCCTGGTAGTTTTTTATCAAAAACCGAAAAATTGTCTTTGGATTGGTGTTTCTTATCTGATGACATCAATTTGAAGACTTGGGTGTAACATCTTTTAACCACTTCCCTCCAATTGTCAGTCTTCGGGTCCAACAAGCCTCTATTTTTCTCATTCAGTATTCCATTTCATTCAAAAATATGTTACAACATTAAAGTGTTCACAGGTTCTGTTTCACACTGACTTTTAACATTTTTCCTCAGTGATATCTTGATTCTGCCTGGGTACATTGATTTCACTGCTGACCAGGTGGTAAGTAAGACCTCTATCCTGTCTTTAAGAAAAAGTGATGCTAGCACATCACAAAAGACAAATTAGATATGGATTGATAAAAGGATGCTGTGGCTTTTGTTTCAACACTGAATTTGATTGGCTCTCTTTACAGGATCTGACATCAGCCCTGACAAAACAAATCACAATGAAAACGCCGCTGATCTCATCACCTATGGATACAGTCACAGAGTCTGGAATGGCTATTGCAATGGCGGTAAGAAAAACTCAAGAAAGTCCAGTTTTGCCTGATGTATAGTAGATGTCTTCATAGGTCCACTTAGATCCAAAAACCAAAGTTCGACCGAACGGGTTCGGGTCTAAAAGTTTCATGTGTGCCTCAGACACAGGTCGGGTATGATATTAATGGCATCGGGTCTCAGCCAGGTCATTTAAAATGAATGTGATTTTGCCGAACGGACCCAACGCGACCCGAACTGTCTTGCGTGTGGGCATCAAGTGTGCACCCCTCCTCGTTTGTCAAGAGTGCTTGCGACAATGTATGGCTGGCGGTAGGTTCATTATTGTTGAGCTAGGCCTGTCAATCAATTTTGAATGCATATTGTAGCAGCTACCTTGGTGTCATCATCAGATAATAAATGAAAATAAACGGAGCAGCAGACCAAATTGGATCTGGGGCCACAAGGGTTTCTCTTTGTCCAACTGGTAGTGCAGGGCTGCAAATTTCACACACGTCGGTGCCGTTTACATTCAAGTAGATTGTATTGATAAATACACACACATTCATGTGTATATATTTTTAAGAAAATGTTTAAAAGCGTATATACAGTTGTATAATTATGTATAATTTATATTATATAGAAATAGAAATATATAAAATATTTTTATCTTAAAATTACACATGCACGTGTGCATATTTATATTTATTACACGGCTCTCTGGAATGCTTGATTCTGATTGGTCAGTTGAGACATTTGCAGGTTCGTTCTTTTCAAATAATAACCGCTCCAAAGTAATAACGCATAGCCGGTACTACTTGTACGAGTAAAATCGCTCCGCGCCAATAAAGATCAATAAAGATTACTGTTTGGCGCCATCTTGTGACAAACACTGGACAACCACGACAAGACACAGAGAGCTTACTGAGACTGAACTTGACAAAATAGAGCATGACAGCTATGAAGCCAACACACAAAAAAATACAGAATGGGCATTAAAACTTCTCAAAGACTGGCTAAAAGAGAAAAAATGGAGACAGACAAGTATGAAGCAGAAGATCTTAATAAGGTATTACGATCATTTTATGCATCTGTGCAAAGTTTCGCGGAAGGATAAACATGTTAATTTAAAACAAATATGCCAATAAAATGTTTCAAATTCATATTCATGTCCGGTTTTTTTCTTATGAGACAAGTAGCCGTGTAATAAGCGGGATAATGTAGAGGCAGCCGGTAGTTATCGGGAAATAAGCCCCTTCAGTGTGATACAAGACCCTCTGCTTCGCGTCGGGTCCTGATCACACTGTCGGGGCTTATTTCCCGATAACTACCGGCTGCCTCTACATTATCCCTTACATATACAAAATTATTATTCACAGTTCACACACGTATATGATGTAAACAAAAACTATTCTGCAATAGATTTATCACGATAAATTGTTATGCACATTCGACTCCAGTTGGGTTCAAAAACATTGCCACTGGGTTGGACTTGGGTCTCACTTTCTTGGGCTTGTCTCGAATCAGGTAAAAAAAAAATTTTTTTTAATGATTTATGCACGTCGGGTTTGGGTAAAAAGTAAATTGGGTAATTTCTTTTGACCCATGAAGACCTCTTATGTACAAATGTAAAATTAACTTTTGTCTTTTTGATATATTAAACATTGACACTTATCTTGTTGTTCATAGGGTACATTACACAACGTATACATTTTTAGTGAATACAATTTAAATAGTAAGCAAGTAAAATTTCATCTTTTATATCGTCCGCCATGCTTATTCTGAAGTCTTGCGAGATTTTGCGAGATTTCTTGTGTTCACAGTCGAGACTCTGGTTAAAAATCTGTTTGTGTGTGGTGTGCTGTCTTTGACACCTCATGGCACACCACACACTATAGGTGCAAAATGGTTAAATCTAGGATTTTTAACCTCGTGTTTGTGGTCTATCATATTTTGATAATCTTATAAGATGTGAAAATCTTTTGGTGTGTACCCAGCATAAGAATAACTAGTACCAAATTGTGGTTTTGCAGGGCAGTGACATTACCTAAAGGCTCTTGGTTTTATAATAAAAGCCCAAAAGAAAATTAAGTTTATGTAATGTTGTTGTGTTATAGTTGACGGGTGGTATTGGCTTTATTCATCATAACTGCACACCAGAGTTCCAGGCCAATGAAGTCCGCAAGGTCAAGGTGAGTCTCTTCATACACACTGTGTTTTTTTACTTTTTGCTGTTTCCTTCACTTATTCTTATTCTTTATCTCTTTTCTCCTATCCTATAATGGCAATGTCTCTCTTAATAAGAAATACATACCTGCTCATCTTATTTCTTACACATCTTTCTTCCTCATGTTTTTTGTGTTATGCTAAAATGACCCCCAGTAGAAACCCTAATAGAACTGTCCTTATTGTTCCCTCCTTCTGCTTCTTCCCACCCTCTCACTTCGGCCACTTAGAGGTACGAGCAAGGTTTCATTACCGATCCAGTGGTGATGAGTCCGAACGAACGAGTTAGAGACGTCTTCCAGGCTAAAGCCCGACACGGTTTTTGTGGTATTCCAGTAACGGACAACGGTCAGATGGGTGGACGGCTGGTCGGCATCATTTCGTCACGAGATATCGACTTCCTAAAGGAGACTGAGCACGACCTACCTCTCAGTGAGGTGGGTGGGGCTTAGTAAATGGAAGGAGGGGCTAGAGTATTTTCAAGTTTAATTTACATTCTCCCTCTTTCAGGTGATGACTAAGAGGGAGGATCTTGTTGTAGCTCCAGCAGGAGTGACATTGAAAGAGGCCAATGAAATCCTTCAGAGGAGCAAGAAAGGTGTGTGTTTGATAAGGAGCTTTCATTAGAAACCCTTTTCTTCACACCCTAAGATTTTTACAAATCATTAAACAAATAAAATATTTACAAGAAAGCTTGTTATATATTAACCATTACAAACACTGTAAAAGTGTAGTGGTGATGAAAGAATAGCGGTGGTTCTCCTCACACCCAGTGTTTGCTGTCTGTAGGTAAGCTTCCTATAGTAAATGAGGAGGGATGTTTGGTGTCCATCATTGCTCGGACAGATCTGAAGAAAAACCGAGATTTCCCACTGGCATCAAAAGACTCGCGTAAACAGCTGCTATGCGGCGCAGCCATTGGTACACACAATGATGACAAATACAGACTCGACCTGCTGGGGCAGGCTGGCGTGGATGTAGTCGTCCTGGTATGACATTTTGTGTATTATTGTTTCTTTCCAATTAAATCAAGAAGTAAATGGTCATTCATGCTTCCTTCTTTTTTCTCGCTTAAGGACTCATCTCAAGGAAATTCCATCTACCAGATTAATATGATTAAGTACATTAAGGAGAAATATCCCAGCGTACAGGTCATCGGTGGCAACGGTCAGTTTAATATGCATACAAGCTCTCACAACCCCTACACCTATAAACATACAATTAACACCCAGTAATTTTTCTGTCACAGTGGTGACTGCGGCTCAGGCGAAAAATCTAATCGATGCGGGAGCGGACGCCCTCCGAGTGGGAATGGGCAGCGGCTCAATCTGCATCACGCAAGAAGGTGAGTCCACCAGTCCCATGCTTGGCTGCCTGCCCTTCAGCCAATCACAGGCTGTCTCTCAATATGAAGTACATCCAGTTGCAAGCCCCCAGTGTCCATGCCCCTGGTTTCCTTTTAGTTGGTTAGAACAGTGCATCTGTCATTTGCCAAATATCATTGCAGTTGAATCTCTGCTGGTCTGTAAAACCGTTGTGCAGATTGATTGGCACATAATACCCCCCTCCACACACACAGACACACACTTGTTCACTTTTTTTATGGGGTTTAGCACCTGTGGAAGAAAATTAATTTCATTTGCTTTGTATCCACAAGTGTGGCTTTTTCTTTTTTCATTTCATCCTCTCTTTCATTGGCTCTGTATTAAAACCTGCAAAGGTAGCATGTATAGTTTATAGGGGTTATAGTGGCCACTTCAAAAAGTAAATGTCTTAATGATGATGTGTCCTTTAAAAACATTATTTTAGTTATTTTAAAGGATTAGCCCTTTTTTTCTAAAAAAAAATCCAGATAATTTACTCACCACCATGTCATCCAAATATTAATGTCTGTCTTTGTTCAGTCGAGAAGAAATTATGTTTTTTGAGGAAAACATTCAAGGATTTTTCTCATTTTAATGGACCCCAATAGCCTGGTTAGCCAGACCTACATCAAGATGTAAGGTCTGGCAACTCTTCACACAAACGGCTCAATGCAAGGGGCGGGATATAAGGTTGTCCCTCAAAATGCCTCTGCACGCAATAGGATAGCGCTATGACCAATCAGAGCAACGATGTAGGTCTTGATGTAGGTCTGGCTAACCAGGCTAGCTAATTGGTATATCAAACTTTTACCGTAACCAGTCGGCAAAACTCCAAACACATCTTTCTTGCTTAAAAAGGACTTCAGTAGGGTTATTTGCTCTTCTCTCAAAGAAAAACATAAGTCTAAGTCCTCCAGAGTCGCGGCCAAAGCCGCTTCAAAAGAAAGCTGTTCGCCAGCAGCAGCGCCATTCTTTGTTTTCAAGTAGGAACCGTTGCAGCTCTGTCGTCATCATGTTAAGCCCGCCCCACAGACGCTACACACGATGTGATTGGCCTGACCAAATTTTGGTTTTTGGAGCTGTTAAGTGTATTGTGAGTGCCTAGACTAAACCCTGGCAGCAAATATATTTTGCGGCCGCTAGGGTGCGTCTAGATTTCTAGGCTAGGACCCCAACACTTTACAGTTTAAAATTGCAGTTTCAAAGGACTCTAAATGATCCCGAAAGAGGCATAAGGGTCTTATCTAGCGAAACGATTGTCATTTTTGGCAAGAAAAAAATGCACTTTTACACCACAACTTCTCGTCTATCTCCAGTCCTCTGACGCACCAGCGCGACCTCATGTAATTGCATAATGACGTCGAAAGGTCACGTGTTACATATAAGAAACGCACATTTGCGGACCATTTTAAACAATAAACTGACACAAAGACATTAATAAGTATCATTCGACATACAGCAACGTCAGGACGGTCCTCTTTCTCCACACTTGTAAGAATTGGGATGTATTTTCGCATATGTCATCCATGACCTCTTGACGTGATGACGTATTATGCGAGGTCGCGCTGGCGCATCACAGGACCAGAGGAAGACGAGAAGTTGTGGTTTAAAAGTGTATATTTTTTATTGTTCTTTCCAAAAATGACAATCATTTTGCTAGATAAGACCCTTATGCCTTTTGGGATTGTTATAGCTCACTGAAGTTGCAATTTTAAACTGCATTAAAACTGTTCAGTGTTGGGGTCCATTAAAGTCCATAAAATTTTGAAAAATCCTGGAATGTTTTCCTCAAAAAACATAATTTCTTCTCGACTGAATTAAGAAGGACATTAACACTTTCAATGACATGGTGGTGGAGAGTATTTTAAATGGATTTTTTTTAAGAAAAAGGACTAATCCATTAAGGCAACATTGCATCATATATTTTATTAAGAAGGCAATGCCTTAATGCTTTGTATTGTAAAAATATGTACAAAAAGATGGGGAAATGAGATGAGAAATATCAGTTAAGTAATATTTATTTCAGTAAAAAAATATACTGATTGATAAATAGTCCAGCGTGATTAATAATTTATTATTTTACCAAATCTATGTTTATACCACGCATTTGCATGCTTGCAATTTACCGCCATTAGTTTCATGTTAACATGAAACGCCTTTAAATCAATTGCACTTTAAACCTCTCGCTAATTTTGTGTTGCACAATGTTGCTGTCAAGCAATCCAAGTCAGTCCACTTACAGTATTAGGACAGTTAGGATGTTGCCTCTTCAAAACAAAAATCAGGCACTTAGGGAAGTTTTTGGTACAGAGCTATTTTGTCTTGCCTTTCTCAGTTTCTCTTTAGCTTTATCTCTCTTCCTATAATTTCCTCTCTCTAGCGCCTCTCAGTATCCCTCCTGGTTTAAAGCTCCTCAGCCCCAAAACCCCAACTACTGTTACGGGATACTGCAGTAAGTCCCTCCCCCGATCCTCATACAGAGATCCCATTGGCTCACTTGCTCACTCTGCCTGCCCCTTCCCACAGCCTGCTGCATTGATTGGTTAATAGCTCTGCATCATTAGAAGTAGTTGCTGGTTTTTGGGGTTTTGGAGGCTTGGCGTTTGGCACTTCCTCTGATCGAAGTCTGTTACCTGGAAATCCTTACTAACAGTAATGTGAACTAGATTATGCAATAGCATTAAGGTCACTTGTACATTACAAAATGTCATGCCAAGTGACACGATATTTGACCCTGTCTGTGAAATCCAGTCTCATGTCGAATTATGAGATTAGGAGCATTAAAGTTTGATTTCACTCTTTGACATGACCTTACTCCGTATTAAAAATATCAAGGTTATTTTTCATAAAAATGTTCTTTACATTATGTAGGATGTAGAAATCAGTAAATCACAAAATACTTCAATTTGGTTTTCACAGCCAGGGTTTTATTTTGTAATCTAAACTAAACACTTACAACAACAATTTTGAAAAAGATTTGTATATAAAAACATGTAATTGTTTCTTTGCACTGACCACTACCAACTAGCTGAGAGTTTCAGTCAGAAATTTTACACTTTAGTTTTATTAAAGGTGTTATGTGCTAATACATTATTGGGTAAAAATAATATTAAGTCAATTCCTGATCTTTCTTGCGTATGTTTTATAAGAAACCTAAGGGGTCTGTAGGCTCCAGATGATGATTGGGAGAGAACATGGGTCCAATGCACATTAAAAATAAAATGCATAGGGAAAAATAAAAGACCTCATTCCATATCAACTCTTGTTTGTGGATAATTTGAATATTTGACTTTGTTTGTATTTGATTAGATGGCTTATAACTGCGAAGTAATGTCTGCTTTGGTTAGGACAGGCGTCTGTGCATATAACATTGTAACCAATGTGGGTTTTTCTGTGATGATGTAAAAGCCAGGCTTATGTAAGATCAAACATCCAGACAAGACTAAAAAAAGATTTCAGCTCTTAGATTTCAGTTTTCTGTGGTTTGTCTTGTCCATCTCAACTCTTGCATATTCTCGTCGTCATAGACTTGCCAAAAAGTTTGCTAATGAAACTTGTTTTCTTTCCCCTGTTACCTCTCATAGATTAAGAATGTTTCACATTTAACGTTTCACTTTTCTTTATATACCTCTAACCATTCCGTTTAACCATTTGCCTTTGAACTCTATGAAGTTCAAACAATTGGTATGATTTGGACATTTTCACTTTGCTTTGGACACAATCCTAGTTTCTTGCAATTTATCCCAAACTTAATCCAGTAATCCATTGATTGGCACTGATTGTGGTCACATGACTGCATGATTGAAGATGACACTGATGTGTGCACATGTCTTTGTGTGATGTAACTGAGTTGTTTTACTGAACAGTTAAAACACTGTTTGTTTTTTTGTAGAATAAGCAAGAGTACATAAGCAAGATTCTAAGTTTGTCCTAATCATATTTTTAAGAAATGGTAATTTATAATGAAATCTCTATTTCTCTATCCTCGCAGTGTTGGCGTGTGGAAGACCACAGGCTACTGCTGTGTATAAGGTGTCAGAATACGCCCGGCGGTTTGGAGTGCCTGTGATTGCTGATGGGGGAATTCAGACCGTTGGACACATTGCTAAAGCTCTTGCACTGGGTGCATCTACAGGTGATACTTTTATTTAATAAAAATTACATATGTAATATACCGTATTTTCCGGACTGTATGTGTCATTAAGACGAAATAACACGTTTATAACATGTTAATAAACGTGTTTATTAAGGAAATTATTTCACAAAATCCAAGCCGAAGAACAGACATTTAATCTGGAAAGGAAAGTTATTCAACTAAACATTAGCGGACAGAACAGCAGGCTGAATAGATGTCTGTACATTAAAGGTGACATAGAATGATTGAACGGGGTATTTATCCTTGTTCTGTGATGTGACATTTTTTGGGGGGTCTGTAATGCCTTAGAAGCTTCCTAAAAACCTCTCTCAGATAGCTCTATTAGGGTGGGGGGTTTTAAACAAGTAGTTTTGCACCTATTTGGCTCCCCTTAGTGGCTTAACTTGCAATCTCATTACTGATTGGCTGAGTTTGCTGCCACTCAAAAAATGTAGCCAATTATTTTAAAGTGGAGGGGCAGGGAGATGCCTGTGATGTCATAAGCATCAGTTTTTCAGATTGGGCCTTTTTCTGGCTGACATTTCTAAAAGAGGAATTTCTATGAGACTGAGATGTTTAGCATGTCTAGCACTTTTTGTATGTTCGTGAATGCGGGTAGACTACCATTATTCAACAAAGACAAGGTAAAAATGGTTTTTCATTCTCTGTCCCCTTTAATACCGGTAGTAATATTATCAGTTATTTAAACGATAAACCATAGCATACAGAACTTACCTGGAAGGTTGAATAGGCTAAATTACCCGAACAAGCCAATTAGCGTGAAGTTCGCAGACTCGTCATTCCACTTCACTGAATCCATTGAATTACATAAATAGAGAAGCAGCATATAGCGGACTCTTGTGGCTGTAGACGGTAATGTTGTCTCTTGCATCATAAATTTCAAAATTGCACCTGACTATAAAAGGCAGAACCAGCCAAGTTATGCAAAAACGCGTATTATAGTCTGAAAAGTAGTAAGTTGTAATAAGAATAGTTTTATATTTGTATTAATTTTCTTAATGAAGAGCTTCTTAGAATTTGATATTTCACACTTTTTTATAATACTGGATGCATTTAAAGTGGCATTAGCTTCAGCTTTGCAAGTTTGTGCAAATCCTGATGATCCAAGTTATCCCAGGATGATTTGTAAACGAGGAAAATCTGACCTTTTGTTTGTTTTGTGATGTTTTAAGTCAACACAGACAATGTTACAAATTTGCTTGTGTTTGTTTAAGTGACCTAGTAACTGCAGAAAGTTAAATACATGTGTGTATATATATTTTTGTATAGCATTTCTCGGTTACACTTTACAAAAAGGTTCATTAGTTAACATTATTTACTTTGTTAATTTCAACAATTACTAATGCTTTATTAAAATCTTGTTAATGTTAGTTAATGCACTGTGAATTAACATGAGCAAAGATTAATAAATACTATAACAAATATATTGCTCATGGTTTGTTCATGTTAGGTAATACGTTAACTAATGAACCTTATTGTAAAGTGTTACCCATTTCTCATAATCGTTATTTCCCTTAATGCTCTTTTGATTTCTCTTTGTGGATATCAGTAATGATGGGATCGTTGCTAGCTGCCACCTCTGAAGCTCCAGGTGAATATTTCTTCTCGGATGGCATCCGTCTGAAGAAGTACAGAGGGATGGGCTCACTGGATGCCATGGACAAAAACCTTGGCTCACAGACCAGATACTTCAGGTGTTAAACACAAATGCATTCTGTCTTGCATACAACACTTATATGCTAAATTGCTTTTAGTTTCTGTTGCTGTTTACTCGAATTATTACACATTCCACTTCCCTCTTTAATTGCTTGACTACAAACTTACAAAGCAGTTTTTTAAACTGTATATAATAATTGGATTATAAATGATGAATTGACGAAGTAGTTCACTGATAATATAAAACATTTTAATAGCTGTTGTTACATAAAATGTATTATTTTGGGATTTTTAAATGCACACTATCAGATATAGTCCACGTGCTGTTTTGATGAGCAAGATGTATATTAAAGCTGTTAACTCATCCCCCTCTCTCTTTTCTTTTTCAGTGAGAGTGATAAGATTAAAGTAGCTCAAGGAGTTTCAGGGGCTGTTCAGGATAAAGGCTCCATCCATAAGTTTGTCCCATATCTCCTTGCTGGAATACAGCATTCCTGCCAAGACATCGGTGCTAAAAGCCTCACACAGCTGAGGTATGTCAATGTGCAAATTACTAGCACACCTGTAAACATGTTTAAGGAGGAATTGTGTATTTATGCCCCATATTTTTTTATTTTTGCAGTTTCATATGTTGCAGCTAGTAGCAATGAAATGATATACTTTACCTTTAACCCCATAATGCATTGCTAAAATAGATACAAACCCAAATATACTCACGTTTCTCTTCATCTCAGGGCAATGATGTATTCTGGTGAACTTCGGTTTGAAAAGAGAACCGTGTCCGCTCAAATGGAGGGAGGAGTGCACAGCTTGCACAGGTGAATAAACACATTCACACATAAAACTGTATAGTGTCAAGACTATGTACATTGTAAATGCATTAAAATATAAAGCTTCATATTAATAGTTTTCTTCTCATCTCCTTTTGATTTTTCAGTTATGAGAAGCGCCTGTTTTAAAGAAGAAACCACATATGCCAGTACATGCACAGCCACTCACACATACATGCACAAACCTCCGATTAATGAACTTCCACACGTGCTTTTGCACATACAGACACCCAAACACACTTGAGAACCTCAGCTTCCTCTTTCTCGTCTTCCCGGACACCTCTTCTCTGAGCGAGGAGAAAAAATGTGTCAATGTCTATATGCATATGCCTATATGAGTGTGTGTGTGAGAGTGTATGTGTGCTTGTGAGGAGCATGTGCTGTCTGCTCTCATGCGTCAGATGCATTACATGTCAAAAAGATGTTCATGTTTTAATCATTTGACAACTGGGAAAGTATTAAAAAATAAATTTTGTTGCCACACACGTTTGTCTTGTTATTGTTATTTGAAATGTAATTCTGTATGTATATGCACCATTTTAAGCAATAAACAATCGAGACTACTAGAAAAACTGAATGAGTGAGTGTAGTTCTTGATCTGTGTGAAACAAGGAAGTATTTTATAATGTTGAAAGTTAAGTCCAGTTTAAATAAATTAACAGTTTAGGTTGCGTATCTGCATAAAAATTGACAGTGTCATTTAAATGGTTATAATTTAGTATGACTTTAATATGTTTTTAACAAGTCCTGAATCTGTGGGTGTGAGTAGGTGGCAGCTCAGCACTGACACTGGTACGTTATTCCTCATTTTGCAAGCGTCTCTCAAGGGAACCAGCCTTTACCTCCAAAACCACCGGACTTTCCAAAGAAGCGTTCACACATGCTCACTGATGGACTTGCACCTGGACAGGTTGAGCTCGGAGCTCCAGGTGCCTCCTGATCAGTGAAATATGATATTGATCCGTTAGTGAGCTCAGCCCAGATCTCCTGACGCTTTTAATACACAGCAAAAATAAAAATGATTGACAGGTCATGTGTATTATCTTTCCAACAAGCTATTGCTGTTAACTGCAAAAAATAATTTGAATTTGTGTAATGTTATGGATTCGTACATTTTCAGCATAAACACTGAATTGCATGAATGAGTCTAAAAAAATTGATACATATAAGAGACATGATAGTAAGGATTATTATGAGAAGGGGGAGGCTATGGGCAGTCTAGTGAAGAAGTGAAAGTGAAAATGTTCCTCAGATTTCTAAGGAGGAAGTCAGGAGGTATAAATACGCAAACACACCGACAGTAACTCAAACCAGCCAGACAGAGAGAGAGAGAGAGAGAGAGACCATAAGAAATCGAGTAATGACAGAAGCAAGGTAAAGAATCTGTTTCATCTCTATTGTGTGTCATTTCTACTTCATCTTTGTGATTTTAAACTCATTTTACGCCTCATTTTGAGCGTGCTCTCTTGTTGTAGATCACAGTGATAGTGAATTTCTTTCATTTCTGTTAACCTTCCCCTTCTCTCTGCTTCCTTAATATTTGTTGTATTTCTTTCATATTCAAAGATGTGTTTTGTTGCACGATTGCCTGTAATTAGAAATAAAGAAAAGCATCCAAATGTACATTGTTTTAGACTTTCTTTCATTTTGTACATCTCTCTTCACTCACCAAGTCTTGAAAATACTGTAAGATGATGACAGATCACTTAAACTAACCTGCCTTAAACCATTATTTCTATGTAGTTATTAATATATTGAAGTTACATATTTCAAGTTCCTCCTTTCATTTGACTTTGTTAATCGCGTTTCTTTATTATCCAGGTTAATCTCTCGTGATCAGCCTCCTCCCCCTTCCTTCTTTCTTTCCAGCTCCTTTCTGATAGGGAACAGGTTTTTCAAGCACAAGTCTACAGATGGAGCCAGATAAATAAACAAGTTTTATCTTTTGCAAAGACACCAAACTTGTTTGTAGTACAAGATGAATGAAGATTCTATTTGAATTTTTTATTTTCAGGTTTAAAATGGCTATATGGAAATTGTTGATTGATAAATGTGTTTTTTCCCGAGTGTCCGGAAAATGGCCACAGCAGTCTGGATGGTAACGGAACCCATAATGCAGCTGTTTGATTGATTGACAGCTGGGTATGGATTCCGTGCCCCTCCTTTCATGCAGTAGGAGGTTAAAATTGAAAATCGTTGAAGTGGTGGAGTTGATCACATAGTTTGATGTAAAAGTAAAGTGAATGTGAACTGTTTTTGTCTCTGAATGAATTGTCTTGTAAGTGGTTGCTTAACCAGAAAATTGTGTATGTAGGCCTTGATATGCTTGTTTGTGCCTGTGCAACTTTTGAGTGCTGCTGTATGTAAATCTGAGTACTGATGTTGCTCTGGAATGACACGTTTTCTCCCGGATCGCAAGCAATGTTTCGCCACCGGGAATTTCGTGTCAGCCAAGATTAACATCTATAGCTGGCAATCACAAATCTTCAGCACTCAACTGATCACACCACCACTAATATATATATTGTATATATTGTTCTTATAATTTTTCAATAAATAATTTTATTAGAAATATCTAAGTATCATCAATTGTTGTCCTTTTTTGGGGTCTGATGACTTGGTGTAGAATTCAGATATATGACAGATGCATTTTTTATGTTTTCACTATATAAGTGATCTGGAGCAAGTCTGGGATGATTTATTTGACCACACTGTTATTGCTGACAAGTGAAACTGCTAGTTTCGTACTTACATGCACATTTTGTTGGCCTCAAACCCAACACAGCTACTCAAATACACGGGATTCTTAAACACGTCCGTATGTAGTATGACCAGACTTCTTTTAATCATTTCTGAAGATGCCTGTAATAAAAAAATACTGTTTTATGGTGCTCCATACATAAACCACACTGGCTTATTCATCTTACATTTACCCAGTTGACCCTGTTTGAACCTGTTTATGATGTAAACAACATTCCACAGGTTTCTATTTTTATTAAACATTACCTAGAGTAAAATCACAGCCCAGTAACAGAAAAACTAAGTCTAACAAAGTTTGATAAGGTCTGCCACTCTTCCTTTAAAATATATTTAGAGCAATATCAACATAGCAGTAATGTTAAAAATGAAATAGCATTTGGTAAGCAAATATGATTTTATCTAAACAGCCACAATGCACTTTTACTTTCTGTTCTGTTCGTGATAAACCTACCTTTTGCCACACTTAAAATGGCGTCTTTCACATGGCCGTAAATGAATATATTGTTGCATTAAAATACCTCCCCGTCTAACGCCTCTATCATCTTAACGTTCCGGCCCCCATGCATCTGTTTTGATTGGTGGTCAATCGGGGTCTGCGAGCACCACTGTAGCGCTGTGCTTTTATTAAGGTTACATCTATTACTAACAGCCCACTAGTTTCGTTATCGATAACGATGACTATAAACTGAGCCCAGTGATGGAGGAATCTGTACCTTTTAGCATCGTGTCCACCGTTAAAGCGCTAAGCGGTGCTCTGCGGGGAGACGAGGGCTGCGAAACTGACATCAGCCGGGAACGAGAGAAGGTCTGGTTTAAGGAGAGCAGCGCCAAAAACCTGAGAAATCGGGACTTTTTGGCACCTAATACGGTTCTGACGACGCTTTTCGCCGCTGGAGAGGTCAGTGTGGAGTGTGTGCTTGTATGTGTTTTTACGTCGTGAGCCCTGACTGGCTGGCAGGTAGCAGCAGTGACAGATGAGCGCATGGTTTTTACGCGTGGTTTGACGCGTTGCGTTTGACCGGAGGCGTATTTTCTGAATGTATGAATGTACGATTATGAATCACATAATCACTGACACAGAGCTGTCAGTGGAGCCTCGCAAAGACATATTGTGCCAGCCAGACGTGTTGACATTGGTCGTATCGACCAAACATTTGATCCCTGTGGCACTGGCCATTGGAACTGGGGCAGAATTAAGAGATGCACCCAAGTACTGTATGGTCATAATATGTACTGTATATCTATTGTAAATATTCAGTTTTCCCTTTTACAGTCATAGATTAAACTTGTTTACTAAATGTGTTTATAAGGTAAAGTATAGTATGTTTTTTATATGTGTGGGTCAATGACAAAATAATAATGTCCATATGAGATGCACCAATGTATCGGCTGAATACTTTGTATAATATATAATAGTGTATATATTTTGTATATTAATGACATTTATACAAACAGAAAAAATAGGTCTAATATGCATTTCAGCTATAGAATGAAAAAGGCCTTCATAACCAACCCTATTTAACTGAATGAATGCATTGAATTTAACAATGTTTGTTGCATAATACACAATTATTTTGTTTTACAAAATTAAATACTTGCCAAAATGCATTTAAACATTTTTAAAAGTGCTGTGTGTAGATTTTAGCGGCATCTACTAGTGAGATTGCGAATTGCAACTAACGGCTGAGTCCACAGCTCACCCCTCTCCCTTTCAAAATACATAGAGAAGCTACGGTAGCTGCACAGGACAAACACGTCATTTTCCAAGACAACATAGAGATGAAACACACTGGCTGTTTCTCAATTCCAAGAACGCAAAGAACGGACTTGCGTTATCGTGGAGATCGGTCTTGCCAGGCGACCATGGAAGAACGAACTCAGAAGGTCGCGAGAACACAGATCGCACTTGTGAGAATTCAGATTTGTGCGATCTTCCTGTTGTTCACCTGACCTCCGCCATTGTTTTGCCTCAATGACTTCTGGGACGTAAAGTGATTTCAGCCCGCAAGTCTGCACTCGATCCATCCTTGATATTAAGAACACATCCGGGTATTTTCACGCGTCCTCTGTACTTGCGTTCTTGAGAATTGGAATTGAACTTCAACGGTTAATGATGACGTAGAGCAAGAATGCAAGATCGCTGAAGAACGCATATTGAGAAACAGCTACTCTGTAGGGCGTTTTGTCTATTTACTGTTCAAGAAATTCAAAAACGACTGTCGAATTCAAGTGTAAAGGGCCATTCACATTATAACGATAACTAGATTTGCGTCCACACCACCATACGATAACAATAACTTTGTGCTTATTTGCTTGCGAGGCGCAGTACAAACCATTTTATTTATAGTAAAATATGCAGTATTAGTTAATGTCTTCATTAGTTAATGATTTGTTTTTGTTCACATGTCATTAAATGTATAAATATGCTGTTCTTGTTGCATTAACACAGCGGCTAACCAGCAGATACCCTCAACACGCCACGTTTGCGTAACTCTAAACAGTGAATCTAGTAGTTTGCGTAATCTAATATCTTACCTTTTGGCATAGTCAATGTAGTAGAATAAAAAAACATTACGTAATAAATTTCACAGTAACTGCTTCAGGGCTGGATACCTATTTATGTTGTAGACCTCAACAATGGCTTCTTCACCGTCTCCATTTGTCATTTCAAATGTGCACTTGAAGCTCAAATAGATTTGATTGGCTGCTATTGGTTTATCGTTCATCAGTTGAAAAAAAAAATCGCTCAAAGTGATCCCAACGATATTGTTCACTGTATCTTTATTGTTCTAGTTTTAATGTAATGAACTCCGCTATTCTCTTTAATATAAAACAAATTTTAAAACTATATTTTTTAAAGGTATTGTTATAATGTGAACGGAATAATAATGTTTTACCTCAGTGATACACCACAGTGTTTTGACTGGAATACACTGAAATACATCACTTTAGGTCGGCGTATTGCATGCGGTGTAGTCACACAAGTAAAATTTTTTTAACAGACTCAATTTATGCATCTGCAGATGGCCGGCACCTCACGCAGCCCCTTTGCGACTCTCCATAGGAAATGAATCACTTCCAGTTTATTAGGCTTAGTTTTCTCGTGTACAGTGAAAAGGCGTCTTAAGTAACAGTATCAGAATGTTGTTTGTTTAAATTGGTATCGGCCAAAAAATACCTAATAAAATATTTTTTTTAAATAAAAAAATCGAGTTGTCAGCAGCCAAGCACATTTTGATATTTGGCACCTTATCGTGCCAAAAAAAGTAAATTCTTCGTCTTTACTGACCTTAAATAGTGTACAAATGTTTTTAGTACATTAGTTTTTTTTTTTAAATGACTGTATCTTTGTGTGACCTTCATAGTTTTCTGTGTTCAGGTTCCCTCTGATGTTCTCAGTGAGATCCGGACTCTTCGCGGAAGCGGTGTTTTGCCGATAGCAGCAACTGAGGTGACAGCGGAAGGATTGCGTGTTTGCGTGGATCGCTGCGCCGCATTCAGATGTGTGCTATGTGGAATAATGCCCTACCTGAGACCTGCAGCTCAGAGACAGGGCTGTGTCCTCATCAACTGCCCCGCCCTCCACCCCAAACAAGCCACACCCTCTCCCGATACACTAGTTTTAGGGCAACTGCGGACCATTCTTATAGCCGACCACCTTGGGATGCAGCTCAGAAAACAAGGGTTTGTGTGTTTACATCATGCAAATTAATGAAATTATGTGGCATATTATCAGTAGTCACAGCTTGCACCAGTGCACATTTGCGTAAAGTCAAACTGTTTGTTGTGTTTCCAACAGTCCCTGGTGTTGCCAAATATTGTTTTATTATTTACTTTCCCCTCCAAATGGCTGTTAGTGTCAATGTGACTTTAAAGAGGAAACCTAAAATAAAGAAACATTTTTATTTCTGTATGAGTGATTACCTCCCATTTATTTCTTTCAGGTACACTGTGTCCTTTTGTCCGGCTTTGCCAGAAGAGAATGACATTGTGAGCCTTCTGAAAACACTCGGCATAGATTGGCCGACGGTTCCCGTCAGTTGGACCAATGAAGACAGGGAAGAGAAGATGAAAAAAGCTTTAGAGAACTCTGCTTACAGAGATAGAGAGATGGAGAGAGGAAAGAGGAGAAGCAGTGGAGAGGAAATAAAAGGAGAGGAGAGAGGAATGAAAGAGGAAATTAGGATAAACCTTAAACAAGTTGTACAGGACGAGAACCTTCAAGGTTATGATCCCAGTCTTGGTATTTGCACAGGTAAGCTGTAGTTACTTGTGTGTGGTTTTTTATTAGTCATGTAATGCTTTATATTTTTATTATTCACACATGAATAATCTGTTTTCTTTCAGTGCAAAGAGAAGCTCTGTGTCACCTTGCCCAGCTTGACCACGCTATCACAGATTTCCCTGTAAGACTTGCTGTCTCATATGTCAAGATTGCTTACAACTATGTACTCAGAATTAAAGTAGTTATGTTTTTAGTTGGTGGACTCTTTTAATAGATTTCTCTACTTCAGGTCTCCACGGCAACAGTCCTGCATGTCACTTCCTGTCAGGACGAGTTTCGTCAACAGCAAACATCCATGCTGTGGAGAGCAACGGGCATGACGGCAATGCAGGTTTATACATAGTTGTGTACAAAACAAATATTAAAGACGCTTAAAGTAATATAAATAGCACTGTTGTCTTATAAAACTTGTGGGTAGGATGTTCTTATTTGAGAGAGCATTTCATTGGACAATATTTTGCAAGATACAAGGAGACTAATGCCCCACAATTTGTAAACTAAAAAACTTCATAGGTTTTTAAAGGCGGGGTGCATGATTTGTGAAAAACACTTTGTAAAAGGACGCCGGGCCGACTACCAAAACACACTTGTAGCCAATCAGCAGTAAGGGGCGTGTCTATGTCTACTAACATAGACATATGTCATTGCATGGGTTTGCGTATGGACGGGGCGCGTCTAAGAGAAGGTCCAGATTCTATTGGGGTTTGTTTAGGTGATTTCAAATGTCAATATTGGCTTTCAGAGATCGTGCACCCCGCCTTTAAGGCAAGATGTAGTCATTGTAATGATACCAAATTAATGCATGCACAATACTATTGGTAAATTGGATCTGACTGTATAAAGCACAATAGCTGCTAGCATTCAATCAATTAATAATCTCTCTCTTTTTCAATTAGAGATTGGTGATTTGTGGTCCTGTTAAAACTCCTGGCGTTCAGATGAATGCAGCTCAGTATCTTCAGTAAGGCAACACTTAAAAAAGCACTGTGAAACTTTCTATTAGTTCTTCATTATAGATTGCATGTTCACAGTTGACTCCATAATTTTTTTCTTTGTCTGTTGTTGACTTTATACTTCATTGGGTATGTCATGTTATAGGTTGAGACAAGCCCAGATGAAAGAGGCCTCAGAAATGAAGTATGGAGACCAAGTTGAAGGTGTGTGTATGTTTATTGTCTTGAATAAGCTGTCTATTTGTGTCTATTATCTTTTGTCTATCAGCTGCATCTGTGTGTGATTAGGTTAATGGTATGGCCACGTTTACACCTGGTGTTAACATCTGTGCTGTCTATTATTTTATACCAATTTTAGGTCAGACATGGGATGACATCATTAGGGTCATGACTTCAGCCACCGTGAGATTTGAACTGATGTCCACAGTGCACACAAGTCCGGTGAGTGTGTTTGAATACACGTGCGTTTAATGTGTTGTCCAGTGTCAGAGATGATTGACGGTTGTTTTTCAGGTGACGCTAGATGTGCAGAGAGACAGTGGCGTATCCACAAAGGGACCCAGGGGTGGAGTCTTTGTCATGTATAACTGTGCTCGTCTTCACACTCTTTTTAGCAGCTACGAGAAAGGGGTAGAGCAAGGTAACACACACACACACACAATGCAGTATCTCATATGTTTCGTGTTCAGTGTAGTATTATTTTTAAGACTAATGAACATGGAGAGGTTTGTGTGTGTGTTTTTTTGTGTGTGTGTGTGTGTGTGTGTGTAAGAGCAAAACGTATTGAAATCCAGCTGACACACTGTTATTATGTAGGTCTTTATCCAGATATCCCTGAGGGCACAGAGCTGGACTTTTCTGCCCTAAAGGAGGAGGTAAAAACCAACCAACATGCCTTTAATGTCTTGTTTGTTTTGTACATACTCAGAGTTTTTTTTTTTTTCAATTAAATTCTGATTGGGTTGAAAATAGCAGGTGGAAACTGTGCCAAAGCAAACAATACAATTCATGTAAATATGAAAATGAAATGATAATGTGACTATTCCATCATTAGGGGGAGTGGCTTCTTCTCTTCAATTACCTCATTCCATTCTCTGAGCTTTTGGACCAATCAGGACAGATTCTAGAGCATGAAGGGGGAGGAGCCAGAGTTAATTTAAGAACTGAACAGGTACATTTTTGCTTATATAAATGAAGAGTTTGGTTCCAAAACGCAATAAATCCATTTTGACTTATTTCTGTAAAAATGTGTTTTCTATACCAGGAAAGTGACAAGATGAAAACCACTGTTTCCTGTTACAAACTTTCACCTAGCATCTTTAGGTTATAATAACATAAAAAATTCAAATCTAAAAATTAATGGAATTAATCAAAACACTTACTTTGTCATATTAAGAACACTGCCATTGCTGCTGTCATCCTTGGGACGTCGTCACTGAACTTTTTTGTCAGCAATCAGCTGTAAAATGTTTTGGTCCTGCTCGATTTTCGAGTAAAATAATGTAAAGTTTTTCATAAGATCCCCTGGGTTCAGTGTGTTAGCATGACAGAAGCTTGATGCTGTTGTGTGAGAACAAGCAACAGCCGGCATTTTTCCGTTTACTTCTGAGTGCTTCTCATGTAAATTAGTTGATTTTGATGGCTTTACATTTCTTTCCCATCACAGAAAACCACCACAGGTTTATCAATGCCATCAAAAGTATAAATTTTTTGTTTGTTTGTTTGTTGATCACGCAGTAAAAATAGATGAGGAAATGTATTGCATTCTACAGAGAAGGACTGGCGTTTATCACGTCTTTGGAAATAAGGGAGAAAAGATGACAGAATAACACAGCGGATATTGGATTTAGCAAATTAAGAATTTACTTTTTAACTCTTTCACCGCCATTGACGAGATATCTCGTCAATTAAGAGAAAACGCTTCCCCGCCAATGACGAGATTTTCCGTCTTTCCACAATACCGCTATTATCCACCAGGTGGCGCACTTCCACAACTTATACAACCCGGAAGTAGCGCCTCACGTGAAAGAGAAAGAACTCTGTGTATGTTTTAAATATTGCTCTGCATCTGATCTCTATCAAAAGTCCTTCGCAATAATTGAATTATCTCAGCTTTTTGCTCAAAATTGGGTGTTTTTGAAGAAACCTACCCATGTTTGAGAGGTGATTACAAGAGAACTAATGAAGGTAGGATGAAACGTTTTTTTTTTTTTTTTTTTTTGAAAGCAGAGGGTCTGTTCTTTCATCTGATATATTGTTTGTTTATATATTTAAAGAAGAACATTTTCTGGAAGGCATTAAACTTGAAAAATGCTGGCACTGGCTGGCAACTTTTTAAAAAAATGCTGGCGGGGAAAGAGTTAATACTGACAATACTGATTTTGGTGGTAACTGATTTTTTTTATCACGTTTCGTAGACAAACTCTTCAAATAATTAACAATATATGTGATCTTGGACCACAAAATCAGTCAAAAGTAGCATGAGTTATTTGTAGCAATAGCCAAAAATACTTTGCATATTTTTTATGCCAAAAATCATTAGGATATTAAGTAAAGATTACGTTCCATAAAGATATTTAGTAAATTTCCCAAAAAAAAAAATATATATATATATATTTATCGTTAGTAATGTGCTGCTAAGGACTACATTTCGACTACTTTAAAGGCGATTTTGTAAATATTTTTTTATTTTTTGCACCCTCAGATTCAATATTTTCAAATAGTTGAATCTCGGCTATATATTGGCCTATCATAACAAACCATACATATCAGTGGAAAGCTTATTTATTCAGATGATGTATAAATCTTAATTTTAAAAAATGTACCCTTTTATCTGGTATGAACACTTTATAATACTGTATAATTTATAGTAAATATTTAGGAAATCCCATGCAAATCCCTCTTTTATTACAGTTACAATTGTAATTGTAACTGTAATAAATTGTTATCTCATAGCCTTAAAACACAGTCTTGCATAAATGAAACCAGTATATGTTTATTTGTCACTCAGGTGTGCAGATTCTTGGTGTCTCTCAGTAAAGATTTTAGCTCCTATTACAACAGGGTCCATGTTCTTGGGGTAAGACATACGCTGGTATTAATTCATTTTTTAAGATCTGGTAGAACGCATGATTATGGACAAATTTTTTTGATTTGTTGTAGCCTGTTTGCTTGCACGTTTGTGTGTGCATGTGTTAACATATTAATCTGATTGAACCAGTTTACATTAGGTTCGTAACTATTACATTTTGACTTTTTCTGTCTGTAGGAGCCACTTCCTCATCTCTTCAATCAGATGTTTTGTCGTTTATTATTATTGAGAGCATTAAGAGAACTTTACCACAGCGCCTTGGAGTCCCTTAACCTGCCCCCGATCACCCAACTATAGCATCTATACTGCAGACATTATACATGCATACCTATCCCCACAAACTCTCCAACTCAAGAGCCAGCACTCTTCTATTTCCCTCAATCATTATTCATTAAATATCCTCCTCGTACCCATAACTGCCTAAACATCTTGGTTAAACTTCAATGTCCCAACAATCAAATCAATCGCTCAAGAACAGTTTAACCACTGAAATACCCATACACAAGCAGAACAGGACAGACCCGAAGTAACCCAGCCTCTGTCGAAATCTAAAGAATGTATTCAAAGATGGTAAAAATGGCTGTTATAGATTCTTATTAGTAGCTGCAAATGTAATCAAATTATACATTATATGATATAAGATAAACACGGTGTGGTTGAAATCTGTGAAGTTTCTTGTGAGCCGGACGATCACTTTAATCAAATGACCCAAAACCTTCCAGTTCCTACAAAATCTAAACAAGACACTTTCATTGAGACACTTTTAATCTGCTGTAGTAAGAAACAAAGTATCTGTCAAATTATCTAGTAAAAACTCATGCCATAGAGACAGACCCTTTCACATAATCTGCATTCAGCTGCACTACAGGCATAGATTGTGCATGACAATGTCTTATATGTAATATTAAATCAGTGTAATTGCACCATTCTGTTTGTTGAACACTGACAATGTAGCTCAGTTATTGTCCAATTCCAATAGAAACACACAGTCACTACAGTTTGTCTCCGTTGTTTTTGATCAGTGGTAGATACTTTACACCATCTTCCAAAATGTCATAATATGGGATGCTATTTTAACTTTGTTATGAATAGTTTTATCTGTACCGAATGTAAAATCCTTGTAGTGTCCCTCACTATTCCTGATCCTATAAGTGTACAGGCGGTGCCACACGTGCCATACAGACTTAAGATGTAAGTACTCTCACTGTATGAGTTTTCACCAAACTGTGCCATACTGTACACCACACGATATTGAATCCCTCAACAGTGCTCAATATTTAATGCTACTATGTGTAATTCCCTCACAATTCAAAGTTTTTTTTTTGTGATGATCTCACATGTTTAATCATTAAAAGTCTGTCTTAACATCTGGACTGGTTGCTTTTTTAAAGTGTACAAATGTTTGAATGTTTATTTGTATTTATGCACATCATATGTACATTTATGTACACTCACCTAAAGAATTATAAGGAACACCTGTTCAATTTCTCTTTAATGCAATTGTATAATCAACCAATGTAATGGCAGTTGCTTCAATGCATTTAGGGGTGTGGTCCTGGCCAAGACAATCTCCTGAACTCAAAACTGAATGTCAGAATGGGAAAGAAAGGTGATTTAAGCAATTTTGAGCGTGGCATGGTTGTTGGTGCCAGACGGGCCGGTCTGAGTATTTCACAATCTGCTCAGTTACTGGGATTTTCACACACAACCAATTCTAGGGTTTACAAAGAATGGTGTGAAAAGGATAAAACATCCAGTATGCGGCAGTCCTGTGGGCGAAAATGCCTTGTTGATGCTAGAGGTCAGAGGACAATGGGCCGACTGATTCAAGCTGATAGAAGAGCAACTGAAATAACTGAGGTATGCAGCAAAGCATTTGTGAAGCCATAACACGCACAACCTTAAGGCGGATGGGCTACAACAGCAGAAGACCCCACCGGGTACCACTTATCTCCACTACAAATAGGAAAAAGAAGCTACAATTTGCACAACCTCTCCAAAATTGTACAGTTAAAGACTGGAAAAATGTTGCCTGGTCTGATGAGTCTCCATTTCTGTTGAGACATTGAAATGGTAGAGTCAGACTTTGGCGTAATGGTGTGGGGGATGTTTTCTTGGCACACTTAAGGCCCCTTAGTGCCAATTGCGCATCATTTAAATGCCACAACCTACCTGAGCATTGTTTCTGACCATGTCCAACCCTTTATGACCACTATGTACCCATCCTCTGATGGCTACTTCCAGCAGGATAAGGCACCATGTTACAAAGCTCAAATCATTTCAAATTGGTTTCTTGAACATGACAATGAGTTCACTGTACTAAAATGGCCCACACAGTCACCAGATCTCAACCCAATAGAGTATCTTTGGGATGTGGTGGAACGGGAGCTTCGTGCCCTGGATGTGCATCCAACAAATCTCCATCAACTGCCAGATGCTAACCCATCAATATGGGCCAACATTTCTAAAGAATTCTTTTAGCACCTTGTTGAATCAATGCCACGTAGAATTAAGCCGTTCTGAAGGCAAAAGGGGGTCAAACACAGTATTAGTATGGTGTTCCTAATAATCCTTTAGGTGAGTGTATACCCATTGTTGAAAGTTAGTATATAAAAATACTAAATAAAAGGTGTAATGTGAGATTGTGAATTGCAACCAACCTTAATTTCGAAGCGCAATGAGAAGCTACAGTAGCTGGCACAGGACAAACAATGCCATCGTCTGAGACAATGTAGTGACAAAATGTACTTTGTAGAGCATTTTGTCCATTTCGGGCTGCTGTAGAAACATGGCGGTGCACAATGGCAACTTTTATGTTATGGGACCAACGTTGTATGTAGATAAAAACGGCTCATTCTAAGGTATATAAAAACAATACTTATCTCACTGATAATATAGTTATGTATATTATATTGCATTTCTGTCTAGAGATCCTTCTAAAAGTCACACATTGCACCTTTAACTATAATGCACCCCAAGTTTGATTTTTAGGGGCTGTTTGCCTTTCTTGATGGCATGTTTCTAATCATATAAAACACTTTTCTTGTCTTCTGTCAAAAACATCAATAAAATACATTCTAGAAATGTATATATTCATTATACATATAGAAAAAAATTACTACAGACATAATGTAAAAATATTTTTGTCATTTTCTCTTGCATTTTTCCTTGAGCGCTGGTTAATTTCTAAAGCTGATTCAGTCTTGTCAGTACAGAATGTCTTTTGAATATTAATGAACTTTAGATGGGACACAATGGTGACCCAGAAAGAAATGACTAAACAGCCTATAATTGTACCAGTTAGCGGCAGATGATATTTATAATGGAGTTTGTGTTTGACATGCAATTCATGTTTGTAATGAGGTTATCAGTTTCAGGCCTTGAAGCGTTAATGACAGTCTGACAGACCACATGTCAAGAAAATGGCTCCAATCAATGATTTTATTAAACTCCGGACTGTTCCCCAGTGGGCCAAATGTGGTGCTGCCTAAAGTCCTATCAATAGAGGGCCTTGAAAACACATCAGATAGAAATTTTAACACGAATAGTATAATTTCTGCACTACCATTCACTGAGTTGTAACCTATTTTAATATGAGAATGTAATACCAAAGTTCAACCACTAGAGAGCAGTCATTATTTCTTTATCTTTCTATGTATCTTTCTATTCAAATGACTCCCCCACGTGGCTTAAGGGCTGGTTAGGCTGTCACTGCCAGGTATCTCTCCCTTAAAAGACAAACTAGGGAGGAAAGATAAAAAGGAGCAAAGAAGAAGACGAAAAAGTTTATAAAAAGAGTTGAAAGTGGGTACGCAGTTTAATCGCTATAAGCAAAACCGTTGTCTTTACAAGAGGTGTGTGAGATGAATGAATGGGGTCAGGGATGCCCGTGAGATTTTAATGATTTTTGTGGTTGCCAGAGATAAAACGAGGGAGAGAAAATGGGCAGAGGAGGGGTGCAGATGATGGAGGGGAGAAATATTGATGTATGTCTCGACTGGTCTGGCAGGAAGCCCTGAATAGGAAATAACAGCGTGAGAAGATGAGTGCAGGGAAATTACAAATTGTTTATCATGGAGATAGATGTGTAATGGTTGCCATAGGAGCCAACATTTTGGACGGTCCTCACTACTAAAGTCTTATAAATTCACAGACATATGTTTAATGTGGATTTTAATGTGGATTCAGTTTTTAGGTGTTACCAATCGAAGTAACTTTTAAAGTTGTTCCAACTTTTTACGGTGAGATGTCACTATTTTCACAGTTGTCCTTTTAATCTATCTGAATATCAGCAAATACAGGCAATTCTTACCGGTGCAAGTGTGGTTTATACGCATTAAATTATACAACACAACCTTAGTAAGTCTAGCATCTAGTGGTTAGTTTGAGTCTGTTTATGTACAACTTGCTGTGAAAAATGTTTTCCCAAAGGCTTTGGCTTCTTTGTAACAAATACGTTATCTCAGCGACTGAAGCCTTGTATTTGATGTGAATCTCACAGCTCACCTGTGATCTCATTGGTTTTGACATTTTGACAATTGTGCTGAAAGCATTTTTGATATTTTGAGATCTTTGAGACCTGCACAAATCTGTCAACATTTAAATCTGTGTCAGAACCACCTAGGGTGAACTTTTAGTAGTCTGATTTACTACTATTACTAAAGTTTCAAATAGAAAGTTTTAAGTAAGTTCTATATTCCATTTCATTGCAATAACAATGTTACTACTAAAGCAAAATTGTATTATGAAATCGAATGTGTGAGACTACTCCAATATGAGCAGAGTTAGTTTAAATTTGTTGTAGATTGCTGAGGAAATGGAAACTCAGATGTGAGTTCAAGACCTAATGCATTTTAATTTAAGCATCCAATCCCAGCTTGTGTATGTGTGTGTTAGATAAGGAACCTTAAGGAATGTTTTTTATTCTCCTGTATCTTCTGTCTAGCTTCTGCTGCACTTCAGATGATAAAAACTTGCTTACTCACTATCCTGTCTCTTTGTTACAAACTGGTGTTTCAAGTTCATAGTGTCAGAGAAGATCTTCCTGGTCTTCAGAAGATAACATTCCAAAGTCTTACAAGTAAATGTTTTACACCTACAATACGTAAAATGTCAGCTTTATCTAAAATATAAGAAACAGATGTTATTCTGACCACCTTGAAATGCTTGTTGGTACTTTTTAAGGCATATGGGCATTCATGTTTTCCCATGACAGATAAAAAATAAACAGCCACACACATTTCTCTTCAGTTCTGTGCGCACGTGATGCTCAAGAGGCCTTGGTGTGTCTGGCTTCATAAGACCCAGATGCTGGATCCGAAACTAGCTATATTGTAGCTTAAGCAGGCCTAAATCCTAAGTAAGACAGCTAGAGACCACTCTCATCTGAAACTAATCCACTTTAATCCTAATTCACTTTCACTGTGACCACAACTACAGCAGGCTCTCTGGCAAACTGAATTCACTTCCGTCTAAACATTCTGTTCAGACTTTAAACAGGATTAGGTTTGATTCCTATCAGGGTAGACTCAGTTCTTGGCAGGCGCCCATGAACTTTTGATTGAAGTGTGTTTAAAGCATGGGCTGCTTTATAAAGGCAATTAAATCCCATGCTGCTGCTGCAAATTACTGCTCTACTTCCCTTTAGATGTAATAGGATCCAGTAATATTTGCTCTCATTAATATAATATGACATAATCTTTAGGGTCCCATTAAAGGCACAGTTTATAGCAAAATCTTCAGTTCAGAGCAAATCTTAAATTTCAGTAAATGTACGACCTCTTCTAAAAAGCAACCTGAGTGAGGCTTCTCTTTGGTTTTCAGATATGTCAAATATATTCACATATATTATTGATCTGTTTGCTGACATTATTGCTATTCATAAATATTTATTATGTATTGAAATATTAATATATTTTACAAAATCTGAATTAGATTTTTCTCTTTTATAATGTGCAAATATTTACTGCATTTTTGTGTATTGCATTTTTGTTTGCAGTAGATTTGGTTTGCTTACTGTTAAAAGAAGTGCAGTTTAATCTGTAAAATCTATATAGTACATAGCTCAATGCGGACTCTGCTGTGTGTGTTGTGTTGTGTGATTGTTTTCTTGTCATGTCTTAGTGTTTGGTGAGGATGCTGGAACAACATTAAAATATTTATAGCTGCATTTTATGAACTCTTTCCACCTTTTTAAATGTCATCTCTCTCCTGTTTTTCTTGGCCTTTTCCTCTCAATTTCCTAGTTTTCAAACTAAAAAAGTCACTAGTTCACCTGACTTTTTCTCTCGCTCTCTAATTCCATCTTTTCCCCTATATTTTATTCTTGTATTTTTATTTTCTGATTTAGGTCACTGCCTGACTAAGAGACAAATCACAGTTGGCCTACAAACAACCGTCCTCCCTTAAACAACATTAGAACATTGAGCCTCATGAGTGAATCACACTGTCATCTTCTGTATGTAGAAATAGACTATGAATATTTTTGAGATGTTCTGGCTTATTAGATCAAATATATTAAGTGAGGCAGATCAAAATAACAACACACATAATAATATAACACATTCTTTACATTGGATAGTGGTTAAAATATCTGTACTTTTTGAGGGGAACTTTTTTAAAGGGGTCATATTATGATTTTTTAAAAGATGTAAAATAAGTCTTTGGGGTCCCCAGAGTACATATGTGAAGTTTTATCTAAAAAAAAACACACAAAAATAATTTATTATAGCATGTTAAAATTGCCACTTTGTAGGTGCAAGCAAAAATGTGTAGTTTTTGGATGTGTCGTTTTACTCATTCCTCACCAGGCTTTTTTTAAGTTGGCTGTCAGCATTTTTTGTAATTTTCACAAAAGTTTCACACAATGCCTTCCAGGAAAATAAACATACAAATATATCAAATGAAAGAACAGACCCTCTGCTTTCAAACAAACAATAAACAAACCAAAAAAAAACAGGAAAAACCGTTTCATTATCTATATTTTTTCTCTGCCTATAAACTCTTAAATATGGGTATTTTTCTTTAAAAATATAGTTTTTTAACTCAAAGCTGAAATAATTGCGTTTTTGTGAAGTAATTTTGTTAGAGATCAGATTCAGAACGATTATCAAAACAAGCAAAAAATTATTTACTAATTTTAAACTCTAAGTTTTTAATAAATTGGGTAAGTGTGCTAGTGGATAATCGAGGTTTTACAGATTAACATGAAAACTCATCAGGAACACTTTTTTATGCAAATGTTTTCTCTTAATTGATGAGATAACTGGTCAATGGCAGGGAAATACACTAGTCAACATTTGAAGTGGATCAAAACCTTTAATAAAAAATTACATAAAACCAATCACTGATACCTGTTCTTGTCTTAGGACAAGTTTGATAAACTTTTTTGATCCACTTCAAATGTTGACTAGTATAGTTAAAATCTTTGATAGTGGTTTGTTAAAATTGAAACTCAATTGTGCCGTCAATAATTTTTTCTCTGTCTTTCTCTCAGTGACGTGGTTGGATAGTGCAGTTTAAGGGGCGGTATTAAAGGATTAGTCAATTTTCATAAAAAAAAATCCAGATAATTTACTCACCACCATGTCATCAAAAATGTTGATGTCTTTCTTTGTTCAGTCGAGAAGAAATTATGTTTTTTGAGGAAAACATACCAGGATTTTTCTCATTTTAATGGACCCCAACACATAACAGTTTTAATGCAGTTTAAAATTGCAGTTTCAACATATTTTCTAAGGACTCTAAACGGTCCCAAACAGGTATTGTTCACTTGTTACATATATGAAACGCACATTTGCGGACCATTTTAAACAATAAACTGACACAAAGACATTAATTCGTATCCTTCGACATACAACAATGAAGGAACGGTCCTCTTTCTCTACACTTGTAAACACTGGGGCTTAGTTTCAATACATCTTTGGTGACCTCTTGACTTGATGACGTATTACGTGAGGTCGCATTGGCGCGTCACAGGACCGGAGATAGATGAGAAGTTGTGGTTTAAAAATGCATATTTTTTATTTTTCTTGTCAAAAATGACAATTGTTTTGCTAGATAAGACCCTTATGCCGCGTTTGGGATCATTTAGAGTCCTTTGAAACTTTTTTGAAACTGCAAGTTTAAACTGCATTAAATCTGTTATGTGTGGGGGTCCATTAAAGTCCATTAAAATGAGAGTAATCCTTAAATGTTTTATCAAAAAACATAATTTCTTCTTGACTGAACAAAGAAAGACATCAACATTTTAGATGACATGCTGGTGAGAAAATTATCTGGATCTTTTTAAAGAAAATTAACATCCTTTAATGAAATTGGCCTTGCTACCTACGTCACAAAACAGGCAAAATCTTTCTAGGTTGAAGCACTGGGGACCCAATTATACCACTTAAACGTGAAAAAGTCAGATTTTCATGCTATGACCCCTTTAAGTGTTTAGTATGAAAAACATGATACGGCTGCATTACCCTAGTCCCTTTCCTGCACTCTTAAAAATAAAGGTGCTCTACGATGCCATAGAATAATAATTTTAGTGCTTTTGACTGAATTGTTCTTTGGGGAACCAAAAATGGTTAATTTATGGCATTGTGTTATTTTTAAGAATGTAGGTTTGTTCAATATAAACACATTTAGCAATATCCTGATATTTTTGCTTGAACTGGACATTGTTATCCTATCTCTTTATGGGTCTCTTTTATGTACAGATAATTTGTTTTTGTGTATAAAAACAGGTTTTACTTTATCATTGCGTGATTAAAAATGAATTACTATAATAATCATTATCATAATTATTAGGTTTAATTATCCAGCTTTGTTATTCTCCACCCCTTTACACACTTTTCTTTAGTGGGATTTTGCTTGATTGGACTGCAAATGTAATGCAATGATAAGACATTTTGAAGTGTGTGTGTGGGCACGTGTGGACTAATTTCGAATTCCATATTTACCTCATGCAAATGAATGAGAGAGAGCAAGGTCTACTCCTAAGAGTCATTCAGAAGTTAAATTACGAAAGCTCGATTTCTGAATCCAATAACTATGTGGCAGATAATGAACATACAGCATTCATAATCTCATAATCCTCCGAAATTACTAATGACATCACCCTGCTCCCAGGCAATAGCAGCGCTTATGCATACAACCGTGTTATGAGAAGGGGGGATCCGGGGTGGGGTGTCTTATGCTTACTTTGCTTTTACACACTGGGTGTGGTGGAACCACATTGGATATTCAGGTTCAGCACACGTGCACATCATTTTTAATTAATTCGCACACACCATCTATAGTAACAATCTTGCAATGTTCAACAGACTGTGTGTGTGTCTTGAAAAGACAAAAATATTAGTGTGTAGGTGTCAGAAAAGAGAATGCTTGAGGACAATTTCTCAGTATAAGTATATAAAAGTGCATTATTTATACCTTACTGCCTGTTTTGTGTCTATATACACACCCACACTAAGAAAAGGCATCGAACAAAAGATGGTCGTCACAGTAGGTGTGCTACTTATCTGTCAGTCTTCCTCCAGCCCTATCCTTGTGAATATGTATTATAGCCTCCTGCCCGTTTTCGACCCATGACAGATGCTCACTGGGTAGAGGCCACCTGCTGCTGGGTCTACAGGGAGAGGTTAGCAGGGTGATCAGAAGTGTGTGCGTATAGGGGGTTGGTTTTTTGTGAATGTGCGCAATTACAGAGCAACAGTGTTGGGCTGTGACACACAACCACGAACCTCTCTTCTTGATGGAACATACCCCCTACTCTTTCTGTTCCCATGGTAACTCCAACCTTTGAATAGCTATGGCCTTGTATCAGAGAGTTTACCTGTATGCGTGTGAAGTACAAGTGTATGTGTGCACTAAGGGTGCCCTAGGTGTGCTCTGTGAAGTGTGCGGCGCAGTAAACCAGGCTGGATTTTTGGGGATTTCAAATCAGCCCATTAGAGGCTCTCTCTGTCTCTCATTCCCGACCTCTTTTCTTATCTCACAACCGCACACACAAACCGCACTTGGTTTCGGTATGGAACAGACAGCAGATTAATAATTTTGTTCAACACTATATTTAGCCTGTCAAAGCTGATGCAGGGATGAATAAAACAAGATTGTGCATGATATTAAAATCATTCACGTACGAAAATAATAATATGCTTCTCATTGCTATGGATTGAGTCATTTTATAAAAGTACATTTCATGCACTTACTTTGAACTTCAATTTCAAATCCATTGACACCTTTTAATCAAAAGGCATTTAAGACTGAAGAGATGGAGCTCAAGAGACAGAGCTCAATTCTTTATAGAGGACAATGAGTAGCTGTGGCTCTGGAGGATCTGAAATGAACTAGTAGCAACACTTACAACAGGGTGCCGCCGTGTTGTGTTGTGTACAGACTTTTGTATGGGTTTCAAGTTATATATATAGTTAATTTTTCTATTCGCGTCCCTGATAAGAGCACTGTGTACATTCTTTAAAAAAATAAAGGTGCTTTAAAGACTTTGGACTTTTTGGTGGTCAACTTTCTGAAAATAACCACTTCTTTCTCCATTTTTAATTTGTTTTTTACAAAGAATCTTTTAGCAGTGCCGGCCTGAGCCTCTTGGGGGCCCTTAGCAGAATTTGTTTGGGGCCCCCCTCCCACCAAATTTTTCATTAAAAAATAAAGAAATTACAAACATTTATAGAAAGAGAAAAGTTGCACATTAAGTAAGGGCTAAAATTAGCATTAGGTACAGAAATCGAATCAAATAAATCATAACACTGTCTTTATTGTATGAATTAAATATAATTGTTATTTTTAAGAGCTACAGAAGTGATTTTCTCTCGTCTTGGATTGTTTGATTAGCATTAATGACACAGACTTAAGTAGGTAAATAGAGGTTACTGTCTCTTTAAGAGATGCACGGACCTGGTTTCTATACATAAACCTAAGACATAAACAAATGTTTTTATTGGAAAAGAGTACTGTGGAGATCATTTTGCTTATATATGCCCTGTCAAGAACAGAAAGATTTTATGTTCGCTTGCTTTCTGAAACGCATCTCTCCATGTGTGCACTACTGAGTGCACTTAAATGCGCGCGTGCACACACACACACAGATGGAGGACGAATTACAAATGGTGCAGCATAAAAACGTTACTTTGTTTTTCCAACAGCACCCAAATGTTAACAGTGCTTAAATGAAAACACAACAGTTTTTCAATATTTTCCCTTAGATGAATTAATACATACATATCTTTTTTCAATGCGTGCACTTTTAATCTTTGTACAGCACTTCTTGAATGTGTTAGCATTTAGCCTAGCCCCATTTATTCCTATGGCTCCAAACAAAAGTTTTATTTTGTGCCACCATACTTACTTGTGTAACTACTCATACAGTCTTTAAATAGGAAAAACATGGAAGTGTTTGGTGGCTTTTAAATTCATCCCTGTTTGGAGCCATAGGAATGAATGGGGCTATGCTAAATGCTAACACATTCACGAGGTGCTATACAAAGATTAAAAGTACACGCATTAAAAAAGATAGGTATGTATTAATTCGTCTAAGTTGAGGTAACAACATGGTAAAATATTGAAAAACGGTGGTGTTTTCCTTTAAAAGTGAGATATATTTGACTTTGGTGAATCAGAATAAGCACGGAGTTAAATGAGTTGAAATGTAGGCCTCAGCAAAAGCATTTCATGACACGCAAGAATTATGCGAATTATGGGTTGCGTTTTATTTGGGTTATGATGAGTAACGCTAAATATGATTGCATTTCCCAGCAGGTGTTTGGCAAGCCACTGAATTGCAGGCGGGCTGATCTGTGTTAGCAGTCAGTTTATCAGACAGGTTTCACAGGGAAGGCTTTCAGTTACGGGAATCCCTCTCCTTCTCATTTAATGTGATTTAGGGCTGCCGTAACTGTGTGATATATAATACCATCAAACATCTAGACATACACACAGTCACACATGCTGCACTAAAGACCAGGCATGAATCTTACAAACAAATTCACAAACGATTTGTTTCTGCTTAGACATCACTGAGAACACTGAGAGAGAGAGAGAGAGAGAGAGAGAGAGAGTGAGAGAGTGAGAGAGAGAGAGAGACCTATGAATTTTTCAACATCCGTGGATTCGTTCCAACCATGTCAGTAGCAGACAGACTGTGTGAGACACAGATTGGTTTTTGTAAAGCGCAAGTCTATTTCTGACTAAGCGTGGATTTTACATCCGCCATGCAGGGCTGTGACACGTGGCTCTAGGATTCACCCACATGTAGTATGATTTAAAATATAATGAAAATAGCAAAAAATATATACGCCTGCAGTCAAACGCTACATAGAAAACAGCGTCTACTGAGTAGGAATGGGAACGGGAGGAGAGAAAGAAAATGTAATACGAATTCAGTAGGCCTGCACTGAATTGAATGGAGGGAAATACCGCCTCGGGACATGTTTCTTAAAACATGACGTCACAAGTAGACTCCGACTGTTTGATAAATCTGCAACACAATGTCACCACGCGCTCCCAGATACTTTACGCGGGCCAAATATACTTTAAATTCAAGAACAGGCTACAATAATATACAAAAAATATTTATCTTTCCACTTTGTTTTTTTTTTTTTTTTTTTGTTCAACAAATATCAATAGAATTTACATAAATTAAATGTTTATTTCTTTTTTGATACATATTTAAGATGACTATATTTTTGTTTTATTTCATTGTGCAAAGCATGTAGTTTGATTTTGTGGGTTTTGTTTCTTTGCATGATTTCACCTTGATATTGATAGGTTGTCACGTTATTGAATCCCTCCAGTGGACATAGCATCTGAGCAACAGCCTCGCGCACACTGGAACAAACCATTCTAGTCTTCAAGTGTGTGTGTGTGAGAGAGAGAGAGAGAGAGAGAGAGAGAGAGAGAGAGAGAGAGAGAGAGAGAGAGAGAGAGAGAGAGAGAGAGAGAAAGATAGAAGGGAGAGGGGGAGGAGTGAGGGTATCACCGGGTTCGCTGTGAGCCATGTTGGATGTGAATGAGAGATGCTGCGCCCGTGCCGCTGCTAGCCGGAGCTCCAGCAAACACCGAGAGTAGATGCGAGCTTCCCGGGATCACCGAGCGACCCGGGAGCACGGCGGAAGGAGTCGGGCGGTGGTGGATGAGCTGGCTACTTGACCGGCGTTTGGAGAGAGAAAGATTTCAGTACAGAGAGACTGGGAAGGAGAGGGGGAGAACGGGGGAGAGAGAGAAAGGATTTCACTACACTAATGGCTGCACTGCTACCGGACTTGGGCTCGCTGTCGCCGCTGCTCTTACACCTTCTCCTCAGTTCTTTGTTCACCGTTATCCCGGTGTGTGCAGCAGGGCCGTGCTGCCGCTCCCACCCAGCCCCCGGAGACACGCAAAGCGTAAGCTCACCCGAAGGAACGCTAACGGGGGCTCTGGCTGGGGGCAACTGGAATATCCAGCATGTACGGACCCGGCTAATAAAATGTCTAGTGTGCGAGCAATGCTTACGGTACAGTGCAGTGCCACCTGCGTGTTCGTGGTGGCCGAATAACCGGACAGTATTTATACACACTGGACGCTGTCATCACCAGCCAGTTTGTAGTGACGGTGGCGGCGGGGAGAAGGGCGTTGTTTCTCCCGTTCTCGACTCTCCTGTTCAGTATGACAAAAAGAGGACTGTACAAAGGACTAGACGGCCACAAACACATCTACACATCACCACGGACAGGGTCGTTGCACGAAGCGTGCACCGGGTGCTGTGTTGCGCGGTGTTGGGCTCGCAGTTGGATACAAGTGGTACCGTGGAAAGGCCTGATCACTGCTCGCGTCACTCAAAGCAGGAGTTTACCGGTGCCACGAGACCATCCAGGTTGTTACTACAATACTATTCTCATTCTAATGTGGCTTGCAGTGTTTTGGACGCCAATAAATTAGACAAAGCGACATCGGACCGTCCCCTTTCACGCCCGCTGAATGTTATCGATCTCAGCAGAGAGGGCTTGAATAGGTCTTTTAAAACGGACTTTGGCAATACCCGGGGATGCTCGGATCCGTGCGCGCAGCTCCTCTCTCCAAAACAAGCAGGCGAAGCAAACAGCTGTCTCGAGTCACACCGGATCACGGAATTTGCTGCCGTGCGCACACCAAGATGGCACAGCAGTGACTGGCACCGGTTCAACATCTCTCTGAAGCGCACGAGCTATGCTGTTTGTGGAGAAAATCCAATCACTGTATTATCATACAACAGCTCACTATGTTTAATTACTAAGACGAGTAACACAAACGATCTGGAAAGCGTAAAGTGTAAAAGGTGTGACAGGATTTGTCCACAGATGTCCTCTTGGGCACCCACTGATGGATTAGGCGAAACGACAGGGGATTTAATGCAAAAGGCTGACTGGGAAGACATCTCTCCTGTTGCAACATCTTTGGATATCAGTGATGAGCACAACTCTGACTCATCTGCTGTGGAGAACAGGGGTCATATGGCATCACATATCTACCTCTTAGTTGAGCTCAACTTTACTGAAAGACCTCGTGACTCACACTCATACACGAGAGGTCTTGGACATACAGAGAGCGCGAGAAAAGATTCAGCACCACGCATGTGGACAGCTCCTAACACAAACTCCGTGAACTTTGCTGAAAGTTTTCACTTGTGGAATTGGAACAGTAACAACAACAACTGCGCAAAAAAGCCCAATAATAACAGCAACAGCGGTAGTTCTGATCACCAAAAAGAAAATAAAACCCACAATGTTTCTGCCAGTGAAGAGATCGACTTTACAAGAGAGGAAAACTCACCTTATCTTTGCTCTAGTGTCACGCGTGCAGACTGTGATGACGACAGCGACGACGAGAGTTTAAGCGCCGATGGGGGAGCCACGCGGAAGCAATTAAAATCGGGTAAACGGGTGTCATTACAAGCTGAGGGTGTTAGCCAGCGAAAGGAGTGCGGTAGGAGGCCGGAAGAGAGAGAAGGCGGGGTCAAAGGGGAGGAGAGTGGGAAGGGAGACAGACAGCGTGCACGGAGAGAAAGGGATGAAAGCGTAGAGTGGGTGATTGCAGAAGACACAAAGGAACAGTCAGTGGATAAAAGCACGAATTTGGTGGATAAAACAGATACAGTTCAAAGTAATGACACCTTGAAATTAGAAACTAAAGATGATAAGAACAAAAAGTGGCATAAATATGAGGGAATATGGACTGAAAGAGATGAGCTTAAACATAGTGAAGATGAGGCAGAAAATATACAAAACAAACAGTATAGAGAGAAAGAAAATGAGGGAAAGAGTGATGAATTGCAGAGACTAGAGAAACAGGAATTTGTTGAAGGGGAGGCAGGTGTCCCTCCTGTTGGGCGCTCCCGCAGAGCTGCTAATCGACATCCCCATTTTTCCCAGTATAACTATCAGGTTCAGGTTGCTGAGAACCAGCCTCCTGGTACATCAGTTATAGCTATAACAGCCGAGGACCCTGATGGTGGTGAGGCAGGCAGACTCGGTTACAGCATGGCCCCTTTAATGAACAGCAGATCCATGGACTACTTCCAAATTGACCCAATTACTGGCCTTCTCACCACCACACACATTCTGGATAGAGAACACATGGACCTGCACTATTTCAGGGTTACTGCCACAGACCATGGCTCACCGCGTCTTTCTGGAACGACTATGGTGACCATCACTGTGGCTGATCGTAACGATCACTCTCCTGTGTTTGAGCAAACAGAGTACCGTGAGACGATACGAGAGAATGTAGAAGAGGGATATCCCATTTTACAGTTACGCGCAACAGATCTTGACTCGCCGGCAAATGCAAACATTCGTTACAGATTTATTGGAGAAAGTGCACCTGTAGCACGTTCTGCTTTTGAGGTCGACCCACGATCGGGATTGATCACAACACGAGGCATTGTTGACAGAGAAGTAAATGAGCGTTACACATTGCTCGTAGAAGCAAGCGACCAGGGGAGAGAGCCGGGGCCACGGTCGGTTACTGTTAGCGTCCATATAACTGTGTTGGATGAGAATGACAATGTGCCCCAATTCAGTCAAAAGCGGTATGTGGTTGCTGTTAGAGAGGATGTTCGTCCCCATTCTGAAATACTTCGAGTTAGTGCTTCGGATCAGGATAAAGACGTGAATGCAGCTGTACATTACAACATCATTAGTGGAAACAGCAGAGGACAGTTTGCTATTGACAGTGTTACTGGAGAAATCCAGGTGGTGGCCCCACTAGACTTTGAGACCGAACGTGAATACACACTACGTCTGCGGGCTCAGGACAACGGGCGCCCACCACTGTCCAACAACACTGGAATTGTAAGCATCCAGGTCACAGATGTCAATGATAATCCACCAATCTTTGTGTCCACACCTTTTCAGGCTACAGTGCTGGAGAGCGCTCCCATTGGTCACTCTATTCTCCACATACAAGCTATTGACACAGATAATGGTGACAACGCACGACTGGAATATCGTTTAACGGGAACTGGCACAGATACACCGTTTGTTATTAATGGCGCCACTGGCTGGGTCACTGTGAGCTCAGAGCTTGACCGTGAATCAGTAGAGCACTATTTCTTTGGTGTAGAGGCACGGGATTATGGTGCCCCGCCCCTTTCCGCCACAGCTAGTGTTACCATCACAGTAATGGATGTTAATGACAACAGGCCAGAATTTCTACAAAAAGAGTATTACGTCAGACTAAACGAAGATGCAGCCGTTGGCACAAGCGTGGTCAGTGTAACTGCAGTTGACCGAGATGTAAATAGCGCGGTCACATATCAAATCACCGGTGGAAACACACGTAATCGTTTTGCCATTAGCACAGCCAGTGGAGCTGGCCTTGTGTCTCTATCCCTGCCTTTGGACTACAAACAAGAGCGTCGCTATGTGCTAACAGTCACTGCATCCGACAGAACACTCCACGACACCTGTCAAGTGCACGTTAACGTCACAGATGCCAACACACACCGTCCTGTGTTTCAGAGCGCTCATTACTCAGTAAGCATAAATGAGGATCGCCCTCCTGGTAGCACTGTGGTGGTTATAAGTGCAACAGATGAAGATGTTGGAGAAAATGCACGCATCACTTATTACTTAGAGGACAACATTCCACAGTTTCGTATAGATCCAGGAACTGGAGCGATCACACTACAAGCTGAGCTGGACTATGAGGACCAGATGACCTACACGCTTGCCATCACAGCTCGTGACAACGGAATTCCACAAAAGTCTGACACCACATATGTAGAGGTCAATGTTAATGATGTGAATGACAACGCACCTCAGTTCCTAAGCCCCAGGTATCAGGGTGGAGTCAGTGAAGATGCCCCGCCCTTCACTAGCGTACTACAGATCTCCGCTACAGACCGCGATGCTCATGCCAATGGTCGTGTCCAGTACACCTTCCAGAATGGAGAGGACGGGGATGGTGATTTTACCATCGAACCGACATCTGGAATAGTCCGGACGGTCAGGAGACTTGACCGCGAAAGTGTCCCGTTCTACGAGCTGACAGCATTTGCTGTGGATCGTGGTGTTCCACCTCAAAGGACACCTGTACACATTCAAGTCAGTGTTATGGATGTGAATGACAATGCCCCAGTGTTCCCTGCTGATGACTTTGATGTTCTAGTAAAAGAAAATAGTGCTGTTGGTTCTGTAGTAGCACAGATCACAGCGACGGATCCAGACGAGGGCCCACATGCTCAGATTATGTATCAGATTGTAGAGGGCAATATTCCAGAAATCTTCCAGATGGACATTTTTTCAGGAGAGCTTACATCTTTAATTGACCTCGACTATGAGACACGGAATGAGTATGTCATCGTCGTCCAGGCCACATCAGCGCCGCTAGTAAGCCGGGCCACAGTGCGGATCCGACTCGTTGACCAGAACGATAATGGGCCCCAAATGCAGGACTTTCAAATCATCTTCAACAACTTTGTATCCAATCGGTCCAACACCTTCCCAAGTGGCGTTATTGGCAGGGTTCCGGCCCATGACCCAGATGTTTCAGACCGTCTCTACTACACTATTGACAGAGGAAACGAGCTGCATCTGTTGCTGCTGAACCACACCAGTGGAGAGATCCGGCTCAGCCGAAAACTGGATAATAACCGACCGCTGGTGGCCCCCATGCTTGTCACCGTTACTGGTAAGAACCAGATTTTTGAGAAAGAGGAAGTGGGGGAGAGAAAAATGTGAGGGTGGATGGAAAAAAGGAGGAAATGGGAAAATGAGGCAAGGGCTATTAAGACATAAGGATGAAATCAAATCATTTCAAATTAGTTTGGCTACTTCTTTTCTGCCATGTAAATGGCTCAGTGCTCTATTATGAAATTTAGCTGAAGGCTGTGTGTCTGTGTTAAAGGGTTAAAGATAAAAAGGAACGAATCACAAGATATCCTTAGAGAAAGCTGACTCTTGATTGACTGGCAAGCCTTTTTTCTCTAAAACGTTTAGGGATCGATGTGAATTACCTTATACTGGAATGATTTCTTACTGGTATTAGCCAGTAACAATACCCTTTAATGGTATTTCGGTGGTAACATGAGATAGAATTAGGGCTAAAAGGAGGCGCTGCACTGTTACAATAGTTGGTTTTGTGGATGGTGTTTGCTGGAAAGCTTATATAATTGTGGTTTTTGAAAGGATATAAAAGGTGATTTGTTATTTACAGATGACTAAAATGATAAATTTAACATGATGACTGTGGGTTTGTGGCTGTTATGTGTGTTACTTATTATAGTCTACGCTGGTTAAAAAAATACATAATTTAAGGTCAACTGGATTTATGATGAGTATTTATGATGTTTAGTGTGTGTATACGCTTTACCTGTGGATATGTTCTCATAATTATCTGGCATTTTTGGTCTAATATATCTTTACTAATATAGTTAAACAAGCTTAAGTGTATGAGTAAGGCATTGAGGTTAGTGTTAGACAGCTCAGTTTCCCTCTGGTAAAATTCACTCTTTCACTCTTCTTTACTCGTCTTTCACTCCACCCCCCATTCCTTTTTGTTTGCGCTCTGTTTCTCCTTTTATCTTGCTTTTTCTCTCATACACTTTAAATGAATAAAGATAGTGTATGTGTGTGTGTTTATGTATCTAAATAGGCGGAGCTGCTTTCCGCTCTGTTGTAAGATTTTATCTTTTTGTTGTTTTGATGTCCTAAGGGAGATAGAGGGTTAATATGAAGAAATTTCCCATTAAATAATCCCTTTTTATTCTAATTGACCCAGAGGAGCAGCAGTTATAGTTTCTTAATGAGCACAGATTTCATTATTTTGAAAAGAGAAATGACAAAGTTTGACGTTTAACATTGTTTTTTTTTTTTGTTATTCTCCAAGAAAAGCAAATGTGTATGTGCGATTTGTTGTGCTTATTTCATAAAAGCCCATTATGGTGTGATTTAATGTACATTATAGTGAGGCCAAAGCAACATTGAGAGGTAGGCCTAATGCATCATTAAATAAATGTGCTTCATCCGTGTTTGTACACATCTGTAAAGTATGTAGTTTAATAGAGGATTACAGGCAGACCTCTTATCTTGCATGCTCTCTCTCTCTCTCTCTCTCTCTCTCTCACTCTCCCTGTTCTACTTTACTTGTAGTGATATAGGACATCCTAAGGGGAAGCCTTGCTTTGGAAACAAACAGAGCATAGATATTTGTTCATGGCATCCACATAGTTTATGTCTGTATCTGGGTTTGTTTGAGCATATTACGTGACAATTTGTGTGTTGGTGTGTGTTAGTCAGTGAGTTTATGGGAGTGTGCTAATATCAGTAGTTAAGTGCAGTCGGTTTATTTCTGCTTCATGGCTGATGGGGGTAGAATAAGTTTCCAGGTGAATAATTTGAACTATGAAGGGCATATACACCTAAGCATTTCACCAGGACCCGTGAGACATGGGGCCTTTTACTCATGTAATCTGCATGCAAAATTTTTGAGCTGTTATTTTTAAGCGGAATTTTAGAATTCTGCAAAGCTCAAAGAGTTTAGGGAATGAAATGAGGTAAAGTAGATTGAGGAAAGAGATGGATACAAAACATTTAGAAGAATAGAGACTCGTGATTGAGAGAGGAAATAATCGTATTCGGGTTTTAGAGAGAAGTCTTGCCTGTAAATGGTTGAAGTGGAAATTATTTTAGATGAAAGAAATGGAAAATTGCACTCATTGAAACTCTTAATAAGCTTTGGAGAGGATTATTTTGTGTGTGCATATATGTGTGTGCGTGTGCCTAAATTTAATAAACCTGCCAAACAATTGGAATGTCCTCATTTGTACACAACGGACTATAAAGAATGCCCTTGAAGTTGTTTATTTTTTATGTACAGTGGATTAGATTATTGGCATATTTTTTTCGCTCGACATCTGCATAAAGTTAAACTTTTGTTAACGTTACGCCCCATTCAGACAGCTAACGACAAGCAGTAACAGAGCGACGCGATCTCATTCATTTCAATGGAAACCTGGCGACTACCGGCGACACGAGCGAAAGTGACCGTTGGCGACCGTATGGGCTTGTCCAGCGACGCGAGAAAGTTAAGAAAAGTTTAACTTTGTGCAAATGTAGAGCGACTTTCGGGAGCGACTACCAATGAGAACAAAGCAGTGGAGTTCACGTCATCCTTCTCTCGTCAGTTACTGCCGTGGATGGTAATCATTTGTTTATGACAAGAAGATTTAGAAACGCCTCATTGAAAGAGACAAGCGTCTGAACGAGGGGTGTCTGAACGAGGGGTGAGTGGGGTGTCAGAGACGAGCGACACACAACGATAATGTCGCTGGCTGTCTGAACGAGGGGTTACGCCGCATTCAGACAGCCAGCGATGTTATCGCTGCTCATCGCCTGCCGCTGGTGGTTGATGTCGCTTGTGGGCGTTCCCACTTCTGGTTGCGTAGTAGTGTGACGTTACCCCATGTTGTAAACAACAAATCAGTGCTCCACTTACTTCACTCCCATTGGTAGTCGCTCGTGAAACTCGCTGCTAATTTGCATAAAGTTAAACTTTTCTCAACTTTTGTCGCGCGACTCCGTCGCTAATCGCGCCTACATTCTGTCGCCAACGGTCACGTTAGCTCGTGTCGCCGGAAGTCGCCCAGTTTCCATTGAAATGAATGAGATCGCGTCGCTCTGCTACTGCTTGTCATTGGCTGTCTGAATGGGGTGTTAGGGTGAAGATGTGCTCTTGTAAGATACTTCTCAATTTTTTTCATGTTCAGGTGAAAAAAAAGAAATAGTTGAGACTCCACTATATGTGTGGCAGCAGAGAAAAGAAGAAGATGTGACATATTAGGTTCTGCCCACGTTAAGCCATTTAATCATTCATGTCATTGTGTATTTTGCACTGAAAGCACTGTGTCCATTCCGTTCAGTACGGATTCATGTACTGCCCTAGTATAAAAGTCTGTAGGTATAGCTAAAAGAAGTTATTGTGTAGCATATGAACAATAGCATTTAATTTACCTCACAGCCTAGAATATTTTTTTTATTTCCTGTCCTTTATTGTAATAAATACTTAGAAATAAAATACGGTGCAAAAATTGGACCCCTGCTACACCACAAAAACAACCACAGCCTGGAATCTGATGAGAAGCTGAAGTGCAAAATGATTTCATTAAAAACACTGATGGAAGTGAGAGACTGTAAGTTTTAAATGCTAATATCTTCTATCTAAAAATGCTGGGTTGTTTTCAACCTACACTGTAAAAAAAGTCTGTAGGAATTACAGTATTACTGGGTAACTTACTGTAGATTTTACATTTATATTATTTACTGGCAACAGTTTGTTCAAAGGTAAATGAACATAAAATATTTATCTTCTACAGTAAGTTACTGGAAACCAGCTGCATAATTACAGCAATTTTTTTTACAGTGTAGTTGTAGTTTAACTGATGCTGGGTTGTTTCAACCCAAAATGCTGGGTTGTTTTAACCCATTGTTGGGTGAAATATAAAAATTTTATTTAACCCGAGTTTATTTAACCCGACGGAAAAAGTTGAAAACAACCCTGCATTTTTTAGAGTGTATGAGTATTTTGTGAAGTTGTGAAGCATTTTCATACTAAGCCAGAAAACATACATTTCAAATTCATGAAAGCTTCTCACAAGAGTATCTTAATACAGATGCAGTTGTAATGCTGGTCCAGCCTGATTAATGCACATTAATGCTTGTATTTGTTGGTCTGTCTGGTGAAGCACTTTCTGTTAAAGCTATTAGCCTAATACAGACACCGCCATCCAAAACACAACAGAAGCTGCGATTAGCTGCTCTTGTGTTTTCAACATGGCTTTGTCTCTTACAGATTTCACAGTAACAGGTATTAAAAAAATAATTAGGAAAAACATTTGTAATTTTACACTCTGTGGGATACTGGATGTGTTAATTTAATCAGTATGACTAATAATAGTATTTTCCTGCTGTAAGCTACATTTATCATTGTAAAAAATGACTTATTTAGTTTAGTTTTGTTGCAGTACTGTTGCTGGGTTGGAGCAATTGAGAATTTTCTGCAATTGCTACAGTGTTGTTCGGACAATGCTTTAGTTCACACCTAGGCTATATATGCTCATGCACTTCTAAACAATGTCAGCTTTAGCATATAATTTTTTAAAATTCACAATCACAAAAGCAGCAAATAATATATCAACAAATGCTTTTCTGCTCGCTAGGCATTTCCATTGGGCTTTTTAATGGCTGTGTTGTGTTAAAGAGGGAGAGTGTTTTCGGGAGGTCAGTAGGGAGGGAGTCACTGCTTTATAATCCTATAATCAAACCAGCTGCCACCTCAAACCCCTCCCCCACTTCTGCTTTACCTCCCACTCCTCCTCTCCATCAGTCTTTTCTTCATCTCGGTCTTACGCGCAAACAAACACTCTCCCGGGTCTCTTGTCTGTTAGATATTGCCTTCATCTTTCTGTCGTCAATGTAAACACTCCATGTTTCTGCTTCTCTGCCTCTACCCTTTCTTTTTTTTCTCTCCCTATTGCTTTCTCTCTTTCTCTCACTCTGGGTGGCATTTCATCAAAGGAGGATATAATCTCTTTAGACACTGAGACATCCAGTGACATTAAAAAATTCACATTGTAGGCACCGAATGACAAATACGACACTAAACGTGCATCTACCCTGCATGGCGAGTGTATGGGGGAGGGCACTGTAATTTTGTCCCAGGGAGGATCCAACCTACAATTTTGTTCTGGGAAGGGTTCACCAATCTTTATAATTTTAACCTGAGTTGTGCAAATTAAACTGACCGCTCTGATTATAGTACAACTTTAGTTATACAGTAGCAACTATAATTTTACGCTCAGCATGAAAACAAACATATTTGGATCTCAACAATCGATGCAAACAGTCGTTGTGTATGGTATGGTGAGCAAATGAGGATTGTTGGTTCTGTAAGGACTTTAGTTGAGGTTCAGGTTTTAAGTTAAAAGGCGTTGTTGTGAAGAAATCATGTTTCTGTTTGTGTATGAGAGAGAGGTAGGGGGATGGAAGAGGAATATAATGAATAAAAAGCTTATCAGCACCAAAGGTTGGACTTTTAAAGGACTGACATTTTGATCTAACATCTCTCTTTCACCGCACCTCCCCACTTCCATTTATCCTCAATGCTTTTATTTCTTTCCATCTCTCCTCTTTACCAGCAACCAGCTATCTTGACCCATACTCCAAATTCATCCATTCATCTCTCTCTCTCTCTCTCTCTCTCTCTCTCTCTCTCTCTCTCTCTCTCTTTCTCTCTCTCTCTCTCTCTCTCTCTCTTTCTGCTGAATCATTTCCTTTTACTCAATTTAAAATCACTGCTGAAACTTAATGCAGAATGCCATTTATTGGCAAAGCATTTTAAATGTATTCACAGGATGTTTGAAAGAAAATTGAAAACTACTGTGAAACAGTCAATAGTGTTGTATATATATTCTGAAACGCTTTGGCATTGTTTTTGTTACTGGTACTGAGACATCAAACTCCCATTACTAACAACACTATCACATGCTTCAATGATAATGGTGTATTGGTGGTTATTTTGGGTGTATGTGTCAAAGTCTAAATTTAATATTTGAAACAGTGGGTGTTTTACTATAAACCAATAATTTTGTAGATCAGTTGGTAGAGCAGTGTGTTGGTACCACAAAGGTGGTGGGTTTGAAGTTACTTATAAATCACTTGAAAAATGTAAACCCACAGAATGATTGTATAGAATAGAATAAATTGAGGTATATTGGTGAATCACACAAAACCTGCAACATATTCAGGTCATATTTAACAAACATTGCAAACATTTAGTATGTGACAGTATTTTGTTATTATAATAAAAAAAAACCTGGGTTTCAACCCATTGATGGGTAAAATATGAACAAACTCAGTCATTGGGTTTAAATCACTTATTCTGGACTGTTTTAATACAAAAGCTGGGCCAAATGGGGAAATTTTCTAGGTTTATTCTAGGTAACAATATGGTTTGTGCATTTTTTTACCAAGCCATGCTCCGAAACAACTAAGCATTTCTTAGAGTGTAACAATTAAGCATATTCTTTATTTCTATTACTGTAATTATGAAATCCATTATAGTCATTGTAATGCAACAAAACAATTTAGGTAACATTTTACTTAAAAGGGTGTTTATAAGACTGACATGACACCTTCATAATCATGACATGACACATGCAATAAACATGAAGGAGATTTTATGCACATTTTTGACAACTGTCATTAAAGACAAACTCTAAAAGCCAATGTTGACATTTGAAATCAATTGAAAGTGTCATTCGTTCAATTATGTCACCTTTAATGCAAAGATGACATTGTTTGAGATGTCTTTGTTATGACAACTTGACATAAACCAATACATCATAACTTGTCATGACAACTTGACATTACCAAGACAACATAACTGACCACTTTTTACCAGCGATAAAAATTGAATTTGTAATAAAAATGTCATTAAGTGTTAATGCGCTGTCATATAGTTTTATAACAGCGTCATGAATATTTTTCTTGACCTCAACTACAGTGGTACAAATATAATTTCTCATTGAAATGTCATTTAGTGTTAATACTCTGTCAAATAGTTTAATAAAAGCGTCATGAATATTTGCCAGTTCATAATGTTTTTTTTAGGTTTCCTCCAGGTGTTTAAGATATAAAATCAATCATCCAATAATAATAATAATAAAATTTGATAAAATTATATTTAACTGCATTTGGAGACCGATTCACCTAAAATTAAATGAAAACAGTACAACTATGGGTTAAGCCATGCAGTCTGGGTCCATATCGCTGGAAAACAGTTAATTACATAAAATTAAATTAATTAAATGTTTTGTTGTTTTTTTCTTCTATGTCCGAATATTCAGAATTATCTTTTGACATGTCTGTTGCATTTTGTTATGGTATTTAGAATTATTTAACATAGTATTAACACATTTTAATGACAAGTTCAATTTGTACCAATGTAGTTGAGGTCAAGAAAAATATTCATGAGTATTACCCCTTAATGACATTTTAATGGCAGTTTAATGTAATGTTAACCCATAAAGCTAGGTAGTTTCTTAAGTTTAATAATTATTCTGCTATATCATGTTTATGAAAGATTTATGATGTTATGATGTATTGGTTTATGTCAAGTTGTCATAACAAAGACATCTCAAACAATGTCATCTTTGCATTAAATTAAACAAATGACACTTAATGACAGTTGTCATAAATGTGCATAAAATCTCCTTTATGTTCATGACACGTGTCATGTCATGATTATAAAGGTGTCATGTCAGTCTTATACACACCCCTTCAAGTAAAGTGTTACCAAAATGTATTAAAATTAGGTAATTTTGTATTTATAATCATTTAGATTAAATGAAAAATGTAACAATGCAACATTTTTTATAACAATGTGAAATGTGGCTAGATCATCTTTTTGCAAGGATCACCAGTACACTTTGTGCGTAGATAAATATCTCTAACTCTTTTTTGAGCATGATACCTCTTTATCTTGTCTGATTTCTCTCTTTTCCTATTAAAAGTTCAGGATGGACAGCAGAACTAGAACCTTTTGTGTACAGTATGTGTGAGGTTGTGTGCATGTGTGTATATGAGAATAAGATCTGTGTGCCGTCAGTGACCACGCATGATTCACCATGCTGCTAATTTCACAGTCAGTGAGCTGAGGATGACATCACGGATAGTACTGACACAAACCTGACTTGTTGAGATGGACCTCTGAGGAAAGCTACAACATAAGACTGAGATCAGATAAAAAGCTGCAGTAGAATATAACAAAAGGATTGTTGTCAGAATCCATTTAGAGTCTAATAAACAAATGCTCATTTACAAGAAAACATGTCAGACACACTTAGAGGGTTTTGCATCTGAGCTCTTCATTTGTTTCATTGCACATATGTTATTTACATTGTTAGCAAGTTGCAAATCATGCCTCACTGATGATGAGACATAACTGCACTTTCATGAGCTCATTAAGATCAGAGCATTAATTTTCAAGCCACGTATCTCTTTTTAATTTATCACTTTCTCTCTTTATGTGTTTCGTTTTTAGATGGCATTCACAGCATCAGCGCTCAGTGTGTGTTGCGGGTTCTCATTATCACAGAGGAGATGCTTAGCAGCAGTGTAACCGTGCGACTGCAAAACATGTCCCAGGAGCACTTCCTGTCCCCGCTACTCACTCACTTCCTGGAAGGGGTCTCAGCGGTGCTGTCAGTGTCTCCTGATGATGTGTTTGTGTTTAATGTGCAGCCGGATGCAGATGCAGGGCGGGTGCTCAACGTGAGTTTCTCTGCAGCGCTGCCTGGAGGTCAGTTCTTCCCATCGGAGGCTTTGGAGGAGCAACTTTACCTCAACAGACCCAGACTTAATGCTCTTGCACATATGGAGGTAAAACACACACACATAATGTACAATGTAGGCTATATTTGGAAAAATTAAATCACCTGGGGTTGTAAATTAACTACATGTACTGCCAGCCAGGTTTAAAATGAGATTTTTTGTGAATACATCACGTTCTTCAGGTTCACACAGATTCATGATATTACCAAAATTATGGTTAACTAACACACACAAAAAACACATCTTTTCTTACACTGTCTTTTGTGTTCTGGCAGGTTCTCCCATTCGATGATAACGTGTGCTTGCGCGAACCATGCCAGAACTATATGAAGTGCATCAGCGTTCTCCGCTTCAACAGCTCCGCCCCCTTTATTGCCTCTCCATCCACACTGTTCCGGCCCATCCATCCAATCACAGGCCTGCGCTGCCGATGCCCGGCAGGATTTACCGGAGATTATTGTGAAATTGAGATTAACCTGTGTTACTCGAACCCTTGCATGAATGGAGGAGTATGCACTCGCAGAGAGGGAGGGTACACGTGCATCTGCAGAGAGGACTATACAGGTGAGTGTGTGTATGGAGTACACAAACTGCAAACTCATTCCTCAGTAAGAAATGCTCCCTAGACTATAAGTTTGCCTAAAAAAAACGATCAACAGCAGCTTGTTTTTACTTTATGGAACTGAAATTACTTATTTTATGGCACTGAAGTGAGCGGGTTGATAAAGATATCTAAAATAATGATGCAGCAGTCTTTGAGAAACATTGTACTGAAAGCCCCAACAAGAAATCAGTATAAACATACCTACCTGTATCAAGAATTCTGTTTCGTCCAAAAATACATCTTAGTTCTGAAAGTATAGCGGTTTTGCCTTAAGGGTATCCTAGTTATTTTCTACAAGGTGCGTAAGATGAATCTCTCGAATATCTGTCAAGCATTTAATGTCAGGAGACTTGCCAATCCAACAACTAGTTCTTCCTACAAGTGCCAGACCCAAAATTGCAAACATGTAGAAGACTCCGGGAAACTGTGTAACAGCCAGCCGGATTGGAGCTTGGCAGTTTGCGAACGCTGTTTTTCACACTTGTTTGTGAAATATACATCAGATGGTCAGTGAACAGGCTGTGAGCCGTCTGTGGGTGTGCCATCTGATGTTTCTACTAGATGGTGGTGACTGGTGATAACACTTTATAATGCTTACCAATCCCAGTAGCTGTGTGGTAAACCAAATTTAAACTCGTAACAAGCAGTTTGAAACTAAATGAGCTACTTTTAGAAAACAAAGCTGCCATGTGATAGAGAGAGAGAGTTCGGAAGGATGAAAGCAGAGGCAGATGCAGGATCCCCGAGGGTCGAACTGTATTTGGGGGTTGGGCAGAGAGAGTGGATGGTTAGAGAAGGTGGTTTAGCCCAAGAGGAGAAGAATGGCTTTGATGAATTAAACATGATGTGAATGAAGGGGAAGAGAATACATCATCAAATATTCTAAAGGGATGGAGGGATACAGGAGAGGGAAGGAAAGAAAGCAGATAAAATGAATGAAGTGCTCCTAATAGAAAGTCAGGAAGTTCAGAAGTTTTTTTTTTAAAAGGGAAAGAACGCAAGACATAGATACATAAGGACAATCTATCTAGACTACAAAGAGACAGTTTAAAGATATGTGCAGAGATATGGAAAGGGGTTTTAAAGGAAACAGCACTGTTTTCAATATTTTACTATGTTCTTAAAGGCGCTCTAAGCGAATAATGTGCGACGTCACTTCCTGTTGATGTTTGAAGTGTTTTCAAACAGACAGAGCGTAGCTAACTCCTCCCCCTCCCCCTCCCTTCCGTGCTTTCATGAACGCGCCCAACCCCCACCCCCAAATCCTTCTTGTTGTTTATTGGCTGGAATACTTTGTTTTGTTTTGTGCTGGCTAGGTTTGGCCATTTGTTGATATTGCCGTTTGTGAAGCCTGGGCTGTCTACAGAGATCGCGTTTTTTTACAGTTTGATCAGCGGACAGGCAGCAAGCAGATAGTGAGGAGATGTTTCCGGTATGTAACAAAAAATGTTTTATGGTCTAAAACGCTTCAATTCGCTTAGAGCACCTTTAACTCAACTTAGAAGAATTCATATATACCTATATTTTTCAATGCGTGCACTTAATCTTTCTACAGCGGGTGGTGAATCTGTTAGCATTTAGCCTAGCCCCATTCATTCCTTGAGGTCCAAAGGGATGAATTTAGAAGCCACCAAACACTTCCATGTTTTCCCTATTTAAAGAAAATTTTAGTTACATGAGTAGTTATATGAGTAAGTATGGTGGCACAAAATAAAACGTGGCAATTTTTTAAGTAGATAAAATGAGAACTATATTGTATGGTGGAAGAGCACTTATTTTGCAGCACTTCCACCTCGGCGCACAGTAACATCATCTACTCCCCCTTCGCTCAAACTTTCATAAATATTACTTGCCCGAGGTCAATATTACTGCGCCCGAGGTCGACCCTGTTTGGATCCTAGGAATGAATGGTGCTAGGCTAAATGCTAACACATTCATGACGCCCTGTACAAAGATTAAGTGCACACATTGATAAAAGATAGGTATGTATTAATTCGTCTAAGTTGAGGTAAGAACATACATAGTACACTATTGAAAGCTTTAAAAGCATTCTAATGCAGTTTTAAATCTAAGAGGAATCAGTAGAGATTCGTTTAGGTGTGATTTGTGTAAAAGCATTTGTGTATTTAAAAGCTCACCTATCAAAACCATGTTTGAATGCTCTTTTTGTACTTTAGGTAAATATCTCTGTTTGTAATCACTTGTATTTTTTGTGGTTGTGGAGTTGTTGTTTTTTATAAGATTAAGAGTCTACAGAGAACAAAAACATGTTATCTTTTTCTACATATTGATCGTATGCATTTGTTCCATCATGTAAAACAATTGTTGGTGGTCTCTGAGTAAGTGTGTGTATATGTGCATGGCAGTAATGGATCTGTGAACAGGCGCAGTCAGTGGGTGTGAAATGTTTTCTTAAAATTGCTTGTGTGTTCATGTCAGAGGGTCTATAAGGTTTCATACTGCTCTGTCTCTCTAGGGATAGTTCGACCAAAAATAGCAATGATGTCATCGTTATCCATGCCGTGTGGCTTTCTTTCTATTGTTGAACAGTAATGGAGACAGTAGGAATGGTGCTCTTCATAATGCTGTGTTCCATGCATGACTGTCAGGTCTCCATCCACTATCTGACGATAAAGAAGTGCAGCTTAGACATTGCTTCAATGTTATGGGGCTGAAAGTTATATGTTTGGAATGACATGAGAGTAAATGATGACAGATGTTTCATTTTTGGGTGTCCCTTTAAGTTAAGTGTGCCTGTGTGTCTATCAAAGCTACAGTATAGGTCATAGTCACACAAGCGTGTCAGAATCTTCTTAACTGATCGCTTTGCCCACATCAAACTACACTCTTAAATTAAAGGGGCTATAAAGGGTTCTTCAGAGCCATTTTTGATTCCCAAATGATTTGTATAAGAAAAATTTCTTACCATTGTATAGTCTGCAGAACAAAGGTTCTTTGAAGGTTAAACGTTTTTCATGGAATCATAGAAACCTTTTAAAAGCTTTATTTTTAAAAGTCTTGATTGAATTAAGCTTAACTCTTTCAAAATCTTTCAAGCAGTGATTTCAACCCAATTAAACCAATAAAATATCTCTCCTCTCTTTAGCCTGAGGCTGCTGCTGGTGTCTCTTTAGAATCTGTCTACAGATGATTTATGATTTTTTTTGTGTTAAGTTTAATTTTGGGTAATATATTGGCAATATACATGGTTAGATAGGTATATTTTTCCGCACTGGCAGCTTGTTTTATTTGGCTTTTGAATATTGATTTGGACTGGTGCTGTCCGTGAACCATGTGCTCCCCAGGTGATATCTTTGTAAGCTATAATGAATATGCAAATGCTTTAATTTAATGTTAAATATGCAAATAATTCCAAGTCTACATAGCCAATAAAAGAAAGGCAGTGCTTTGTTAAAATATATGCAAGAAAATTTGCTTTGAAGGTTTTGGTGTACAGGGAATGTGTGCGTGTGTGTTTGTGTGCGCGCGCGTTTGTGTGTGTCTGGACTGCACTTGTCCAATGGTAGTTTAAATATTGTTAGTTGTTTCCATGTAGTATATCTTAAGGCATTTTAAAGGTACATTTGTATGTCAGTTTTTTATAGCCTGGTCGAAGTTTGAAATGTTTTTGTAAAACTGCAGTTTCACACTCCCACTAAAGGGAGATGGTGTTGTCTACATGGGAGTCTGTGTCAGAGGTTTCCACATTAATGTGTTGTATTTAAGTGTTGCCAGAGGCTCACCAGCATAATGTTGGAACATCACAGTGCCTGAGTCTGGATCACATTTGGCTCAGTATCAAAAAGCCTAAGGGCAGGATATGCTGGTGTTTTAAAACCCAAACAAAAGTGGGTTTATGTATGAGTGTGTGTGTGTGCGTGTGTGTGTGTGTGTGTGTGTGTGTGTGTGTGTGTGTGTGTGTGTGTGTGTGCGTGTGTGGTACTGGTCCATTGAGGCACATCCGTGCTTATTTGTTTTCAGAGATCTCTTGTGTTAACATCTAAGCTACAGTAGACTCTTTCTGTTGATAAAATCATTTTATATTACAAGACTATTCTTTTCAAATATATTCAAATGTGTTATACCGTTTGATTAAGATATATGGTTGAGCTTCCACTTATTTTCTTTTTGACAGACCAAGCTCTATTATAACCAGTATTGCCTGTATTAATGCTAGTGCATATTTTTGCAGTCAATCTTCTACATTTCCTAAAAATCAAAAGTGAATTATTTCTGTATATCAACGTGTGCATTTGTTCATACTGTCTGCACTGTGTTAAACACTTTTTTTGTGTGTGCTTGTATGCGTTTTACTTAAAAAATGAATTGATTGTTATTCAAATTATTGAAAATTGCACGTTTGTGTGTTTTTAATGTCTTGCTTCCTCTATCTATGTCAGGCGAGCATTGTGAGTTTGACCGGCGTTCTGGTCGGTGTGGCGCAGGCGTCTGTCATAATGGCGGTACGTGCCGTGAGCTCTCTGGAGGTGGTTTCAGGTGCGATTGTCCTGCAGGAGGTTATGAGAAGCCCTACTGTTCTGTCACCACCAGATCCTTCCCACCAAAATCCTTCATCATGTTCAGAGGCCTTCGTCAGCGATTTCACCTTTCAGTCTCTCTCTCGTGAGTAAAACTCTGACATTGAATCAAATGTTGTAAATACTCAACTTTTATTATAAGCTAGATCATTTTTTTCTTCTTTGATGTGTTTCATACCGGCTCTGCTTTGTCATTCAGGTTCAGATCATTAAAAAAGCTCCTCAGCGCTCTTGTTCTCTTCTCTTTATCTTGTCTTGTTTTATCTGTATCTTCTCTGTTGTGAGTGCTCTATTGTTGTCATGTATTTTGATCGGTCAGGGGTTGGTTAGAAGCAGAGGTAATATAATGGATGTACTGTATGTTATATTCTCCAGAGTGACTGAAACGGAGATATTTTATTTATCAACATGGTCAAATATCAACACATCCAGAAAAGGGCACAACCTCTCATATCCCTAGATACTCAAATCATCAAGCCTCCTCCATTCGCTCTCTTTTAAAGCATCGCTGTCAATAATGCACTGAAAATTACTGACTCACAATGGCCTATAAAACTCTTTTAAACTAAAAGTCTCTGCTTGAGAGAGCATAAAACAGAGGAAACTTTTTAATGGCTCAGCTTTGTTCTTCAAACTAAAAGCAGTTGCGAGTAAAGTATAGGGGCATGTCATCTATTCACATAAGTGATTCTTACATTGAGTTTTTTTTCTTAAGTGCATGCTGTAACTAAAACATACTACATATAAATCTGAAATTCATATACATTCGTGACCCAGTCTGTGAAAACCCAGCTGAATTTTTGAACCGCCGCTCCACTTAAAAAAACAACAACTATCTGCTTCCGAGAGGGAACGCCTATAAACGTGTGCACGAGAGGGAGCATGCACGAACCTAGTTCTTGCTGTTGGCATGTTTACCGTGTCTGTGCAGTTCGTGACTTGTGCGAGGGCTAGCATCGCTAATTATAGCCAAGGCTTTGAACCGGTTCACGGAAGGAAAACGAAAACCAGAAACTTTTGATGTTTTGCAAGGAACAGAAACGAAACCAGAAACTTTCCAAAAATATATGTTCCGGAACAGAACCGTTTACTGAAAATAATGGTAGCCTACTCAAGCCCAAGTCTCTAATGCTGAAAAATAAGAGGTAAATATTGTAGGCTACCAAGTATCTCAAGATGTTTGTTTTAATACTAATTAGTGGTGTAATGGATTGCAGTTGATCCGTGATCCATTCCATACAGTTCACGACCCACAGTTCGGCTAGCATGCGGCGCGACTGTTTATGCTGCATCTTCTTCCCGAAGTGCCGTTTGGAATTCGTCCTCCGTCTATGTGTGTGCGTGTGTTTAAGTGCACTCAACAAATGTAGGAATTTCCGAATTACAGTTATGCCGCTTACATAATGTAACCTTTTTTAATGTTTGATGACAAAATAGAGACTAAAGGAAAATTATGTAGACTAATAATTTAAGTTAAATGTCCTGATCAGCCTACTTATTTATATGTCCCACAGCTGACATGGAACGTTATTAACTAGTTCGGGAACTTTATTTTTTTGTTCTAACCGGTTCAGGAACGTCAAGTTTAGGGTTGAACTGAAAACCGGAAACATTAAAATACTGTTTCTGTTCGGAACAAACCAATTGGGAAAAAATTCTGGTTCAAAGCCCTGATCATAGCTTACATCAACTTTTACTAGCAGTGATTTTAAATGGATTTCTTCAAATAGCACACCAAACTTTACCTGTCGAGTAGAAACTTCGTGTGGGAAGCCCAACCTGTGCTTTTAGCGCAAGCGAGCGTGTGAAATATTCTCCCAAAAACACTCTGGTCTTGTTTCTTTCTTTAGAGGCCTTTCTCTTCTTGTCATACAATTCATAGACGCTTTTTCTCTTGCGACCCTCAGACATTTTGAAAAAACATGCTGAGAACGTGAGCTTCAATGAATGGCTGAAACCTTAGACCACCACAAATATACACCTCAAAGTGCGCATGTGCAGAAAGCGAACCTAGGGATGAGCACGTACGACGGCCTTACATCAACATATCACCAGAATGATTGACAACTGGGATGACCAATAGTCTTGATGATCCACCCGGAAAAAGAAAATCTTCCGCTATACCTTAAACTAAATGTATGCCTTATATTGCTGTGATGATAAAATACCAAAATCTTTAATAGATTTCATGTTTACTGATTCCACAAAAACGTGTTGTTTTTTTACCAGAAACAGACTGTATTCTAATTCTGCTTTAGCAATCACTTTTTGCCAAGTGCACTTTTAAAACCACTGCCAGACATCATTTAACTGCAAATGGACGAGTAATGACTCATCGCAGACCTTTGATGAACTTTAAATGTATGTTTAAATGTTTCATAGGTTTGCCACATTGGAAACTAATGGTTTACTTTTCTACAATGGTCGGTTTAATGAGAAACATGACTTCCTCTCTCTGGAGATATTAGATGGACAAGTGGTTCTTAAATACTCTACAGGTACCGTAAAAACAGTTAGCATGACGAATGAACAAATGAATATGTGAATTTTTTCTTTTACAGTAATATCTTTAATATAACTTTTGCAACAGGTGAGTCATCTACTCAGGTGAGTCCATACCTTCCCAGTGGAGTGAGTGATGGCAACTGGCACACTGTTCACATCCATTACTATAATAAGGTGAGAATTTTGTGTGTTTTTACATAATGGCGTTGATGCATGGTTTGGATTATTTTCGTTTCTGCCTGGGATCACATAAAAACCTTTTACTTGCATTTTGTTTAAGTGTGCATTAACTGTTAGCCATTACTGTCTCACTGGAAATAAAGGGTCTTGCACTAAATTGCCAGAGGTGAACACTCAAACCTATACAGTATGCTCGATCAGCATTTTATTTTAAAACCACAGGCATTAATAGGTAATTGGTCATCCCAAGCAACAAACAGTTCACTTTCTGGGAAGGCTGCAAGGAATTTGTTCCCATCAGACACTAAAACATCAGTGAGGTCAGGTGTGGTGGCTTGTGTTGTTGTTCTGGCTCTGGCTTTCTGCAGTCAAATCAAGTTTTCGTTTAAACAAGATTGAATAAATCTCTTCTTTATTGACCTCCGTTTGTTCACAAGTTCATTAAGGAATCAGTGCCCTGTCCAAACTTTTGCCATTTTTGAATGATCTAGAATTTCCCTGCTGTAGAGGAAAGATTTGTTTTCTCTGGAATTAAGATGCTTATTCAACCTGTTAATAAAAAAGAGTATCCCCGAGTACATGATTGTGAAGATGTAATGTGAATATATTAAACTCTCTTTGCTCGCTTCTTTGTGTATCCAGCCAAAGCGCAGTGTGAGTGGTGAGGTTCAAGGTCCGTCTGATGAGAAGGTTGCAGTCTTGAGTGTCGACGACTGCGATTCGGCTGTTTCTTTGAGATTTGGAAGTCAGCTCGGGAACTACAGCTGTGCCGCTCAGGGGAGGCAGACCAGCAGCAAAAAGTGAGCATGCACACACATATTTAAATAGGAAACAGGGTTTGTTGTTTAATATCTCTCTCATTTGATCCATCTGTGTTTTTGCTACCACAGGTCTTTGGATCTGACAGGTCCGCTGTTTTTGGGTGGGGTTCCAAATATGCCGGAGAATTTTCCTTTCAGTACGAGAGAATTTATTGGCTGTATGAAAGACCTGCACATTGATAACAGCCCCGTGGACATGGCAGGATTCATTGCTAATAATGGCACATTACCAGGTGTTTGTGTTTACATTGTGTTAATATTAAAGCAAAATATCAACGCGATGCTATAAATATCACATACATACATACATCATTAAAGTTATTTTTTTGGTAAACTATTCCATTTAGTTATTTTTTTAATCCATTTATACATTTGGTTTTGCTTTTATTAGCATAAATCTGAGGTTTATGTTTTCATTCATTGCTGCTTATAACAGTTAAGTGTAGTTTTTATTGCAGCTAATACATATAATATAATATATTGATATACTGTTATATTCTTGGCCTATGGTTTTAAGGACTGTGTTGTCTGTTTTTTGTGACTTGCTGACAGCATTTAGAGTCTAATAAAACTGTGTTCTCATTAGGCTGCAGTGCCAAGCTGCCGTTCTGTAAATCAAACCCATGCCAAAATGGAGGCACATGTAGGGTTAGTTGGGAAACCTTCTCCTGTGACTGCCCTGTTGGATTTGGAGGAAAGGACTGTAGCCTCGGTGAGCGATTGTACATGAACAAATTTCAACACACATGGAAATTTTCCTCACATTAAATCACCAAAACCAGAACAAAATCACATTAACTCTTGACATTTTTATGACAGATGCAGTTTTCTGCAAGACAGCATCTGGCTAATCTTGCATATGCTGCAAGCGATGCAATGACTGATGACGTTTTTTTTTTGCAAATATTCAGGAGAAATAGAAAAATGTTCCTGTCATGGGTCAAAAAACTGAATTAAAATTATGCAAAATTCATTTTCATAGGTGGTAAGATATATTTATGGCTAAATATTAAAAAAAGATTTTCTAAATGTTTCCTCATTGGCAACTGTGGCCTAAAGCTAATTTTAGACTAAACACATATACTGTAAATGCCACCATTTCAGTCTTCTTCTGCTATAGCTTACAACATTATGACATTATCAACTGAAACTATAAATAAATGTTGATGATAATATTGCTGCAACGATTCCTCCGCAGTGATGTCCCACCCGCATCGTTTCCTTGGTAACAGCGCACTGTGGTGGGACCTAAAGAATGATTTCACCATCAGCACACCCTGGTACATGGGGCTTGTGTTTCGCACCAGATCGAAAGAAGGAGTTCTTCTGCAGGCTCAAGCTGGACAAAACACCAACTTAATATTTCAGGTATACACACATTGATTCTTTCTATACTGTATGCCTCTCATTAGTAATAAACCAGTCACTTAAGTGACTGATGTGGCTGTTTTATGTATGTGCTTGATTCCAGGTAGTGTCAGGTCAGCTGGTGTTTTTTGTGGCTCGAGGTTCGACTCGGCTGGTCAGGTTGAGGCTGGATCAGGTTCAGGTTTGTGATGGACGCTGGCATGATCTACAGCTGGAGCTTCGTGATGTAAGGAGCGGTCGAGAGACTCGATATGTTGCTACGGTCAGATTGGACTTTGGACTGTATCAGGTACACACACACGCACACAAAAAAAGGTTTGCTAACCCCCATTCTGTCCACTGCTATAATCCTGATTATAATCCATTATTTGAAATGTCATCATTTAATCTTATATGGATTAAACGATAGATCATACACGGATCACTGGTATATTGATATTGACTGTAAATATTTTTCACTGTTTACAAACAAACACAAACATTAAAGATTATCTACAAACCTACAGGATATAGGTCATTTAAACTAATTTACATCTCATTCTTTCCTCTGCTTTTCTCTTTCACAGGGAACAGTAATTGTTGGAAATGAGATTAATGGTGTAAAGGTTAAGCACTTGCACATAGGTGGAGTTTTCGGCTCAGGAGAGGTGCAGAATGGCATTCGTGGCTGTATTCAGGTGTGCCATTGTCACATATTTGCTAAAAACATGTTTTTCACCTTTACTTAAACTACTCATTTTAATCCCTGTGCTTACATGTATGAATTATTGGTAGCCATCAATACTTATGGAGTCAATAGTTTGATGAATAATTAATGACAACTTAGAGAACAGGGATTATAAAGTTACTTATACAACCAGAAAAGCATTTACACAGTTAATCACCACACATGGTTATAATTGTATAATCATTATTTTGATGGAAATTATTAGTATTATTGCATTATTGGATTACAAAATATTTGATCTGATCCTGAATATGTTTGTCTTAGTGTCTATTTTGTCGATGAGTTGAGTTGAATTGAAATGCATTTATTTGCCTGTGTACTCAGGGAGTGCGTCTGGGTGTACGTCCTGATTCCCCTGCATTGCCCCGCCCATCCAAAACAATCAAGGTGGAGGTTGGCTGTAATGTTGGCAACCCATGTAACACCTCTCCATGCCCCGCCCACAGCCATTGCACTGACGAATGGGATCGACACACTTGCGTTTGTGAGCCAGGTAGGATTTTGGCCCTGTGCCAAGTGGCACCCTAAACACTCCCAGTCTTCCAACAATTTTGCACTTTCATGATGTTACGTCGCTTTGACGGTCGGGAAGCATCAAGGGCGCAAATTGATCAAAAAGGGGGGTAGCCCATGAGCACTCTTTTGAAACCTAAAATGACAATGGGACACCCTACGGTCTTGTGGACTTATTGGACACGTGCATGCAGTGGCCATTGCAAGTTCATGAGACCGCAAGTCCACATGAAGTGCATCATTTAGGAACCAGCATTTATGTGCTTATGTTGACATCTTTGCATTTCTGCATTAAAGCAACAATATGTAGTTTCCATGTAAAAATGACTTACAGCTCCCCCATGTGGTTGAAAAGCGCAACAGTGCTTGGTATCAGACACTCTTCTGCAGGCAGGGGGAGGGGTGGGGTGGGGCTGTGTTTCCTACCCTCCACCGCCACTTTCAGAGTGTGCTTGTAGCAGCTAGGAGGCTGCTCAGGTTGCAGCAACAGTACAGTTTGTCCAGTTAAAAGTGGTTCTATCACTGAAATAATTTTAGAGACATTATTTAAAGGTAAAAAAACTACATAGTGTTGCTTTAACCTAATGATGCAGCGTTAGTTTCTGTACTAAGGGTTAACATGGTCAATATCACAATTATCATTTGTTTAATGATCTAGAAATAAGGCAGATTCTTAAATGTTTTAGTTGGACAAAGACTTACAGTAGGATTTTAGTGACTTTTGTTTTAGAAAACACCAAACACAGAAATGGGATTGTTTTTTTAGCACAGTAGATAGAGAATAAGTGTAATTTTAAGCTGATGTTACTGTAATTTCATTTTGATTGTTTGGATGCTTCAGAATCAGTGTGCCAATTCATTTTGTGCTTGGCCCCTAGCAAGATCTCCCATCATCTTGTATCAGCTCTCCACACTTCTAAATAAAGATGCTCACAGACACATTGACTTCATTATTATGCTGCTTTTGTTGCATCAGCCTCAGTGTTATTAATAGTGCTTGTGCTGTAAGATATATGAAAGACTCCCTTTATAAACTCTGAATTAATTGGTTAGAGCTCCTCCTGGTAGAATAAACCCACACTGTACAACCACACACATAACACGCACTACATTTCACCACAAAATATATTTTCTTCCTCTGTCTGTTGTTTGTTGAATTTCTATGCATAATTGAATGTACGTATCTACTGTATTAATGCTCTCAGTACTGCATAGTGCTGGTTGTATGCGTGATGGAGTACAATGTTGGATGAATGTATTTTTTATTTCTTTTTTATTTAACTGTAATTCTATTTTTTATTTCTTTTTTATTTTACTGTAATTCTGTTCAAGGCTGTAATTCAGTTTTTGCTGTATGTGTATCAAGAGCGAAAACTGGTTGAATGCGTGATGGAGTACAATGTTGGATAAATGTATTTTTTTATTTCTTTTTTATTTAACTGTAATTATTTAACAAATTATGTGTATCACAAGCAAATACTTTATTGCTGCATTCCATTTCAGATTAGTGAGCGTTTCTCCATTCATCATAATGGCATGATGAAGTCAGGGTTTGCACAAGCTGTTTCTATACTTTAAACATCATTCTGCTCAGAGAGAGAGAGAGAGAGAGAGAGAGAGAGAGAGAGACAGAGAGAGAGACAGAGAGATAAATGGGTTTATTGTATCTTTTGATCAGTTGTCGTGCAGATAGAGGCTTTTCTGTGACTCTTTAGTGATGGAGAGATCAAGGTTGTGCTCTTGTTTTGTTGGTTAGCCTGAGTGGAGAGAAAATGCTTTTTTCATCTTTAGCTACATCCATAAATGTGTTTGTGATGTGTGCAAACGTATACTGTATGTTTTTGTGGTGTTGTTGTTTGGTTAATTGTTGTGTTTGATGATTTACTGCTTCTTCTGTAATAGATTATTTTAAAGCAGCACAAAATATTTACATACTTCAAGGTCACTTAAAGATTACCTGAGCAATCCACATTACTTTTACTGTTTGTGCTAACACCCACACTCCCACAGACGACTGGCCTGCCTTGCACACTTTACATTTACAGATAAATCCTTTGTGTGGTTTTGACCTGGTTTCTGTGTTGTAACAGGATTCTATGGCAAGGGCTGTATGGATGCATGTAAGCTGAACCCATGTGAAAATCAAGCAAAGTGCCACAGGAAGCCCAGCTCATCTCATGGATATATCTGTGACTGTGAGGACAGTCACTACGGACAGTACTGCCAACACAGGTACACACTGCTACACCAATAGGGAGAGCGGGGCACAACCTAACGCTTTTTGGTTTTGGCTCAATAATTAAAAATATATTTGAGTTTGATTCATTATATTTTTACACAAGCAACACGCACATCTCACCCATCTGACCATTTGAAGTTTGTTTCTAGTACTTACCATTCTTGGACAATTACACCAAACGTGACAGAAATGCAAACGTTACAACTTACCCCATAGGTGGGGTTAATTGTAACAGGCAGGGGGTTAGTTGTAACAGGGAGGGGGTTAGTTGTAACACTTGCTAAAAAGTAAGTTTGCAGGCAAATATTTCAATACTATTTTGTCTATATACTTGAAGTGGATATTGTTTATATATCTGTCTATAATAGACGGGTATCCACACTGTATTCATTCATCCAGCCCTTTTCTAACAATAGTTAAATTATAAGTGGATACAAATGTCTAAATATGTGAGAAAAAGCAGCACAATTGTGACAAAAAATTTTTTTTATATGTGACCCAGTTTGTAATAACCATAGTTTTTAAAAATCAAATTTTGTGGTAATGAGCATCAAAGTCTGATTTAAGTAATTCTTTTTATTATGATTTCAATCTTTGACGTGACCTTATTCAATCAATATTAAAGATATGAACAAAAATAAATTTGACCCACGATTTTTGATAGATTTTTAAAAAGACAGGGACATTTATTTTGTTGGCAGCCAGCAATCATTCGTGTGTAGCCTATTTAAAACAACGGCAAGAATTACTAACGTTATCCGTTTTCATATCTTAAGTGCTGAGGGGTTAGTTGTAACACAGCGTTACAATTAACCCCGCTGGGTCAAAATATTTTTAAGCCCACCAAAAAAGTTGCTAAGAGCTGCAGACATATTTCAAAACGATGCTATGTTTACTCAACAAGACACTGATTAAGATGACATAGCATTGGATTTGGTATCTTACACACCCAACTTAGAAACTGAAAAAAACATATGATGAAAAAATGTACATACATGCCACCAAAACACTCGTTCATCAATAACTCTCTGGAAAAACATTATACATTTCCAATAATTTGTGGGAGATCGTCTTTTGGCAGCATGAAAAAAATACCGGAAAACCAAAACGCTCAACCTTGCGCAACAATGTAAACAGTCCGTGTTACAACTAACCCCGCGTTAGTTTTTGCCCCGCGCACCCCTGCAGTATTTAAATAGGCACACAATCAGTCTGCCTCTTCCCAAGTTGTTGCTCTTATTCTGATCTATTGTATGAGTCTAAGATACATTTTCAAGCTTTTCTTGGACATATTTATTTCAGCGTTTGTATTGTTATAATGCATTACTTATTTTTAGCTTCTTTCTGTTCTGCAGTCATGTGAAACTAATTCAACCCTACCTTACATTCACATAAACACTCAGCCAAATCCCTCCCAACTGCAATGTCATCTGTCCTCTTTAATCTGTTTATCAGCTCCACCTCTATCTCTGTCTCTTTCTCTATGTCAGACCTGCCCCAGATACAGAGATATTTGATCATATCTGTTTTTGTCTTTATAGGGTAGAGCAGCAATGCCCTCGTGGTTGGTGGGGGAGCCCAACATGCGGACCCTGCCACTGTGATGCGAATAAGGGCTTTGACACAGACTGCAATAAGACCACTGGACATTGTCACTGCAAGGTACACACACTTATGTACACTGGGAATATTGCCCTGGTCCATATAATGATTGTGTATGGTGAGAAAGGGTGTAAGTGATTTATTTGGAATACCAGGCAAATAAATAACAGTTATCAAAAAACTAGGTACCCTAAGAAATTGGCCTTGCATTGTAGTCTGTAAACTAGGGGTGGGACGGTTGTCATGACCACCGCACCACCGCGATGGTGCAATGCCACCGCAGTGGTGAAGTGCCACCGGCGGTTGTGTGACGTCACATATCAGGTGAATGATTAAACAAAATAATAAGTAAAAATTGCAGTTTTTTGTACACAAATAATAATAACAAAAGTTGTACAGTAATTTATAGCCTAAGATACAAATTTTTAACATTGTTTTATGTTAATACACAACTCTCCGCTACATTACCATGTATGGCGTTTCCACTAAACTGGTGGATTTTAGCATAACTCAGCACGTTGGAGTTTAGCCATGTCACTGTGTTGTGCGTCTGCGTTAGTTTCTATTGGTCTCCAGTGACAGTGAAATACATACACATCACGTTTGTCTTTTGTCGTGAAATAATTTTTTTACCAAATTAAAGATTAAAGTCGCGCGCATCAGGAAGCGCATTTAGTGAAACGTTATTTTCTTTCACCATTAATCCCCCCTGACCCCCCCCCCCCCATGGACCCCACCACCGCAACACCGGCGGTTGTTGTTGATGGTTCCACCGCGGTGGTAAAAATTTGCCACCGTCACAGCCCTACTGTAAACAGCAAAATTTGCTTCCAGTTTGGGGTGGGATGTCAGTAAAATGTAAAACGTGTGGTTTCTTCACTATGGTCTCTGCTCACCTCACACTAGCAAACATGTACAGAGTGCCATCAATTATTTCACTCTACAATGAGCCTAAACACAACCAGCATATTTATCAGATCAGAGATGGTAATATGGTGTAATCCTGGATTTCTGTGATGTAATCATTATGTACAGATACAGAAATATTTTAGACACATACAAATGCCACTAATAGTATCATAATCCTAATCCAAAGATATTTAATCCAGATTTTTGACCATAGTCCGTAACATAAAATTCTGATGACCGTTCAGACCTGTCTACAAGCAAATGCACTACCATTGCCATGTTTTACTTCAGAACCAAGCAGCAGATGCAAAATCAGCACCCACAACCAGCTGCTGCATAAAGTCACTGTGCCTGAGGCTCTTCAAATGTGTCTTGAGAAAACCTAATGTTCCTGTCAATCTCAGAGTTCCTGGAAAATGAAAATGGTTACTAAGCATATAGACCACCTCAAGACACCATGCTGAACTGAAAATTTAAAATGCACAGTTTACATCAGGCATGGTAAAAATACATTTACACAACAGAAATGAGATACGATGGGAAGGGGTTGGTGTTGTGAATGCAAACTTGAACTTGCATGCAAGATAATCACATCACATGCGTTGAAGCACATGCATAGACCGCCAGACTACAGACCTGACTCCAGCTTTAAAATCCCATGAGTTCACTTATAGGTTGTGCTTGGAGATACAGCAGGTCTGGGATGCAGTAATTGGTTTGTTTGTGCGGGTTCATGTGTTTAAGTGTAATTAAGGGAGATTAAAGATGGTGTTTTTTTACTCTGGGGTGCTGTTGTAAAATAAAGCATTACTTACCCCACACTTTACTACATCAGCCCTGTTTATTATTTTCACAGTATATTGCGCAAATCCCAAAGGAAAATGCAAACATATGAACCTATCAGCCTTTAAAAATATTGTTTTCATTTACATAAGATGATTTATTATGTTTCTAACCTATATGTGCATATCTGATATCTTGTTTTGTTTGTTATATATTTATTTGTGTGTGATTGTGTATATTGTGTGTTTGTGTGTGTGTCAGGAGTTTCATTACCGAAGGCGAGGCAGCGATGTTTGTCTTCCGTGTGACTGCTACCCAGTGGGCTCCTTCTCAAGATCATGCGACACAGAAAGCGGACAATGCCAGTGCAGACCTGGCGTAATTGGCAGACAGTGCAACATGTGTGACAACCCGTTTGCTGAAGTCACACAAACAGGCTGTGAAGGTAAGTGTCCTTCCATCCATCTATCGATTGTTGAACTTGCTGTGTTGTTTCTCACCCTTGTATCTCTTTTTCTTAGTGATCTATGATGGTTGTCCTAAGACCATAACATCAGGAATCTGGTGGCCCAGAACAAAGTTCAACTTGCCTGCAGCTGTTCCCTGTCCTAAAGGATCAGTAGGTACGTGTGTAAGTTTATTTCTCTGCATATGTATCTGAATCTTCAAATCTTCAAAATTTTATCTCTCCTGAAGGAACTGCAATTCGTCACTGTGATGGAGAAAGAGGCTGGCTGGACCCTGATCTGTACAACTGCACTTCTCCACCATTTGTGGAGCTAAACACAGCTGTGAGTACACATGAAACATACACATGAACATATACAATTGTGCTCATAGGTTTATACACCCCTTGCTTCTGGGACGTGCCTAGAAATTCCTGGTCCCATTATGATGTTTAACTTCAAATAAAGAAATTTAAAAAAAAATCTGAACTAAGAAGAAGCATAATAACTGAAACAGTCAGTACTGGATAAAAAACCAAATGCAATCTGTTGCTCTTATATTTATTTTAATTAACATCTTGCTGATTCTGCAAAAAGTATCTCATCTAATAAACAAAACTTTTAAACTATAATCAAAGCTCCATAACTTTTCATATATAAATAGTTGAAATGCTTTTGTCCATTACATAACTCTTTTCTTAATGTGTGTGTGTGTGTAGCTGGAAGCTTTGGAAAGAAATGAGACAGAACTCGGAACAATCACTGAGAAAAAACTGGCCCATCAGCTTCGTGATGTCACAGAGGCAACAACCCGTCTTTATGGCAATGACCTTCAGATCGCCGAGCGCCTGTTGTCCCGCCTCCTGACCTTCGAGAGCCTCCAGTCAGGATTTGGTTTGACAGCCACTCAGGATGCACATTTTAATGAGGTATGAAATACCTTAGGGAGGTGATAAATTGAAGTATATTTGTGATTCAAATGTTATTGATCTTGATGAGATTTTTTTTACAAATTTCTCTCTCTCATGCCCTCTCTCAGAATGTGTTAAGAGGTTGTAGTGTTTTGTTGGGTCCGGGTAGCGCTACACTGTGGAGAGGTCAAAGTTCAGGGCAGATGGGAGCGGCGCGATTGGCTGATCTGTTGGAGCAGTACTCCCGCACACTTGCCCAGAACATGAAACAGACCTACCTCAATCCTGTGGCACTCGTCGCTCCAAATATTGGTCAGTATCTATACACTATACTATATCTATACATGAACACACGGTCAACAGTGTTTTACAAATGGACACTTCATTGTTTACTGTGTTTTAGCTGGTTTAGTTGGTGTAGCAACCTGGTCTAGATGTGTTCTGGTTATTAAGCTAGTCACTTAATGAGCTAGTCAAGCTGGACTTAGCTGGTCTGGCTGAAGGACCAATTGACTCACCAGCTTTGCCAGGCTGGGAGGGCCAGCTTCAACCGGCTACTACAATCTTAAACCAGCTAAAACCAGCAAAACCTGGTTTTAGCTGGGGTTTTATTCAGTAGTAGGGGTTTAAGGATATGAAGTGCCTTCCTAAAAATGGATAAGAAACTGAATAGAAAGATTAAAAAAATATGTAACTAATGTAATATTTCCAAAGTAACAGTGTCTATTAGCAACATCACCAGGTAAAATTAAGTGACACTGGGTCTTTTATCCCCTTGCAATTGTGTTTTCAAGCTCCTAAAACGTGCTCTGAATATCTGGGTGGTAAAAGTGAAAGCCAGACATCCAGACAGGTCCTCCACACATCAGTGAATCATTGAACTATCAAAGATTATGCAATGCTTTGCTCTTTAAATGCGATTGATCTGTTCATGTTTAATATTCTGAATGCACAGTATAAATGTACAAATATGTATTGATCAAATGAATAAGAAGTGTCAAAATCACCACACAGATTGTTGTCATGGCAACATTGTACTATTAAAGACCACCATCATCCAGCTTCTCAGTTCTCACAGTAAAGCCAGAAATACCGGAGTGTGCAATAAAGATGAAAGAGATAAATGTGTAGATGCACGTGAGACCAACACCTGCTGTGCTATAAAAAGCAAGATCGCTGTAGTTCACACAGTGCATGTGTGTGTGTTTGTGTGTGTTGCAGTCATGACTCTGGATCGTGTTGAAAACCATACACATGTGCGGAGACGGTTTCCACGCTATCACAGCAGCACTCTCTTCCGAGGTCAAGCGCTTTGGGATGCTCACACACATGTTGTGCTGCCCCCTGCTGCACTTGTACCACAACGCAACCCATGTAAGTTACACTTGTGTGCCTTGAAATGCATAGCTTATTCCGATGTGTTGACATAATTTCCACTAAAACAGGAAGTAAGGGTGGGGCATATTGAGTGACTCCTCCCCATTTTAAAACTGTATAGAATAATATCATAAAAACTATTGATCTGTATTGGTGAAAGTGAGTGACTAAGTATTGAATGCTTATCTTGAAAATGTTGTCGATGTACCATAGATATCCTTAACTCTTTCACCACCAGCGTTTTAAAAAAAAAGTTGCCAGCCAGCGCCAGCATTTTTCATGATTTTCACCAAAGTTTAATGCCTTTCAGAAAATGTTCTTCTTTAAATATATAAACATACAATATACCAAATGAAAGAACAGACCCTCTGCTTTCAAACAAAAAACCGTTTCATCCTACCTTCAGTGGTTCTTTTGCAATCAGCTTTTGAATATGGGTAGGTTCTGCAAAAACACCACATTTTGAGCAAAAAGCAGAGATAATTCAATTTTTGTGACGGACTTTTCATAGAGATTCCATTCAGAGCGATCTTTAAAACACACACGGACATGCAGCCGCTTGCCATAGGGCAGTACTTCCGGGTTTAAAAAGTTGCGGAAGGGCGACACCTGGTGGATAATAGTATTGCGGAAAGACGAAATATCTCGTCAATGGCGGCGAAAGAGTTAAGACTCATTTTAACCAATGTTTAGTCAGTCAGATGCTCTTTAAAATGAAAATGTCCCTTATCCAAAACCACCTTCAACTGACTAGCAATGTGTGGTTCTTGTCTGTTACTTAACTAAAGTGTAAGACTTCAATTTTCAGCTCCAGTTTTAGCTCCATCTCCAGCCAGCCCGGTAAACCTGTTGGCCAATCACACGGTGGAAGCAACAGCAGCACGACGTTCTTTGGCATTGCAAGAGGCTCCTATCACCATCGTCATCCTCCTTATTTATCGAAGCCTGGGGGCTGCGCTCCCCCCAAAATACCACACGGACCGCAGAGGCGTCAGGTAAGAGTCAACATGTGCACATCTGAGGTAAAGATAAACATTCACGTGTCAGATAATATAAGGTAATATACATGAGTGTGCACGTCTCTTTCCTACAGGTTACCTAGACACCCTGTGCTGAACTCCCCTGTAGTAAGTGTGTCTGTATATAACAATCAGACATTTGTGGAGGGTTTTCTGGACACGCCGGTTCTGCTGGAGTTTCGTCTGTTGGAGACCAGCAACCGCAGCAAACCACTGTGTGTGCAGTGGAATCACAGCAGCCCGTAAGTCTGTGTGATGTTTGTATTTTTTGTCTTTCAACATGCACACAGCATGCTTTTGTTAATATGTAATAATTTGCATATGAGGAGCTCAGATGCAAAAGCCGCCAAATGCCACGTGTATCAAAAATGAGATAATGATACTAACCGAATACTCTCTGCACATATTATATTTTCATCAAATACTTTCGCTTCAAATACGCTTAATCCCGGCCTCAGACCATTCAGAAATACCAAGTCTGATAAAAAAAATGCATGATAAAAAAAAGAAAACATGCAGGTTTTGCATCTGAGCTATTCATATTGTTTGCTTATTCGCCTACAGTATTTTATAGTAATAATAATTTCTAAAAGTTATTTTCTTCACATTGATGAATTCAAACCAACAACGCCCACAAAATCCTTTAATTACATGCAAAAGCCATGTTATTAAAGGTCCACCACACATCATAAAATCATAAAATATTATGAAATGTCTTACTGTTAAAATGCAATTGAATTATTATGTTTAATAATCTGGATGCACAGTGTAAATGCATACATATGTATTGATTGAATGAGAAAAGTGTCAAAATCAACTCGCAGATTGTTGTCATGGCAACAATTAAAGACCACTTGTTCATACAGTGTGCAATAAAAAAGGTGAGAAAGATAAGTGTGTAGATGCTGTTGCGTAAAAACATTTAAGGGACATTTTTGAATATTTTTTATAAAAAAAAGCATTTTGGTGCTGTGTTGCAACACCCATGTCAATTTCATTGTAAATTTTGCAGTCTAAAGCATAAGCACTATTGCATTAAACAATACCACTGGACAGTACAGATTGTCACATACTTCTGTGTGTTTGTGTGTAGTGTATCAGCAGGAGGTTGCTGGACTGTGAGAGATTGCAGTGTGGTCTATAGAAACACATCACATGTGCGATGTCAGTGTCACAGACTGGGAACGTTTGGAGTCCTGATGGACAGTTCACAAAGAGAGGTAACATTAACACACACACACACATGTTGGCATATGTGGTTTATGCCACCGCAATGCATTTTATACTGTACAAACTGTATATTTTTTCCCCTAACCTACCCCATTCCCTAACCCCAACCATCACAAAAACCTGTTGTCTATAATCTACCATTTAGTACCATTTAGTATGTTTTTAAGCCGTTTAGTTTACAGGGACACTTCCTATTTATAGCATATATATATATATATATATATATATATATATATATATATATATATATATATATATATATATATATATATATATATATATATATATATATATATATATATATAGCATTTATGTTTATAGCATAATAAACATGTCATTATACACTATTCATGTCCCTGTAAACCATGTATACCAACCCACACACACACAAACACATTTTATACATACTACACATGTGAGACAGTTCATGTTTTTTTTATATTAACAATTAGTAATTAAATGTTATTTCATTAATCACCAATTATTGCTTAAACTGTTTTTCATTGTTTCCTGAGCAGCAGTTGGAGGGTGACCTGGAGACCCTTGCCATAGTAACATACTCCTCACTCTCAGTTTCCATGGTGGCATTGTTGCTAACGGTGGTGGTTTTATCGGGTCTGAGAGGACTGAAATCAAACACACGCAGTATTCACTCCAACATGGCTGCTGCTACTCTACTTTCACACCTCACATATCTGCTGGGCATCAATCAGACTGAACAACAGGTCAGAATAAAATAAAGTGTGTTTGGGTGTGTGTGTGCGTGTGTGGGTGGGTTATTGATGGAAGCAAAGAAACTGTGGGTGGGTGTGAAGATAAAAGATTCTCAGACAGCAGATGACTGGGCCGGATCCGCGCCAAAGTCAGCAGCTCCGGTGCGGATCTGGCCCAGAATTGTCTGCTGTGTGTATTACATGCACGGTCAAACTGAGACAATTTACATTCAGTATTAAGATGATAACTATAATGGGGTCTAGAAGTTTCAGGTCACAAATTGCACTGTATTTATAAAAAATGTCAAATTACAAATTATATTAGCAGCATAGCTTTCATTAGAGCTGGTGTGGACTGTATATTTCTGACCTTAACCTGATGATCTATGTTTGCCCAGTGTGGTTTGATTTTTGTGAAGCAAGAAAATCTGACCTTTTGTACAATGTACATGTTAAAATGATCAATGAAACAAATGCACTTACATTTAATTCGTATCCTGAGAACTCAGGGTTCCCACGGGTCCTTGAAATCCATGAAAGTTTTTGAATCTGGGGGAAAAAATCAAGGCCCTGGGAAGTTTTTGAAAATATACATACATAGATACAGGTCATTCAAAGTGCTTGAATCTATTTTATGCAAGAAGTTTTCTGGAAAAAAATCCATGTTATTCCCTGTGTAGTGTAGGATAATATCATAAAAATTGTAGACTTGCTTATATCTTCTGTATGTGAATGTTGATTCATACCAAAATGCTTTTTTGCATAGTTGTGTTTGACACATGAAAACGTCTCGGGTTACGTATGTAACTGTTGTTCCCTGAGAAGGGAACGAGATGCTGCGTCTCCCTTGCCATACTTCCTGCATCCCTGTAAAGCCGTCTTTGCCAATATTTCAGATACTTCCTAGCTGCTTACACCCTGTCTTTGTCGTATGTTAGTTCTCACCATTGGTTGAATTTGATATACACATTCAGACGCACTTACCCATGAATGCATCCCCAAAGTGTCACCGCAGTGGCGCAGGGCGAGCTCCCTTTAAAGGGAACTGTAGCAATGTATATTAAAATGTAACATGATGTAACCGTGCTCTCACTTGAAATGTGTCCCCCCTTGTGTCCTTGAATTTGAGGGTATTGGACCTGGAAACTCCTTGAAAGGTCCTTGAATTTAAAGTTAATTCATGGAAACCCTGGAACTGCAGAATCTGCCATATTTCTTAGTTATTATACAATTAATCTCCAAAATGTCTTAGGTCCTGCAGTGGTTGGTTTATTTAAGGTTTAAATAGAAAAGATCTTTAGTAGCTTTTAAAGTCAAGTGTGAGAACGGATACTAAAGATTATGAATAGCTCAGTAGGAAGCAAGATTATTGCCGGGATAAGTACCAGGCAGCTTTAAATATGACTTGTGTCATTCAAAAACTGTCATTACAGCCATTAGCACATGGTTGTATAGCCACGTTAACCTCACTGTGAGCTGGGACTCAGACTTTATTCAAACTCAGCCTCCCTCTATCTATATCTCTCCGCCTCAGACAGATTCACACAGACGTATCTCTCTTTCTCAAGCAGGTTAACACCATCTATAACAGACAATATTCTCTCGAGTCCAAACCACTCACACTAAAAGCCTGTTACTGCCGAGTTCATTAATTTCAACTGCTGTGCGGGGATGTGGGTGTTTGGGATAGAGTATGCGTTCATTCATAATTCAGTTTTGCTTTGGTCCATTGATTCAGTCTTCAAAATCCCATTTTTGGCTTTTTGCCTTTTTTATGTATATAATATTTATCATGGAGAGGAAATGACAGCAACAAGTTGTGAAATAGGTTTTATGAGGTGGATTTAAATTGCCGACATCTTAATGAGCACCCCATTTTATTGAGCTCACAGAGTACATCCAGTAACCATTAGGCCATAACTTTTCATGGTGGAAACAAAAAATAAGTCTTTTTAAGGTTTGTTAGTTCTTTAGCTCAAATATTATCTCCCTGTTAATCCAGTTAAAGTATTGCCTCTATCAGAAAGGTGATTTGGCTGTTTTAACTAAAAGCTGTGATATTCAGAATGGTAAATCCTTGAGTGATCTGTCTCTCCTGTTTATACAATTCCTATATATGTTAAGATAAATATTGTCCTAAATTTTCATTTGGTTTATTCTTTGATGCAGTTCCTGTGCACAGTGGTTGCAATCCTTCTCCATTATTTCTTCATGTCATCCTTTGCGTGGCTGTTTGTGGAAGCTCTACATATTTATCGTATGCAGACAGAAGTGAGAAACATCAACTACGGTGCCATGAGATTTTACTATGCTATAGGCTGGGGAGTTCCCGCTATCATTACAGGTATGTGAATACACAAACACACAAACACAAATGATTATGTATACATATAGGCATGGTCTGTCATGTGTATGTGTGTTGCAGGCCTGGCAGTGGGGTTGGATCCAGAGGGATACGGAAACCCAGATTTCTGCTGGATCTCCATGTATGATAAGCTTATGTGGGGCTTTGCGGGACCAGTTAGCGCCGTCATACTGGTATTACGCTCTTTTGTGTGTGTGGCTTTGTCAGTCTAAATGACAATGTTTAATGCTTTAAAAAGCTGCTTATGAATTGCATTAGAATATTTTACATTATATCTTTTGTGTTTATTTATATTTTGGTTTTATGTACTATGTTTGTTATTTGAATCTTCGTCTCTTGGTCCTCTTCTTGACCACAACATTTTGGTAGAAGAGATACACTGATAAAAAACAGTTAGTTCAACTTAAGAAGTAAGTTACCTGGTTGTCTTTTGACTTTTAAGTTAATTCAACTTAAAAATAGTAGTTGACACAACAATTAAATTTTTTTTGAGTTAAAATAAAACATGTGAAAGTGTGTGTTAGCTTTTAGCCCTTCATCCCTGTTTGGATCGTAAGGAATGAATGGGGCTAGGCTAAATGCTAACATATTCACGACGCGCTGTTCAAAGATTAAGTGCATGCATTGAAAAAAGATAGGTATGTATTCATTTGTCTAAGTTGAGGTAAGAACAGAGTGTTTTCCTTTAACTATTATTTTTAAGTCAAATTAACTCAAAATTTTAAGGCAACCCGACAACTTACTTTTTTAAGTTAAACCAACAAATCTTACTTTTTACAGTGTACTGCATCTCATTAGGAACTTTATGGTATAAATAAATAAAATACATTAGATGTAAAATTATATCTTTAAATGATGAGTGATCCTAACCCTTATTTTTGGTCACAGTGATTCTTGAGTTAACAGTTGATGGAGGGGAAGTTTAGTGAATAATGAGTTAAATATTAGTTTTCAGTACAGTAATGATGGAGCTAGTTAGTAACTCTTGTTCTCTTTTATAGATGAATGGTGGAATGTTTTTAATGGTCCTGCGTATGACATGCAACCCCACTCAGAAAGAGATAAAGAAGCTGCCTGTGATGTGAGTACATGCAGCGTTATATTCTTCTATATAAAGACTATATATTCTGGTAATGTTTGTGTGTTCTATCAGAATTTAAGGTGTAATTTTTATTCTTGTCTTTTAACAATAGTCACATCTTCACACGAAATAAGAGATGCAGTTGCCAGTGATATTTGTATCAAACTGTGAATGACTTTACATTTAGATTATTTCTATTTACATTAATTCTGTCTATTGCTTCTCACAGTTCTACTATCCGCAGTGCCTTTCTCTTGTTATTGTTGAGTACATGCGTTTGGTTATTTGGTCTGATGGCTGTTAACAACAGTGTCCTGGCATTCCACTACCTGTTCATCGTCCTATGTTGCATACAGGTAAGTTTAGATATATCTTATACACATACATATACATATACATGCACACACACACACACACACACACACACACACACACACACACACACACACACACACACACACACACACACACATTCTGGTTTCCATGTTTTGTGGGTACATTCCATAGACGTAATGCATTTTTATACTGTACAAACAAACTGTATATTCTATTCCCTTCCCCAAACCCTAGCCCCAACCATCACAGAAAACTTTCAGCTACTTTACATTTTTAAGTCCCCACAACGTGATAATTACCAGGTACACACATACACACACGCACATATATATAGTTATGCGTACTTTAGATTTATATGTATGATATTTACTGGCAACAGTTTGTTCAAAGTAAAATGAACATTAAACTTAACAAGTTTTTTGTCTTTCCAGAATAAAACTATAAAATAACAGCCTCATGCAAAGCATTCTGGGAACCAGAAATCCTCAACAATCCTTTTCTGTTTTTTCCTTCAGATTTTGGTCAGCAGAATTCTTTTGCATGAGGGTGTTATTTTAGTTTTACTCTGTAGAGATAAAGACTTGTTAATGTTTAATGTTCATTTAACGTTGAACAAACTGTTGCCAGTAAATTATATGCATTTAATTCTACAGTAAGTTACTGGCAAACAGGTGCCAGTAATTTCTGCAGACCTTTTTTACAGTGCTAAGTGCTCTTGTATATGAGCATTTTTTAATCAGGTTTATTTTCAGTAATTTAATTTTAATGGCCATGAAAAGGTTATTAGGCAGAAAATGAAATGCCTTATTCTCACAAATGTCACTTCAGTCGTTTTCATTGTTCATTGACTCTTTCGCTGCAAAAAAAATCATGTTTTTCTGCCTAAAACCTCTAAATTTACTTCTTTGCACATAGTAAACACATTGACTTAGTAAATGTGACGACAGTAAATAATTGAAAAATCATTAGAGATGTAGAAGTAGAAACAGTGCAAATGAAGAAAATCAGAATTCAAAATGTTAAAATGAATAAACAGAACCAGAGCCTTAAACCATTTAAGTTTTAAAACACATACATTTGAGTACTGTGAACTTGAGTCATGTGCAATTATGCACTTATATTTAAGTAGTGTGAACTTAAATATATAAGTGCATTACTGCATATGACTCAATTTGTTTAAGTTTACAGTACTCAAATGTATGCGTTTTAAAAATTAAATGGTTTAATGCAACCGGTTTCCTTAAATGGTTTGAGTTGAGTTAACTTTTAGGTTTTATAGTGCATCCAGTGGAGCTGTGATTTTGGCTAATTCATGTTCAGGTCCAAGAACACGGTTAAATGTGATCCACGGTCGTTTCCCAGTCCCACCCTTTCTCTCCTAGTCACTCTTTACTGTCCTTTCTGAATAAAGATAAAAGGCTTGACACTTGAAATCACATGCATGCTGCTGTTCATCTAATTCTGCTTCCGTGCACTTAGAGGACTTGGACAAAGGACCATGGCATTTCTGCCAACAAAGCAGTATTTCTGAATGACCTGAGGCTGGAAAGCGGATAAAAGCGAAAATATTTGATAAGCGTATAATACATGCAGAGAGCATCATTATCTCATTTTAAACGTTTAACGACTTTTCTGAACTCTTCAAATATAACACAAGAAATAATGTAAAAGTATATTAATGAAAGTGTGTGTCTGTTTCAGGGTATGGCTGTTTTGTTGGTGTTCACACTGCTGAACTCAGAGGTGCAGGAAGCTTGGAAACTGGCTTGCCTAGGCAAGAAAAGCCCCGGTGAAGAACCTGCCAGACCTCCACAGATGACTGTTAGTGAACACAAACATATAACCCCCACACCACAACCTAAACCTATATTTAACCTCATGGAGTGATGATGATAAGCATTTGGGCTTTTTAACCTGCTGTATGTGTGTGCAGGGTCAAAACCCGTACAACAGCGCCTCCCTGCTGGAGCAGAGTGGATTACATCGTATCACACTGGGAACTTCAACCATCTCTTCGGTTAGCAGTGCAAGGTCTGTGAACGTAACAGCACATTGTAGACTTGTTAAGACTTACAAGCAGAAATTCAATGTGACCACAATATCACTGAAATGTGACATTTGTTTGAAATTCAAGTTTAATGATTTTCTGGTTTAAACATCACAAATTTGATAACATTTGATTACATACAACTAAACAAATGATTGTTTGGGTAGTTAAGTACATGTGAATGCTCATTGCAGACCAATGTCTGTGCTCTCCTTGGTGGTGATTACGCCAACAAGAAATAACTTTTGCATGCCTGCTTTTAAAGGAGACATTTCACAAGACTTTTTTAAGATGTCAAATAAATCTTTGGTGTCCCCAGAGTACATATGTGAAGTTCTAGCTCAAAATACCATTTAGCTAATTTATTATTACATGTTAAAATTGCCACTTTGTAGGTGTGACAAAATGTGTCCTTTAAAATGCAAATGAGCTGATCTCTGCACTAAATGGCAGTGCCGTGGTTGGATAGTGCAGATTAAGGGCGTTATTATCCCCATCTGACATCACAAGGGGAGCGAAATTTCAATTATCTATTTTTTACATGCTTGCAGATAATGGTTTACCAAAACTAAGTTACTGGGTTGTTCTTTTTCACATTTTCTAGGTTGATAGTAGAACTGGGAACCTGAATTATAGCACTTAAACAAAGAATAAGTCAGATTTTATTGACATGACCCCTTTAAGACTTTGCAGAAGTAACTTTTTCCTTTACTATTTAAAAATAACTTTGTAAGTGTCTACCGTTCGTACTCAAATTTACAGCCATGCTGTTACACATTGTGCATTGTTATAAGTTAAAACACTAAAAGCTGTGTGCATTGTTGTGAATTGATAAACTAAAAGCTTGTCAATGTATTATTTATATCGGTTCTCAGGGAGAATCTTTTGGCACGGCAGGCTCTTGAGCACACTTTAGCTCACACGGGGGCCACTGACCTGGACGTGGCCATGTTCCACCGCAACAGAGGTACACTAACACACAATAACCCGCATGCATGTACATGTATAAATATATAAACACACACGCACACATTTTTTGCTTTTTATCTGTTTTTTTCTTTGGTCTTGAGCACATTCTGTCTCTTTGTCCCTATGTGTCTTTCTCAGGTGAGGACTCAGACTCTGACTCTGATCTCTCATTGGAGGAGGAAAGAAGTTTGTCTATTCCATCTTCTGAGAGTGAGGACAACGTTCGTCTGCGTGGACGCATCCAGCGGCGCTTTAAACGTACCGCTCACGCCGAACGTTTACTCACGGAACCCACACACAATGGTGGAAAAGGTACCAATATTATCTTTTCCAATTATCTGGGGTTGTGTCACAATTCATTGCTTAGTGTTGTAGCCAGAGAATGGCTATTCCACTATCACAAAATTCTAGTGCACTTAAAGGAATACTCCACTATTTTTTTTTTAAATATGCTAATTTTCCAGCTCCGCTAGAGTTAAACATTTGATTTTTACAGTTTTGGAATCCATTCAGCTGATCTCCGGTTCTGGTGGTACCACTTTTAGCATAGCTTAGCAAAATCCATAGAATCTGATTAGAGCATTAGCATCGCGCTAAAAGATAACACAAAGAGTTTCAATATTTTTCCTATTTAAAACTTGACTCTTCTGTAGTTACATTGTGTACTAAGACCCACAGAAAATTTAAAGTTAAGATTTTTTTAGGCAGATATGACTAGGAACTATACTCTCATTCTGGCGTAATAATCAAGGACTTTGCTGCCATAACATGCTGCAGGAGGGGCAATGATATTACCCAGCAGCCGAAAATAGTCCCCTGCCATTGAAAGTTACTAAGGGGACCATTTTCTGCTGCTGCGTAATATCATTGCCCCTCCTGCAGAATGTTGTGGCAGCAAAGTCCTTGATTATTAGATGAGATCGGCTGAATGGATGACTGAATGAGTAACATAATTGAGTTTTAAGAGTCCCAGTGTTTAGTGGATCATCATCCTTGAAAATAAACTTTATTCATAAATTCATAAAAGGCATGAAATGACGGTCTTAAAGGAATGATCTGAAACAACTTAGTTGTGCAATACCCTACTATTAGTGTATGGAATTGTTTATGTATCAGATCTGGATGGCAATGATCTGCTCTCCTATTGGCCAGCGCTGGAAGGGTGTGAGGCTCACTCTCTACAAAAATGGGGCTCAGAGCGCCGCCTAGGGGGCGACTACAACAAGGATGCCGCTAATAATAACCAGCAGGAAGCTGCGCTGACTAGTGGGGATGAGAATGGGCTTACACACAGACACCGTAAGGGTAAGACACATTATTGACATGAAAAAACATATCATGCATGATAAACTACAAATTACAGAGTAACTGTAAATACAAATGTCTGTATTCCCCGCCCAAACAGTCTTACATCAGACCTATTTTTTATAATGCCATAATGCGAAATCACACAGACAGCATTAGAATAATTCACAGCTAAAAAATAAACATCCTTTCCTTCTTTTCACAGGAATCCTAAAGAATCGTCTAGGCTGCCCGCCTGCTTTGCAGGGTCTTTCTGCTGTGGGCCGTGCTCCCAGTGAGATGTCATGGTACAGGACCTCCACGTTAGGTCACCGGGGCGTCCCGGCTGCTTCCTACGGTCGTATGTACTCTGGCACTGGCTCGCTGTCCCAGCCCGCTTCCCGATACTCCTCCCGCGAACACCTGGACTCGCTTGCAAGACGACAGCGCTCCCGTGATAACCTTGACCTGTTACCCCGGCGACGCGAGCTCGGTGCCGAACACCTGGGTGGATCAAGAGAAAGGTTGGGCCCTGTTCACAGCATCCATGCCTCCAGGGAGGATCTGATGGCTAGGGGTGGCCTGACAGGTTTAATGGAGGGTTCATTAAGTGGTTCAAGAACGCAGCTCAACGCTCTAACAAGGCAACAGTCCTCTAGAGAGCACCTTGGAGGAGCTCTCATGAGCAGTCGCTCTCGGGAGCAGTTGGAGTCTAACGGCGGGGCACAACCCTGCAGGGAGTGGTTGAGGACCCTGCCGCCTCGACAGCTTTCGCACCCCGAGCCACACCCACCCTCTTCACCTCCTCCGCCAATCACAGAGGAACCCCAAGAAACCATGCTCTCTCACCGTGGGCGCCTTGACTCTGCCCCTACATGTGGTTACCCTACATCTGCAGCTGCGCCCGGAGCTCCATCTAGTCGCCCACCTTCTAGCGAACACCTGGATATCCTCTCCTCCATACTGGCCTCCTTCAGCTCCTCTGTCTTAACCCCGCCTCCAAACCCACACTCTGCTGCGGCAGGCCCCTCCCCTTCCCCGCCTGCTCACTCTGTAACTTCTCAAAGCATCTCGGAAGTGTCACCTGACTCTGAGTAAGTCAAGCCCTCTCACTGATTGTCTGTTTACAGTGGGGTTTAAGAGTTCACTTCCCTTTTATACAGCGGGGAAAATAAGTTATGACACATCAGCATTTTTATCAGTAAGGGGATTTCTAAGTGGGCTATTGACACAAAATTTCCACCAGATTTAGCCATTAAGCCAAATATTGAGTTCATACAAAGAAATCAGAACATTTAAGTATACATTTAAGTATACAAGTTGAGTCATAATAAATTCTGATTTCTTTGTATGAATTTGGCTTGATGGCTACATCTGGTGAAAATTTTGGTGCACATGTATTCCTGTGTTCCTATACAGCTCAGGATGTTGACATCCTTACTATTTTCACTTTTTTCTGTTTTAGAGTTCACAGAAGTGATGGACAATCTTGATGATGTCCTCGCAGCCCTACAATGCATTTTTGCAGGTGGGCTCCAGAGGAATACAGGACACAGCCTACCGGAGTGTTCAGGACTTCTGCTTCACCCTGGGAACACTTAAGACTTGACACTGAATTTATTCATCAAGGGCTTGAGATATCACCCAGGATTATCCTTTATCCAAACAACAAACCTCAAATTGCAGACCGAGAGCGGAGAGGTCTGGTCAAAGAGAGAGAGACAGAAACTGTAAATAACACTTTTTATACTTTTTGTATCTTTTTCATAAAAGATCAGAGAAACTCTCTAGTGATGTTTTTGAAGATTGTGTGGATATGTGTTTAAGTGGGTAGAATCAAAAAACATTTTCAAACCCATTGCAAGCCAAAACACTCCTAAACATCCCCATTCCAATCCTTATCCAACTTTGTGTTTATGCAACATAAGACACGCCAACAGACATGGAGCGAGTCTACGGAAAAAGGATTGGTCGACATGAACGAGATGTTGGATTTTGGCCATAACATGGGATTGGGGGAATTCCAAGAGACTGTGATTGTAATTATAAGGAATTACGAAACAAAAGACATGATTGGACCGTAATGATTGTCAATCAAGAGATTTTGTTTTAAGGCAGGTGACTTGAGATTTTTGGGTTAGTCTACACACATTTTAAACTCCAATACTCAGCCTGTACGAGATTAAAAAACTGAGGTATTTGGTGTAAAAATACATTCCGGTCTCAACGCTGCACATTTGTAGACTAGAGTGCTCTCCGAAATAATAAAAAGGCATACATTGGAGTTTGTTAAAACTGTGTGAAGAGACTATAATGAATGCATAATTATTTTTTGTAACTAGCCTACATGCATATTCAAGACTTATTAGCATAATCAAAACCTCTTTCATTACCAGACTTATCTTAAATCAAATATTGCTTTAGGAATGATAACGGATTCCAAATGAGCTTTTCAGGTGATCGTATTTAATCCATGTGTGAGTTCTTTTCACTAAGAGAGCATATCTAAATATCAGCAAAATCTCTGTGAAGTATTAAATAATCTTGGTGCTTCGGGGAAAGAAACATGCTGAGATAAACTAAATGCAGTCATTCAGAACATCAGGCTCCTGTTTCAAAGCGAAATCACGCTTCGTATGACTTCATCTCATTTGTCTTAAACAGTATTATTATGAGTTTTTGCCAAAAGAGTGCCCTTGTGTCACCCCTTATACCTCGTTCCTGTCCGAAAAGTGCTCCAGGAATTTTTTATATTCCTTTTTTATATTTAATTTATTATTGCATAACTTTATCTGTACAGACATCAGATTAATTTATTTTATTTATTAATATTTATTAACGTTAATTTATCTTATTCATATTTCTTTATAGAGTGTTTTTTTAAGAAGCGTGTGTGGAAGCTTTGTTTTTATAAAAGCGAGGTTTCATCTTTTCAAAATGTTTTATGTGTGAAACTTTTTGTACATTTTCTGTCTGATATGACCCCCTCTCTTCTGTTAACAACAAATATGCTTTGAGAAAGAGAGGTGGAAGATGCTGATTGATTGGTGGAAGAGAGAATAATGGGAATGTATAATTGGTCAACATGTTTATTATAAGACATGCTGTATGCTAGGGGGGGTTCAAAAAAATCTGCTACCAGTGGGGGATAAGACCAGAGACCCAGTGGTTGTTAATAAAACAGATTAATGCTACCAGGCTCCTGTATTTTTTTGTGAATACATAAGACACAAATAGACGAAAGGTACAATGTTTTACATTCTTGTTTTCACTAGTTTTATTCATTCTAACATTTTGTTTATGTGATCTGCAGTACACAATCCTATATCCAGACTAGTCTAACATTTCTTAAAAGATAATTTTGCTCAAAATAAATATTTTTACTCACTCTCATGTAATAACAAACCTGTATGACTTTGAACACAGGTTTGAAAAGGGATGAAGGTGAGTAAATGATGCAAGATTTTACATTTATTAAGATGAGTGAATGAAAATCACTGAGCCTAAATATACAGTCAGAAAGTCAATGAGAAGCACCTTTTCACCTGAAAAATCTGCATAGTATAAATAAATGAACAGTATATTGAATCTAAGAGGAAGGGTCCTGATGTAATTGCCCTCAAGACACATATGATCCAGAGACAGATTATGGACCTTGCTTGGCCCCTCCTTAGGATTAACATGTTTGACACACATGGTAAGATCATTCTCATGAATGCAATTCAATTTCTGGTAATTTACTTGCAATTTAAACTATATTCTTCATATTTACGATATAATTTTATTAAAAAAATTAAAAATAAGCAATATCTTTTAAGAGGGTACTGTCTCTGGTGCCTCAGAGGACCACAATCCATCTTTGGTATGATCCTGAAACAAGCATTAAATAATATTCTCGGAAGTATTACAGATCTCTTAAATTGTTCTCCCCTGATTTCAAATCCTTATTGCAACTGTGGCCTGACTGTCTGAGCATTAGTGCTGATGACAGGGAGGATAACAAGAGATGAGACCTCTGATGGGTTTAGGAGAACCTGATTCCCTTCACACAGTGGAACAATAATTTTCTGGGTATTATTCTTCTATGTTTTTCTTTTTGTTTAGTTTTCCAGTAAAAATATTTAAACATCCTTAAACTTTAATTATTTAATCTAAGATATTAGGGCGCTTTCCCGGACAGGGCATAGGTTTATTCAGGACTAGGCCTTACATTATATTACGACATTTAAGTTGCTTTTACAAACAAACTTTACAAAAAATTACTGGTGTGCATCTTGAGACAAAACAATGGCACTGATATATGTTAAAATTGGACTAGACTTAAGCCCTATCTGGAAAACAACCCCATTAAGAATAATTTTTGTAATGCTTCCTATGCTACTGGCAAACTGTTAACTCAAAGGGACACTCACTTTTTTTGAAAATATGCTTATTTTCCAGCTCCCCTAGTTAAACATTTGATTTCTACCATTTTGGAATTCAATCAGCTGATCTCCGGGTCTGGCGGTACCACTTTTAGCATAGCTTAGCACAATCCATTGAATCTGATTAGACCATTAGCATTGCGCTCAAAAATGACCAAAGATTTTAGATATTTTTCTTATTTAAAACTTGCCTCTACTGTAGTTACAGCGTGTACTAGGACCGAAAATTTGTTGCGATTTTCTAGGCCGATATGGCTAGAAACTATACTCTCATTCTGGCATAATAATCAAGGACTAGAAGCAGGCGCAATGATATTACACAGTGCCCGAAAATAGTCTCCTTGGTAACTTTCAATAGCAGGGGACTATTTTTGGGCACTACAGAAGAGTCGAGTTTTAAATGGAAAAATTTTGAAACTCTTTGGTTATATTTGAGCGCGATGCTAAATGGTCTAATCAGATTTAATGGATTATGCTAAACTGCTATGCTTAAAGTGGTACCGCCAGACCCGGAGATCAGCCAAATCTAATCAAAACGGTAAAAATCAAATGTTTAATTCTAGGCGAGCTGAAAAATAACAAATATACACTTTTAAAGCACAACTTCTCGTCTAGATCCGGTCGTGATGCGCCAGCGTGACCCCACGCAATACGTAATGACGTCAAGAGGTCACAGAGGGCGAAAGCGAAACTCCGCCCCAGTGTTTACTAGTGTTGAGAAAGAGGACCGTTCCTACGTTGTTGTATGTCAACTGATACTAATTAATGTCTTTGTGTCACTTTATTGTTTACAATGGTCCGCAAATGTGCGTTTTATATATGTAACACGTGACCTCCCTACGCATTTACATAAGGTCGCTCTGGACCGGATCTAGATGAGAAGTTGTGCTTTGTTCAAAAATGACAATCGTTTTGCTAGATAAGACCCTTATGCCTCGTTTGGGATCGTTTACAGTCCTTTGAAACCCCGTTGAAAAAAACTGTTACGTGTTGAGTTAAGTGTTAAGTGTTGGTGTCCATTAAAGTCCATTAAAATGAGAAAAATCCTGCAATGTTTTCCTCAAAAAACATAATTTCTTCTCGACTGAACAAAGAAAGACATCAACATTTTGGATGACATGGTGGTGAGTAAATTATCTGGATTTTTCTTTTAAGAAAATGGAATATTCCTTTAAACAAAGTGTTTTATGGTACATTACGAAACAAAATGACAAAATAATTGTTTTGGTAATAAACAACAACAACAGTTGACTAAAAAAGCCTTTCCAAAAGAAAGTTAACAGAGCTAAGAGATGTGACAAACATCTGAGTTCATAAATGTGGAAAGTCTAGGTCCTCACTTTCACTGCTGGAGAGTGGAACCTCTGCACCAATCTTCTGTAGTTTGGCTCGATAATATCTCTTCTTGGCCCGTGCGGCTTTCTCTTTCTGTCTCACAGCTTTCCTCTTCTCCTCCCACACACACTGTTGCAGAAGCAACAGGCTCATTGTCTGCTGATGCTCCAGTTCGAACAGTTCCTGTCGACGTGTCTCCCATTTTGTGTTATAAGAATCTGTCACCGTTAATGAATTCTCAGCTGATCCTGCAGCAGGCGGGACTGCAGAATCTCTGTGTACGGTGTCAGAATTTAAGACATGGGTCCCTGATGCTTGGCCCGAGATGCTTCCTGCATGACCAGGATAAAAGAGATTATGGTGACTGGACCTGGAAGTGATGGAATGTGACCGGATCCGCATAGGGGGTGGGGAGGAGGCAGGGCCAGGGGGAATCCCAGAGTTGATTCGTGTACGTGTAGATAAGGCCAGGCCAAGGTCGATGGCTAAATTCTCCTTGCTGTCCACATCCTGTAAAAAAGGAAGCTTGTTTTACAAAGAAATAATAATAAATAGTGTATAAACAAGTGTTCATATTTCTATATTGTGTATTTTAGGATACTAGGAGCTTTGTTTTAACCAGAACTACAGTTTTATATTAAATAGCAAATAACGTACATTTTTTGGTGGGGGGATTAGTGCTCTAATGTGCATGTAAAATTAATGTAAGATTAACATTTAACATTAAGTTTATCAGATTGTATTATTAACATTTCATTATTTGGTAAAACAACATTATATACAATATTACAAGTACACGCTCTAAAATCTTACATATAAAAAAATTATCAGCTAGGTATTAAAGGGGTATTTTAGTCTTACACTATTTTGACTTTGCTCAGCATTTTCGTGTTCACTTCCATTAGTGCCCGAGATCCCCGACACTACAGAAGAGAAAGACTCAATTAATCTCCCCTATAATTACAGAGATGACAGCTTGGAAGAGCGGTAGCATTTAATCCTGTAAAAAAAACGAATATTAATTACCTACTCCAGGTGATCCACTCCTAACCGAAGCAAAGCTGCCATCTCCATCTACCTCTTCGAGACTGGATATCAGGTTTGGTATCAGTGTAATAACTTCTCTCTGCAACTGCAAGACAGAAGAAAAATATGGAAAATTCTTGGAATGCCAGGAGAATATAACAAAACATATAAAAAGGAAAATTCCAGTAGAGGGTGAATTTACCTGTGTAAGTGGAGACACGGGTAGCCCAGCAGCCTGCTGTTCCTGTCGTTTCTGTAGAGCCACGCGGCATTCCACCTTCAGTCGCTTCCACAGTGTCTTCAGAGACCCAATGCTACTGGGGGGTCGACTAGGGAACGCTGCATTGAAGGATTGAGCCAGCTCTGCCCACACAGCGTTTCTATGCACAGTGGTGTTGGTGTCTTTCCGAAAGTCCTGAACTGTGTCCACCACCGCATGGATCCTTTGTAGCAGGAACAGCTTCTGTTCCAAGGTGAAGTTTGGCATGCGGTACGTCATGGTGGTCAGCATCAGTATGTGTGATTATGTGACTAAAGATGATGTCTATTTGAAGGCTTGTGTTGAGGTAATTGGTTAACTTAAGTACTGACCTATTAAAAATCTATAAAATAATACTATTTCTTAAGAAAACACAATGTTGTTAAAAAAAATAACAGTCTATTTTTAGTTTTCAGTGGTGTGGTCTTATGTGGTAACATTTGAAACAGCTTGGCTGGTTTTGTTACATTGTCTCATTTTTTTCTCATTTAGTTTTAGCATTTTACTGTAAGATGAGGTTGGTTTTGTCGTGTTTTTTTAGTGTTCCAGTGATATGTTGAACTTTGGATTCCACACATAAATGTGGGTGTGTGAGGTCGTTTGGTCATCGGTGCTCAACAGATGCGTCCTCCTGCTGCGCAAAGGGTCACCGGGCACACATGTGCAGTCTGTGATGTAGCAGATAGAAAGCATTTAAAAGAAAAAATGATGGAAATTTCAAAGGATCAGAAGACAAATACTCAGACCATCCATTTTCTGCTCCACCTCTCGGGGGAGTTTATAATAGATCTTTGGGAACAAAGCCTCCATGGGCTCGCTGTCCATCAAGAATTTACACGTATAACGCGCTTTGGTTTAATGCGAGAGAATCAACATATAAACAGCAATAATTTGAAATTATTTCAAGTAAGATAATAAGCACAGGTGCACATGTTAAAGAATGGATTTAACGTTATTATTATACACCCGCGTGTTAGCCAGCGCGCTAAACCCGTGCATCGCACTAGAGAAGTGAACCCGAGCTGCGGTCTAGACCAAAGCTCGAGCTCACAGCTCTTAAATCTCCTGTGCATTTACATAACTGTCTATCAAATTATATTATATTATATTTTATCATGGCCTTACTTACATGTAATCATCAGCCCAGAGATTTATTCCGAAAATGTTACACTTTTCCCCACCCCCTGGGTTTGAGCGGTCTGTAACAAATTTAAACAACAGACAGGAGACACATGCGCAAAATGACGCTCCGGGCGTATAAAATTGGCAGATCAGTAGTCTGGGCATTTTATATGATTTGTATACAATTTTCATGAGTTCTGATGTGTACATATGGTTTATGCATCAGGCAAGATGCGCCAATGTCTGCGTTTTATCAGTATAGAGAGCGGATCGTGTCGTCCAATAGACATGCGCTATGGTGCGGTGTGTGCTACATTGTGCAGCGCGATTGGACGTAGCTCGATGTCAACGAGGAAGCGAGAACACATGCGTGCAGTGAGAAACAACATGATGAAGATGACATGAGAGAGTATATACACGTTTTTCGTTTAATCTCAACCCCGAATAAAGCCACGATCTCTACAGGGAAGGCGTAAGTAAAATGGATCCCTAATAAAGAAGGCGTTATAATTAAAAAAGGGAGAATTAGACAGGGTAATACAAGGTTTGCTCAGTTAAAGCTAAGGTAGGCAGTGTTTTTCATTAAGTTTTTTATACTGTTTTCCCACATCCCGATAGTCAGTAATTTAATAGTCAAATATAGTCAAAGTCTCAATTTTAACATATATATTTAGGATATAAGGATGTCTTTGTCAACCTATGAATCTGCATTTGCATAACTAAACTAAACGTCGAGCTTACAAAATGTTGTCTCAGTGGAGAGTGACATATGAGGAGGTGTGGCTTTGAAGTGATTTTAAAAGGTTTTTAAACTTGCTTTAATTGTGTTTGTTAAGTGAAATCAAGTTCAACACTTAATTTGTCTGAATATGTACACTGGGTTTATATTATGAAAAGTAACTGATTATGTACAAATTTCACATGAAAGAACTGTGTGTATTAAAATAGATTTATTTATAATGCTTCAACCTGTACAAATAATACTTAAATAGACTGTACTGTACAATAATACATTTAATGTTTTGATCTTGAAGTTTTCGTTAGATGCGTAGATGGCATTCCCTGTGGAGTCTGCAGTGCTTGTTGCTCCAGTGACTGCTCTGGAATTCCTGGGCGATGAATTCCTGCTGACAGGTGATGACAACTATATTACAGTTTATTGGACAGCTTTCTGAAATAGTCTTTAAACATACAATATGTGGTATAAAGATCTAATGTATAGGCTGTATCTTGTATGTATAGACCATTTTGCAAGATGTTAACAACACTGGTCCAGAATAACTTCCTGTTTCAGTTTGTAACTGTTTTTGTTTATTTCACACATATCTTAAAGACAGGCTTCCCACGGGTCCTTGAAATCCTTGAAAGTTTGTGAATCTGTGGGAAAAATTCAAAGCCCTGGGAATTTTTTTGAAAATATACATACATACATACATAGATACAGGTCATTGAAAGTGGTTGAATTTTTTTATGCAAAACGTTTTCTTGAAAAAAATCCATATCTTCTGTATGCAAATTCATACCAAAATGCTTTTTTGTTGTGTTTGACACATGAAAACGTCTCTGGTTACGTATGTAATTGTTGTTCCCTGAGAAGGGAACGAGACGCTGCGTCTCCCTTGCCATACTTCCTGCGTCCCTGTAACACCGTCTTTGGCAATATTTCAGATAGCGATATACTTTCTGGCTCCTGTGTCACCCTGTCTTTGTTGTTAAGCCTCACCATTGGTTGAATTTGATGTACACATTCAGACGCACTCACCCCTGGAGGCATCCCCAAAGTGTCAACGCAGTGACGCAGCGCTTGTTCCCTCGAAAGGGAACTGTAACAATGTATCTTAAAAGGTAACATGATGTAACCTTGCTCTCACTTGAAATGTGTCCCCCCCATGTGTCCTTGAATTTGATGGTATTGGACCTGGAAAGTCCTTGAAAGGTCCTTGAATTTGAAGTTAACTAAGCTGTGGGAACCCTTTAAAGATGTTTTTATTTAACTTTTTGATTCCATTCGATGTGTTCTGTTGGTTGTATTTTATCCCAACTAGGGATGCACCAATAGGATTTTTTGGGGCCGATACCGATTTAAACAGACAACTTCTGGCCGATACCGATATTAAACACTTGTGTACAATCCTATACAGTTGGTCTATTAGCTAGTTTATTTCTACATCCAATTATTTTTACTGAACATGGATTGGATCTAATTAACATTCAACTGACCAACGTAATAAGAGAGGCACAAATTAAGCTAAAACAAATATAACAAGACAACATGACAACCTTCAAAGGTGGTTTTTGCTATTCAGCATTTCTTTTATTAAGAACATTAACTCATTTTTTACCTATAATGGATTTCTTTATGCAGTTAATTAATAAACAATCGGTATCGGCCTTTCTCGTGCTATTGCCGATATGCCGATGGTTTCAAATTCATCAAAAATCGGCCGATACATCAGTGCATCACTAATCCCAACGTTTATGAAGTTTTAAATAACTGAAACATGAAGTGGTTCTGGTTCAGTGCTGTTTTCATCTTGCAAAACAAAGTCTATATACATTAAATGTTTAAAGATATGTAATTTCCACCAAACAGAATGCTTACCACCATTTTTATATGCACAGATTGTGGATATTCTAGTTGTGTTTAGTTATAATTTAGTTTATTTAGTTAGTTATAATATAATTATATCATTATATAAATGCACTTTCTGGAATGTGTTATATTCAATACTGCATACAGAAATGTGTATATTGTATATTATGAGTGTTTTTTTGTCTTTTAATTGTCAGGTGAAGGACCAATCCTCTCTGTGTACAGTCTTCAAGGATCTCCAACAAAATGCTTATCTTTGAATGTTCTCCATAACTTCCGTATCCATGGAATACGACCTAGAAAGAAACAGCAATCTGGAGAACAAACCAACAACATAATTTCATCTGAACATTCTGTTTGGGACAAGGAAGAAGAGCTAATTGTTTTTGGAGGAAAAGGAGTGCGGCTTATCAACTTTAGCTCTAGTGGGCAGTGCCTGAAGCCGATTGGCCCTCTCTTGGAGCTACAAGATTGGGTGCTAGACATTCATTGGCTAGAAGCAGAGGCCCATACACTTTTGGCTATATCCTTGGCCCACAATGCCCTGCTGCTCCTAGACGCAGACTCTTGTAACATACTTGCCTTCTACTCTTGTGTAGAGACGTGCCTTCTCTACTCAGCACTTATAATTGGTTCAAGCTGGGACTCTTCAGTGCTGGTGGGTGGAACTGTTTTTAACCAGCTTGTGCTTTGGAGGCCCAGAGGAACCAAACCTAATGGCCAATCCCAGGTAGAACGCCGTTTGCTGGGCCACAGTGGAGTCATTTTTAGCCTTTGCTACCTTGAAAAATCTGGATGTCTGGCATCTGCTTCCGATGATCGCAGCATTCGTTTGTGGAAAGTTGGCAGGCTGGGTGGAGATGCAGGTTGTGGAGAGGAATCACCCGAGTGTCTGCGGGTGCTGTACGGGCACCAGGCGCGGGTGTTCTGTGTCAGGCTTACGCGCAGCCGCATATTCAGCGCAGGCGAAGATGGAGCATGCTTACTCTGGGAATGGGAAGGTGAAGGAAAGGTGGGGCGTACTTTTAGAGGGCATAGGTCAGGTGGAGTGAGGGCTCTGGCTGTCAGCGAGGGAAATATGAGCTGTAGAGGGGGCTTGGTGGCAACTGGAGGGGCAGATGGTGAGATAAGAGTATGGAGAGTGGCAGAGGAGAAGAATAAAGAAAGCGAAGAAGCTCAGACGGAGTCTCAGGTGGATCTGGGGTTTAAAGCACAAGGTTGCCCTAAAGTAATCAGATTAGTGGGTGAGGATACATCGAATGCAATTCTGGCCTGTACTGATCAGGGAGAGGTGTGTCTAAATCAGAGTCAAACATGGGATGTCATTTGGCAAGGGGGAGCCGAATTCCAGTCTTACTGTGTAATGGAGGTCACAAGTATACAAGTTCAGCAATCCAGTTCTGTTGTATGGGTGTGTGCAGTTGGTAATCTGAATGGAGGGGTCCAAGTGTTTCCCGTGGGGCAGCCGGATGCGGGTGTGTTGCTAAAAGCTGGTCAGGGTAAAATTCATTCTGTGCTTTGGGTTAAAGGCCTGTTTGATGGGTGCTGGGGTTTGTGTCTTTTAGTGTCAGGCTCTGAAGGGCTTGTGTATAGGTGGAAAATAGATGTGATAGAAGGCCTGCGTATAGAAGAAAAAATGCTTTCTCCCTTTTTACTGCCGCCCTGTGCAAAGCGATGGCTGACTGCTGCAATAACCCTATCACACCACAGTCAGGGGTTGTACCTGTGTGGTGATCGCAGAGGGTCACTGCTTCTCTACACTGAAATGGAAAGGAATGACACTGAAACTGAAAACAGGCCTTTGGGAGCAGACCAAGAGAAACCTGACAAGAACACAGGAAGCAAGAGTGCTGTAACTGAAAACATTGAATCTCTGTCTCCCATAAGCACCCTTTTTGGTGTCCATGGAAAGCAGGGTGTGACTTCTGTGTGTGAGCATCAGGGTGTGTGTTACACAACAGGTCGAGATGGGTGCGTACGGATACTAACTGTTGAAAAAAATGTTCTCACAGTACGCAGAGTTCAGCGGGCATGCAAAGGGATGGAATGGCTGGAGAAGGTTTTATTTTTGGACTCCGAAGGACTACAAGGAGAGGGGCTGAATCAGAGAAACATTGAAAAAGAGATTGCGGAGGTGAGAAAGAATGAAAGCATAGCTGAGGCTCGGTTTGTCATGGTTGGCTTCCACTCTGTACACTTTGTTATATGGGACCCTCATAGACAAGAGAAGCTATTATCGGTTACCTGTGGAGGAGGCCATCGATCCTGGGTGTACAGCCTCCCGACACACAAGCTCACACAGGGAACCCTGGTGTTCATTAAGCAAGGAGCCGTCATTGCGTCTCGTTCCTTGGCGTCCGCAGAAACCGATGTGAATGGACACACACTGAAGGAGGGGCTTCATGGACGAGGCATCAGCTGTGTTTGTCGGCTTGGTTGTATTGCAAACACTGGATCGTCGTCTGAACTTTGGGAAGTTTTTGTGAGTGGTGGGGAGGATACCACTGTCAGTGTACTTGCCATTAAACCGCAAAGTGGAGCGGTGAAGGTGCTCGCCGTTCTGACGGACCACATCTCAAATGTCCGCACTCTGGCTGCTGTCAATAGAGGAGAAGCTAATGAAAGTGGGATGGATGATAGCACAGGAACCTCGGCCCTCTCTTCTCTGGTGTTTTCAGCCGGAGGGCGGGCACAGCTCCAGTGTTACAGGCTCCTGATTCGTCTGGATGAGCAGCTGCATCAGCCAGTCTGTCAGGTGACTCAGATTGCTGGTCATCGATTGGACGAGCAGTGGGAACGGAAGCGCAACCGACACAAGACCGTCAAAATGGACCCTGAGACTAGGTTTGTACCTAGAGGCATTTTTGTCACATTAATGCAACATATTGCTTAAATTTATAAAATTCCTTATTTTGATTATAAGTGTAATCTAAACTTAAACTTACATTTCACAAGACTTTTTTAAGATTTAAAATAAATCTTTGGTGTTTCCAGAGTACATATGTAAAGTTTTAGCTCATAACACCATATAGATAAATTATTATAGCATGTTAATATTGCCACTTTGTAGGTGTGAGGAAAAATGCAAAGTGTCCTTTAAAATGCAAATGAGCTGATCTCTGCACTAAATGGCACTGCCGTGGTTGGAGAGTGTATATTAAGGGGCGGTATTATCCCCTTCTGACATCACAAGGGGAGCCAAATTTGTATGACCTATTTTTTCACATGCTTGCAGAGAATGGTTTACCACAACTAAGTTACTGAGTTGATCTTTTTCACATTTTCTAGGTTGATAGAAGCACTGGGGACCCAATTATAGCACTTAAACATGAAAAAAGTCAGATTTTCATGATATGTCTCCTTTAAACGAATAGTTCACCAATTTTCTCACTCTCATGTTGTTACAAACCTGTATACATTTCTTTGTTCTGATGAACATGAAGATATTTTGAGATTCAAACTGTTCATGAGCCTCATTCACTTCCATAGTAGGAAAAACAATATTATGGAAGTAAATGGGGCTCATAAACAGTTGCAAACGTTCCTAAAAATATCTTCCTTTGTGTTTATCAGAACAAAGAAATGTATACAGGATTATTACAGCATGAGAGTAAGTAAATGATGACAGAATTTTAATTTTTGGGTGAACTATCCCTTTAAGGGATTTTTGCTATCAGCCGCTAAACACTAGAGGTCAGACAATACTTAAGTACCTTCTTGCATCTTAATACTCATCACTGTGGTGATTTTCCTTTTAAAGGGCATTTTAATATGTACAAATCTTTTTTTTTTTTTTTGCAGGTACATGTCTATGGCTGTGGTGCATGATGGGATTGAACGTGTCCTGCTGGCTTTGGGCTGTAGTGATGGTGCAGTGAGGTGACTTGGTTTTTAAGCATATGAGTTAAAGAAAGAGTTTCATAAAATGCATTTTAGCATTAGTGTTTAATATATTGTGTTGTTTTTGTAGGCTGTTCAGTGTGATTGAGAGCAGCAGAAGGATTGAGATGCTATGGGAGTGTTTTTATCATAAGAGGTGTGTGCTCAGCGTCGCCACCTACATGCTGGAGGACTCCAAGGGCAAAAGGTGAGAAAACACGTTGTATTTATCAAATATCTTTGATTAAAAATTTGTAAGTCCATATTTAACAAATTCCTCACACATATTTTCTCTCCTTCTCAGGCTTTTGTTGCTGTTCAGTGGCACTACAGATGGTTGTATATCTGTGTGGGATTTAACAGCAGTTTTGGACAGTAAGGCCAGTGTCAGCTGGCAGGGTGAGTCATACATACACACAAGACCATAACCGCTTTTTGAATTTTTGAAGTGAATATTTTTATTTCAGTTTTGTAGGATTTATGTATGTGAAGAAGTGATGTTCTGATTCGTGTGCTTTTTCTTTCACGCATTATTCATCTATCACTCTTTTCTCTCGCTCTCTCTCTCGCTCTCTTTCTCGCTCTCTCAGATTAGTTCTTAAGACACTGTCTTAACTTACTGGCTATGTTTACACAACAACCCTCTGTATGTCTGTCTATCTCCTGTCCACACAGCACTTCAGTTTAAATGCAAATCACCATTCACAACAAGAAATTTTGCCAAACCAGACTAAAACATAGATAACTATCAACGCTGAAACTGAGATCATTCACTAGCATAACAGAACAATGAATTACGCGCTCCTTATGATCTTTTCATAAACAAAAATGCACGCGTGTGGAAATCACAGATAATTGGCAAACTTCAGACGCTGTGCAGGACTTTAAATACATCACCTGTCTTTACGTGATCGTAAAGGTATGTGTGTGAATGCACGCACAAATTCTGGAAAATCATGCAGTGTGAATGAACCAAAAATCAAATGATCCCAGAAAAATCACGGATGCATTTTCTGTATATTTTTTTTGTAATCTCTGTCTGAAAAGGGGTTAACCAGTAACACACTATCTATCACTCTATCCTATCAGCTACACTCTTTCCATCTCTGTCTTTTTCTATCTGTCAGATCTATTCATCTCTCTCTCTCTCTCTTTCTATGTCTGTCTTATCTATCTATGCATATCTGTTCTGCATTAAAGTCCTAAAAATTAGCTTTAAAGCTAAACATTTGCTACATGTATGCTAATATTAATGTTCCTTTGTGTGCATTAGGTCCATCTGCCCCATTCTTTTCCATACCTGTTCATCAAAGTGGAGTCAATTCTCTCGCCTTATCACAGTTGAAAATGCCTGAACAAATGGAGGACAACCTCATTTCATTGGCCAGTGGTGGGGATGACGGACAGCTGTCTCTGCATTATATCAAGGTGGAGCATAAACAGCAGGAGAATAGAGGCATGTCTGTACAGCTACTCTCTCATTGGTCTGTTCCCTTAGCACACTCTGCCCCACTCACTGGTTTATGTTTGGTAAGCCCCACCCTACTGGCGTCCACATCACCAGACCAACGCATGTGTTTGTGGAAAACGGGCAGCGACGGGCTACGCCCACAGAAGGTGACATTCTCACACATTGCAGATGCTGCTGGTTTATGGGCGTGGCTAGGGGCTGGGCCAGTGGGAGGTGCATGGGTTGTTGTTTGTGGACAGGGCTTACAGCTGTTTAAGTTGAGCCAAGGAGAGACAGGTGAAACTGTTGACATGAGGGATAAAGATGATGAGAGAAGGAAAGTGATGTTTTCACATTGTTTTTCGAGGACTTGATGCTGGCTTTAATTTAAATTAATTATAAATAAATAAATAAAAAACAAAGAATTTTAATTGTAAAGTATATCTTTTTTTCAAATAAAAATTGTGTATTAATGTCTAACATTTTTACTGTTTTACTTCAGTGTGGAAAGATATGTTTGGTTTGCATTTTTGTGGGGTCTGTTTAATTTACAGCATGGCTACTCAATGGAGATCAAAACAGTACCATCGAGGTTTGGACACAATAGATTCAGTAATGTCAACCCGATCTACTGTACATATTTTTAACAATTAAATACCTCAAATTAGTTTAGTAAACAACTTATACGAATATGCATTTATGAATTTTTTTATGAACACTTTTTAATTTGAAAAAGGACATTTTTACATTAAAGGGATAGTTCACCCAAAAATGAAAATTCTGTCATCATTTACTCTCTCATGTTGTTACAAAACTTTATAAATGTCTTTGTTCTGATGAACACAAAGGAAGATATTTTAAGAAATGTTTGTAACCAAACCATTCGTGGACTCCATTCAGTTCCATAGTAGGAAAAAAGAATTCTATGGAAGTAAATTGGGGTCCACGATCGTTTTGGTTACAAACATTTCTCAAATTATCTTCCTTTGTGTTCATCATTTATAAAGGTTTGTAAAAACATGAGAGTAAATGATGACAGATTTTTTTTAGTTTTGGCCTGGTAAACTATCCCTTTAAGCTACATGAATATAAAGCTTTGTTTACTTTTTTGTTATGTACTGTATATAAATTGCACTTGGGCGTTTTTACGTGTGTGTGTCCCATGACTTGTAGGTTTATTCATAGCTGTATAATGTGTCACTGGTTTTCTGGGCTTCAGGCCAGCAGGTAAATATGCATATGAGAGAGAGAGAGGGTACACAGTGTTGGGGGGCTTGGGTGTGTAACAAAGTATAAATATTTCACCTCCTTCTCTAGTTCCCTTTTGTTCCTAATCTTAGCTGCTCGATGGCCAACCCCTTTAATCCACAGCAGAACGAATGAAAGCCAGAGAGAGAAAGAAGACGTCAGAGAGATAAAAGCTTTAAAAGCCCTCTATAGAGTTTCCAGAATATAAAAGAGGATAAATGCTATTTTTATTCTGATTATTTTTTTTAAATCTGATTAATATTGTTATAAGAGAAATTGGATTAAATTGGTGTGAAAAGTGGTAATGCAATATGAAAAGTTTTCTGTGAAAAGATGAATGGATTGAAGACTAATGTAAGTATGGAATAACTCTTGAGCTATCCTACATTAGCAATGATAATGAATTGTCTGAATGTTGTGCAGTTAATCTTACTATAACTGGTTACTGAGGTCATGTATTTAAATCCAGGGGAATTCATAAACTGTCTTGGAGAACAGCTTCGGTGATGTAAAAGTGCTAATTTAAAATGATGTTGGGTGCACTGTGTTCTGATTCATGGTTAGAGATGTCACATTTCTGGGGAGCTTGTTAAAGACGACACATCAGAAGAACCACAAGATGCCTCAAAAACGAAAGAATAAAGATGCTGAAGTTGAGAAGGTAAGGTAGTCCCAACCATAATTCTGCATTTACAAAGACAGGAATGCATCTAATAATTTAAGTTTATGTGATTATACAATGTAGTTTTAATAACAGTCATTTAAACCGCATCTTAATTTTTTGTTATGACTTTGCAGGGCAGTGGAAGGATGATGTCAAGAGATAGGCTTCCTCTGATTGGTTCATCAGGCGGCAGAAATGCAGGTAAAGTTAATACAGTACATCACGTGCAACAAACATCACAAATGTCAAACTGTTTTCTACATGCAACTTTGTTATCTTTGACATGACCTAACTCAGTCAATATTAAAGATTGAATTAAATGTAAAATCAAACTTTGATGCTCCTAATCCTATAATTGCATAATTAGACTTTAGCCTGGATTTCCCAGAGTCGCATCATTTACTCATCCATGCACTCTCAGAAAAATGTACAAAAGTTGTCACTGAGAACAGTACCTTTTAAAATGTCCTAATATGTTCAATTTTCTCAAAGTATCTTCCTTCGTGTTCATCAGAAACAAAGAAATTTATGCGGGTTTGTAACAACATGAGAGTGAGTAAATGATGACAGAATTTTCATTTTTGGGTGAACTATCCCTTTAAGGCAGTGGTTCTCAAACTTTCAGTGTGCGGCCCCCCTTGTGTACGGTGCATTCCTTTGCGGCCCCCCCCAAAGAGAATGTACGAGAAATTTGTTCTAAAAGGTAACATTTTAATTAAACAAAACATATTAAATTATACAAAGTGGTGCTGTTGGTTAGTAGCCTTATTTTTTAAGGTTTAATTACACAGAATTCATGATAAATTAATGTATTTTATAAAATGTCATAAAACTGGGGCCCCCTGGCACCATCTCGCGCACCCCCCCCCCCCCCCCCTGGGGGCCCCTGACCCCAGTTTGAGAACCACTGCTTTAAGGTACCAATATGCACCTTTTAGGTGCAAAAGTGTACTTCCCAGTGACAACTTTTGTACCTTTTTGTACCTTTTGTTCTTCAAACAACCCAGGACTTTCAAGACAACAAGGATTTTCCGATTCATCAAGTTTGTAAATTGACATCCTCGTGTTTATTATAGTCCTCATGTAACTTAAGGCGTACAGCGGTTTAAAAATTCATGTTTGAGGTATGACACTGTATAATTTATGTTTTAGAGCAAACCAAAAAATAGGTGTGTGGTATATTAATATAACAACATGCTAGCTTTTTGTCGTATATAACAGCATGGTGTTGAATGCCATATAATATAGCTGAACTGACAGGATATCATGTGTACAAGAGGAATTGCATGTGAAATAATACTGATAAAACCTCTTGTGCGTGACGTACAGTATAAAGTGTGTCATCTTTGTTTCTCCTGTCCACACAATGTTACCTGAGCTCATCTATAGACAATGCAAGTACAAACACAAGGGAGGTGCCTAATTAAATGGCTATTATTGATATACCATAATGGGACATGTCAGGAGAGGAGATAATTTGAATTGAACAAAACTGTGAGATAATGTTAAAGATAGCCTACAGAATTAGATCTCTATCCATCTTTCCCTAAATATTTATTTTTATATTTATTTGCCTTTTTTGTCTCTAGCTAGGCCTGTTCCATCCACTCCTCAGGTTGGGGCAAGAAAACGCAGCCGTCCCCCTATGTCCACTGCTGCCCTCCCTGATGGCATGGCATCCTGGGAAGGCTCCTCCCACTCCGAGTCCTCCTTTGCCAGTTTCCCTCCTTCACTTTCACCCCTACCCCCTGCCCACTCTAAAAAGCCAATCTTAGTGCCCGAGCTCCACCCCCCACCACCCCCTTCTCAAATCAAAAATACTTTGGCAGAGAATGAGCAGGGTGTCATGATAAAACGTAAGCCTCTTCCACCAAGACACCCACCCAGACCTCCACGTTTACCCCCTTTAAGGCAAATCACAAATCTTAGCTTCTCTCGTAGCTTCACGTTTTCATTTTTTGAGCTGCCGGTTCATCAGTCTGCACAGAGCAGAGCGGAGAGACTCAAAGATCTTACCGTTCATATGAAGCAGCTTCAGTACTAATGTTGTCCAGTACTGAGGAAAAACACGGTAAATTAAATTTGGTTGATTATATTTTCTGAAATACATGGTAAAAATTCACTGTACTGTACTGTACTGTAAATTGAACCCAAGGGTAAATGTATGGGGTTTTTTTTGGATCTTGGATTCAGTTTTTGCTTTCCTGTTTGAAGTGCTGTTATGCGAGTATGTAAAACTTTTTTTAGAGGTAAAGTCCCAGTCAGGGTCTCTCCCTCCCTACTTCTCTATGGTAACATAAATAAATGTGCAATGCCCTGCTGTGTTTTATACAACAAAAAGGAAACACATCAGGCTTTAAAATATTGTTTGATATTAGATTCATGAAAATTAAATGTTACATGTGTATATATAGGGAATGTGTGGGTTTGTGTTTGTACAGAGCTATTTTATTGGTTACACATTGGTAAGTTATCCAGTAGAGCACAAAGTTGGGAAGAGTAATGTTGATTTGTATATTTGGTGGATTGTTGTAAATGTTATATGAGTCCATGCTATAAAATGTTTCCTTTAAAGCCCCCCTATCCTAGAAAATGCACTTTTAAATGTGTTTCAAGCTGAAAATGAGTTGCCAGTGTGTGTGCAGAAACATCTTTTAATTATACAAATCCATCTTTGTGTAGTCTCCTTTTAACCACAAAAGTCAAACAAAACAGGCTGTTGGGGATCCCCTGTCAATGTGATGTCACATTGTTACACCCCACCCATGACCACTCACAGACTCCACCTTATGAGCATCTAGTTAAAAAAATGATTCAAGCCCTTCTTAGAAATGATTAAAATTGTGTTCAATTAATTTAAAATACCTCATTAAGAGCAATAAGTATATATATTTAATTAGTCTAACACAAAATGAATATGTACTATAATTTATTGATTTCTTTTTAATTGCGTTAACACAATTAGTTTGAGTTTGGGTTCTGGGAAAATAATTTCCCAGCATGCTTTGGAGAGTAATTTTTTTAATTAAGTGTTATTTTAAGTAAAGAGAAAGACTTAATAGTGTTTAATGTCTGTTTATCTTATTGATTTAGAAGTGTTTGTGTTATATTTTTTCAAATTGTTTGGTTACCATCTAGTAGAAGAGTGGCGCTTGTGGTTAGGTTGTGGATGTGACGTATTTCTCTCAATGAGCACTAACTGTGTTAATGCCTTTTTGGAGATCAGTCTCTTCCCAAATGCTCATCCAAAGTATCATATGTTATTATTAGCATGCTAATATGTGCTTATGCTAATTAGTATGACATAAAAACGTTTTATATTAAATAACAGAATTGAGTTATTCAGACTACACTACATTGAGTTATTCAAACTACGCTAAATTGAGTTATTCAGACTACACTAAATTGAGTTGAGGCATCTAATTGAGTATTGCCATTTACTTTAAATTGAGTTGGACTAACTCAATATATTTTTATTGTGTAAAGCAGTTTTTTATGAGTTAGGGGTACACATTCACATTGGATGGAAATCCTGCCCACAATTTTATTGAGTTAATCCATTGAATAATTTTTTTGAGTAGAGACATGTTTTGATGTAGTCCAAAGCACATGTGTAAGCGCTTTACCCCATACTTTGCATACGGTTCAACATCATATAATGAATGATCTGTGGTTTATTTTGAGCTGAAACTTTACGGACACATTTCGGGGATACCAGAGACCCTTAAATAACGAAAAACAATCAATAACACTTTAAGAGTGACATTTAAATGAAATGCATGTTATGACCTGAGGTCATAACAGCCTGATATCCTTGTCGAATGATATAACAGAAATCATTGAAGTCTCTACAAGATAAGAAATCTTAGCTTTGATGTGCTATCAGCATTGACTGTGGCTGCTTATGTCTTCCCACATATACAAACATATCAAAGACTTAAGTCTTCATTAGGTTATTTCACATGCATTCATTAAATAGTTTGTTGTGTATTAATCACGTCTGAAAACTCTATTCTATTGTTTAACATCTGTTTGTTGATGACTTGTTTCTACTCATACATCAGAATAAATAAAGCATTGCAAATACACTGATGCATGCCAGTTTTTTTCTTTTCAGTGTGTGCGGTACCACAAACTATAAATAAACTATCAACTACATTATTTGGTGCAGACTTGCATAACTTTGTATATTGGTTAATACAGTACGTCCTGCAATAAGGAAGTCATGTAATCATTCTTCTGAAAGTAAGCAAAAATAGTACCGGATCTGTCTACAAAAGCTGTGGGATATTGTGAAATATGTTCTCAGTTGTCAGCAGTGACAGATTGAAATCTTTCAACCTTTGAACAGAGCGAATCCAGAGGTAAATTCATTCCTCTGAGTCATTTGACTGATCTAACAAATGCACGAATCTGTCTTCTAATTGTTGTTTTAAAATGTAAATCCATACATTTCCATATTGTACCACACAGAAAACAATCCCGCACACTTATTTTATTGGAGAATATTGTTTCTTTCTAACAAGAATATATTGGAAAACACATGGACTTAAATGTTATTATATGGAATAAGAGTGCTTGAATTCTTTTTTATTCTTACAGATGGAGAATCAGAGGCTTTCACAGAATGAGAATTTCAATCCTGATCACGTTGGTAGTGTGAATGAAGCACAACTAGATATCCTGGGGCAGCACAGTGAAATAGAGTCCCGGTCGGTGTGGGAAAAGCTAAGGACAGAAATCTGGTGAGTATGGATGGTTTCTGTCTAGTAGGTTATTTATACCTGTAAGTCCACTAATAATTTGCTACAGTGAATGGCTGCGATGTGAACTAAAGGCTTTTTTTGGGAGGGGGTGAATGAGCTTTTTGTAGCGTCTTTCCCAGACTTCTCTTTCTTAGGAAATGAGTCACCATAGTCATCTTATAAACGTTAAAAATAGTCACAAATTGTAACAAATACATACATTAAACATTAATCTCTTTGTTTGTGTCTCAGGTGTTCGGGTCCAAGGTTAAAGAACTGTTTCCTGTCCATTGTTCCTCTTTTGTCATGGCTGCCACGATACTCATTCAGACAAAACGCTGTTGGAGATCTGATATCAGGAGTCAGTGTGGGAATCATGCACCTGCCACAAGGTTTAACACGTGCACATATGTCTTACCAATGCAACAGACACACCTGTATTACCTGAGCTATAGCATCATGCACCTAATTTACATACAGGTAACTGCATGATGTGCTGGTGCAGATTTGAAAAGTTCTCTCTTTGTTCATCATCATCATCATTGAGTGAAGACAGTGCTATTGACCAGAATAAGATGGGTCCATTGTGATTTTCTTTGCTCATTTTTTTCATCCAAGACATCGACAGATCTGTTTTCGCCTGGCAGCCAATAATTTTCATAGCACATGCACAATGCACTATGACTGATGACACAGAGCCAAACCAGACAAATACATTGAATGGAGTGACTAATTGTATTGTACTAAACAACAAGCACTCCTCTAGACATGGATTGTTTGAATCTGATGTTTTCTCTCTCTCTGTAGGGATGGCTAATGCTCTGCTGGCCGGAGTTCCTCCAGTGTTTGGTCTGTATTCCTCCTTCTACCCCGTTCTTACCTATTTTATATTTGGAACAACCAAACACATCTCTGTAGGTAAACACTCGTAGAAGATACACTCCAAGTGCATACAAAGTTGTCATGCCAATTTTTAAAGGAAAACACCACCGTTTTTCTATATTTTACTATGTTCTTACCTTAACTTAGATTAATTAATACATACCTATCTTTTTTCAATGCATGCACTTAATTTTTTTACAGCATGTCGTGAAAGTGTTAGCATTTAGCCTAGCCCCATTCATTCCTTAGGATCCAAACATGGATGAATTTAAAAGCCACCAAACACTTCCATGTTTTTACTATTTAAAGACTGTTACATGAGTAGTTACACAAGTAAGTATGGTGGCACAAAATAAAACGTGACGAGTGGCGGAAGAGCACTTAGTTTTCAGCACTTCGACCTCGGCACGCAGTAACATCATCACTCCCGACTACTCCCCCTCTCACTCAAACTTCCGTCAGTATTACTGCATAGTAACATGTTAAAATATTGAAAAGCGGTTTCCTTTTAAGAAAACATAAAATGCAATTTAGATTAGATCTGATGAATGATCTGATGGCTGATGATCTGTCTGATTCACAGGTGCTTTCTCTGTCCTCTCCATCATGGTTGGTACTGTGACAGGTGATGCGGTGTTGCCAGGCAGCGGAGCAAAGATGGATGAGAGTGAAGCAGAAAACGCTAGGGTTGCATTTGCAGCTCAATTGACCATTTTGTGTGGACTGATGCAGGTAAGAAACAAAGTAAGGATCACTATGTGACCCTGGCTGTGAAATCCAAGCTTAAATATAATAATCTAATAATGAGATTAGGAGTAAAATAAACCTTAATTTGATTTCCCTCAATAATGTCAATCTTTGACAGGATTTTACTCAATATTAAATATTTTCACAGGATGTTCTTTACAATATGCATGATTTTCACATAGATCACATAGATGTTACTTTAGCTTGGTTTCCACAGGCAAAAATAATATTTCCCATTATATCCTAATCCTAACACTACCTTAACACCATTGACATTAAATCATAGACATTTTCAAGCCTTTCAAATTATGAATTTCTTCACAAGTCAAGCCTGTACACACAAAAAGTATGTATTACGTTTAACTGTTTATTTGCATGCAGATTCTTCTATATGTGTTGCGTTGTGGAGGGGTGTGTCGCTGGTTGTCTCAGCCCTTGGTTAGTGGGTACACTACAGCAGCTGCTGTCCATGTGACTGTTCACCAACTGCCTTTACTGATGGGAATCTCCATTATCAGATACAGAGGCATCTTCTCTGTGGTCTGGGTGAGCATGAGATCTGTATGTTTTGAGTTGTAGACTCTGGTTATCCCAGATACTGAATCTATGTATGTATTATGTGTGTGTGTGTGTGTGTGTGTGTGTGTGTGTGTGTGTGTGTGTGTGTGTGTGTGTGTGTGTGTGTGTGTGTGTGTGTGTGTGTGTCAGATGTTTTCAAACATTGTGTCTGGAATGGGGAGTGTATTGCCAGCAACACTGGTTGTTTCTATTATCTCTGTGGTGATACTAGTTGGAGGAAAGATGCTGAACTCGTGCTGGAGCACTCGATTTCCCATACCATGGGAGTTAGTACTGGTGAGAGCGCGCACACATATACACAAACACACGCTCATTTTTCATATGATGTAAGTAAATAGTGACTGTGGTTGTCAAGCAAGATTTTTTCACATGTGTTTCTCTGCAACAGTAACTCTTTCATATCTTTAGATTATCTTTGCCACTCTATCTTCAATGCAGTTTGATTTGTCTGGTCAGTATGGAATACAAATCATTGGATCCATACCAACCGGGTCAGCAAAATATAGATTTATATATAATTCAAATTTTTTAAATATTTAAATTTATCTTAAAAAACCTATTCTCACTGATTTTCTGTAGGCTTTCACCTCCTTCCCTTCCATCGTTTTCTTTCTCTCAAGAAATCTTATTGTCAGCTCTTGCACTTGCAGTGGTGGGCTATGGTTTCCAAGCTTCGTTGGGTATGATGTTTGCTCGTAGACATGGGTACCCCTTTCACAGCAACCAGGTAACAGACAAATTAAGCATTGGCATTACACGTTACAATTTTTTATGGTGATATACAATTATATAGTTTAAAGTGATAGAGCGATATGGCTCTCCTGATTTTGCCAAGTGGTTGATGTCCTCAGGGCAACATTATGTTGACCCTGGGACAACATTTAAATCAACCAATCAGATTTTCTGTTTGTTTCTCATTTACATTTGTGTTTTATCTGCCTCATATCATCCAATTGGCCACATATCGGTCTCTATCGGTCATATCGGTCGACCACTAATGTGGGATATTATCTGAGTGTTATTCTGTGAGTCTCATACAGTGCATGAGCAATAAAAAAGTCACAAAGCAATCCACCAAAGCAATCCACCTCGTGACTACATCATAAACGAGATCTTCTACTGTAGGAGCTGTTGGCAATGGGTCTATGTAATTCAGTTGGAGGGGTATTCCAGTGCTTTCCAGTGAGTGGCTCCATGTCTCGTAGTATGGTGCAGGAGAGCACAGGTGGACAAACTCAGGTATGAACACCTGCAGCCATTTACTTGTATTCATTCCAGCAATCAACAAAATTTGTCACATCTGAAAAATTATTAGGTTTCAGGTAAACATCTATGTCATTCTTATCAAAAAAAGTGATAAGAAACTGAACAACAATTTTGTAATGAATTAATTTAGGTTTAGGCGGCGACTACAACACGGTCTAGAGCATTAAAGTAAAAATGTCTTCTCACAGGTCTCCTCTTTGGTGTCTGCGCTAATAATTCTGTTGATTCTGGTGAAGTTTGGTCCCCTCTTTCAACTGCTACCAAAGGTCCCAAACCATCCTTACAAGAATATATTAAACAGATTAGGGAGTTAAAAGTGGTTTTAAAAGATGTATATGTGTGCCTGTTACAGACAGTTTTGGCTGTCATTATTCTGGTGAATCTTCAAGGGGTTTTTGCACAAGTCAAAGATTTACCTAAACTGTGGAAAACCGATCGATTGGACCTGGTGAGAGCAACTCATGCATATCTTAATGTGATTGACCTAATGACATAACATTCCTCCACCAACATTTCTTTTAAAGAGTAACTAAACCCTAAACCAACTTTTTTTATTTAATGATCGGTAAGAATGCTGCTTTATTAGTGCTGTTCATTGATTTTAGTAAGTTTTTTGACATTTGGATATAAAGTGTTTCAATACTACAATATATATGGTGTAAAAACGACTGAGTGCTGCCCTCTTCAGGTTGAACGGTGGCTACTGCAGTTGAATTTTCCTATTGGATGTTGGGTCCAAAAAATGACTCGTGACGTAAGCAGATTCAAGCAAGCTTACCACGCCCTTGTTACGATCTCACCACACACTTGGTAGGAGCTTAGTTCATCCCCTCTATCTCCGTTGGGATCTTCCCACTTTTCTTGCATTTTTCAAATATTGCCAGTGGGCGGAGTCAGGCTCTGACCAGGGGTTTAGTTACACTTTAATAAAGGACGTTAACTCAGGACTCAGGAAACCAACCTAATCACATCATATCACCTATATATTGATCTATTTGCCTATTTATTATGATTTATAATAAATCAACAAAATGTTTGGTTCTACAACAGCATTCCTGTCAACCATTCAGTGCCCTCTAAGTGAAAAGTAATTCATTAAAAATATTTTAAATTCTCATAGACCTCTAATTCATGGTGTTTCCCCATTTACGCTACAGGTTGTGTGGGTTGTTACTCTTCTCAGTGCTTTGGTGTTTAACCTGGATCTCGGGCTTGGTGTTGCAATTGCATTTTCTCTCCTGACTGTCGTCTTCAGGATGCATCAGTGAGTTTTTTGCCATGCCTATTATTTATTTCATTTTCAATTTCTAGTAACATTTATTATTTCCCTCTGTAAATTTTGCAGGCCCAAATCTGCTGTTCTTGGTCATATTGCAGGCACAGACTGTTACAGAGACCTGCAGAAATATTCAAAGGTAAAACTTATACACACATACGCCGTCAAAAAAGTTGTCATAAGCTGTCACCGGCTTTCAAAAAGAAAATCCTTTGCACCTTAAGAGTTCATATTAGTACCCCAGAGGTACATATTGGTACCAAAGAGTACATATTAGTACCTCAAAAGTACATATGGGTACCAAATGTCTGTACCTTGTTTATAGTACAGTATTAATACCTTTTTAAGGGAACTGCCCTAGTGACTGATACAAATAATTTTTTTTAACAGTGTATACATAAATGTGATGGAAGTTATAACCATATTATACTACTTACTAACATAAGGTTGTCAAGCTGTTCAGACTGTTAAGCCTGTGTTTTTGGACATTTTTAACCAGCTTAACCAAGATCTGGCTCTACGACATAAACTGGTTTTGACCAGCTAATGATTGTAAATGACAAACTTAAACCTGCCATCCAAAGCTGGTTCAGTTTGGGTTTTTGGCAGGAAAACACACTCACACTGCTCGAGTGCATATAGCCGACTCTGTTGTGTGATTTCAGGCACAGCAGATCCCTGGAATTACAGTTTTCTCCTGCTGTAATCCGCTTTACTACGCCAATGCAGACCAAACCTTCGCATCACTCAGACAGGTACAACCTCCATTAAAGCTCCTAACTCTCAAAATATCAGAATCTGAGTATATTTGATTAGTCTATGTAGGCTGTGTGTAAAGATATAGGGGAGAATCCAGCAGGAAGATCTCCAGAGCAACATTCTCAGCACTGTGTCATTCTGGAGCTCAGTGGAGTCACCTTCATGGACTCGGTGGCCATCTGTTCCCTTAAAGCAGTTAGTGAAACACACTTAGAACACGTACACCTGTTGATATTTTACAGAAGATGAACACAAATATGTTACCTGTTAATGACCTTCTTTTAATCACAAACTAATAAACAACTGTTTGTATTCTGCGTGACGCTCGTGTTTGTGTGCAGATTTGTGTCTTACTCAGTTTGTGTGTCTGTGGGTCGTAGGTCGTTCGAGATTTTGGGAACACTCAGACCACGTTTCTCTGTGCCGCTTGTCCAGGTCAAATAAAGACATATTTCCTTATATAGTGCACATGATTTTTTTCAAGTAGGAGATGTTCCTGGATATAATCAAGTCCTGGAACAACATTCCTGTGAACCAATTAGTTTTAAAGTTATGTTCAGTGGGTATGCATATTAACCTATTAACTCGCTCTTAAATTTTAAAAGTTAAATATTGCTTGAGGACTAGTAAAGGATGTTGATTCAGGAACACATCTTACTTGGCAAAATCAGGTCCACCAGTTATTTAATATATGAATATGCATACTGTCTTATTTTACATATTTATGTTTTACTTATGTATCTCTAGATGGTTTACTGTCCCAGATGAGGAATCATAATTTAGTTCCAGAATTTCTGTCTCTTTCTTCATTTTTCCCTTCAGTGCACCATGCTCTTTTGTATTACCAGGGACTACAGGTGTGTATACATTTAAAATGCTGTGCTGTGAGTATGTTTGTTTTCTGATTTTCTTTTTCTGTTTTTATTATCTCTTTACAGAACACAGGCACGGAAGTTACTGAGCTATGACCCTTATCAGGTCCCCACTTCATGAATTTTGGTCTCAGATAAGCAAAATATTTAACATTAAAGGTTAACCTTGAACTCATGTGAATATGACCTATTGTTTTAATAAGCAATAGCTACAGCAATAAACTAGTTAGGGATGTAACGATTCAATCGCGGTCCCCATTTAAAATGGGGTCTGAAATCAATTCTGAATCGCAAGGCTACGATACGATTCTTTGTTTCATGCACAGCTTGTGCGTGTACTATGGCATTTGGTCAGTAGGAAGTCCTTATCAATCTAAAATCATTATGAGTCGGAGTCGTTTATAACGTGCATTTAAAAAAGCAACACTCTTTAAATAAAAATCATTCAAAATATTTTTTATTATCATGAAAATACCTGCAACAATTTGAAGAACAGCGTATAAATATTACTGTAGATATTTCCTGAAATAGCATTTGTAATAGGGGTGTAACGATTAACCGTGCAAATGCGTGTTTTCTCAATGAATGAATTTGAATGAATTACGGTGAAATCCCGGCACATCCAAAAGCCAAGGGGCACTCGTGCAGAAACTCCCTTTGTACCAGAGAAGAAGTAGCATTACAAACGCAATTCCAGGAAATGTCTACAGGAATATTTATATTTATACTCACCCTCGCTGCTGGCCAATTGAGTGGAACGTCCGCATTTGGCGGCCATCTTACCACAGGGCGCTCGCTCACTCGTAGCATTAAGTTTTAATGATGCAGGTACTTTTAAATGACCATAACTTGCTTAATTCTTTACCAATTTTCAAACGGTTTGGTTTGTTATAAACGTCAAGATGTACCTATGACACAGCATACTTATACTAAAAATAAATAAAAAATTCATGAAACATGTTAAAGCATCCAGAATTATAGCCACGTTAATAATGTTTGTAAAAAACCAAACCGTTTGAAAATCGGTAGAAAATTGAGCAAGTTATGGTCATTTAAAAGTACCTGCAACATTAAACTCAATGCTACGAGTGAGCCAGCTGTCTGAGGTAAGATGGCCGCCAGGTGAGGACGTTAGAGACTCCGCCGTAAGACATCTAGCCTTTATACATATCTATGGTTACATCCCTGGCTTGTAATGCTTCTTCTGTGGCAAAAAGGGAGTTTCTGCATGTGGCGGGATTTCACCGTAATTCATTCAAATTCATTCATTGAGAAAACTTGCATTTGCACGGTTAATCGTTACACCCCTAACACTAGTTATTACTTACATTTCTAAATTTTTCTGCCAAATCAAAATTTGTTTATAGAGATTTAAGGTAATATTCATTATATTCATGTGCAGGTGTACGTATATGCTTCACAGTGGCTATGAACAAGGCTTATTCAATCAGTTTATTTATTATGGTATATTTACACTTGACACCATGCCCAGAATATTCATGTGAATGTGATTGGTGATGATGTCAGCTGTTTTTCTTTGGTATGTAATTTTGTTTTGTTTTGTTTTATTTAATTTTGTCTTGTTTAATCGTCTTTCTATATATATTAACAGAGTTGACTGACACTCAAGCTGTTTAAAATAGTGCCAAACACTGAAAAAACATGTTTTTTATATTATACACTGCATGATCTTCACTATAAAATCTTTCCAGTTGCAGATTGTAAAAAATGTATATGGTAATATCTAACAATATAAATGTGATTAACACATAGATAAACTGCACCGGTTCTGTGCAGTTCAGTCTGCACTGACAAACTTACTATGTGTTAAAATCAAACAAGGCATGACTGATATGTTCTTGTTTGAAGTCCCAGTGTTATTAACCGTGAAAGTAATTAGAAGAGACTTTGTTCACCAGTCAGGAACTAGGGAGAGGTCACATTAATATTTAATAGTTTAACATACCTGTCCTGATTATTGCTACAAACATACAATGCATTCTTATGTTATACAAAATACATATATATTTGTAATTTTTTTCTTGAGTTTGAGATTAAATTAAAAGGACATCCTCAAATCTCTATAAAGCAGGTTCTGAGAGCTTTACTTGAATTTTACACACATTCCCTATAGCTAAGTACATACACACACCTATTGGTGTAGTTTTGTTTAGATGATGTTTGAATCTTTTCACTTTTAAAAGTTTTTATTTCATTTACCCTAATGATAAACCATGCAAAAATCACATGGAACATGAAGTTTCCTATCTAATCAGACCAAGATAAGATGACGAAGGACTCCACTATGGAAGTGCCCCACTTCAGCTTTCAAGTACCCCTCACCTCCCCCAACAGGACTTTGCTCACCATATGAAGACATTCGAATTCTATCAGTGAATGTGTGAATGGATCAAATAAGCATCAGATGGGACACGATACACATTAACAGCCTGCAACACAACTGGAGGACAAAGTGAATCAGTCCACTGTGTCTAGCACTTGTAGCAAACCTTCGAAGCTCTCATACTGAATTCACTTAAGAAGCCAGACAGACATCACATGGATTGAATTTTTATTACGAGGCAAGATCACTCAAGAACACCGTATTTTTGGAATAAGCGTAAAAGTGGAAGAGATTTGGATGGTAAAGGTGATTCAAAATGGACGAAGAGATGAAGGAAACCGAGCCCAGGAAAAGAGTGAAGTATCATGTCCAGAGAGATGTTTTGGATGAACTCGGGGTTGACGAAGTGGCAGAGAAGTCCAATTTCAATGTTTCAATGAAAGAAAAGTTAAAAGATGCTGTCAGGTCTGTCAATGCGACTTTCATTTAAGAGTCTGACTACTGATCTAATTTTTAGATAATAACATATTATGTGCACTGGTAGTGATATCAAATCAACATATAGCTTAATTTGAACCATTTCAACTTGTTTTTATAAGTTATGTTAACTTATCACAAGTCAAAACTTAAAATCGTAGGTTGAACTGACTTGCAAAACCAAGTTGTTTTAACCTTACCGCATTATTTTCACAGTGAGGGGTTTAATAAGTCTAAGTGTGAAAACGGTTTTAACCTGCAAAACCAGATTTTAAATGATATTCAGTGAAGTGTAAAATATGCATTTGTTAGTACTTGATATGAGATGCGTTTGGTTTTATTGACAGCATGCACTTGTGCTAACATGACTATGCAGGTTTAAATGATCTCATGCAGGGGTCTCCAAACCTTTTGTGAGCAAGGTCTACCACAATGGATAAAACAGTCTGGAGGGGTACTTTTTGATATAGTCTACTGAAAACTTTTTTTGTTTTACTTGTTGATATTTTTTATTTGACTTGTTTATATGTTTTAGTATTGTTTAAAATGTTAACATGCATAAAAGAAGCCCAGATAATATAAAAATATGTAATAAATAAATATTACAATTGAGACTATTAATAGAATGTGCTTTGGCGGGCACCTTACAGTCTCTCTGTGAGCACCATGTTGAAGACCCCTGATCTAGTCTGAAGCAAACAAATGTACTTTTGTACAAACATTGTTAACATAATGTCACAAATTTTGCGTTAAAATGTTTTAAATACTTCCATTTATTGTCAATGATAAAGTTTTCACATGTAAGACTCTTAAACCCCTCTGTATTGATAATTATTATGAAAGGTAGTTATCTCAGATTAGTACTGTTGATATGTAATTGCTACAGTATCTGATTTCTGATTATGGCTGTACGGTTAGGTCTATGTTAAGCCTATTAAAGAGCTTATTCTGTAATGTAATCTTCTCTTTCTTTATTTTTGTATCAGGTGTACAGGTCCAAAGTTTAAGAGTTGTTTCTTCTCTTTTGTTCCTCTCCTGTCATGGCTGCCACGATACCCATTCAAAGAAAACGCTGTTGGAGATTTGATATCCGGAGTCAGTGTTGGAATCATGCACCTGCCACAAGGTTTAACACATGCACATCTGTATTACCAAAGACACACCTAGATACACCTTAAGGGGGACATTTCACAAGAATTTTTTAAGATGTAAAATAATCTTTGGTGTCCCCAGAGTACGTATGTGAAGTTTTAGCTCAAAATACCCCACAGATAATTTATTATAGCATGTTAAAATTGCCACTTTGTGTGAGCAAAAATTTGCTGTTTTTGGGTGTGTCCTTTAAAATGCAAATGAGCTGATCTCTGCACTAAATGGTGGTTGGATAGTACAGATCAAGGGGCAGTTACTATCCCCTTCTGACATCACAAGGGGAGCCAAATTTCGATGACCTATTTTCTCACATGCTTGCCGAGAATGGTTTCCCAAAACCTAGCTATTGGGTTGATCTTTTTTATATATTTTCTAGGTTGATAAAAGCACTGGAGACCCAATTATAGCACTGAAACATGGAAAAAAATCAGATTTTCATGATGTTTCCCCTTTAAAAACTCAACTGTATTTCCTAACCTAAAAACACAGAGCACAGTTCCTTACTACTGCATACAAAGGACAACTCCCAAACTTTTCATTTCGTGAGATGGGTATAATCTATGTAAGAAACCACGAAAATATGTTTAATGTAAATACTGAGGTGCAAAATCACATTTGTTATCTTTTGAAAGAGATCAGTAATTTTCCTAGTTGTGCAAATGAAAAATAACTTCCAATAATTGGAATTTGGCGTATGTATTGCATGATTTTCACACTTAGTGCTATTTATACACAACTCCATTATGAGGATTTAGGTGAAAATTGTAAAAATTTAAATGTGTGTGTGCGCAGGTATGGCATATGCTTTACTGGCTGCAGTTCCTCCAGTGTATGGTCTTTATTCTTCCTTCTATCCCATTCTTGTCTACTTCATATTTGGAACATCCAAACACATCTCCGTGGGTAAGCACTCATACAAAGATACACTTACAAACCTGTTTCTATATCATGATGAATGTTTCCATTTGATCTGTTGTCAAGCTATTGACCTTTTTTTGACCTGCACAAATACTCTTCCATTGATGTGTGTCTATAGGTACATATGCAGTAATGAGTGTTATGATTGGCAGCGTGACAGAGCGTTTGGCTCCAGATTCAGACTTCATGGTGCAGATAAACAACACCAACAGCACTAGTTTAGATACTAACAGCCGTGATTTGGAGAGGGTGAAGATCGCGGCCACAGTAACTTTCTTATCCGGCATTTTTCAGGTGTGTTCTCAAGAACTTTGTATGCTTTAAAGTTGTGAATGTTAATGAAATGTAAAAGTGTTTTTCTGTGGTGGTTGTGTTTATGCATGTGTGTAGTTGCTCCTGGGTTTGGTTCGGTTTGGTTTCGTGGTGACGTACCTGTCAGAACCATTGGTGAGAGCTTATACGACAGCGGCCGCCATCCATGTTATCGTCTCCCAGCTCAAATATACCTTTGGCATCAATACAAGTCGATACAGTGGACCGTTGTCACTTATATATGTGAGTATGAACACACACCTACAACAACAACAATCTCACTCCTCTTCTTGTGTGCATGTTGTGTTTAGTGTCCCCTAGTGGTGGGGATTATGGCTTTTTTGACTTCTTACTGAAAATACCGACCTTTATTTTGTTTTCTCTAGACAATCATAGACATTTGTTCATTGCTTGGAGAAACTAACATTGGTACTCTGGTAGTTAGCATTGTAACCATCTTTGGTTTGATCATCGCAAAAGAACTCAGCGCCTTGGCAGCCCGGAAAATCCCTATTCCTATTCCTGTTGAACTCATCACTGTGAGTTACTTCACACAGTTACAGTTGCACACACATGCACACAGACACACACACAAGCATGAACAGTTTTAATTTGAAAATGAAATGAAAATATTGTCACTTTTTCAACAATGTAAGTGACAATATTTTCATTTTTTTGTACATGTAAACTTTTTCTTTAATTGTTTACATGTAATTGTTTACCTAAGTAATAAATGTAATATATCAGAACGGGTCATCATTACAGTCCTGTTTATTTACCATTGTGACTGGCTTCTTAAACTTTCGTTTTGTTTGCATATACAGATCATTATAGCGACTGTGGTGTCATGGCAATTTAATCTAAATGCCAAATACAAAGTGGAAGTCGTTGGCGAAATCCCATCAGGGTGAGTCTAGCTGTGCACGCATGCAACTGCACAGTCTGACAAATTTACACACGCTCATGTATACAGCTATACAACACAAATTGCAAGTCGCAGAAAAATTCTTAAACTTAAAAAAATACACTAATTTCTCCTTCTTACATTCTAGGCTGCAGGCTCCTGTGCCGCCGGCATTTAACCTGATGGGTTCAATGGTTGGTGATGCTTTTGCTCTGGCTGTTGTTGGATACGGCATTGCTATTTCACTCGGTAGAATTTTCGCTCTAAAATATGCCTACAAAGTCGACAGCAACCAGGTAAATATGTTAATTGCAAAATATTAAAGGAAAACACTAGGGGTGTGCATTGGCACTGCCCTCACAATTCAATTCAATTACGATTCACCAGGTAACGATTCAATTCAATTCGATTCTACGATGCATTGCGATGCATCAGAATTCTACTGTACACAACAAGGCAAATTTTTAATAAGTCAAGTAGTAAACTCAAGTGCAACTATTCTCAACAAAAACGAAAGCTGACCAGGGCTCGCAAAATTTTAAAATCCCTGGTAGCCCTTCGGGCAGACACTCTTTAATTTTTGGTAGCCCAAAATGAATATAAGTAGCTAGAATAAAAAATACACTGTTTAATGTAGAATATTGATAAATCCTGGATTTCCATGTAAGCCAAATATTCCTGCCCATCCCAGCTAACAATTTGGTTCCCAAAATGTTCCCCTATTTTCCAAGGTTTTTGGTTAGCCAGGAATGTTTTCTTTAAGAAAATAAACATTCCCCTAATGTTATTTTTAGGTTATTTTAACGTTCCCCTAACGTTAAAATAATTTAATTGTTATATTACTGAAATATTATATGAATGTATTATAACACAGGTTATTTTTTATAAAAAAATACCTCAACACATCACACATTGTATTTAGATAACATGGTATTTTATCAAATATATAAACAACCAGTGACTTTAACACAATATAGAAGACTTAAAGCAGATATTTATTAAAAAGGAATAAACATAATTCCCTTTATGTTCCCCTAATGTTAGACTCTGAGGTAAAACGAAATGACAAACACACATTCTATTCGCTTTAGGTAAACATATCTTACCACTGCTGTTTAGTCACCTATCAGCTACATCAATAGGCTAGACGTAAATCACTCAAACATATTTTCCTTCTCACATATTTAAGTTACTAACTGAAGAAAGAAAAAAAATACGATAAAACAATGTTAGTCTATGAGGTAAAAATGAAATGACGTTATTTTATTAAATGACTTGAGTTCGCGCAAGCAGGTGCTCGTGAAGAATCTAGCCGGTAGAAGCGCGTGCAGAGGGTCGCGCGCATATATCAGACGTGCACATTAGAGGATGAGTTTATTTATGCTTTCACTTCATTTCCTGACAGTTTCACTTGGTACGTGAGGATAATGACTGACAAGAGGACACCGAAATACATGCAATATGACCTAACTAAATCTGAGACAAAGCAAAAACATTAAAATATTATTTCCTCCCCAAGATAGCCCGACAGGCAGGGTGGAGATACATTTTGGTAGCCCGACAGGAATTCACAATAGAAACGCGACGTCGGGCTAGCGATTTTGCGAGCCCTGCCCGAGATGAGAATTGTACACACAGCGTAAGTCTTGTTCCCCATTAACTTCATAGAATCCGAAATGTGCCCATATGTCCACTTTCCATGAAAAAGGGTGCGCTTTTATTTACCCGTCTATCACGGTCATCTCCAGAAAATAAACAGTGACATAATCGATTATGGCATTTGCTGCATCGATGCTGAATCGTGCATGTGCGCATTGCGATGCATTGCCGAATCGATTATTGTTGACACCCCTAGAAAACACCACCATTTTTCAATTTTTACCTCAACTTAGAAGAATTAATACATACATATCTTTTTTCAATACATGTACTTTTAATCTTTGTGCAGCGCTTCTTGAACAAAAGTTTTATTTTGTGCCACCATACTTGTGTAACTACTCATGTAACAGTCTTTAAATAGTGAAAACATGGAAGTGTTTGGTGGCTTCTAAATTCATCCCTGTTTGGAGCCATAGGAATGAATGGGGCTAGGCTAAATGCTAACACATTCACGAGGCGTTGTACAAAGATTAAAAGTGCATGTATTGAAAAAAGATAAGTATGTATTCATTTGTCTAAGTTGAGGTAAGAACATAGTAAAATATTGGAAAATTGTGGTGTTTTCCTTTAAGAAGTAGAATGTGAAAAGATGATTTTACATTTTTTAAGGTACTAATATTGCAAGGATCTTTTATATAACCAGAAAAAGCCCTACCAGCATTGTTTTGAACTTTATCAGACATACATGTGTATGAAAAAGTGCTTGTGCACTTGTGATTTCCAAGAACCAACACTTATTTGTTTTGTCTATATATATGTGTATATATTTTCTTAATGTCTCCTCCCTGGATCAGGAGCTTATAGCGCTGGGTCTGTCTAATGCCATCGGTGGGTTGTTTCGGTGTTTTGCAATCAGCTGCTCGATGTCTCGAAGTATGGTGCAAGTGAGCACAGGTGGAAAGTCCCAGGTGAGAACATCGGCAAACTGCACACCATTGCTCTTTAAAGTTTTAGGAACCTCTTGATATATATAATTAGAAGACTATGGCTTTGAGTGGATGAAGTATCTGTTAGATTAAATCATTAAAAAGATTTATTTGTCAAAACAGAAACTTAAAAAAATGGAAACCTCAAAACTTTGTTATCTCTAGGTTGCTGGAGCTGTCTCTGCTGTAGTAATTCTGATAATCTTGTTGAAGATCGGAGAACTTTTTGAAGAGCTTCCAAAGGTCAGCACTGCATCAGACAAATTTGATATATGTGTTAAAATGTCCAGTATGTACATATACTGTAGAATACTTTTGTGTGTATGTAAAGAAAGCTGTTTCTTTAGGCGGTGCTGGCTGCTATCATCTATGTAAACCTACATGGCATGATGAAGCAGTTTGGAGACATCTGTGCTCTCTGGAAGACCAACAGAGTAGATATGGTGAGAGCAGGGGGAGGGAGTTTAATAGAGCGAAGCTTAAAAATACACATACATAATCAAATCAATAAATGAAAGAATATTAAAACAAAATACTCACGTAGACTCAATCACCCCTACATTGTATAAAGTTGGATATGCCTTAAACACTTAAAAAATAACTTGTTTCAACTTAAATGTTCTTCCTTTAAGTGAAAAATTTAATGTGAATTACACTTTAGGCCAACTTAAATTTGTCACTTTTTTATGTGGTTAGGTGGTGTGGGTGATGACTCTTATTTTGACAATATTATTTAATCCGGATCTGGGACTGGCCGCATCCATCGCCTTCTCTATTCTCACTGTTGTATTCAGAACTCAGCTGTAAGTATTAAATCCCTCAAATCTTATAAATAAATAAATTCACTAATACGCAATCGACCTTAAGGGGACATATCATAAAAATCTGACTTTTTTCATGTTTAAGTGCTATAATTGGGTCTCCAGTGCTTCTATCAACCTAGAAAATGTAAAAAAGATCAACTCGGTAACTTAGTTTTGGTAAACCACTCTCTGCAAGCATTTGAAAAATAGGTCATTGAAATTTGGCTCCCTTTTGATGTCAGAAGGGGATAATACCGCCCCTTAATCTGCACTATCCAACCACGGCACTGCCATTTAGTGCATATATCAGCTCATTTGCATTTAAAAGGACACACCCAAAACAGCACATTTTCCTCACACATCAACAAAGTGGCATTTTTAACATTCTAGTAAATGATTTTTATGGTATTTTGCGCTAGAACTTCACATATACTCTGGGGACATCAACAATCTATCCCCTATCCCCTTTAAAGGGATAGTTCACCCCAGAAAAAAGAAATATATACAGGTATCGAACAACATAAGGATGAGAAAATCATTACAGAATTTTCATTTTTGGATGATGTCTTTACACTAGTGCTGTGTTCAAAATATCGATACGACGATACATTGTCATGGGCGCCTGACGATGCGCGCATCGATACAGCACCTTCCATATCGATTCGGATGTACTTTTGAAAGTAACGTGACGAATTGCTGTTGATCCGTGATCCATATGGAAAGGACGCATGTGTCCCGCAGAGTACGTAGAGTTAAAGGTGGCGGGGTATACTTTCACTTTGCGTGTCTGTCTCGCTGGCGCACGTGTCTGCATAGTGAGCCGCGTACTCGCGCTCTCTCTCTCGCGCTCACATTAAAGTCAATGAGTTCAGTATGAAAGCGCAGATATCTTAGCCTACTGCAAAGGGCTTTATTAGCCATGCTCTTATAAACAGTACTAACGCATTTGAGAAGAAACACGACAAAGATTTGCATGTGAAAGTGTACGTCTAGAGAAGAGATACAGAGCTACTTCAAACTATAACTGTCACATTAATAATCTGATTTCTATTAAATAGTATTAAGTCTGACTGCATGTTTATAGATATATTCATAGATGTAGAATAATGAGAGACAAGAGTAAGGCACCTTCTTTGTAAAACTGCTTTTAAAAAAACATAAGTTAAGTACTAACTCTGGGATTTTTAATATTTCTAATAGCTAATAAATGAATGGCAAAAACACAACTGTTACAACACTGCTTATTCAATATACAATAAACAAATAATAATTAAAAAAAAATAATAATAATGGGTAACACTTTATTTTACGACCCGCAAAGTACCGCGTAATTAAACCGAATTTACAGCGTACCTATTTGTAACAACAGAGTACCTCTACAGTACGTACTTGTAGTTATAAGGGAATAATATTTTAAGTTTGGGGTAATAAGGGGGTAAGAATATATGGAAAATTATTCTCTAAGTATTTCATAACTACAGGGTACCTATTGTAATATTACGTGGTATGTATGACTTACGTCTATGGGTAATATGGTCTATGTGTAATAGGTTTTTTTTTCATATTTGCTACTTACCTGATGAAGTGTTTTGTATAGCCTACAGTTGATGTCTACAAGCCACGTCGGCAAATAAAATATAACACACAATAAAGATAATAGCAACTTGTACCTCTTTGATCTGTATATGTATACAGGAGTTACCAGGTAACTCTTATATTTGCGGGCTGTAAATTGAAGTGGGGCTTATTCCCCGATTGTTCTGTGTATGTACCAGGTAACTCTTATATTTGCGGGCTGTAAATTGAAGTGGGGCTTATTCCCCGCTTGTTCTGTGTATGTACCAGGTAACTCTCATATTTGCGGGCTGTAAACTAAAGTGGTGCTTTGTTCACCTCTTGTTAATAAATGTTATAGGGTAAATACCAAAAACATACAGAATATTGTTATTTTTATTTTAAAACAACTTATTTCAAAACATCTTTAAAACACTATAATTGAGCCAACACTTAATGTTTATTATCACATAACTTTTATTTAAAATAAAAAGTCATGACAATTTTTCATTGTTTTTGCGGCTTGGCTTCCTCTGTTGGTGTTCTTGTCCACTCGGATGATGAGTTGATGTCGTCTCACAAATGCTGTTCTGCATTACATATAAAAAACATAAATGAAAGCCTTCAGTAAATGTTTCTTCCCTATGCCTTGACAGAAACAGAGTTTTCTAAGCCAGTTACGTTTATAAATTTTAGGCTTACTTATGTGCTAGCTAACCTGCTACCGTTAGCTAGCAACTTTCTTGAAAAACATTGTTTGAAATGCGTGAGTCATGTATTAACAAAACCAGTCACCTTATCCAGCATGCGGATCCTGCTTACATCACTCGCAGCTGTACTCCACAGTGTAGAACGTTTTTAAAACCTCTTAAAGAAATTTCACCTCAGGATCGCGTTCCAGCAAACCTCCTGCAGACGACCGCGCGCTCTACACCTGCGCAGTAGCCTACGCATGTAGTCGTCTTTTGCTTTAGCGGGAGCTGATATCTGCTGTTGTTTCATTCTGGTTTGCCATTGCATAAATTATATTTGGCTAAAATACTTGTGTTTACAGTAAATAAATTGCAAAGCACCACTTCAAATATGTCCGCAAATGTAGGAGTTTCCTGGTAAATAGGGAATAAGTTGCTATTTTTATTGTACTTACCTTAAAAAAAAGATAACCACATTAAATCAGCTTGACTTTTGTTATTAAAAGCAAGTAATATAGGCTACTAAAATAAAAGTGATATGCTGTTATATTTATTTGCCGATGTGGCTCGTAGACATTGACTGTATACAACATTCAGTAGTCAATATGAAAAATTCACAATAAAAAATAAATAAAACATAATTTCCCCATAGACTTGACTAAGTCATACATACCACGTAATATTACAATAGGTACCCTGTTGTTATAAAATACTTAGAGTATAAATAATTTATAATTCTTCATATTCTTACCCCCTTACCCCAAACTTAAAATATTATTCCCTTATACCTACAGGTTACCTACCCTGTTGTTACAAATAGGTACGCTGTAAATTCGGTTTAATTACGCGGTACTTTGCGGGTCGTAAAATAAAGTGTTACCTAATAATGTTACTAAATTCTGAACAAAAATGTAATTCAAAATAGTCTTGTATCGTGATGCGCATCGTATCGGGACCCTTGTATCGGGATACGTATCGTATCGGGGAATTGTTGGCGATACACAGCCCTACTTTACACCACACACCCTTTTTTGAATCTTAAACCATTCACACCCTGAACTCTGAGTAACTCGTTCGCTCACTTAAACCTCAATACCAAAAACATTTATCTAATGACCAAAACATTTACATTCTTAACTGGTTAGAACATAGCACTTTTATAGTGCAGCCAAGCTGGTTCAAGCCGTAACTCCTGCTTCAAGGGAAGCTGTTTTGAATGCCATATTGTTTTCCCTTTGGAGTTCTATAAGCTTGTCCATATGTACCATCAGCTCTGTGGCTGAAATCAAATCCCTGTTCTTGACAGCGTCAATTTCTTTGCAGTTTTTAAATACATTTCTCTCCATCTGTTTCTTCTTTCTTTGAACGCTTTTCTCTACCCGTTTCCTGTCTGCAACAGACCAAAATACTCTCTCCTCGGTCAGCTTCCTGGCACTGACATCTACAAACCAGTCGAGGACTACAATCAGGTGACCATGACCCATCAGCACACACCAGCATAACAATTTATAAAAACAGACTCCACATTCAAATGCATGAGTCTCATTTGAAGCCTAACAGTAAAATGCGTATAAAAGCACACCTGCCATATCACATTCTGTTTTAATGAGGCAAATATGTTGCCTAGCAACTACAAACAGACTACAGGAAAATGAACTTCACTGCTTGCCGGATGAATTAAGCTTATTCAGATTATTATAACAGTAGTAGTAATAAATTAATAAAATAAAGTTAATTATTTTTGCAAGGTTAAATGCATAAAAATCCCTGTGCCAGGTCTAGCAGCTATAGTGCAGTAAAATTGTTGTTGAGCTGTTGAACCGTGTGGCCTCACGTGATTCATGGCAAAAAACCTGATTAACAACATTTTTAAAACACTCCTGCATTTCTCAGTAAAGGACTGATATAATCTAATGAACGATTGTCATAACTTTGCCAACACAAAGCAAGTGTGTTTTATCTTGACTTGGTGGAATGCTAACTGTTGATCTTGATATGAAGGAAAGCGTATTATTTGTTTTTGTATAATTGTGTTACATACTGCTTTAGAAGTATAAGGATAAGTTTTATCAAGTGGGTGGTGAAGTTTTGTTTGTTGTGTGTAACAATAAAGGTGTTGTAACTGAGACCTGCTTTTAGATGTAAGATATTGTCATGGTATTGTTGAGTACATTTTGGGTCACACTTTATTTCAACAGTCCACTTTAGACATTTTACTAACTATTAGTAACTTTGCTTTATATATTTTATAAGAATTTATTGTAATGATTCCTAAACAGACATTCTACACTTTCAGAAAAAAGGTACAAAACGTTATCTTTTTTTGGCGCTTAGGTGGTTCCCTAAGAATCCGTTTTGTACTTTTTCTGGTACTAAACATACTACAAAGTGTTGTACCTTTTTGCATACATTACTGTACCTTAAGGACTTTTTGTGTGCATTAACTCTTTCACCGCCAGCGTTTTTAAAAAAAGTTGCCAGCCAGCGCCAGCATTTTTCATGATTTTCACCAAAGTTTAATGCCTTCCAGAAAATGTTCTTCTTTAAATATATAAACATACAATATACCAAATGAAAGAACAGACCCTCTGCCTTCAAACAAAAAAAACCGTTTCATCCTACCTTTAGTGGTTCTTTTGCAATCAGCTTTTGAATATGGGTAGGTTTTTGCAAAAACACCATATTTTGAGCAAAAAGCAGAGATAATTCCATTTTTATGACGGACTTTTCATAGAGATCATATTCAGAGCAATCTTTAAAACAGACACGGACATGCAGCAGTATGCCATAGGGCAATACTTCCGGGTTTAAAAAGTTGCGGAAGGGCGCCACCTGGTGGATAATAGCGGTATTGCGGAAAGACGGAATATCTCGTCATTGGCGGGGAAGCGTTTTCTCTTAATTGACGAGATATCTCGTCAATGGCGGGGAAAGAGTTAAAAGGTACAATTAAATGATTTCTACCCCTAACATTTAAAGTCAGGGTGCATGATTTTTGAAAAACACTTTGGAAAAGGGAGTCGGGCAGAGTACCAAAACTTGTAGCCAATCAGCAGTAAGGGGCGTGTCTATTAACCGACATCGTTGCCTGGGTTGCGTATGTGTGGGGCCGGTCTATCAAAAGAAGGTCCAGATTCAATTGGGGTAGGGGTAGGTTTTTTTAGGTGATTTCAAATGTCAACATTGGCTTTCAGTGATCATGCACCCCGCCTTTAACTGGTACTAAATTGGTCCTTAAAGGTACACAATAGGTCCTTAACTATAAAGTTACAAAAATGAACCTCTGAATGACAAAAATCTATTTTAGTACAGTTTTAAACCTTTTTTCTGAAAGTGTACTGACTACATGTCAACTTATTACTAATCCTAACCCTAACAGTCTACTCATAAACTGAGAGTTAGTTGACATGTAGTTGCAAAGTTACTTGTAGTTAGAAATTAGTATAAAGGGTAAACAAATTGGTTAATTTACAGGCACTTTGGACTCAACTAACAATACTTACCAACATAGAGTTTAACATTTGATTTGTCCTTGATCACAACATTTATTTAAAGGAACAGTATGTAGGATTGTGGCCAAAACTGGTACTGCAATCATACAACTGGTGGCCAATACACAAAATGACAACTTTTTAAATGACAATATCCTGGCCAGACCACTGTTGTCAGTGATATAAGTATTTGAAAAGAAAATGGTTTCTTAATGTCTAGTGACATATCAGGGCCATTTTATGATTAATTGATATAAATTTCTTACATACTTTCCCTTTAATATATGAAAATAACTTTAAAACACTTAGGTAGCTGGACAAAACCTCCTATTAACTTATCTTTATCAATTTATCTTGAATAAAGAACATTACCATTTACTTTCAAATCTTACATTTAATTGTTTTAATACCAATTGTGACAGTACTGTTTATGCAATACCAATGTTTTAATTGAAATATAATTTCTCTGTACTTTTGTCACACCTTCAGGTTCTGCAGATTCCTGGCCTAGCGATTTTCCGCTCATCTGCAACATTGTATTTTGCCAATGCTGAAATGTACATCGATGCGCTCTACGAGAAGGTCCACATACAACACACACTCACTAACGTCATCAAATACCAACATGAACACACATATGCGTTCACACACAAAGAGCATTACACAAGCTGCAATTACAGCTAAAACTAAATTGGCTGTGTCAAACATGCAGACTACAGCAGAGATCATGTAAACAACTATTATAAGATTAGACCAAACAGATCACATACGCTTGCATAATCCAATGCATTCCAATAATGTTCCTCAATTAGCCTACTTATACTGTGCTTTATAAATATGTACTTTATTTATTAAGGGAAAGTATATAAATTACATACATACTAACATGTAGTGTCTGCACTTCAAATGTTTACCAAAAAAGTAGACCATCCAGATACTTCAATGATACTCATTTCAACATACTACAATTTGTGACATACTAATTCTAATTTAAAGACTATTTAGTGCAAAAAGTATGCAAGTTGGGATGTGAGGCAAGTCTGGATGTTAAGCATTAATATATGTTGGTGTGCAGACTGGGGTAGATTTGGCTAAACTCCTCTCACATAAGAAGAAGTTGGAAGCCAAGAGACTTCGTAAGGAAAAGAAAGCAGCAAAGAAAGCAAAGAAGGAGGCCAAGAAGAGAGCTAAACAAGCTGCCAGTCAAGCCGATAAGCATCAGGTAGCGTCTGCATTTAAAGAAAGAGATTGTATGCATATATGTAAGAAAGTTGCATATGATTGTCCCTTCGTGCTTGCTCACATCCTGATAACGCTTGTATTTTCTGTTTTGTTTTTTAAATAGGAGGTGGATTCAGAGTTGTCAGACGTAGAGGACAATGGGGATGAGCTTGATTTTTCAGACCAAGAGGCAAATGGAAACATGCATGAGCTGTCAGTTAAAGGACAGAAGGATGTGGTCACTGTGGAGGCAGGCCACAACCCTGACTCCAACCTCCCAAAAGCAATCATTCTGGATCTGAGCCCCGTCAATTTCCTGGATACAGTGGCTGTGAAGACTTTACGTAATGTGAGGCACCAAAAACATCTGTGCTTATAAATGCCTTATTACAATCTTAAAAATTAAGATGCTTACATGTGTTCTTCACAGTGATTCCATTTGTCAGAAGAGCCATTTTTGGGTCCCTAAAGTACCAATTTTAAAGGGGTCATATTATGAGATTTTTTAAAGATGTAAAATAAGTGTTTGGTGTCCCCAGAATGCCTACGTGAAGTTTTAGCTCAAAATACCCCATAGATAATTTAATGTAGCACGTTAAAATTGCCACTTTGTAGGTCTGAGCAAAAATGTGCTGTTCTTTTGGGTGTGTCCTTTAAAATGCAAATGAGCTGATGAAATGCAAACACTGATCGTAATGATAGTGGTTTGTTGCAATTGAAGCTCAATTGTGCTGTCAATTATTTTTTCTCTCTGCACTAAATGGCAGTGCCGTGGTTGGATAGTGTATTGTAATTCGCCTACATCACAAAATAGGCAAAATCTGAACTACCTAATTTTTTACATGCTTGCAAAGAATTGCTTATCAAAACTAAGTTAGTGGGTTGATAATTTTCAACTTTTCAAGGTTCATAGAAGAACTGGGGACCCAGTTATAGCACTTAAACATGGAAAAAGTCAGATTTTTACCCTTTAAAGTTTTTTATAACAGCTTACAGCAAAAATTGTTCTTCCATGGCATTTTGTAGCATCTTTTTTTTGTGTACATGTGGAACCATAAGACTATGTTTTACATGCAGATCTACAAAGATTATGGAGAGGCTGGTGTAAAGGTGTACTTGTGCGGCTGTCAAAGTAAGTCACTAATAGACACTCGTTTTGTGCATTTGTGCAATCTACCTTTGATAAAGATACACTCTCAGAAATAAAGGTACAAAACTGTACCTTTTCTGTCACTGGGGCTGTACCCTAAGTTTCCGTTTGGTACCTTTACATGAATAAAAAACAGAATACAATTTTTGGTAGATTACTGTACCTTTAGGACCTACATTGTTAGAAAAAAGTCAAAATTTGTACCCTAGCTGTCAGTGGAGCAGCACCCTTTAAGAAGGTAATTGTATGGACCATTAGGTACAGATATGTAAACATTTAGTAACAATATGTACCTTTGAAATACGAATATGTATTTTTGAGGTACTAATAAGCTCTCTTTGGTCCCAGTATGTACCTCGGAGGTACTGAAATGAAATTCTTAGGTGCAAAGCTGTACTTTTTGAAAGGGTACAGCCCCAGTGACAGAAAAGGTACAGATATGTACCTTAATTTCTGACAGTGTATCAACATGTTTTTTCTACAAAACTCTCCACATGTTTTTCTCCATGATGTCTGGAATTCCACTTAAGAATCATCTTGCAGAAAGTCGAGATGTTAGTCATCACATAATCTCATGTTTTTCTTTTTCCACTCACTCCCTTCTCTTAGGTGGTGTGGTAGAGAGTATGGAGAAGGGCGATTTCTTCAATGAAAAAGTAACCAAATCCATTATCTTCTCATCAGTACACGATGCTGTTCTTTACAGCCAGCAAGGAAGTGATGAGGAGGTACAGTTTTTTCCTAAATACGTGTTTGGATTGGTCAATTGTTAATATTGGATGTGTGCTGTGTGTTCCTCTGAAACAAGCAGATAGACATAAAACATTGCCTTTCTTCTAATGCAGGACATGCCGAAAACATATTTTTAAACCCAGACAGGATATGACACAGAAAACGGAAAATTGACAATAATTCAAGAGACAGACTACTACACACTGGAAAGTTCAGTTAAAAGCTGGGTGGGTTGTTATTTATAATGCAAACAGTACAGCATTTTAAGTTCATTGTGAGATAGAAAAGGGTATTTTTAAGAATAATCTGTTTTGGAAAAAAGTTTTGCAAGAAATATATAAAAATAGTTGTCTTATGCATGCATAATGTAAATCAACTGTTATAAATTATATAAAGACATCTTATTCCAGATCATGGCAATGTCTTGTAAACCTTCTAAGTGTTATGTGAATGTGTAGTTGTTGAGATGTAATGTTGAACACACAAATATTGAACTTCTCTCACAATGTAATCACACTACTGGAAAGTTGTATACAAAAACGTGTGACAATAGCTGATATAAAATTACATTTATGTGAGTATAAGTTATGTGTGCTGTTTGTGCAGCTTTGTTTGCATGTGTATTAAGAATAAAGTTAACTTAAATAAACAGTCATTTTCTTATACTTCTGTGAGTATGTCTGTTCAATGCTACAGGATGTTGAATTATACATCCGGTTTATTACTTTAAGGACTATTTTTACACACACACAAAAAAAGTCAAAGTCTAAGTCTTCCTTAGTCTAAGCTGCTAATAAGCAATATTTAAAATGTGTGTTTTTGAAATTAGAAAGTATTTTTTCCTTTATAGCATCATTCAAGTTAAGAATGTGAATAAAATGTTATGCTATTTTTTATTTTTTTATTTTTTACATTTATTTTACTTCATGTAAAAAAATCTAAAAGTTTTTTTCAATTAATGGGTGTTGTTTTCCTGTGAATTTTATGGGTGTGATCTTTCCTGAGAAAACCTTGTAGGCCTATTGTTTCTGATCTTTGTAGGCTTATTGTTTTTCTGCAAGTGCAGGTTTGCTCTCCAGGGTATTCTTATGAAGTTATCAAAGAGCAGAAACTGGTCTGAGCACTCCAGCATATTTCCAGCAAGGATGAATCTACTAAAACCTGCTGAACTACTAAGCATTGTTTCGTGCAAAGCAAGACATTAAAGTTTACATATGACATAATCACAAACTACAGTGTACGTGCAAAGTATCGACTGTATGTTTAGTTGGTAAATAAGAAAGAATGTGTATGATATAGATTGGGGGAAAACATTAAGCTGTTATTAACTAGCTTAATTTTCAAAAACACATTTGGTTCTCAAACTAAGGAGGATCGTGAGACAGCGGTCAGTTAAACACTTTAGGTAACGTAGGCTAGTTTGTGACATTTATCTACAACATCTAAACCGAGACTCGGTTAAACTTGACATGCAAAGATAAACCTGTTTTTTTTTCGTTTTCAACTGTATAAGTGGGAGAAAGAAAAGAGAGTGTTACAGAGTTTGTGTGTGCGTGTGTGTGTGTGTGTGTGTGTGTGTGTGTGTGTGTGTGTGTGTGTGTGTGTGCGTGTGTGTGTGTGTGTGTGTGTGTGTGTGTGTGGTGTCGGTTTCTCACACTGCTCCACTTTCACTCTCCACCCAAACGGCGGCCATTCAGCATCTGTTGGGTGCGCGCATCAGGGTCGAGCCCAGTGCGGAGAAACCTCGGCAGAGTGCGCGTCGCTGTGAACGAGCGGCTCCGTTACAGGACCACTGACTTTGAAAGTTGACTGTTTCATCTTTCATCATTACGGCAACAGGTAAGCACCTGGTTAAATTTGTTTAAAAAAAAAACATAGTCCACTTAAACGCTTCTATTCTATTTCTTCATAATATGAAATATTGTATGAAATTAATTGCACTATATTAATTAAGTGCGTGAGACTTGAAAATAAACATTTTCTGGCTGAGTGAACTATGTGTTTGATGGAGTATATTTGTTTCATAAAAAATAATATTTTAGGAAGGGACATTTTCTGGGTTAATTTAACCTAATGGTTGGATTTGTCTATATATTTTACTCAACAATTACCTCAGCATTTTTGGGAAATTATAACCTCATCTCTTCGTTAAACATGTTTAAATACATAATCATAACATAGCAACATTAAACTTTTAGAGCATGAAACATCTAAACGCGCGTCCTGTCGTGCAGTGATAAATTGAGAACTGTGGCTGTGTATCTGTCAGTGCTGTCCTCGATTCTTCATCGACCCAAATACATTTGGCAGGTCGACGCATTGGCAGCTCTCCTGGCGGTCACACAGTCCCGCAGTACGGCTTTATTTTCCTCCTGTCATCAGAGTTTTTTCAACCGTCGACCCAACGCATTTCAAAGCGTCCGTGCGCGCGTTCAGGACATCCAGTGTTTCCTCTACAGCTCCCCTGACGTCAGCGGCTGTCATTGAAAACAATCCGGTCGCCGCGTCAGATGAATGAAACGAACGGAATGCACGCGATAGCCACTTGCCTGTTAGCCGCAGCTGTTTCTTATTGGTACAGCGATGTGATCCTGACTGCACTCCGTTATTTTACTGCAGACTCGAGCCTCGGCGGGGACATGCCGGAACCTGAGGGAACCCGCCGATCACCGCAAGGTGTCCCCTACACCGACCTACCACACATCGTCAATGCCGACGGACTGTACTTGTTCTGCCATTACTGGGAGCCCGACGGTCCACCGAAGTAAGTGCTTATTTTTGATGTGCAGTTGTACATAAAGAGAGATTAGCCTCTTGGGATAAAGGAAACAGTCCGGTAGAGAGCAGGACATAGGGCTGGTAAACATTAAAGGGATAGGTCACTCAATAATAAAAATTGGCTGTTCATATTTACTCACTCTCAGGCCAACTAAAATATATTTGACACTGTTTCTTTAGTAGAACCATAAAGAAGATTTTAAACTTAAATCGTGGTCAATGGTTATTCATAAAATGAATCCCCAGGGAGAGACATATTTGCATTTCTGTATTTAGCACATATGTTTTTTTCTGTATATCGGCAGGGAGTATATCGGTGAGCCATCCTTTACCTACTTTCTATCCATTTTTTAAAGGGCATACTTTTCATTCCAGACTCTAAACAATTGCTTCAACATTTTACATGGTTCGTATACCATAAACTTTAGCAGTAAGTTGGATGTGGTTTCTGTTGTTTCCTCTTTATCAGACTACAAATGGTCAGCACTCTTACATGATGTCTCTGTTGAGACTCAGGAAAGAGAGGAAGTTTTTAAAATCATGTGAATAACTGGTTTTATATCTTGCTTGCAGCTGCAATAGTTTTACATTGATTTACATAAATTCTATTTAGATAATTTACATTTTACCATTTATGCATTTGGCAGGTGCTTTATCCAAAGCGATTTACAATGATGTTACCTTTTATCAGTATGTGTCTTCTTTGTAAACAAACCCCATGACCGTATGCGTTGCTAACGTAATTTCTATGAAGTGAGCTATAGAAACACTGCTATTCATTTTTTAGAGACATTTGTCACCACACAGTCCTGAATGACTCAAGGGCCCAATCAGTGTCCAGTTCTCCCTGGGGCTGCCCTGTTTTTTTTAAATCTTTGGAATTGAAGTCTTAACCCCCCTGCCTATGGCCCCTAATGGCCACATATGCACATAAACATATTCCCACAGTATGCATCTGCTATACGATTTTACTCTATATGTCATGTGTTTGAGTGTTTTACTTTAATAATAGGTCATCTGGTTCCTGAGCATGGGATTTTGATAGAGTCTTACACAGTCACTCAGACAGGCAGTGTGTATTTAAAGTTGCATATTTGTGTGTGTGTTTAAGAGTGAAACCCTAACGTCCAATGCCTATGGTTTGCCATCAGGTACTCACCCTGAAGAGGCCGTAGTGCAGCCCAGGGAGCGTGTCGTTACCATAGCTACCACCACCTCTTAGGCTAATTATGATTGTGCACAAGTGTTTGTGTAAATGTGTGCATATATAAGAGTGTATATGTGTAAATGCACACCTGTACATGTGCATATTTAGTAGTTAAGGAGTGAACCAGTAAACCACAGGCAGTGCAATTCTCAGTTAAAGGCAATAAAACTGCAGTTATTTTTGGTTTGGCATCAGTTAGATCTAATATCTCCCATGTGACTGAATCGGAAGGATTCGGAGCAGCGAACTTGAAAGCTAATGCAGTGATGAGACATACTCATGAGTGCACCCAGGAGAGATGTTTATTTCAAACACATGAAAAAAAGCCACCAGGATCCTCCAGTTCTGCACTTTGTCATTCTGTTTATAGTGAAATATTTAGCCTGCGTTTGATCTCTGGAAAGTGATCGCTTGAATGTTTACTGCCTGTTTATAACTTATTAAGAAACAGTCAGTCTAAACTCATCTTAAGCATAAGCTGCATGAAAATTTCTTCACTCTTAAGTATAATGATATGAAAATAACAGCTTAGTATATACAGGTTTATGTAGTACACATATTTTTATCCTGCTCATATTTAAAACACATTTTATAGAACGTAGTTTATTATTTTATACAGTCTGGATTACTGTCAGGTGACATCCCTGCCAAACCAACCTTTGAAAGTAAATACGAACATAGGAAAGTTGTCTGTAGGAATTTGAACCTTTGGGGAAAAGGAAAGCTATGTCCGACAAGAACAGTTTCAGCTAAAAATACATTTTTGTCAGCAAATTCACCAGTCCGAAGCCTATATAAACATACAGCAGATCTGCTCTGCTCACACAGTAGTACAGACATCATTTCGCACTGTCTATTTACAGTCTTTTCACATACATGTCCAGTGCTGATGCTGCGACATTAGCAGAGACACAAGAAGTGGGTGAAAGTTGAAAAGACCACAGTAGCTCATTGTATGACCCCCGTAATGATTGACAGATCGCTCAATAGATAATCTGTGCATTAAACCCCAGAAAAATGGCACACACACAGTCCGCAGGCTAAATTGGGTCTTACTGGGTCAAACTTGAGTTTATGACATTTCGAGGAAAATTCCTTTAGCATACTTGGATATTTATACTTTGCAATGTCAAACAGCACACACACACACACACACACACATGCTTATAGTGTTTAATTTTTAAACTAACTCTAATCTGTCCTTTATACTTATTTGTACTTTTTTCTTTGAAATCCCAAAAACACACCAGCAAAAACGAACAGCAGTCTGTTTCTCTGCTTTGACAGAGTTCAAAGACTAAAGCTGTTTGATCTGAGGACTATCACAACCACACACATGTATTTACACACATCTTGTTACTGTTAACAGGTCAATTGAGTTCCTTCAGTGCATTTAGTTTGCCAAGTGTCAAGTGTATGAGAGAGAGAGAGAGCGAGAGAGAGAGAGAGAGAGAGAGAGAGAGAGAGAGAGAGAGAGATTGAACAAGTAAAACGTATTTGCATATTTTGCAGATGGTAGTAAGTACACTTAAGCCACCCAAAAATGCAAATTTTTTCATCATTTTCTTACTAAGTAGTTACGTGACTTGTCTTTTGCATGCCACAATGTTAGGCCGAATGTTATGGGACTGACAACCTAAGTCCCTTACACTGTATGAAAAAAGCATGAACAGCATTCTTGGGTGAATATTTTTGGGTATACAATCACTTTAAGGATTTTACTCGCTGTCAGTCGCCCATAGCCGTCCTCTGAATATGTGCAGCCATTATACATTTACAAAGACTCTTTTTGTCACTGATGCAGGCTGCATGGAGGTCCACGCATTGGCAGAAGTTTGGGCCTAATAATTCTCTTTGTCTTTTTCTCTTTTCATTTTCACTGTGTATGCCACAAATTATGTAATTTGTAATTCTGGTGTGTGTGCATGTCTGTATTTGTCATTAACATGGTTGCTTCTTTCTGTCAGGGCATTGGTGTTTGTTGCCCATGGAGCAGGAGAGCATTGTGGGGGATATGCCGACATTGCTCACAGTCTGACCCAACATGGCATGCTGGTGTTCGCCCACGACCATGGTGAGTGGCAGACTACTGATCAAATGACTCGCATCATCCAGTCGCAGATTTGTTGGGTAGCAACAGTGCTGCAATGTTTTGGGTGTTGTATGAGGGCGTGTTTTATATGGGTGTATTGGATTGTAAAAAAATATATTTACTCCCAAATTCCTAGTAGTTCGACCACCCTGTATTCCTGTCATTTATAACAGATGTTTATTACAAAGCAGAAATAACTTATAAAATGTAACAAGTATATATTATAGAAAAGAGCAGGTGCTATGTGTACAGAATAGTGAAGACATTTTTGTGGCAGTGCCATGGTAACTCAGTATGATTCATACAGAGAAACAGCAATCTGCCTTGTTATGAGCAATTGGGTTTGTGTGATTTGACTGTCTGGAGTTTGACTGGGAGTAATTGGCTCTATTGAAATACATCAAACAGAAACCATTGCGCACCCAGTTTCTCTCTCTCTCTCTCTCTCTCTCTCTCTCTCTCTCTCTCTCTCTCTCTCTCTCTCTCTCTCTCTCTCTCGCTCTCGCTCTCGCTCTCTCACTTTCTTAATCTTTTTATGAATCTCTTCTTATCTCATATCTCATCTGAGCTAAACAGTATCTCTATTAGTGCAGCGTGCCATTTGAATGTGTATGTGTGAATTCATATTAACACTACTTGCCTTTAGTGTTCTACTCTAATAATTTGTTATTAGATTAATGTTAGTTGTGTCCTTTCTCAGTTGGTCATGGGAAGAGTGAAGGTGAGAGAATGATTATTAAAAACTTCCAGACTTACATCAGAGACTCCCTTCAACACATCGACATCGTAAAGGGGCGTTACCCGAACTTGCCGGTCTTCATTGTTGGCCACTCAATGGTAAGATACATTTAAAGTCCTGCCTTCAAAAGCAGGCCTCCATTTTTTTATTCCATCTTTTCTGTCTGTGCAATGCTGTAAAATACTACTTTTCTGCCTTCATGTGTTTATGTGTGCAAGCATGCCGGCCAACATTTATATTTACATTTTCCTACATTAGTATTAACATTCTTCCTAAGAAGAAATTTGCAAATGTTAATAGCTCAGGAGTGCTAGGAAACTTCCATACTAATAGTTACAGTTTAATTCTGACTGTTCAAAGCTAACCAAAAACTGTTGATGAAATGAGCAAACATTGTTATTTTAATCTGTAAGTGATTCATAGGGTGGAGACCACATGTTTAATTTTATTTCCAATGTTCAGTTCACTTTGGAATTCTTCACTTTTGTTTTTAGTCAACAGCTTTTAATTGAACATGCCTAATGCCTAAAAGATGTTCAATACTTGTGATGCATGTGTGTTTGTTGGGGGATTGGTATATGTGGTTTACGGGGAATAGTGTATAATGACATGTTAATTATGCTATAAACATGGTTTATTGTCCCCGTGAATGGAACGTCTTAAAACCATACTAAATGCTACATTTTCATAGATAAAGGTTTTTGTGATAGTTGGGGTTAGGGACTGGGGAATGTTAGGGAAAGAGAATATACAGTTTGTACAGTAGAAAATGCAAACCACATATGCCAACGTGTGTGTGTGTGTGTGTGTGTGTGTGCGTGCGTGCGTGCTTGCGTGCGTGCGTGTGTGTGCAAGGAAATTTGAGATTACCCAGGACCAATACGGTGAACTTGATTTCACCAAGTAAGATTTGATCCTGGATCAACGCCATTGTTCAGATCGAAGGATTAGGATAAGGGTGTATGTTAGACTTAGGTTTAGGATTGGGTTAATTCTAAGAAAGGATGTGTTCATTTTAACACATGGTTTTGTGTTATTCAATTTAATATATTATGTGTCACTTCGTGTTGATTTTGAGTTCAAATAAATTAAATGGACAACACAAGATGTGTTAAAACAACACACAGTGTGTTGTTTCCAAAAATAACACAGGGATGTGTTAAGTTAAGGACAACACATTAGATGTGTTATTTTAGCATATTTGTTTTAAGAGTGTAATACTACCCATAATGCACCTCTCCAGTTTCTGCAGAGGAGATTCTCAATCCAAATAATGAGACGTCTTTCTAGTTTCTGCTGCCTTCTTCTCTCTCTCTCTCTCTCTCTCTCTCTCTCTCTCTCTCTCTCTCACTCGCTATCTCTGAACTAGTTTCAGGCTGGTTATGTAATCACACTCATAGGTTTTGAAGAAGTTACCATAACAATGCAGTCTGTAGTTCCCATAGAACTGACTGTGAGGAATCTGTGTGTGTTTGTGATGACATACACTTACCACAAATTCTCCGTGTAATAGTTTTACACATAATTGTGTTTTGGTCTGTTTATTTGTTTGTGAGTCATTTGACTCTCAGTTACTCCCAGGGATGGAAAATTTTACATAAAAAGCAGTTGTCTTATATAATGTTTTTGTGTATTTGGTTTTGTTGATCTAGATGAAGTGTGTGTTTGTATGTCCAGACTGAATATGATGGTGTTTGTGTGTGCATAATTTAAAACAGTCTCTTAATGGAGTCTTTTGGAAATGTGGTGGGAACTGTTCTTTAATCTCTCCGCCTCTTTCAGAAAAACTGGCCTATTCTCCACTCATGAATATTCATAAGGTTTATAGTATAACAGAAGATGAAGAAACCAGAGGAACTGAGCAGAAAATAATCAGAGGCTACTTCCTTAAACTGACCAGTGTTGGGAAACTATATTTTTGTTAAAATGTCAAACTATATACTTTCATCCATTCATGTGACTGACAATTTGTTTAAGGACATGACCAGTGTTCAAAACAATGTTTTAAATATTTTTAACAAATAATATATTACTTTAAAAAAACATGCAGTAGAGCATTGTGGTAGCACTGCAAAGGTCATTGGTTCGATCCCAGGAACAGACAAACCAATAAAAATCTATAGCTTGAATGCTCAAAAAATGTCTTTTTGGATAAAAGCATCTGCCAAATATAAAAGTAAATGTTTGTGTCATTACAGGGAGGGGCCATTTCTATTCTGACTGCTTGTGAGAGGCCGCAGGACTTTGCAGGTGTGGTTCTTATCGCCCCCATGGTTCAAATGAATGCTGAGTCTGCTACTCCCTTCAAGGTAAAGACTAACACACAAAACTAAACACAATCCAGTGACATTCTTCCTAGATGTTTAATGTTCAACATTCTTCCCAGTGTTCGACTTCTAACAAAGAAGTGCAGGGATGACATATTTTTGTAGGCACAACCCAGAAAGGTAGTTTTTTTGCACTTCCGGTTCTTTCGTCCCAAAGTAGTCAATACGTTTTTTGAATTGGGTGTTGGTTAAATGCCTTAAATAAGATCTTGGGTAAACACAAATCGTCATGCGTGACCTTACAGCGTGATTGCGCATTACGTGAGGTTGCGCTGGCGCATCACACGGCTAGTGCAAGACGAGAAGTTATGGTTTAAAGTTGCATTTTTTTCTTGCCGAAAATGACAATCGTTTTGCTAGATAAGACCTTTATGCCTCGTTTGGGATTGTTTAGAGACCTTTGAAGCTGCGTTGAAACTGCAATTTTTATTGCATTTAAACTGTAAACTGTTGAGGTCCAATAAAGTCTATTAAAGAAAAATCTTGAAATGTTTTCCTCAAAAATGTCACTTCTTCTCGACTGAACAAAGAAAGACATCAATATTTTGGATGATATGGGGGTGAGGAAATTATCTGGATTTTATTTTAAGAAAGTGGGGTAATCCTTTAACGCAGTGTTCTTCACATTCAACCCTGGAGAGCCGGTGCCCTGCAGAGTTTAGCTCCAACCTTGATCAAACACACCTGAGCAAGCTAATCAATGTCTTCATGATCTCTAGAAAATCATAGGTACGTTTGTTTGAATAAGGTTGGAGATAAACTTTGCAGGGCACCGGCTCTTCAGGGTTGGATGTGAAAAACTCTGCTTTAACGTCATCATATCTCAAAAACAATTTGTCAAGAGATCCTCCTAAAAATTACACAGTGTGTCTTTAATTGACAAAATGTGTAAGTATCACAACTCTGATGTGTAAACTCTAAAGGGAGAGTGGCGCAATTGTGTCTCTGGGGCTGATTAAAAAACACTTGCCGAATAGAGCAATGAAAACAACATCTTTTTCTTCTTTTCCGTTTATGCTACGAACCCCTTCCTGAAGGAAGCTTAACTGCTGTCTGGAATTTACCCTATCTCTCACAACTGCCAGTCAGATCTGCTGCCCCCTGCTGTTCGAGCTAATGAATTAACAATAGCTTTCAAATATCAGTTTTTCCAATAACAGCAGCAGTTCTTTTTGTCATGACTGCAGCTCTTTTTGTTCGATCAATATATTTAGTTTGGTGTATAATTCAAGCGTATGTGCAAAAAACAAAATAACTATGCTATTTAAACCAATTGGCCTTAAAGCTGAAATGGATGTGCCCTCGAGTTCACAGGTGTGGTTGCAAAGTCATAACAGGTGTAGTTAATCACATAGATATGTTTACTTAGTTTGACAACCAGAAATTGTCTAAATACTTGTCTTCAATTATGAACTGTATTGTTTACTGTTTGATCACTTTAAACAAACTTGTTCTTACTAAAAAACCATACAATCACAGTTGTGCATTTTAAGTGTGGCTTAAATGTCAAAATACACTTTAGTGCCACTGTTAATTACACAAATATAAAGATTATAAAAGTAAACACTGGTTAAGAGAATGTTATGTATTAGTAATCTCTGGTTGCATTATGCTTTATTTAATCCTATGACATGCATGCTTTTCGCAAATGTAAAAAAAATGATCTCTAAACTGCAATTAATTATGCACAGTAATGTGTCTAATGCTTGAAAAAGTTTTGTTCCTTCTGTTAAACTGAAAATGTCTCTGTCCATTGTCCATCTTTACAGATTTTTGTGGCTAAAATTTTAAACCGGTTGGCTCCAAAGCTCCCTCTCGGCAGAATTGAATCAAGATGGGTTTCACGGGATCCCAAACAGGTGAAAGATGTTTTGTAGAAATCTGACGTGTGTGTGGGTGTGTGTGTGTAAAGCATATTTCACACTGAGAGTATGTGTTTTAATAGGCTCAAGTACGTAATCCTGTAGAGATGTTTATAATGTTTACTGATTAAACAATATTTACACAGTAAACCTATTCTTTCAGAGTGACGCATGTGCATAGCGATACAATGAATGGAATTTTTCTTCAGGGTTCAGCCCAGTTATTGTCACACAAACATCTGTTGCCTTACATTACAGCATTACACAAAATGGCTTTTTGCCATTTATAATGTCTGTGCAAATCTAAATTATAATCTTGAACACTGAGTAAAACCAAATGTGTGAATTCTTTTGTAGGCGGAGGCATATGACACCGATGAGTTAAATTATCACGGAGGCGTGCGCGTCTCGTTTGGGATGCAGTTGATGGATGCGGCGGATCGCATTGAGAGAGAACTGCCTAACATCACATGGCCCTTCTTTCTTCTTCATGGCGATGCTGACAATATTTGTGACATAAAAGGTTCTTATCTAATGTATAATGTGGCCAAGAGCACTGATAAAAAACTGAAGGTAAATCAAATGTGCACGCACACACACACACACAAACAAAATGTACTATCCATTTCACATGTGTATATATTGTACAACAAATTTGCTAAAACAATGCATAAGACATTAGAACAGGATTGGGGAGTCCTGGTGGGCCACTGTCCTGCAGAGTTTAATTCCAACCCTTATTAAACACACCTGAAAAATCTAATCAAAGTCTGAAATGCAGTTGTGTTTGATTAGGGTTGGAACTTAACTTTGCAGGGCAGTGGCCCTCCAGGACCCATGATTTCCCACCCCTGCATTAAAATATAAACCAATCAGATATAATGAAGCTGTGGGGAGTCAGGGATCATTTTTATGAAAACCACTTTATATTAGCTATTAATAAAAAAAACATCTCTGGGATTGAACTATTGAACAATAAAGTTGTCATCCACTATATGACAATTTTCACCACACATTTTACATACCTAGGGCAGAATTATAGCTCAGAGTTATGTGTTCCTGTAGTTGAGTTGGTAGAGCCTTGTGTTAGCATTGCAAAAGTTCATAGGTTCGATCCCCAGGGAACACTTTGGATAAAAGCTTTGCCAAATGCATGGATCCAAATGTAAATATACTTTTGGTATGTCTACCACCAGTAAATAACTAAAGCCAATTCCAGCAAAGCACTTTGCAGATTTTATACTATTTTATAATAAAATAATATACCTCTCACTCCATACATACACATATGCTTGAATGTACAGTGCCTTCCCAGTGTGCTTGCTAACCCACAGATCTGTGTTTGTGCATCTGTGATGAACAGGTATATGAAGGAGCTTACCACGCCCTACATCACGACTTACCCGAAACAAGTGAATCCGTCTTGAAGGAGGTGAGCGCTTGGATTCTGGAGAGGCTGCCTACTCCCAATGGGCCTTAGCTGTCGATCACTACATGCACATTTGCCTAAAACCCACCCACTGTACTGAAAAAAGGGATGTCTGACTGCACTGCATGCCAGCAAAACTACACTCATTATGATTCATCTAGGAGAAGAGGTCATTGGTAGGTGAACTTTAACCCTAAAGCTCTGTAAAGAATTAGTGTGGTGAAGTTAGGGTTCTGTGAAGGTTTGTTTTGAGACAGTCACCCGTACTTCAAAGGCATCAGCACTGCAGGGCATTACTCATGTGTCAACATAGCAATCATAATGAGGAAAATAATGAACCCAGTTAGCTCTCTTGCGTGTTGCCACGGTTATTGAACACAGCTGCAGTTTGCTCTTTGCCATGTTCAGGGCTCATTAGAGATGCAGTGCTGCCCCTGCTGGACAACAGCAACATTACATTCTGCTTTGAGCTCAGTTACCAAGGCAACTTAAAGATTTATTGCCTATGCATTGGCAGAAAAACAAATTGAATCTAAAGAGATGGTAATGTGTTGTCCTTAATGTCTGCCAGGCAACTTTAGCACTGCACTAACAGAGATTAAACAGACTATCTCTGACTATCTCTATGCAGGGGTTACTGATTCCCACACAAGAGAGTATAAAAAGGCTTATGAGTTTCTTTTTGTGGTTTGACTGTTTAAATAGACTGTTCCACTTCTTATTAAATCATAGCTGTTACTTCCTTATGGGATACCCATTCTTTTATTGTCCATGGTTTGGACGGCTCTATTACTTACTGAAACTAAAATAGTTACTGTTAAAATTGTAATATGTTCACAATAGCTTTTGTGACCTCAGGGTTAAAGAGAGCTCAGCCAGGGTGCTCATGGGGGTTTGTAGCTATAATAAACATTCAATTGTAAACGGTCAGTCTTTCATACCAGCTTAACATTTAAGGCGTCTGAGAATTGTTCTGATTCAGACAAAAGGGGTTTTTGTTACTTTGCCTGCGATGATTAGAGGCATTTTATCGATGAATGTGAATCAATAAAGTTTTTTTTATTCCTGAACTTGGCACATTTGTAATAGAAGAAACACAGCAAGTATTGTTAAAATTTTGTATATTGTCAATGAGCCATGAAGAATAACACTAATATCTGTGATTTGAGTGCATTAATGGTATGTCTAGCACAATATTGTACATACATCGTGGAAGGAAAATGTATGTAGATAGAAGTGATATAGTTTGGATATTTGTTTTATATGTCATAAGTTTTATTAAGGAAGTCTTGCTTTCACAAATTAGATTTACAATCTCATCTCAGATGTAGATGTCAAATATGCTGTTATTTGGTTGTATAAAACATGCATAACATATAAAGATAATTTATATAACAAGGCAACTAAATCTTTATAGTGATTTTCTGTGACTTTGACTGTTTTTCTAACTGTTGTAAAAATAGGAGCACTGTGAATGAAGGTGTGAGTATTCCAATGTTCTTAAAGGTAATGACTTTTACATTACGCAATAATGCATTATTACATTAAGATTTATGTATGTATACCTCTCATAAAGTTGCGCTGTTCTAGCACATAGCTCTAAAATTACAAAGTTTTTAAATTCTTAATGCCTAAATGCTGTAATATATTAAATATAAAAATCAATACTACGTGATTGAAACAACTGTTTTATTTAACTTATTGTATCTTATGAATGCTATGGATGCTTATGGCTATACAATAAAGTTTAAATGGATATTGAAAACTGGTTTTGGATTCATCTTTGTTGTTCAGTGTCCTTTTTAACATATATATATATATATATATATATATATATATATATATATATATATATATATATATATATATATATATAATTTTATTTATTTATTTATTTATTTTTCATTTATTCATGTGATTTCCCTCAGCCAGTGATGTATCATAAGATGGATTTTGTTGATATTGTCGCGAATTATGTTTCACTCCTTTAAACTAAAGCATATAAAATCCACCTATATAAAATAAAGATGTTTGTTGCTGAAGGGCTGAGCTTATATTTTAGGATCTTTCAAATCTAAATGTCAGAATTAATTTGCTTGGAAAAGTCTATAGTATCCAGTGAAATGCACTACTATGGACCTTTTAGTAACCAGTTTGTTCTAGAAAAAGTCACACATCTATTATTCCAATGTGTAGGTTTCCCATGGTGCACCTCTGTCCTAGTTTCTCTAAGGAAAGAGACTTGGACTATTTTTGAATTTGGGTGGTCCATTAAATGCCATTTATAGAGCTTGTTCAGGCTGAACAAATCAACTACACCGCATGTTTAAATGTAAGAAAAATAAAAGATGTGATGAAATTATTCTTTTATGAAATAATTTCTTTTATTCCTTTACCAGTAATTTTAAACTGAAGTAGGGGTCCACAAAATTTTCTAAGGAAGCTGAAGTTTTCATATTTTGTCTGTTTATCATAAAATATTTTAGTTTTTAGCAGTTGAAAGGTTTTGCTAGAAGTTGTGTAAAGTGACATTGGACTGTCATTTTCACATGTTTCTCAAATTTATAATTGATAATAGCAGAGCGATTGGCATGTCAGATGTCACCACCCCAGTATTTATTTGTAAAGAAAAAAGGAATTCCTCATGTCACAGTGAGATGTTTTCACCCGGCAGAGGGCGCACATAGACCCTCATGAAAAAGCGATGACTGGAGGATTTAAAGGGTAGGTTCTCTGTGGCCATGGCAACGGCTTTACCTGCGACCTGAATGAAGACCCGAGAATAGATCGGCTGTTCTATATTTACTGACACACGCAACAGGGAACTCCGTCTCTCTTGGCCTATGTTTCGCGGCTTTTATTTAGACCTTCTGGGAATCCCACAATTGGGCTTACATAGTTAAATGCTAGCCATTATTTAATATAAATAACGCAATTATGGATTTAACTTGTGCTATGAAAGAAATGCAGATTTATATAATGATACATGATGGTTTACTAAAAAGTGGTGCTGATTTTACGTAAAAGATCGCAAATAGGGGCTTATTTATCAAAAGTATATTATTATATATTACACGAGTGCTTCAGTCAGTGTATGCCTGAGGTCAGAATTTGGTTCTGAGCCGCACCACTACAGTCACTGATCAACTTATCGTCACCTACTTCCTAAATCTAGCACAGGCGCTTTAAAAGGCGTCAACTACGGTGTTAAACTGCTTTGCTATTGGTCAATTCAGACGTCAATCAGGTCTCGCTGTTCTGGAACTCTGTGACCGCGCCCCCGAGGCTCAGCGGCTCGCGGAGAAGGAGGGAGTGCGCGCCTCGACTAGAGGCACAAACGGTCTGTTCTCACAGCAAAAAAACGATAAATTTAGCCGATACATGGCGAAATTTGCTTTATTCGACGCCACGACACGTATCCATTTCGGACCGCGGCTCTGACAGCGACAGGCGAAGTGAATATCCGCATCTCACAGTTGTTGGACTTTGCCTGGTTTTCTGAGGGCTTTTATAGCAGATTCGTGCTCGGAGTCGCGTGAGTACCGGTGTATCTCTGCGGGCATCATTTCGTGTTTACTGTTGACACTCGTACGTTCCGTTCCTGAACAGCACAAGACCTCTTCTGTCTACTTTCCGGTTCGCCCGGTGTCCCTTTTAACGACAGGCCGGCTGCACACTTTCCCCGACACGGCCTCGTTCAACCCCCCGGCGACGATATAGAGTCATCCTGGTACACACTCCAAAAGAAGACCCATCGTGTTTACAACGACCGACACGGAGGATCGGTGGAAAAACGGCGACAAGAGAGTCGGATCTGTGCCCTGGTGATATAGACACACGGAGCTGTCATACAGCAACTAACCTTAGACAGAGCAGAAAAACACGTTGCTCTATAAATTTACATGTTTTGAGTCTAATCTCACATGCAAGTGTCGCGTTCCTTCTTGCATATATCTGTTATTAAGTTGTGAACACCAAAACGTCAAACATATAAACTAGGCACGTTTTGTGCAAAGGCAAGGCCTCGTCTGCTAACTCCGATAGCTCCATCGCTAACTCTCAGCCTGGCTTTAATCGGCACCTCTAATCTTATTAACAGTGCACTTTTTGACTTTCATTCAACACTTGGTTTGTACTGTACTTCAGTGGTTTTAGTTTAGTGAGATATTGGTACAACATAGTAGTATCATTGGCATGCTTGCTGAGAAGGAAGGAAATAGAGTTGTCAGCCTTTATTTTCTACCGTTCAGTCTGATTTTCTGTTAATTCCTAGTTTAGGGAAAATAAATCTTATGTTTTGGGCTGGTTTCAGCTGACCTTTGCTCATTACCAAATTAAGTCCCTTGCGTGCTTCTTGCTGCAACTCGTCCGGAACAAGCTGCATGCACTGATACGGGAAAGACTTGATTTATATTTTTGTATCATAGTTCAGGAGACATATAGATCAGGGTCAGATATCCGCAGAAGCCCATACTACTGTTTAGCCATGAGTATTGAGATTCCAGTCGGCCTGACGGAGCTGCTCCAAGGCTACACCGTGGAGGTGCTGCGCCAGAGACCGCCGGATCTGGTGGAGTTTGCCGTGCAGTATTTCACCCGCCTGCGGGACACCCGAAGCCAAGACGGGTCTGGAGCCGCCGCCAAAACCGGGGGTAAAGGGGTGATGTTTGATGGCGAGCCGATGCAGACAGAGTCGAACGGCGAAGATGACGAGGACGATGACTCAGATTTTGAACGTAAGTGCACCGTATTAAACGTTCAGGTTTTGATGAATGTGGGCGGGGCGGCACCTGTAAAATATGACGTTTATAGTGTGCATATGTTTATTTTGCGGGCTGTGAATGCTGTGGTGTGATTGCATTGATAACAAGAGTGTCAGATTTCGCTCGTGATGGGTAACGTGAGAAAGGCTCGAGTAGGGGACGAGCCTGGTCTAGGCAAAGCCTCGCGCTGTTTCCATGGTACTCGCTCGAGCTCTTATCCACGCGGTTGATTGACAGGGTGACCAGCAGCCTGCAAGAGGCATCCCCAGCCACCTAATGCATGCAAATGTGAGATGGTGTAGGCTGCACAATTGCAACACCCAGTTAATAGATGCACGTTTGTATTTTAATATTGATACTGATGTGTCCTTGTTAAATGCAGGTTTGTGATGTGTAATCGTTTTGGCAGGGCTGTATGGGTTGGTTAGTTGTATGAATGGATGCGGAGCGGCCATTGAGAATGCTAACAGGGATTTTTCATAATGGAGAGAGGTGCGCTCGCGCACATCAAAGAACCCCCCTTTCCTTTCATGTAGTACACAGCAGCTGTGCTTTTTATAGTATGAATCTAGCATTAAGAACTAAGAGGATTCACTGGTAGATGTAACTTAGGTTGTTTTGAAAGCCACATCAGTATTTTATAATTTTGAAAATATTGATCTGGTCTATGGATAAGGAGGATTTTGACACCTGTCCAAATTATTTAATCATAAATATTTGATAAGATTGTGTAATATCGAATACCTCATTAGGTTTGAGTGGATTATGGTGTTTATTTCATATTTTCCTGAATTAGTTTAATAGTAATTCTATATTTATTGTATCTTTTATACTTTTTATTCAATCATAAGGGAATGTCACAGTCAGTCTGTCTGCTAAAGCTGATCTCAGATCAGTGTGCGACTATGCGTGTTTGTATGTCCTTTCAGTGGTTTGGGTGTGAGCAGGTGCATCAGACTCTGTTAAGGTTTCAGAGGCGTATTCGCCTAATTTCTTTCCACTTGTAGCTGTGTGTGGAAGACACAGGTGTGGGGAAATTTTTAATCATTCAGTTGTTGGAAATCAGTCAATTTAAGAGAAATTGCTATATGCAGAACATCATAAGGAAGTTGAGTGGTCAGAACAGCGTGCAGGAGAGAATAGAGAAGAGGGAAGGATGTATTATGGGTGACAGACATGTTAAAGCATTAGTTTACCCAGAAAATTTGCTGATAATTTACTCACCCTCAACACATCCATAATGTGGGTTTCTTAAGCAGAACAGAAAAGTAATGTTTTAACTGAAATCGTGTTCCTTGGTGATTTATTTAATGCAAAGCCACTGGTTTTGTCCTCAAAATTCCAAAAAGTAGACATAAACACAAACATACTGGTAAACATTGATATAAAGTGAACTAACCCTTTAAGATTTTCCAGTAAGCTGGATTTTAAGTAAGCTGAGGATTCCAGAGCATGTTGGGGCATGGTTCCACTGTATTCAAACGCACTGTAAGAAACCATCCCATCATGATGTTTTTTGACTGCCGTCGCTATGACTGTTCTTCCAGTTCTTAGATATTGTATAACAGCTTGTTGCTGTAGTTATATAATAAAGATGTCGTAGATTTTATTTCAGCTTTTGCCAAACCGAGCAACTGAATTAGACGAGTGTGAGTGCATGCATGGCCACATACACTCAACCAAATGCCCTCTTTCTAAGAGGCTGTTTACACTTCGTATTAAGATGCGTGAAGATATCAGATGACAAGTGGACGACTCTACATACAGGTGTGAAACGTTGTGACCACAAGTTCCACTTTCAACCATATTCAGAGGAATTCGAAAACGCATTCGACCAGATGTGTCCGAGAAGCCACAAGAGACCACCTACTCTCTGCCTATTGATCTAATGTAATGTACTGAGCACTAGGGGTGGGCGATAAGCCGGTAGAAATTTGTCAACCGGTAGAGATTTTGCTCTATCATCTCTATCGAGGTTACGTGCCCACGTCATGTTGCTGTGCGCTTGGTCACGAAACCTTAAAAGCTCTCATAACACACGCATTTCTGCATATCTCATGTTAATCTTGAGTACCTAAAGAGTAGTGTTACATCCTTCACATCTTCGAAGAATCTTTAGTTTTATCAGATTTATTAAAGACAGATCAGCTCCAGCGATTCTTTCCGAAAACGCAAATAAACATTCGTAAGGAGGAGTCACGAGCTGCGGGAGGAGCGAGTGATGAGGCAAGCTACACTGTATACAACACTGGATAACTTGTGATTAACTATATATTCGTGCCATTTACATTATATGCACTTACGTGCCAATTTCCAACATAACACAGAAGTCTTACTTACCGCATGCAACTCATGACCCGGTTGGGACTTTTCAACGAAATCTAGCATTAAACAAACACACACGCCAAACTCTGCTGCTACCCCGGACAAACAAATTTTATCCATTGTTTCCATAATGCTGGCTTTCTTGCATCCAAAAACACACTTCTTTTTTTTTTGTGTGCAGTTTTTGAGTGTTGGTATAAATCTAAGCTGTCGCTTGAAGTGAGTCCTCAGTTCTCGCTCTGCTTTTCTGGGGGTAGTGTCCATAAAAATAAATTATACGTAAGATGTACTTCGTATTTGAAAAAAACTTTCTGAACTTGTACAAATCCTGGCAAAGTGCGTTTGGCACAGAAAGACTTTGTAACACGTCCAACTGCTTTTTTGACACTTTGCCTATGTTTAGCACGAGGAAACCAACTCTTAAGCCGAAAATATACTAGGGACGTCCGTGTACATGCGCTGTCCGCATGACGCCATTTTCGTCATCAGGATGGTCTGTGGCCATCCGCGTGCTGCCAAAAATTTATATAGACCGCATTTGCACAAACACCATCGTCTTCTTTTATTTTTACTTCTTCCAAGAACAGAAAGCTGTGGACCATTTTTGTCACCTTTGATTCCTGGTCTTTGTTTTCTTGTTCTAAACTTTGTTTGCTATTTTTCTTGATTCCCACAATTTTTTAAATGTACAATAAATGTTGCGAATCTGCACTGCCCAGAAGACCTGGTAGAGTAATCATTTGAATAAGAAATAATTTGTATTGTGTACGTGTCGAACGCGCCGATTATATTTAGAAAGCTGTGCGGGCAAAGGATATATCCGGCCCTTTAAACTGATAAAAAGTCAGAATGCTTGAAATACCGTTAACCCCCCCCCCCATCGATTTTTAGATCTTACATGACATGAATTATATTGTTTTAGAATTGCCATCATTGTGAAATGCAAAATAACTAACCATTAAGTTTAAATGTACATGGAAAACACAAACAAGGAACTGTAATTTTACAGACAGGTAATTTACCATCATAACCACCATGTGGTCACTGGTTGTGTACTGTTATGTAAAGTATGGCAAAGAGTGTTTTGTACTGCTAGACGTGTACATGTGTTCCTGATTTTAAAGCAGATGTCAAGGCATAGACTCAGAACTTTAAACCTTTAGGGCTTTGTGCCTGATATGAGAGTTTTAAATATTTCCCGATCCTGCAAGTTCAGTGCTTATCTGAGCAGGTTTTATGGCCTTCACATGCCACGAAGAGTCAGAGCAATGCTTTGGCAGCTAGGCGAAAACATTTGGTAACTAATAATAAAGTTATAAATAATTGTAATTTTCACTTTAGTTAATAATTTTTTTTTGCGTTTGTAAAAAAATCACACTTGCTGCTAGGTTTTTGTCTGCTTGGAAAGAGAGTACGTCTTAACAAGTTTTTTTTTGTTTTGTTTTTTCTCTGTGTATTGTTTATTTGTGTAGTATGCTGGGTGTGTCTATACCTGTATGATTCCGTTGTTAGGGTTTCTGATAAGAATCTAGACTTTAGCACTTCCTTCTCATCGTGTCTCTGTCAGCGAATAACCAATTAATCCCTGGACCTACCTGCTATTCCCACCAACGGTCATGGATTTTTGTAGCATTGTAGTGTGGTCATAAGACCTTGGTGTTTTCATAGCAAGCACACACAGACCCCTGGGGCTGAATTTAGTTATTGGGAATGTCCAGATGTCCAAATTGTTTTTGAGCCAAGAATGGGGCAGAGTTTAAGAAGATATAGATGGTCAGGTTAGTATTTAAAGGATAATTCCGGTATTTAACACTTTGAGTCTCATTTCTGGTTTGTTTTGGATGAATTACAGTGATGGACACTGACATTTTGACAATGGGTCGTGTCTTGACTTTTTCACTCGTTTAGAAGCGTCTCTTGACTTCTTCAGAATGGAAGTCAATGACCATGCACAAATATGTCATTAAAACAACACTTAACGTTCATTTTCAAAACTGTGCTACTCACCGAGTGGTTCGTGGTGTTCGTTGATGATTAAAAACAAGTTGTGTAGCGAAATACAGTTTCTGTCGTGTTTTATTTGGCATTTTGTAAAATTCCATTGACTTCTCTTGGAAGACTCATTGCTCGCTAATGTATCATTCCGCTGCCGGGAAACAGAAAAGGGTCTGTTTACATGTGGTTGTAGTATTTTTGCTCGGTTTCTCTCAGAATAAATTTTTCCCATATTTGATGGCTCAGTGACCAGCTTTAGGTTTGAAGTTGAGCTCGATTGTGACTGTCTATACCCTAGACACTGAGCGTACTTGTATGGCAAAGTGGTTGTCGCCATCAAGTGGTCGGGAGTGTGCTAACGCTTCAGACACAAATATAGAGCGGAAGTATATACGCGGTTGTGAGGTATCTGAAAAAATAGTTCCACTATAGCAAATAACACGGATTGAAATCATAGATTGCGCCAATATATTTGTTTTTAATCATCAACGAACACCACAAACCACTCGGTGAGTAGCACAGTTTTGAAAATGAACGTTAAGTGTTGTTTTAATGACATGTTTGTGCATGGTCATTGACTTACATTCTGAAGCAGTCAAGAGACGCTTCTAAACAAGTCAAAAAGTCAAGACACGACCTATTGTCAAAATTTCTGTGTCCATCACTGTAGTTCATCCAAAACAAACCAGAAATGAGACTCAAAGTGTTAAATACCGGAATTATCCTTTAACTAAATGCTTAGATTCATTCGTCCTCAGAGCAGAGCTGTCTCAAGGCATCGTGGGTAAGGCCAAAGGTTAGGCAGGATGTGGAAATGCTGTACATATCTACATTGTTGCCCATTCTATTTTAGTCTCCTATTAAGTGTAATCTTTAGTTTCCTCTCTCTCCCTCTCTTTACTTTCCCACTCTTAGTTGGCAAAAGAGCAGGGAACTTTTGTGATCTCCTTTAGCAGCGCGTTTCTTCTAGAGACAACACCACACACATTGCAACTTTGTAAGTTATGTTCGGGTCAGTCTGACTAACAGATGTGGCCCAAGAAGAATAGGTCATTGGGACAAGACCGTAACCAATGAAAAGACACAGGTGCATGTTTTGATTGGATGTGCCTTGCCCTTCGACCAGCATTCTGTAATACCTTATCAACCAATCAGAGTGGAGTTAAAAGAACAGACAGTGACCTTGTCCAGCCAGCATGTAGATTAAGCTGAAGGGGGTGGCCTTGTCTAATCTGAGACAGAAGTGACCTCGCATCTGATGGTCATATCACATAAATTGATGTACATCAAAATAACAACTGCTCCTCTTGATCTCCTGTGTCCGACGTGCTTTAATTAATCCTCTGTCTGTCTGCAAAGGGTTAAATCTACAGGCGCTGAGCTGGACTGATACACAATGCCTTATATGGGATAAAGGGAGAGTGGGAGAAATGGAGCACAGCAGAAGGAGACAAAGTTTTTAAAGAGCAAGGGGGGTATAAAGACATCAAGATTGATTGCTTACAGCAGGATGGGGAGAGAAAATACAGCAAGCTCTGTAGGATAGTGGGATCTTGTAATCCAAACCTTCGCAAACCCCAGAGGAGCAAGAAATACATGGCCACAACAGAAGACATCTGTGTTTGTTTATTAAAAGTTTAATTAATCGTCTCCACAGCTTTCTGCATGTATGAGTTAGGCGGACGTACTGTATATGCCAGTGTTGTATAGTGTAGACTTCGACGTACGTGTGACATGTTTAAAGTATTGATTGTACAGTATGTCAGCCTCAGTATTTACATCAAAAGGTTCTTTGTAGTAAATCTAGTGATTTATAAAAGGTTATGAAAGGGCAAGAAAGAAATAGTGCTTTAAAAAAAACTTTGACTGAACGGTTCTTGGAGGAACTGAAAAATGGTTCTTCAATGGCATCATTGTGAAGTACCCTTATTTTTAATAGTGTAAAGTGCTTGTGAATTAGTTACTGACTCTCAAATGACAAATGCAAATCCCACCAAAACACCATGTTGTGCTAAATGGCTCATTTTCAGTCAAAGAGCAGTGCATTATGGGTCAGAAAGTTAAACCGTACCATTACAGAGATCTCACACTTGTGCACTGTTTACTTTTAGACTTGCAATTCTCTGTCTCTGGCTAATATTTGCCAGCATTGAGTTAGTGATAAGACTGTGTGCATGAGGATATCAAGAATTACATAGAGGGCGATAAAAAGACAGAGATGAGACAACTCTTTGAAAGATGAGTTTCGTAATTCACGGTTCACTGTAGTTTATAGTTGATGACTTTAGCTTAGACAAGCAGCAATATTAACCTGATATTTATTATGTGTTTAGATGTTTGAATAATCTACTAAGCCTGAAGGCAGAAATTTGGTCCACTTTTTACACATACGCACAGTGAAACCCCAGGTATGTTGTAGGTTGTGCAGGCGTGTATTGGAGAATGTAGGTATGTAGCCTATGAGATTATATTTATACTATTTATTCCATACATTCTGTGCTATAAACATTAGTTTTGCTTTTTTCAACATATTTTTGACTGCTTGGTGATAAATGGACAACAAAAATCCCATAGATTTAACCTACGCAGAGACCTACGCAATATTAGGGACTGGTTTCGTATAGGAGGTGGGCTTTTTGACTTATGACAGGAAGCAACCATCCAAAACACAGTGACATTCATTCATAACATCCTTGCATCACGGCAGTAATGTGTAGGGATGAGCACCGCTAGCGTAGCGTACTGTAAATGGAAAATCTAAAAGTCATCCTCGCCGTCTTTATTCTGAGCACTTGTTACAAACATTACTGTTTAAAGGGGTCATATTATGAATTTTTTTAAGATGTGAAAAATGTATTTGGTATTCCCAGAGTACATATGTGAAGTTTTAATTCAAAATATCCTACAGATAATTTATTATAACATGTTAAAATTGCCACTTTGTAAGTGTCTTTTTTGTTATTTAGTATTTCAATTGTTTTTTTCTCTTTCTCTCTGCACTAAATGGCATTACTGTGGCTGGATAGTGCAGATTAAGAGGCAGTATTATTGTAATTGGCCTTGCTACCTACGTCACCCAACAGGTAAAATCTGAACAACGTAATTTTTCACATGCTTGCAAAAAATTGTTTACCAAAACAAAGTTATTTGGGTCGTTATTATTTTACGTTTTCTAGGTTGATAGATTGTCAATAAGAATTAAATCGATAAAACTTAACGATTGTCAAATAAGCAAGCACACTACAGCCGGTAAAAAAAATGAAACGCGCGCGCAGATGTTAAACTAACCATGATTACAATGATGCTTGATGCCAAACATGGATCTGATAGGGTCTGAAACAGAAAATGCAAATACGGTTAGGATACTGAAAGCAAAGACCCTCTTTAGGAAAGCCTGCAAATAAGCATAGCAATGCTGCTATACACAGGGAAGCAGACCAGAAGCCATTTTTAAAGAACAGATTAAAATGTAATCTTAAATTCTGGCAAGAAACTGTAAAATGTAAACTGTAAATGTCGTTACACTCTGAACGCCCGCAACATATATCACTGATAATTATTTACTGGCTGAGGCGCTACACGCTAAACACTTTTGCAGGTTTTCTAATGGAAGGTTGAAACCTTCATAATATAAGCATCTTTGCTGAAAGTACGCCGCGGGTCTAAGCTGAGGTGACAACGGGAAAAGTGGCCAATGCCCATCATGTGCTTCTTGGATATAATTACTACAAACAGTGTATCAACATCTCTGAAAGCGAGGTGAACAACTAGAAAAATAACAATTGATGATAATGAAACTTTTATTTTGTCATGGACGCATGGACTTTCATGCGACAGTGCGGAATTTCCATATGAGGCAGAGTTATACTGTGTCTATTAGTCATTACGAGATAAAATTGATGATTTTTATCAAAACACCAACTTTATCGGTTAATTTTACAATCCCACTAGCATGTTATTTATACAAAATTTTTTTATTATTTTTTTATTTTATTTCGCGTGAGGAAGCTGGTGTTTTTACGCACCCTTTCATGCCCATTGGCTATATGCCACTGCTGTAAAGGCTTATTGCGGTTAACGATTATTCGTTTGATTGATCGTTAATTTAAGCGATCATCGAATATGGGAATAAATTGCATAAATTGACATCCCTAACATGTATTGAATCGTACAAAATTATGCGATTATTAGAAAAGTAATATTAATGAGACCTAACCCGCCATTAAACGCAGTTTCGCTGGGATGGGTGGAAGCAGATTGTACCAAAACGTACAACCATTCATTCTCTTTTCCAGTCTCTCTCTCTCTCTCTCTCTCTCTCTCTCTCTCTCTCTCTCTCTCTCTCTCTCTCTCTCTCTCTCTCTCTCTCTCTCTCTCTCTCTCTCTCTCTCTCTCTCTCTCTCTCTCTCTCTCTCTCTCTCTCTCTCTCTCTCTCTCTCTCTCTCTCTCTTTCTCTCTCTCTTTCTCTCTCTCTCGTTGGCAAATGAGCATGAGTGGGTGTGTATTTGGGGGGTAGTTGTTATAGTGATGAGGAGGTTTTTCTTGTATGTTGTTGTCATGGCAACTTCGGCCACTTGATATCCCCTTCACGTGAGGTTGAAGAACCCCATCTCATCATACACACTCGTCCGTTTGATCCCCCTCCCAACGCATCTGCGTATTACACCACCGTATTTGGCCACACACACGGTACTGAAAAATAAAATGCTGTGTAATATTTGTTTCAGGAATTTAGGTTCATATTGAAAAATGATGGTCAGATTCGAGACACATTAGGAGGACAAACATGTAATCTATGTGCTTATGTGTATTTGTCATAGAGCTGTTAGATATGATGAGCAGGAGCGATTATTAAGACCATAGTTCACTAGCAAGGGAGTGCATGAACGTAAGAAAGAGGTTAGTGCTAGTTTTACACCAAAGAGTTAATGGACTGATGGATTGTAACAGTGCAGTGAGAGAGGAGGGGATGTGCAGACCTGCAAGGCTGAGTTCCTGACAGTTGTGCGAGTGCACTCGGCTGTGATTGTGTACTACACACAAAACACAATCACCTCTCCTGAAACCGGTACTGCCTGTAGGACAGGCCTTTGACTGACCTTACCGAATATTTATCACACCCACACTGTTACCGTAGGCCACGTGTGAGATTTTGAGGCTGAATTTGATCATTAACATAGTCTGAGTTTTGTGTGTGTGTGTGTGTGTGTGTGTGTGTGTGTGTGTGTGTGTGTGTGTGTGTGTGTGTGTTTGTGTATTTTCAGTTGTGGTCTACAGCTCACAGTAAACACATGAGAATTTAAACCTTCATTAACTCTCTCACTCTGTCTCTTTTTCTCCTTGTAGCTCCTCCCCCCAGCAGATTTAACCGAAGAGTGTCGGGTGAGTTTCGTTTGACGTCATTGGACTAATCATGTGGTTTAAAGTGAATGTGTGCAAGTGTCAGATAAGTGCCCTGTCTTTCGTCATTTCCCCCTGTTGTTTGGTTTATAGTAATTTTGTCGCCACTCAGACTCTATTGCCCACTTTTTCTATTTTCCCCCATGCCCATTTCAATTATGTTACAGTAAATTTCCCCACTTTTAAAGTCCCTTTGTCAGCAGAGCCCCCCACGTGAATTGAAAAATCAAGATATACCACCTGTGAACTCGGATAAAGGTTAAAGTTTGTGTGTAACAAATTGTTTCAAACACCTGATTACGAAAAAACTTTATCCAGTCTTAGTTTCGTTCCCATTTCTCTCTGTTACTTTTTATGTCCTCTGTGTCATAAATTGCATGTTTGACAGCTTTATGGTCTGTGGTTTTATAAAGTTTAAAAATGTGTTTCTATACTAACACTTTACTAGTAACACTTTACAATAGTGTTATATTAGTAAAGATTAGTAAATGCGTTAACAAAAAAATTTTCAGCATTAATTGATCTTTGTTCATGTTAGTTAATGTCAATACAGTTACTTAAAGGAAAACACCACCGTTTTTCAATATTTTACTATGTTCTTACCTCAACTTAGATTAATTAATACATACCTGTCTTTTTTCAATGTGTGCACTTTTAATCTTTGTACAGCGCTTCTTGAATGTGTTAGCATTTAGCCTAGCTCCATTCATTGCTATGGCTCCAAACAAAAGTTTTATTTTGTGCCACCATACTTACTTGTGTAACTACTCATGTAACAGTATTTAAATAGGAAAAACATGGAAGTGTTTGGTGGCTTCCAAATTAATCCCTGTTTGGAACCTAAGGAATGAACGGGGCTAGGCTAAATGCTAACACATTCACGAGGTGCTGTACACAGAATAAATTTAAATTAATAAATTAAATTTTTTCTTCAACATCCTAAGGCCTGAGCTTTGGTTTGTCTTTTTATCAAATTTTTTTTAGCTATTTGGGGTTATGAAGAACCAATAAATATAAAGAACCAAATATTTTTCTTTGAACATGAAGCAGTGTAATTGTCCACATTTGTGTAAAAGAGGTTCAAGTTATACAGAATAAAGTATCATGGTGCCAACAACAAAAAAATGTCTTAATTCTTGCGAGGTTAAGTTAGTTCATGGTGCATTAACTATTGTTAACATTTTTGGTGTATTGATTTTAAAAATGTATAAAACATTTCAACATTTTTTGTGTATTCAAGTCTATTAATCTTCAATAATAATAATTGCAATTACAATATCAAGGTGAAACATAGACAATTATGATTTTTGTCATCATGCAGCCCAAACACATTCACATTGCGACATAATGCAATTCATCAACTGGGCTACATACTAAACTCTCTCTTGTACGCTCCTGTATGCACGGTTACATAAATCTGGCAGTACACGACTTGTACTGTATGCAGACCCTTGTGTAGGCATAAAAACTCAACTATACTTCTAGTTTCATGCATTAACTATTTATTAACAAATACAACCTCATTGGAAAGTGTTACCACTTTTTTAATGATTAAGTCAATAAATGTTATTTTTCTAAAATATTTTATCAGTATGTGCGGAGGCCTTTAATCCCGATGAAGATGAGGAAGACTCTGAGCCGAGAGTCGTGCATCCAAAAACAGATGAACAGCGTTGTAGATTACAAGAGGCCTGCAAGGACATACTGCTGTTCAAGGCCCTCGATCAGGTACAAGCTTGCACGTAGATATGAAGGGCTGTAAAGTCGTAAACACACTGTCGACATCCAGGTCGTATCAGTCAAACAGGTTTGGTGCAGTTTGATGGCTGATCACATTTGGCTTATTTGGCAGCCGCTTTTATCCAAAGCGACTTACAGTGCATTTAAGCTATACTTTTAATCAGAACATGTGTTCCCATGACCTTTGCCATTGCTAACACAATGCTCTACCAGTTATGCTACAGGAACATGTTCATTGTGGGGGTTTTTAAGCTGTTTGTAGGTAAACGCTGTAGTGCTATAAGAATATTGTTGTTTGTTTGAGCCGCTTGATGTGTACATCAAAACTTGTGGCAGGACTAGGTTTAATATACACATATTGAAAGTTTTAAACATATATGATATGTATATTAATAAAGACGGTGATTGTAAATTCATAAATGATAGATCAAACTGTCAAAGTTTTTTTGGCATTGTACTTTATAGACATCAGATACATTTCGCAAATCTGTCCTTTTTTCCTCTTTCTGTACAGGAGCAGTTTTCAGAGGTGCTGGACGCCATGTTTGAGGTACTTGTGCAGCCGCAGGAGCATGTCATTGACCAGGGAGACGATGGGGATAACTTTTATGTAATTGAGAGGTGTGTGTGTGTTTTAATAAAACGGGGTATTTGTAAAGGTGAAACATTTTTACAAATGATTTTTAGTTGTTTACATGTAAAGCTTTTGTGTTTTTGCAGGGGTGTGTATGATATTGTGGTAAAGAAAGACTGTGTGGGTCAGTATAATAATAAGGGCAGTTTTGGAGAATTGGCCCTCATGTACAACACTCCACGTGCTGCAACCATCATTGCTAAAGAGGAGGGAGCGCTGTGGGGACTGGTGAGTTTGTGAAAGAGCAAGACAACTTACTGCTGTACAACAGCACCACCATGTGGATATAAAGTTAAATCGCTGAATTACCACATTGTCACAGCCGAACTTCAGTTTGTATTTTACTTCGAACCAACATAAAATCTAAATATGAGTTTGAGAGAAGCATACATTCAGATCTTGGAATAGTTTTTCACTTGGACTTTCTATATGTGTGTTTCAGGACCGGGCAACTTTCCGTAGACTCATAGTGAAGAATAATGCGAAGAAGAGAAGGATGTATGAATGTTTCATCGAATCAATCCCTCTGCTCAAGTCACTAGAGGTAAAACAGAAAACATTTATTCATGTGATTGCTAGACAATGTGCGAACGAGTATCAGAACTTTACAGCTATATAGCCATGTTACTATTAAAGGGAAACTCATTTTTCAGCTCCCATTAGACCTTTTAGCATCGCGCTCAAAAATAACCAAAGAGTTTCCATATTTTTCATTCTGTAGTTACATCATGTACTAAGATTGACAGATTGACTTTGCTGCCGTAACATGGCTGCAGGAGGCGCAATGATATTACGCAGCACCTGAAAATACTTTCAATGGCAGGGGACTATTTTCAGGCACTGTGTAATATCATTGTACCTCCTGCAGCCACGATACGGCAGCAAAGTCCTTGATTATTACGCTGGAATGAGAGTATAGTTCATAGCCATATCTGCCTAGAAAACCGCAGCTTTTAATTTTCCGTCGGTCTTAGTACACGATGTAACTACAGAAGAGTCAAGTTTTAAATAGGATAAAAATTGAAACTTTTTGGTTATTTTTGAGCGCGATGCTAATGGTCTAATCCGATTCAATGGATTATGTTTAGCCTATGCTAAAAGTGGTACCGCCAGACCCAAAGATCGAAGATTCCAAAACGATAACAATCATATGTTTAACTCTAGGGGAGCTGGAAAATGAGCATATTTTCAAAAAAAGTGAAGTGTCCCTTTAAAGCAATAGTTCACTGAAAATGAAAATTCTGTCATTTGCTCACCCTCAAGTTGTTTCAAACCTATATACATTTTTTGTCCTACTGAACACAAAAGATATTTTGAATAATGTTTGTAACCAAATAAATCTGGGGCACCATTCACTTCCATGGTATTATTTTTTCCTACTGTAGAAGTCAATGGTGCCCCAAACACTTTTTTTCAAATATCTCCCTTTTAACAACTTTGCGGTGAACAATTGATGACAGAATCTTCTTTTTTTGTGAACTATCCCTTTAAGCACATTTTTTCAATGGAAAAAATGTCATTGTTGCATACTTTGACTGGCAATAAAATTAACAAATATCAACTTTTCTATTGTAGGTGTCAGAGAGGATGAAGATCGTCGATGTTTTGGGTGTGAAATCGTGTCATGATGGCGAGAGGATCATTATGCAGGTGACTTGTATATTAATATATACTCAATGGAAAGTTTTACATTAACTCTTTCCCTCTTTTTTTTTTTAAAAAAAAAGAGTTAAGTGTGTTTTTAGTATCCTAACACTTTGTTCACATAAAGTCATACAATTGTTAATGTGAAAACGTGATATTTATTGAGTGAATCTGTGGGAGGTACAGGTCTTAATATCCTCTGTTCAGAACTAAATATACAGGCACACACACTCACATACAGGTGTAATTATAGCACTTTAATAATCGAGCGGGCCTGCAGATAAGAGCTCTGACTGATGCTATTGTATCATTAATCATCATTATTATTGCTGCTTTACCAGGGCGATAAGGCTGATTGCTTTTACATTGTGGAGTCTGGAGAAGTGAAAATTATGATGAAGAGCAAAGTAAGTGATTTTATTGCTCCTTTTCCCTATCACCTCTTTTAAAGCTCACCTCTTTATCTGCTTTGTTTGTTAATGGTTAAGTGAAAATTGTTCAGATTTGTATTTACTATATATAGTGTGTTCATTCATTTGAAACTCTTATCTATATTCTGTCTCTCTCAGACAAAAGCAGACAGACAGGATAACGCTGAGGTTGAGATCGCTCGTTGCAGTAGAGGGCAGTATTTTGGAGAACTTGCTCTTGTCACCAATAAACCGCGAGCTGCCTCAGCCTACGCTATAGGGGATGTCAAATGCTTGGGTAAGTCTGTGCTTGACTATATATTTAGTCTATATACAATATGTGCCACGTTTTTGTTACGCGTGTAGTTTGATGTGCGTGGTCTTGTGTTCTAGTGATCGATGTACAAGCCTTCGAGCGTTTGTTTGGGCCCTGTAAAGAGATCATGAAGCGGAACATCGCCCACTATGAGGAGCAGCTGGTGGCTCTGTTTGGATCCAGCGTTGACCTGCGGGACTGAGACAGACTTGGCCGTGCCTTACACACACACACACACGCACACCCACAAAATACAACACAAGTTTATACACACTCAAAACATTTTGTAGGTACACATTCCTTTTTATGTGCACTCATACTCCAGCCAACACACACTTAAATCATACCTCACACACACATCTACTTTCATTGCGTCAGCTGCTCAGTATGAAACAAGCATTACCAACCTAACTGCTGTGACCCTGAACCAACCACAGCCTGGAGAGGACATGTATGCATACACACACCCACACACATTCACTTACACCAAAAATCCCCAGCCAAGGACTCAGCCTTCATCATGGTCACCTGCAGTCAAAACAAAGAAAAGTGATGCGATAAAGAAACAAAAATCTATGTTTAACGAGAAAAGTTGATATCTTTCAATAAAAAAATGCAAAAAAGTGCAAAAATTTTAAAGTTTTAGAGCATTTTATGGTAATGCAAAGCTTTGATAAACTCTTGTTTAAATATGACCCATTTCCTTCCCTGCTGTTGGTGCATAAAAGTATTTGCAGGTGGTATCCACAGTGACAGATTTTTCTCATTTAAACTCCACGTTGTATTGATTAATGTATTACTATTATTATCATCATCATCATCATTATTCTATATTATTTTCTTGAAGGTTGACTTTTTGTTACACCGCCCCCCCAAATTGGAGGATGCAAGGCAAAATATATTGCAGATTTTCCCTTTATTCTTTCTGAACGAGTCAGCCTGAAAAATAAATAAAGCAGACATTTTGGTAACCTGTGTGTGTGCGTGCAATGAAAGGTTTGGTCTGTATTTACATGAACAGTGCCATTTAAATGTCAGGAGTCAACTTGGTGTTTGTAAACCTTGAAGTGGAGGCACCATGAAAGTGTTTTAGAATGGAGTGTTCTTTTATTTTCATTTAGGATTGTAGTTGGTTATTGTTTGTTGGTTATCACCACTGAGAGTTGGCTAGTTACAGCATTTACTGATTGTTCTTTTAATAAACTTTGGATAAATCAGGGTGTCTGCATTTATTTGGAATGGGTGGTGTTTTTTTAGGGAAGGGCTTATTTAATATATTTATCTGATTGGATGAATTGTGAATGAAGGGTAGTACATTAAAAAATAAATACTGCAGTGTTTTTTATTACTAAACAAAACTGCTGACAAAAGTGGTGATGCACCAAGGATCTTTTTATACTATTTGGAGTTTATGTGAGGTAAAATGCGGTGATTGTATTGATTGGTCATCTATTAAAGCGTTAATAATGGTAAGTATTTATTACTATTTTCACAACCTAAATTAATTTAAACAAAAACCCTGCTAGAGTAAACTATCAAGATTTTTTGTCGCATAAAAAACATCCTGTGTGTAGATACACCTAATTTATTGGACATTATTTAATGTTTAAAATCAATAATTTCTTAAATACACTAAAACTATATAAAGTCAATTTTATGGTAAGTCGCCAGACAGCTATAGCATATTGACCTTTTTAGATAGAAGTGTTACAGAATTTTTAACCCAATTTTTTTTTTTTTACTTATTTTGACGTTGGCATCTAACCGCGAACATGGGGCAGTAAAGCGTAATGATAAATGCGGTTCAAATTTTGATTAGAAGAAGAGACAGCTCTCTCTGCTGTGCCTGCGTGAAATTCTACACCATGTATGTATCCATGATTACAACTCAAATTATGAACTAACAAATAGAAATGCATCTCTCACAAGCATTCAAATCGTTTTAACGTCTCATTGCTGTGGTTGTTAGTTTATCTGCGTACTTTTCTGAATTTGGTTTCCGGAGCTCGTGGTTCGTGTTGCTGCATGCTGTAAATGTATTTTGCAGATAAAACCAACGAAAATATTATAGCACACAATAACACATGCCCAGCCTTGTTTAGAAATGTTAAACCAACACCCTTTCCTTAGAAGGGCCAACTGTGGCGAATTAGTAGATGTGTTTGACTCCATGAGGCGCTGCGCAGTCTCTGCTATGGGAAGCCGATCGCCTCAAAAGAAGGACGAAACTGCGCCACTCGATTGATCCGCGCTGCGCGTACCAATTATATGCCCGGACCAATCAACAGACCCGCGCGACTGTCTGGATAGCGCAGAGATGAGTTGTTTACTTGCGCCACCCGATGGATAGCGCAGCGCGGACCAATTTGGACAGCGCTGCTCAGACCACAAACCTGCGCGACCAACTGGAGTAATTTACCCACAATTCTCTGCTAGTGGGACAAAACAGTGCCCTGCTGAAAAAACAGTAACACCATTACAGAAAATTCTAATGTTTTCCATTAAAATACCAACAGGAACCAGCTATAGCTTTTACCATTAAACCACTACACTGTAACGTTAGTGTGTTTTGGGCCATATTCCATTAGAACCAATAACATTCCCAATAAAACCAATAGAATTTCTGTGATGGTGTCTATTGGTTTTTAGCAGAGTGTTAGTGCTGTCAAAATATTATTACATATTAAAGATATATATGCTTTGACGTCATCCGCCTGTCGGTTCTTGCGGCGGCGCATAAAGTTGAACAAGACTATTTACTTATCCTCAAAAAAGAGAGAGACACATGGCATGAAAGGTAAGAACATTTTAGCTCCAAAAACAGTTTTTTCCTTTCAAAGTAAAATTTCTATGAGTACAAACTATTCTGAACAATTATAGATAGGTTTGAAAATATTTCACACATGTTTTAGTGCTTTAGCAAGCTACACAATTGAGTCTATACAGTTAGCATAATGTAAGCTCTTAACTGCTGGATCATGCTAATTGTTCAGACTTGTAGGTCTGGGGTGATTTGTGCCAAAGGGCCTGGGTTTAGTTGTGCCAGAGGTGATGTGCTCAAGAAACTACCCACACCCCAAAAACTTGGTGGTACAGCCATAAGACAGAATAAGTTTATATTCCCCTGCAGTATTGATCCAGACCACCTAGACCTACATACTCACAGGGGATAATCTGGAGAAGTGAGGAGATGGACATGCCTCATCAGTGTTTGGCTTAGGCCTATGCCATTTGTTTCATTTAGCTAACATTGATTTCAGTTTTGAGTTTGCACTATGTTATTAAAGAGAAGTTTTATTAAGTTTTTAAGTGGCCAAGTCACAATAGGATGTTTAGAAATTAGTCTAGTCACTTTATTCTTATATATTTCACTATTGACAGACAGCGTTCTGTGTATGTCAACAGGCATACAATTGCCTGCAATTATTCAGAAATATCATATTGTGTATTTAAGTTGTGTTTTCCCAAAAACTACAGAATATGACTTATTCCAACAGTTTAATAGAGTGATAATATCTAAATAAACCTTAATTGAGTAATTGTGTATTGAATTTGTCTTGCTTGAATATAGCATTACAGTTTATAACATAAAAATGTTCTGTTTTACTTCAGAAATCACCGGCACAATTTACCCCAACTTATTTTCCCTAAAGGCACAACTTACCCTGCACCAGGGGCAAGTTGTGCTACAAGACTACTTCTTCCCCAAAAGCTATATTTCTGAAACAATTTATTTCAGATCTAAAGTTATTGTTCTCAGGGATGCACAACATCCTGAAATTTATGTATATCCTTTAGTTGAAGGCATTACTGTCGTGGCCTCACTTTGAAGTCACTTTGAGTAAAAACTGGCACAACTCACCCCACTCTCCCCTAACTGTTTTCTTTATTTCACATATATCTTTAAAGATGTTTGTTTAACTTTTTGATTCAGTTCTATATGATCTGTTGGTTGTTGTATTTTATTCCAACGTTAGTGTTAAAAAACTGAAACATGAAGAGCTTCGACCAGTGTTGTTTACGACTTGCAAAATGGTCTATATCGCAGTGCTTGGTTGTTGGTAACAGTTGCGATATTAGCAATATGGATTGCGCTATCCATCGGGTGGCGCAAGGAAACTACTCATCTCTGCGCTATCCAGACAGTCGCGGCTCTGTCCATAGGGCCGCGCATATAATTGGTCAGCGCAGTGACGCAGTTTTGTCCTTCTTTTGATGAGATAGGCTTCCCATAGTTTTCGAATTGTTATCGCGGTACGATGTGCTTCACCGGTGCTGTATGGCTCTTAAAACGGTTCTTCTACGATTACGAGCAAAGAACCACTTTTGGTGCTTTATAGCACCGTTTGTTTTTAGAGTGTAGGGGCATTGCACAAGATCTTGGGCCCTATGCATAGGCAATCTTGATGGGCCCCCATGCCCCACCCTCATAATATATTCCAGACTTTTTAAGGGCCCTCTCTTCCCTTGGGGCCCTGGTAATCAGTACTGGTTTTACCCCCAGTCTGACGCCCCTGCTTGTGCCTGCTTGTGCTTCAATGCTGTGAAAAATGATCTTTTTTACTCATACTGTATTTAACTATATGTTTGAGATTAAATTGACTTTTTATGAATCTAACATTTGGCTTTGAAAATGACGTGGATGTCTTGTTGTTCACTGACCTGCTGTGTGTTGGAAATAACAGACTGCTATTGTGTCATATTGTGTCACAAGTGTTTTGAGGATACTGCTTGCAGACTGTTTTTGAAATCCATTTCTGCATCCTGCACTGCTGACTTCTGGAATTGGACGGCGGACTTTTTATGCTTGTTTAAATGCAATATCACTGTACTTTTATAAGCAAATTTTTCCATGTTTTCAAGTGACTACACAACTTTTTAGCTGTCCAGTCATGTGGTATTTAAAGCAAAACTGATTGATCTTTGTTGACTCCTGCCCTTGGCATGTGTACAGGTGTGATGGTGATGCCAGCAGCGCAGTTGTTCGATTTGAACCCCTTCATGAGCGCTGGGACTTGGTGGAAGTGTGTGCAAAGCTACTAAATGCCCAGTGGCAACGCAGCATGGAAGAGCGAATACACCTTCTCCGCCAATCGAGTCACAACTATCCTGTGTGTCTCCTCCTACTTAAAGGGAAGAGGGGGAGTCAAGATGAGAAGCTAATCGGCCACACTCGTTTGTTACGCGTACCGGAAAGCCGTAGCATGTTGCTGGAGGCTGTTGTGGTGTGTAGCACCCTACGGGGGATGGGATACGGGCGTGTCCTGATGGAAGGTGTAGAACGATATGCCAGGGGGCGGGGCTGCACCCGATTGTGCCTGAGTACCCATTATAAGCAACACTTCTACGCTCATCTGGGGTTTGTGCTGTCCAAGCCGGTCCTAAGCGTTGGATCACTGGCCTCCTCCATGCCTAAAGAGATGCTACAGAAGTTCTGTAGGACAGGAGAGAATGAGGAGAAAGAAGAGAAGGAGCAAGAGAGGAAGAGTGCTAAAGTTTCCTGGAAGTCATTACGCATTTGTACACCACCACCACCACCTCCTCTCCCTAAAATCTTCTGTCCTCCTCCACCCCCACTTCCTCCTAACTCCACTTCTTCTCCTCCACCACCTCCGTCTCTTTCTCCCACGTTTGTTAACCAGACTCTGGAACAAACGCCATACACAGACAACATAGGTCTGCCCATCTTCTGGATGCACAAGGACATTTGAGACTGATACACGTACCTTAAAAACAAAATTATTATTGGGGGATACACAAACAGTGTTTAATGGAAGATTGAATTTGCACTATATCGGACGTTTGATGTTTTCATGAGCTTCAATACCACAATGTATGGTTATACACAGTAAAAAAATAAAGTATGAGACTATGCACTAAAAATATAGGACACCAAGGCACTCTTCTTAATAATAAAACTGATTAATAAAGGTGCTAGTTCATAATGGAACTTAAAATATACCTATATGTATATATAATATAAAATGCGGTTTTATTATTAAGAAGAGTGCCTTGGTGTCCTATTGTTGTTTTTGATATTTTGCTTATTTACCAAAAAGCACCTTTGATTTATATACACTTTTTTGACATTCTGGATACTGTTTTGAACGCCATAGCCCACCAGCCCCTTCTTTGTGGGTGATTGTTTTTGCACTGAAAATATACTTGAATACCAACAAGTACCAATTAAATGTATAGTTCTACGTAATTTATCCCTTAGTGCACTTGAAAAAAGTATACTTAAACAAGTAATAGATTTTAATATGAATGGTATCTGAAAATAGCACAGTTGAGTACACTTAGATGTTCTTGGGGTGGTTTCCCCCAGACAGGGCTGAGGCCTAGTCCCAGACTACTTTAAAGCAACACTATGTATTTTCCATGTAAAAATGACTTACAGCTCCCCCATGTGGTTGAAAAGCGCAACAGTGCCTGGTATCAGACACTCTTCTGCAGGCAGGGGGAGGGGCGGGGCTGTGTTTCCTACCCTCCACCGCCACTTTCAGAGTGTGCTTGTAGCAGCTAGGAGGCTGCTCAGGTTGCAGCAACATTACAATTTGTCCAGTTAAAAGTTGTTCTATCACTGAAATAATTTTAGAGAAATTACTTAAAGGTAAAAAAACTACATAGTGTTGCTTTAAATGTTAGTATTGTCTTGATCGAAAACAACTTGCTCTGAAATCTTAAAATATATCTGTGCCAGTGTTGTGTCTCAAGATGCACACCAGTAATGTTTATTTATAAATTATGCTTTTAAAAATGACTTAAATATCCGCATTTAACTAAGGCCTAGTCCCTGTCTAGGAAACCACCCCCTTAAGTTTATCTTAAGAAGCACTAAATACAATTTTTTTTGTATTAAGTATAAAATTAGTGCATGAAAATAGTATATTTACTAAGCATATTTTTATTAATAAAGTGTTCTTTTATTTTCATTTAGGATTGAAGTTAGTTATTGTTTGTTGGTTATCACCACTGAGAGTTGGCTAGTTATAGCATTTACTGATTGTTCTTTTAATAAACTTTGGATAAATCAGTAAATCAGAGTGTCTGCATTTATTTGGAATGGGTGTTTTTTTTAGGGAAGGGCTTAATATATTTATCTGATTGGGTGATTGTGATCGTAAGGGGTAGTACATAAAAATACTGCAGTGTTTTGTTTTTTAACAAAACTGCTGACAAAAGTGGTGATGCACAAAGGACCTCTTTACTATTTGGAGTGTAAGGAGATAACTATGTGAGGTAAAATGCAGTGGTATTGTTTGGTCATCTATTAAAGGGTTAATAATGGTAAGTGTTTATTATTATTCCTTTTCACAACCTAAATAAATTTGAACAAAGAACCCTGCTAGAGTAAACTAAAGATTTTTTGTCACATAAAAACCATCATGTGTGTAGATACACTGAATTCATTTGTTGGACATAATGTTTAAAAATTAATGTTTTGAATAATTTCTTAAATACGCTAAAACTATATAAAGTCAATTTTATGGTAAATCTCCAGACAGCTACAGCATCTTGACCTTTTTAGATAGAAGTGTTACAGAAGTTTGTAAGAAAATGTTAAACTTATTTTGACCACTGGCGTCTTTAGCATTGGATAGAACTGAACGCGTGCAATAGGGGGCAGTAAAGCGCCTCACAATGATAAATGCGGTTCACAATCCTACTAGAAGAAGAGACAGCTCTCTCTGCTGTGTCTGCGTGAAATTTAACACCATGTAGGTATCAATGATTACAACTTATTTTTAACTCACATATAGAAATGCACGTGTCTCTCAAAAGCATCCAAATCGGTTTAACCCCTCATTGCTGTGGTTGTTAGTTTATCTGCATACTTTTCTGAATTTGGTTTCCGGATTGTTTGTGTGTCGTGGTGTGTTCGTGTTGCTGCATGCTGTAAATGTATTTCGCAGATACACGCCAATCTTATAGCACATAATAGCACATGCGTGTCTGGTATGTTTAGAAATGTTAAATCAACACCCTTTCGTTAGTCAGGCGGACTGTGGCGAATGAATCGGTGTGTTCGACTTCATGGGGCGCTGCGCAGACCCTGCATCAAAGTACCGCGAGAGCATAGCTTTCGAATCGTTATCGCGGTACTTTGATGTCATACGCCGATTGGCCTGCGCAGCACTGTACAAAGTCGAACACATCATGTAAGTATTGCTCCAACACTCGAGATGAATATATATTTATTTTTCTCTGTGTTTGGCTGTCCATCCATCAGCATATAACATGAATCATATAATCATTGACCAGAAACCATATAAGCAGCACAATCTTGTACTGTGCCTTAAAACTTAAGTAAACCCACAAACTTCTCGTCAGCATTCACACTTGTCAAACACAAAAAACTGTTAAAAGCAGTTTCCTTTCATTGGTGACTTAGAACCACCCTCACTAATACAAGAAAGCTCACTTAACTGATCCCAGGTCAGTGTTCGTGTGTCTTTTTACAATCATTATTCTTATACTTAAGCAGCTGTTTCCTGATTTTAACCCTCAGTTGCATGAGGGTCAGTTTTGAAACTGTTAACTGGCATTTCTGTCTCTCTGAACTCCGCAGGTGAGGCTGGTTATTTATTTAATTTATCACACACTTGCTTGTGTTTACACACTGTGTTACTTGAGTAGATTTGTGTTTTTTTTTTTTTTATCGTGAATGTTTATTTAACATTGTGCATTTGAAACAGAACTTTGAAGGGTCTTGCGCGGTTCTTACACTTAATCGTATTTATGTTTATACGTGTAAGATGGTTTGAAGTAATATGACGTGACACCTATTTTTGTGTGCATCTACCTGCACACAAAGCTGATTGTAACCATTGACTTCCATAGTAGGAAAACAAATATTATCAAAGTATTGTGATAAATGATGAAAAAGATCAATTGTGGTAAGCAAAAAGTTGACGATACCCATTGAGTTCCTTTTTATTAGTTTTTCCTGCTATGGAAGTCAATGGTTAAAATCAGCTGTGTGTTTACCATCATTTATCAAAACATCTTCTTTTGTGTTCATCAGAAAAAAGAAATTCATACAGATTTAGATCAACATGAGAATGAGAAAATGATGACAGAGTTTTCATTTTTGGGTCAACTCTCCCTTTAAAAAAGTTATCGGGTCATTTATATTGCTTTTAATTTCGAGATGTCATCAGTTGTTTTTTGCTATATGAAATTTTATATTAATAGAAGCCGAGGTATCACACATTTAAAAAACCCAACAGCCACACATTCACACCACAGTTTCCTCTGATACACGTCATGAGAAAGAATGTGCTAATGTATTTTATATGGGGGCATATAGTGTGAGACTAAAATGCATGTTTAAGTTGCCTTAATTTAAAAACATCTCGTATTGACCTATCTTAACATATATCAGTGCCGTTGTTTTGTCTCAAGATGCACGCCAGTATTAATTTTTTGTCAAGTATGTTTGAAAAACTACTTAAATGTCCTACTAAAACTAAGGTCTAGTCCTGGATTAATATAAACTCTGTCTCCGCCCAATGGTGTTTGAAAAAAAGTCTAGTACCTACGAAAGGAACTGTTGCAATTGATCTTGCTTGTGCCTGCTTGTGCTTTAATGCTGTGAAAAAAAAACGATCACACTGTGTATTTAACTATATGTTTGAGATTAAATTGCCTTTTTATGAATCTAACATTTGCCTTTGAAAATGACGTGGATGTCTTGATGATCACTGACCTGCTGTGTTTTGGAAATAACAGACAGCTATTGTGTCATATTGTGTCACAATTGTTTGAGGATACTGCTTGCAGACTGTTTTTGAAATCCATTTCTGCATCCTGCACTGCTGACTGCTGGAGTTGGACGGGCGGACTATGTGCATGTTAAAATGCAATATCACTGTACATTTTTTTTCCAGCAAGTTTTCAAGTAACTACACAACTTTTTAGCTGTCCAGTCATGTGGTATCTAAAGCAAAACTGAGTGATCTCTGTTGACTCCTGCCCTTGGCGTGTGTACAGGTGTGATGGTGATGCCAGCAGCGCAGTTGTTCGAATTGAACCCCTTCATGAGCGCTGGGACTTGGTGGAAGTGTGCTCAGAGCTTTTAAATGTCCAGTGGAAACGCAGCACGGGAGCTCGAATTCACTCCCTCCGCCAATCGAGTCACAACTATCCTGTGTGTCTCCTCCTACTAAATGGGAAGAGGGGGAGTCAAGATGAGAAACTAATCGGCCACGCCCGTTTGTCCCGCGTACTGGGAAGTCGTAGCCTGTTCGTGGAGTCTGTTGTGGTGTGTAGCACCCTACGGGGGATGGGATACGGGCGTGTCCTGATGGAAGGTGTAGAACGATATGCCAGGGGGCGGGGCTGCACCCGATTGTGCCTAACTACCCACGATATGCAACACTTCTACGCTCATCTGGGGTTTGTGCTGTCTAAACCGGTCCAAAGTGTTGGAACACTGGCATCCTTCATGCCTGAGGAGATGCTACACAAGTTCTGTAGGACAGGAGAGAATGAGGAGAAAGAAGAGGAGGAGCAAGAGAGGAAGAGTGCTAAAGTGTCCTCGAAGTCATTAAGCAATTGTACACCACCACCACCACCTCCTCTTCCTACAATCTTCTGTCCTCCTCCACCCCCACTTCCTCCTAACTCCACTTCTTCTCCTCCACCACCTCCGTCTCTTCCTCCCATGTCTTGGACTCCAGTTAACCAGACTCTGGAACAAACGCCATACACGGACAACAGAGGTCTGCCCATCTTCTGGATGCACAAGGACATTTGAGACTGATAGACATACCTTAAAAACAGAATTATTCAGGGATGCACAAACAGTGTTTAATGGACAAGAAAGATCCCATAAACCTGCTCGTCAAGACTCCACTCCACATACTGTACTGTGACAATCTTAATACCAACGTGCCTTAATATTAAAGTTTACTTGTATTTATTTAGTTTTTATTTTAAAGTCATTGAAAAGGATTTTCAGAGAATAAAAACTTTCGTTCGATAGTGTTCGTTCTCATCATTTTTGAATTTGCAGTATATCGGACGTTTAATGTTTTCATGAGCTCCTTCAGTACCACAATGTATGGTTATGCAAAGGTAAAAATAAAGTATAAAACTAAGCACAAAAAAAATACTTGAATACCAGCAAGTACTAATTAAATGTATAGTTCTACGTCATTTAGTGCACTTGAAAAAAGTATGCTAAAACAAGTAATAGATTTAAATATGAACGGTATCTGAAATGTTCTTGGGGAGGTTTCCCAGACAGGCCTCAAGCTTAGTCCCAGACTACCTTAGATGTTCTTGGGGCGGCTTTCCGAAAACAACTTGCTCTGACATCTCTTAAAATATATCAGTGTGAGTGTAGTGTCTCTAGAAGCAGGTTTATTTTTAAATTATGCTTTTAAAAATGATTTAAATATCCCAATTTAACTAAGGCCTAGTCCCTGTCCAGGAAACCATCCCCTTAAGATTATCTTTAGAAGTACTAAATTCAATTTTTGGATATTAAGTATAAAATTAGTGCATGAAATTAGTATATTTACTTAGCATATTTTAAAGGGACACAAGGCAGCATTTTTATGTTAAAGCTCACGTAACACACGCTGTTTCTGCATTTCTGATATTAATCTGGAGTACCTATGGAGTAGTATGACATCCTTTATATCTCTGAAGAGTCTTTAGTTTAATCAGATTTAAAGAAGAAAGATTAGCTTTACCGAATCTTTCCGATAACGTACGAAAAAATGAAGAAGGAGGAGTTATAACACGGGAGGAGCGAGTACGAGTCATGCAACACTATACAACACTGTTTTAACTTATGATTCACTACATGTTCGTGTCATTTATATAATATACACGCGCCTATTTCCAACATAAGACAGAAGTCTTACTTACCACGTGTAACTCGTCATCAAACACACACGCAAAACTCCGCTGCTAATCCGGATAATAAACTATATCCATTGTTTCCATAAGGCTGGATGTCTTCTCCTTACATCCAAAAACACACTTCTTGTTGTGCCATTGTTGACTTTTGAAATTAAACAAAGCTGAGTGGCGTAATAAGCTGTTAGCAAGCTCTAGCGTCTCCCGCTGACTGACGGCTGGGCGGGGTTTTCCGGGTGAAGTTTTCCGGCGGAAGCCCATATAAAGAAGTGATACGTATCGAAAACCCCTGAAACTTCAGTTAGAACCGTAATCGAAAAAAATTAGCCGAAACTTGTACGAACCCTGGCGAAGTGCATTCGGCACAGAAATACTCTGAAACACGCCCAACTGCATTTTTGACACTTTGCCTACGTTTAGCATGAGGAAACAACTCTATAACTGTGTTAATAAGTCAGAATGCTTGAAATACCATTAAACCCCCCCTTTAATAAATCATCTTCGTAAGTCGGTATATGGTTAAATGACTCATTACATGACGAATGAAGACTCTCTCGCCCGCCCCTACCATCTGTAGGAAGAATACCCCACTTGCAAGTTCGCTGTATCCGACCCGGTGTCCTTCAGTCTCGTATAGTCTTAGATATAGAACGCATTCACTCCCAGACACTAGGGGGAGCTAGTAGAGAAATAATACTCAGACTTGCCTTGTGTGCCTTTAATTAATAAAGTGTATTTTAGTGCACTTTTACATTACCAGGGCAAACATTATATAAAAAATGGTGCTATACAGCACCAAAAGTGGTTCTTTGCTTGTAATCATAGAAGAACCGATTTTAGTGCCATATAGCACCTGTGTAGAACCACATAGTGCCATGTAGAACCATATTTGGTGCTATATGGCCCCCATATGGTTCTACACAGGTGCTTCACCGGTGCTATATGGCACTAAAAACGGTTCTTCTATGATTACAAGCAAAGAACCACTTTAAGTGCTATATAGCACCATTTTTTTTAGAGTTTATATTATATAATGTTTGCCCTGGTAATGTAAAAGTGTACTAATGATGGGTTGTTTTAACCCAATGTTGGGTCAAATAGAAACATTTTCTGGGTTAATTTTAAATGGAAAATAAATTCATTGAAAATAACCCAGCATTTTTTTGTGTATATATCTACAAAAGCGTATGGTGATTTACATTGTGCTAATCTTAAACACTTGGGGCGGCTTCTTAGACAGGGTTTAGATTAATTCAGGACTACGCCTTTATTATATTAGGGGGTGGTTTTCCGAACAGGGATTATCTTAAACCAGAACTAGGCCTTAGTTTAATTAGGAAATATAACCAGTTTTAACAAACATGCCTTACTAAAAACATTACTTGTGTGCATTTTGAGGCAAAACAAAGGGCCTTGATGTATATTAAGATATGTCAGTGCAAGTTGTTTTTTAGTTTAGACAGCTCTTACAGCTAGTTTAATCACTGTCCGGGAAACCGCCCCTAGGACATTTAAAGGGGACATTTCACAAGGCTTTTTATAAAAAAGTCCCCAGAGTACATGTGTGAAGTTCTAGCTCAAAATACCCCATAGATAATTTATTATAGCATGTTTAAAATTGCAGAGTTGAAGGTGTGAGCAAATATGTGTCTCTTTAAATGCAAATTAGTTTATCTCTGCACTAAATGGCAGTGTCATGGTTTGAAAGTGCAGATTAGGGGCGGTCTTATCCCCATCTGACATCACAAGGGGAGCCAAATTTCACTGACCTATTTTTTCACATGCTTGCAAAGAATGGTTTACCAAAACTTGGGCTGCTTCCACATACCCACACTTGTAGTCTTTACACTTGACCACTTAACTCTTAACTACTAACATGATGTATATCCTGTGTTTGGACCAAGTGTTTTAGTCGGTGTGAAGATCTCAAGCGTGTATGTAGAATTATTCACACGATTGGGCACACTTAGCAAGTGTAAAAATGTCAATCCAGGCAATGGCAGCAATTTGCACCAAAATGTGTTCGTTTTTTATTCAGGCTACTTAAAATATATATTTTAAAGTTTTTCTTTAAATCAAATGAGCACATAATCACTCATGAAATGAACATTTGCTGAACTTAAATATTATTATCACTTCATTATCAACTTTCAGAAGCAGAATTCTTTGCACTGTAAAAAACCTCTTCATTTTGTGCATGCAGCTTTATTAAAGTTTGTTTATATAGTAGTCCCTGAATAAACGACACAATTAATGTCGTTTCTAATTATGTGATAAAAGCATTTACAGATATTTTACAAAATACATGCTGGCACCAATGAAATGTGCAACACTTTCGTTTTACTACAAATTCAAGGCTAAGCGTATCCCATCATGCATCATGTTTTGGATGTAAATCCAAACCTCGCGAGATGCCCCAGAAACTTTTATTATAAGTTAATAAATGGATATTACTACTTATATATGAGATAGTGTGGGTTAAGGGCACTGCACTTTGCCACTTTTAAGACATGGGACAGTCTTGCCCACTTACTTCCTGTCGGGTGCACGCACTCTCCAGTGGCCAAGACCGCAAGTGTGGGTATTTGGATGCAGCCTAAGTTATTGGGTTGTTCGTTTTCACATTTTCTAGGTTGATAGAAGCACTGTGGACCCAATTATAGCACTTAAACATGGAAAAAGTCAGATTTTCATGATATGTCCCCTTTAAGTAGTTTTAAAAACAAACCTTACAAAAAACAATGCAGGTGTGCATCTTGAGACAAAACAACGGCACTGATATATGTTTAGATAGGTCGGTAAAATGTGTTTTATAAATTTAGGCAACTCAGACATTCATTGTAGTCTGGGACTACTGTCCAGGAAACTTCACCTTAATTGTTCAGTAACTACATAAATCTGTTTTTAGATTATTACTGCAGGATATATGATTAACAAACAAGTCTGTGTGTATTTTTTTAGGCATGCTTTTTGGATTCTGTATACGCCGTGGCATCCTCACCTTAGCGCTCTCACTCCTTTTATCCCCCAGCAACCCTTCTGAAAACACGGTGAAGGGGGCTGAATCTGTAATCCGTAGGAATGACTTTTCAGTCATCTGGAATATGCCTACAGCTCGATGCCAGCGTCGATACGACGTCTCTCTGCCACTGCACCAGTACAACATCATACATAACTCTGAGCAGAGATTTCTGGGTATGAACATGAGCATATTTTACCAGCGACGTTTGGGCCTCTACCCCTACATAAACCGTAAAGGGTCAAAGGTTAACGGTGGGGTACCTCAGCGAGGAAACCTAAAGTCTCATCTTATTTTGGCTGAGGCGCAGATTACTGAAGTCTTCAAACGGACATTCAGCGGGTTAGCTGTTCTAGATTGGGAAGCGTGGGCACCCATATGGATGTGGAACTTTGGAAACCGAATGGAATATCGGAAACTTTCAAAGCAGCTCGTCAGATGGAGCCATCCAGAGATGTTAGCGGAGGAAGTGACATCAGAGGCAAAGAAAGAGTTTGAGACAGCTGCAACTGCATTTATGGCAGAGACTCTGCATCTTGGTGTTCACCTCTGCCCTGAGGGATTATGGGGGTTTTACGCATTTCCTAGTTGCTACAACAACCGTGGCCAAGGAGAGAGCGGCTACACGGGGCAGTGCCACAATGGCACTGAGAAGATGAATGACAGACTGGCGAAACTATGGCAAGAGTCCACCGCCCTGTATCCAAGCATTTATTTGTTGGGTAAGCTAGCTGGGCACAAAGATGCTCAACTCATGGTGAGACACCGTGTGTTAGAGGCCCTTCGTGTGGCATCCCATCATTCACCTGGCAGTAAAGCACTTCCTGTGTTTCCTTATGCCAGAGTGGCGTTCATACACACACTGGCGTTCCTGAATAAGGTACACACACACACATACAAGTGGAACATACTAGCTTACATTAGTGATGCACCATAAAGCAATCACTATTACTTGAGTAGTATGTGTGCCTATGTTTTTGCAGACAGATCTGGAGCATACACTAGGTGAGAGCGCTGCTTTAGGTGCATCTGGAGTTGTCTTATGGGGTGAGCTGAGTTTTGCCAAGTCAAAGGTCAGTGTGTGTGGATTCGTGGGCTCATCTTACCTTCTATGTTTTGACCTATTGCTTTATCAGCAACTCTGAGTTTAGATGTCTGCAGTACACTCAATTAAAATGTGACTAACTAATGCAGTATGCTTCTTTTTCTCCAGAGGCAATGTACCCTCCTGCGCAACTACCTACAGTCAGTATTAGGGGATTATGTTGCCGCCCTTCAGGCTGCTGTGAGGAGCTGCAGCAATAGACTGTGTAATGCCAATGGACGATGTACCCGGCGTGACCCTCACTCGGGTTACATGATACCTCTCCTCCATGACAATTACAAAGCTGATTTTCTCAGCGACATGAGAAGAAAATTCAAGTGCGTGTGTTATGAAGGATGGAGTGGAGGGAAGTGTAAAAAACAAGAGTGAGCAAATGCATTTTTTCACTCTCATGTTGTTTCAAACCTGTATACATTTATTTTTACTGATGAACACGAAGGAAGGTATTTTGAGGAACGTTTGTAACCAAACCAATCATGAGCCCCATTCACTTCCATAGTAGGAAAAAATAATACTATGAAAGTGAATGGGGCTCATGATCGGTTTGGTTTCAAACATTCCTCAAATATCTTCTTGTGTTCATCAAAATAAAGAAACGTAGACAGGTTTGTAACAACATGAGGGTGCATAAATGATGACAGTTCACCTAAAAATGAAAACTACCCATTGCTGGGTTGTTTTAACCCAACTTCTGGGTTAATTATACCCTATGGGTGCATAAAAACAACCCAACCTTGGGTCATTTTTAACCCAGCATGTGTTCTGTCCAATATTTACCCATTATGGGTCAAAAATAACCCAGCCATTTTAGAGTGAACCCTTAAGTTGTTTCAAACCTTTACAAAATTCAATGTTCTGCGGAACACACACAAGAAAAATGTTGTGAAATGTTCGTAGCCAGTTTCAGCACCACTGACTTCTTCAGTTCCTTACTATGGAAGTGAATGGTGCTTCCTGCTTGATTACAAATATCTTCATTTGTATTCAGCAGAACAAAGAAATGTATACAAGTTTGTAAAAAGTAAATAATGACAGAATTTTCCATTTTGGGTGAACTATCCCTTTAAATAGCTATTGGGTGGTATTTGACAATAGCAAGTAGCCTGCACGGCCTGTGTGATGGAAAATAAAAAAATCTGATAAAAGATAAACACACAATGTTTTTATTTGAAATAATGTGTACCAATGAATTGTTCACAGTAAGACTAATACATTAAAAATGAAATGGTTTAATTGAAGTGCATTAAAAAAAAACAGAATTAGCATGTAAGCATGTTGTCATTTATATTTTTTCAATTTTATAATTCAATAATTTGTTTATTCTCTTTGTTTAAATTTTTTGACATTATCATGCTCCTTATAATAATATACACATATATACAATTTCATTCAATAGTCCTCGCATGTGAAATATTTATCTTGTACCTTGCAAAGGAGAATGATGTCTCAAACTTCCTAACTATGAGATATTTTAGTTCGTTTTAGCCATTGCAGTGTATAAGGGCAGCATCTACATTGGACAGAAGTGGAATGATAAGAACCCAGAACTACTAATACTGATAACTATTCATTTGCAGTTGATTCAGATTTTCTCTGTTGGGCATCATTTCTTCATGGCTTAAAGTGCGACACAGTATAAGAAGATCCAGTAATTTCGCAGATCTTGTTCTTTTAAAAAATACTTGATCAAGTGGGTTTTATATTAAATGCAGTTTGTAGCTATGAAAAAAATTATTTTCTTTCTATGTTATCTCTATCTGATATAGTAGTGACTTTATAAATAATGTAGCAAATTGACATCATGATGCATCATGTTATTAACCACAATACTGGTGAAAAATCTATTTATCGCTACATTGCATAAAAACAAACAGGCCAAGTAAATGTTTTTAAGTAAAATAATGGACCAATAAATATCGTGAATCAAAAACAAGTCAGAAAACCACACGTGTTGATGAGGTTCTCAATCATTACCAGACTTTTGATCAGCGTTCATCTCTCAGTGTTGTCACAGATCAGCTGTGGCTTTGTTTAATACTGCATGTTATCATTGTCGCTGCTCATTGCCTATTGTGGTTAGGTTGAGGTTCAGCTGTTGTAAATTTGGAGATTTCCTCAGATGGTTCCTGTTTCTGTTTCACCATCTCCACAAGTGTTTGAAGAGTAATGCTCTGCTGAACTGGAGGTTAGTAGTCGGAAACAATCGTTATATCACCCAGTAACAACATATGTTTCATCAACACAATTTTAGTACTACAAGTTAAAGAAATATCTTTGAATTGATTCCCCTAAGTTTAGTCTATAAAACACTCATTATGATTATGATTTCATTATGAAACAAAAATTGAGAGAAGTTAACAAAAGAGATCTTCTCACCTAATATAACGAAGATAAGAATGAGCATAAGGAGGAATACAATGACGGCAGCAAATGCCCAAAAATACCGACACCTAGTAGAAGTGCAAGTGTCATTCAGCCTGCTCAAAAAGGGCCTTTGCACCGGTTGCCTTGTTTGATAAGCAGCTCCCCTGTCTTGCATCTGAAGGGTCCCATTGGTGGATGGAGGTGGTGGACGGGGTGGCACAACACCTGTGAATGAGAAGATCTCTATCAGGATTAAAAATCATAAACTTTACTTAGTACCTTTCAATGTTTGTTTGTGCCAGGACTGTTTGTATCAGATCTTACACAGTATTAGAGAGGTCGATATACCTTTAGAGTGGTGCTCGGGGTGTGCACGGTGCAGGTCACTAATAGACTCCACTGAATGGAGCTCAATCTCTGTCAGGTCTCGCTCACTGACACGGACAAATGCCGGAGGAGGAGAAGGAGTTGACTTCATCATCACTCCCACCACTTAAAATTGCAGGAGAGAGTAAAATTACAATGCTGAGATCATGTGTTCAATCCCAGGGAACACACATACTGAGAAAATGTTTACTTAAATGCTTTGTACATCGCTTTGGATAAAAGTGTCTGCCACATGCATGCACCCTTATGACAATTAACCATGTTTTTTTGTGGTAAAAGTGTAGTAACCATGGTTTAGGTATGGGTTTTGAAAGCCAAGGTTGTTTTGTGGTAACCATAGTTTGTTTGTTTTTTTAACTGTATTAAAACCATGGTTAATTTTTGTAAAGGGAAAAATGTAGATTGTTTGTTTCAAAGGCAGGAATAGTTCCCTTCACTTAACACTTTATTGCAAAACCATATATTTTCACAATAGTCTCTCGGGTATGAATTTAGGCCCACTGCATGTGAATTTATGTTAAGTTTTCGTGTATCTCCTACATTTCTTTAAGTAGGCAAAACGTTTTTAAGTCTGTTTGGACGGTTTGGGACTTACCCTCAGGTGGTGTCTTCATCAAACGCTAGACGACGTCTGTTTGTCTCCGTGTTGTTTACAAATAATTCCTACACCACAAAGAGTTTTGGCCTGTAAACTATTTGACGGTGGTTGTTGCATACAGTCTGAACAGGGTGCGACTGGCACCTCTGCCCCCAGACACAGCACAAAAAAATCCCCGGACTCAAAATAGCCCCAGGCTTATGGACGAGTAGCAGTGATATTTATAGATTTTGGGCCAAACAGTCATTCAGTTACAAGCACACTGCGTACAACGTGATGTAAAAGTCAAAACTTTTATATTTGCTCTACAGATTAAACGCCCAAAATGATTGTTAATGTACATTCTGAATATGTAACAAATATTTATAACGATATACAATTGCAGTGTTTTGAATTACAATCTAAAACGATTAACATGTAAACTATAATTTAACCGTTGCTTTATAATGAATGTTTTTTAGTTGACTGAATTTCTCAAAAGCAAGTCCCAAACGTAGGGAATTTCAACTACATATCCCAGAATTCCGTGAGTACGCTCCTTGTTTTGCAGTGAAGTCAAACCGAGTCCAAACCATAGACGTCCAAACGAGTTGACAGTTTACGGACGCAACGTGCTTCCATTAACGGGCGGATTTAACGGAGAGCTGGACGTAAAACTGCACGAGAGGCGAAGATGCTTGCGCGAGTTTTTGCAACCAGACTCGGACATCGAGTATTTAAGGAAAGCACGCGGACTGTCGGGCTGGGTGTAACGGGGCGCCAGGACAGACACGCTTCCACAGAGGTATACTGGGATCAGAAAAGTAAACACCATGAAACAATCTAAAAAAAAAACAGATTAAATGTTTCGTGTAAAGTACTTATTGTTACAGGAATGTTTGCACGTGCACTCTTTATAAGAGTGCATTATAAAGATATTTGATGTTTGGATATGTTGGGATGTCGCTCATGCACGAGAAACACGGCATCTGTTTGCTTGAGCTTCTCCACATGAGGACATTCAACAGCACGAGAGCGTCCAGGCGTAAATTGTAGCAGCACAGCAACTCTTGAGTGTGTCAGGGCTGAATCAATGATACACACATTGCCCCCTTTTAAACATACACACAAACATACTAAAATATCTTATTTTTTGTAATAGTTGGGCTGACCTGATCGGTCAATACATTAATAAGTCCCAGTTTTCTCTCCAGAAGTCTCTATCCTAAAGACACAGTGTGCACTTGTGGTTAATCAGATCAGTGATCTCTCATTCAGACTACTTGGTTGACTTTGGACTGGTTTCATAAACTGTAAATACTGTAGCTAATGTGGTCTATTTAAATGAGGTGGGCAGGCTTATAAAAAATGCAACTGTGGAGGTCAAAGGTCAGAGTACAGTAAGTTCACTTATTGTAAAATTACATAATAATAAGCTTTTCATCCCCTACGTTGTCTAAAATATGATAGGCCTACCATGAAATTAAAGCTTTTCATAAATGACATGTTCTGTACCTTATGAGCTTCCTAAAACAATGATTTTATTTACGTTAGAATCTTTATTTCTTTGTATGTAGGTGGTGTTGAAGAAGACCGGGTTGCATGACTTCCACAGGGCTCAGGGTGGTAAGATGGTGGAGTTTGCCGGGTGGAGTATGCCAGTGCAGTACAAAGACAGCCACATTACCTCTCACATGCACACACGCCAGCACTGCTCCATCTTTGATGTCAGTCACATGCTGCAGGTCAGTGTGAGCAATTTCATTGTACTGCTTAGCAGCCCAAGTATCCATTTTTTTACGCACATCCTTGCAAAGTATACTTGCATGCTTCATTTGACAGGCATTCGCCGCAAGCATTTTGCAATACTTCTCCTAGCCTACATAGTACTTCAAACTACTGTAAGCCAATGTGAGGCTTTTGGACCAGTACAGATCTTGATAATTAAGCGATGAATAAGGCATATATTACTGATAAGTTTATTTTTTATCTATTTAGGACAGCATATAGATGACATCACACTTGGTGGTGTTGGTTATTCATTCCAGGGGTTTTCAAACCTGTCTTGGAGGACCACTAGTACTGCACATTTTGCATGTTTCCCTTTTGTGACACACCTCATTCAGTTACCTTACACACCCAGTTCAGGTCTTGCAGTCTCTACTAATGAGATGAATATTTTAACAAGGTGTGTCTAATGAGGGAAACATGCAAAATGTGCAGTACTAGTGGTCCTCCAGGCAGTGTTCGAATTATGTCAAAGCTTATGGGGGGTCCCCTATCTAAGCCACACCCCCCGGCCAAGCTTCACCCCTCTCATTATAGGGTCGCTGTGATTTCACAACATAAGATGTGATCGTCCTTGATCAACAATCATCTGATCCTGGTTTTAATCAAAGAAACCTCAAATTACCCTTAACTCAAACTTACCCTTAAATAAAAAAAGTTTACCCCTCAAATTAGTGTGAAACACTGGCAAGGGCAGAACTTTTAAACAGAATAGGGGTGAAATAGGGTGGACTCTTAATTCTTAAATTACATAATTTTACTATATAGTAGTGGTTAAATGGATGATTACATTGCGTTTTTTGAGTCATAGATTGAATAATTTTCGGATCAGCAAAACTGGAAATTATGAGCATATAAAATAGAAAAGAACAAAGTTACAAATAAAGCAAGATCTAATATTATTTAAGTACATAAATAGAATCAAATGAATAATAACACGGTCTTCTTCACTGTATAAATTACATATAATTAATCTTTTTAAAGCTACATAATTTTAAAGATAGTTATCATGCCACCAGGTTGAACGTTGCTGTCCCCAGCACTCACAGCAGCCCCATTCGCGTAATTTGCGGGTGGTATACGTCCCCACCGCTTTATGACCAAGTTGATTGTGCCCCAACTTCCGACCACGAAGTAATTCTTGCGTTCATAATCATAATTAGGGTCCATATTCATTAAAACGCATGGACAACGCATGACGCGCCGCCGCCTTCTGCTTTTCAAAGCGGTCGCCTGTGAACACGAGTTTTGTTTTAGACGCGTCTATTTGAGTGCACTTGCTGCACGTTTGATTTAAAATAAACTTGAGCGCAACTTGATACCTTGATAAAAGGTAAAGGTAAATGTAAAAAAAAGGTAAAAATCTACCGGTAAGTTATATATGTAACAATGATTAATCTATTAATAGTTATTCTTCATCTATTTCATGCAAACGCTAGGGGAAAAAATATAGGGGAAAACATTTGATCCTTTTCAGCAGTTTTTGAATAAGTTTAATTGAATAATATTAAAATACCTTATGGTAGGGCTGCATGATTATGGCAAAATCATAACTGTTTTTAGACTATTTGCATTGAATTGGAAACGATATTTTTGGAAAATATATTAATTCCAAGGCTGCAAAGAATAGTGCACTGAGGATTTAATTATATTATTTTAATATAGTCAGTGGTAAACTAAAGTGGGCCGTTCTAAGACATGAAACTACAGGGCTGAAAATGAGTCCCACTTCGGCCCTGCATGTTACATCTTCTGCTTTCCTAATAAGATATTTTGTGTGACTGGGTTGACCAGCCGTCAGTCTGAGTGGATAGCTTTGCCACTGTTATGAAATTATTGTTTGAGAAGATTTTTAAAAAAAACCCTTAAACCTAAAGATTACTAAAGATTCTTACCGCAACTGAGGTAAAAAATACTCCACACGCAGATAGAGACATTAACTCGTCTGTCAATTCCTCCAGAAAACAGCATGAGGCGCACTTGCGAGTTTTTTTATTTCGGACAGAAGTCATTTGAATTATTTTATTGCGAAATTGGGACAAATAATGGACAGTATCGCTTTGTGACACGCAAAATGAGGATTTTAAATTTATTTAGTATTTTAATTTTAATAAAAACCAGGGGACCCCCCTAATTTATATTTTTGTGCTTTATGGGGGGTCCCTTAAGGCTTACAGGAGGTCCGGGACCCCCCCAGACCCCCTTCAATTCGAACACTGCCTCCAGGACAGGTTTGAAAAACCCTGGGTTATTCAATATTATCAGGCTGTAGTAGTATGGGTTGAAATTAGAGTTAAAATAATTAACAAATACATTTACAAATGTATTTTATTATCCACGAGCAAATGTAAATAAATGTGTATCGATTTGTACAAATTGAGACATATGTGAGTAATTTTTTTATTTTGTATTCAAATATCATAATTTGCACATGCAAAAAGGAGATGTGCATTTGTGGATCATGTGACACGCCTGATGTTATCCCGTTCTGTTAATTTGGATTTCGAGACTTTTGTTTCGCTGTTTAAAGCATTTTATAAGCCAAATTAGTACAAAAAATTACTAGATGTTTAATGTACTTAAATATTAAATATAAACCAAAAACTTGAAATTATGAAATGTAGTGGAGTAAAAATTATGATAATATGTTTTGGAATGTATGTTTTCCAAAGAAAAACACTAATAAAATACGAATAATTGAAAATTTACTTTTATGTAGAAAGTAAAAATACTTAAGTACTATACAACTCGATACACATTCACTTAAATTCTGAATTTCACATATTCAAATCTCAAGACATTTGCTCGTGTATAGTAAAATACATTTGTAATATGCATCAAGTTCCCAGATAAATGTTTATGTATTTGTTAATTATTTTGAGTCTAATTTCAACCCATATTGTGATGTCATGAGCTTGTTGATTTGTGAGTTTTAAATATTTGTTTTCTCCTCAGACTAAAGTCTATGGGAGAGACAGAGTGAAGTTTATAGAGTCTCTGATTGTTGGAGACATTGCTGAATTAAAAGACAACCAGGTAAAACACAAACATAGAAAATGTATGTATTTATGTATGCATGTGTATGTGTCTGAAGAGGGAGCCATTGTGCAGCTATCCTAAATATTTTCTTGTAAAATTCTCTCTCTTTTTCTAGGGCACTCTCTCCCTTTTCACTAACACTAAAGGAGGAATCATGGACGATCTAATTGTGACCAAGACGGATCAAGGGTACCTGTATGTTGTGTCCAATGCTGGCTGCGCAGACAAAGACTCTGCTCATATGCAGGTCAATAACAGCTCTTATAATTAAATATTCTTAGGTTTTAAATAGTTTTTTTTATACAGATCTGGAATTCTTGATTTTGGTTGGTTGATTAGAATTTTACGGTCAAATGTGTAATAGCAAAATCGAATGTAATGATTGCTAGTGAGTTATCAAAAACCCTTTGAGGCTAATTAAAGTCAATCATAAAGGCCATATGGGAGCTTAGAGGCCACAAGGGGGCGTACAAATTCAATCTTACATTTTCATACATACTGTTGTCTGTATCTAGGTCACTTAAAAACTCTTTAAAGAATCTTATGCTAAATGTATCATTTTGTGTGTTTGTTTGTAGGCCAAACTGCAAGAATTTAAATCAGCGGGTCATGATGTAGACTTGGAGTTTATGGAAGAAAGTTTGATTGCTTTGCAGGGTAAGTCAGCTTGCATTATAGACATCATGTTTTTGTTATTTAAAGATAATCTGTAAATTTTTTCTTGATATTGATTGAATGTATTAATGTATGTGAATATTTATGTATGTGAATGCAGGTCCATCAATGGCTCAGGTTTTGCAAAAAGGTGTGTCTGATGACCTTAGTAAGCTGACCTTCATGACCAGTGTTTTGACCCCAGTGTTTGGCATTCAGGGCTGCAGGGTCACACGCTGTGGTTATACAGGGGAGGATGGAGTTGAGGTGTGTGAGCGATGATGATATACAATTGTATCCAGCCGAACATTACATTAAAGCCAGTCTTGTCATATTTCTGACATGCTCTGTGTGTGTGTGTGTGTGTGTGTGTGTGTGTGTGTGTGTGTGTATATGTGATGTATACAGATATCAGTACCAAGTTCAGATGTTGTTTCACTGACTGAAAAGCTGTTAGCTGACAGCGAAGTAAAACTTGCGGGTCTTGGTGCCAGGGACAGTCTGAGGCTGGAGGCGGGGCTTTGTCTGTATGGCAATGACATTGACGAGACCACCACACCTGTGGAAGCAGGTCTTATCTGGACAATAGGTGCAAAAAACATATATCTATATGTATATTATCTAATTCACTATCAGACCGTATGTTGAATGCCAATCTATTTTTGATTGTGTGTTAAGGTAAGCGTCGTCGTCAGGCACGAGATTTCCCTGGTGCTGACATCATTGCACCACAAATAAAGGCAAAGACTCAGAGAAAAAGAGTGGGACTGATCTCCACCGGACCACCTGTCAGACAACACACACCCATACTCTCCTATGATGGCAAGGTTATAGGTACAGACACATTCATTTATTATAACTAATTTAACTGTCATAAAAATTATATTTTGGAATGGAGCTTGGAGTATGAGTAAATGATGACAGAATTTTCAGTTTTTGGCGTACTGTGTCTTTAATTTAGTCAGTTTAATTAGTATCAGTTCTCAAGCACCACCTCATTTCTCCTTTAAAATCCCACCCACTTTATTTCAGGTGAGGTCACCAGCGGATGCCCCTCCCCCTGCTTGAAACAAAACATTGCCATGGGATATGTGGATGCTGGCTTCAGTAAAGTGGGTACACCAATCCAGGTGGAAGTGAGGAAAAAAGCAATACCAGCTGTGGTCAGCAAGATGCCATTTGTGCCAACCAAGTACTACATGGGGCAGTAGACCTATAGACAATAAACTGAATAATCCGTCAGTGTTTGTTGGACAGTCAGTCATAGACCTGCTTGCATATGGTATTTAACAGTGAATGGCAGTGCCTCTGGATTTTCAGACCAAAACTCGTGTGAATAAAGTGATGCAACATTCCATACAATTGCACACTTTAAACGGTTACACATGGTGTAATTGAAAATGGTGTAATTGAAAGTAAAATATATTCCAGAAAAGTTTTACTTCCTGTAAGACTTCCAGAACATTGTGGTCAAATCAAATACAGTCAGAATTTTTTTACATGGGATTTGACCATTTGCTATTTGAGTGTGCTTTTTATAATCTTTGTACATTAACATAGAGCACTTTTGTGTGAATGTGGGAAGGTGACATCTGTTTTAAAATAACTTTAGGCGTTAACCACTTTTCTAATTCATTATTTAACTGCTTCATTGTTAGTTCTCCCTGTGTGGCAATAAGAAAATTAACAGAATTAATCTGAATGAGATGAACAATTTAAAAAAGAGACAAATTTATCAGGAGTCATATATTATATAATAGAAATAGTTTATTGATAAAAAAATCTTTCATTTATCACTGTGAAGTCTTTCTGTCCGAAAGAACATATCCACTTCTGTTTCTTTTTGATACATGGTTAAATAATTTTCTTTTCTATCCTTTTGTAAATCTTTACATGAATGGTAGTTATTTAGGTACAAATATTTCATAGCAATTTATACCTAACTGTGTTTTTTGTCAAATCAATTTGGCATGGTTTGTATTTGTAATTACCCAAAGTATTTTGAAGAGTGTTACGTAATAAATGTAGAATTATGAATAATATTTGCAATCATTGACTTTTAGTTGTTATAAAAAAGCGTGCAATCAAATGTGTATTAATGTGTAAGCCATAAATACTTAGCCATATATGCTGGAATGGCGTGAAGAATAAATAAATAAAGACATAGAAAATGTATTAAATTCAACCTGATGGATAGATATTATTAGGCCTGTGTATTTCACGAATTCCTATTTAATAATATACCATCAAAAACTCCGTGTAAATATCTGATTATCATCTCAAATAATGTTAATTTTTTCCTATGCGGAAAGTTATACAAAGTTTTTACTTTTTGCATAATTTGCTATCCAAACATTTCTAAACAGCTGATTACTGCGCTGTTATATTGGGAGTTGTAGTTCTTAAAATTCGTGCTCCTGTTGCGCTTCTAACCGGAAGCCCGCCAGGGAACTACATTACCCATAACAATCATTTGACTGGACAAACAGAGAGGTGGAGCGTGCCGAGTGTGCGAGACGTTACCGAGGGAAGATGGTGGAATTCGGAGCAGCAACGTGCACGATACTCCGTCCCAAACATTTCTTAAAACATTTACCATCACAACCTGGCATTAGATATCGGTTACCCGGGGACAATCATAGATAATACGTCTCAAAAACTCAGACAGGAACCGAAGTTTTTTGATTTCGGAGCGAGGTGCACCTTACATTTGCTGGGCTTGAAACGTGGGGCCAAGCTGTCCAGTGTTTCTCGGCGGAGATTGTTGACAAACATAATCCTGACTACAGACTGTTGATCTTTATAATTAGCCTCTTTTGGGCATTGGTGTTTTGGAGCTGTTGTTAAAGGCGTGTAGACTTTCAACATGCCACGAAGCAAGAAAGGGAAGCGCGGCGGTACTGGTTCGAGTAAGGGTGAGTTTAACCCCTGTCCTTTCACACACACGTCTGATGACCAGTGATCTACAAAAACATCTAATGAGTGTTATATTTCTTCGATTATTCGATTACACCGACATATTTATCTTAATATAATCAGTCTAAAGCAAGGGCGTAGGTTTGATTCTGGCATTGGTGGGGACATAAATAAAATGGTCGCATTGCAAAAACTGTTTATCACCGTTTACTTGACATAAACAACAGACATCTCAGTATGCACTTTACTCAGTGACATCTGACTCTCCACCCCCGGTGTCATCCCAAATTTAATGTACTATAATAAACAATAACAATTCGTTATGTCCTAGAGCCTAATAAACAGTAACTGTTTAAGTCTTTGTCAAAAAAAAAAAGAAAATCACATTGTAACATATATGAATCCATATTTACTTTATAACAATGAAGAATATGCAATTAATATTTAATTCTTAATTTAATTTTGCCAAAAAAATCCCAGTGTTGAAGTTGGTATGTATATCATGCTGTTTCCTGTTTTTACCATGTTGGGGTTATTTTCTTTCATGGATTAGGGACCCCCTAAATAACCTTGCTACCCCATTTATAAAAGGTTGCCAAAAGTTTCCAACTCCTCAGGTTAACATGGGATTGTCGTGTATTGTTGAAAACACTGTCCTTGAATCATTATGTGACACAACTTGTTCCGTATTTTGTGCATGAAACAGTTACAGTGGGAATAATAATACTTTCTTCCTCACTTACCTGTAGCCCGAATAATCACGCGCGTCTTGTTGAGTGAACTTTGGCGCGTTGTACAAAGTGAAACCATCCTATCACACGTAGCGAGTAAAGACAAGCCCATAAAGTGATGTGATTTAAAGCGGCGGGACTCAAGAAATGCTAATCCAATCATATTAGCAATGTGAGTAGAGAGGCGGGACTAAAGAAATGCAAAGCCAATCATATTAGCGATGTGAGTTACGGAGGCGGGCATTGCAGAGAACGAAAGCTGTTAACCGTTTGTGTACCACATAGAGCGTCATTTTTACAGAACGGGATTGCAAAAGATTTTTTATCTCATTTAAATGATTCCTGAAAAAATATATAATTAAAAAAGTAAAGTAAAAAATAGAAAACACAAGAATAAGACGGACATTAGTGGTTATATATAAATACAGATTTATTGTTTGCTCAAAATTATTGCTAGGGACAATTCAGTCTTCCCTGAATATTGCTAGGGACATGTCCCTAGCGTCCCACCCTAAATCTACGCCCATGGTCTAAAGTTGTGTTTAGTTGGACTGAATGAAAATTTTAAACAGCTGTATCCAATTTTGTCGGTTTTAGTTATTTTATTTACCCTCCAGTTTCAAGCAATGAAATAATAAAACATCTTTAGTTAAAAAAAAAAACCAAATTAGATTACGGCATGTAAACTTGGATTGTTTTGGTTCGGTCCTGCTGTTTTGGCTTGGTTGCAGATCCACGTTTCACTTTATTTCAAGGGTCAGTCGTCTTAATGGACTCATTACGTTGTATGTAAAAAGTATGATTACTTAAAAGTTTATAACGCTGAATATGTTATGAACTAAGTTAGATGTAGGTATGTCCTTAACGTAAACAGTATAAATAGAAGAATAGTGATTGACTGTCACAGTTACAGCGTGAAAGCTGAAGCTCACACCAGCCGCGTATGTATAATTAGCCCACGCGTCACGAAGATACAAAAATCAGGCCTTCTTGAGCTCATCCCGGGCAGTGCTATCAGATGAATGTTTTTGTTATACAGTTTAAAAGCCATTTCTACCATTGCCAAGTAAGGATTTCCGGTTAAAAAGCTCCCGTTAAGTTAAAGGTACAGGTCACGTGCAGCTAGAGCACGCTGTTCCCGGTGCATGTGTAGTTAGATCCAGTCAGACCGGATTCTGTACTAGATAAAAGCTGCGTGGTGTGACGTCAACGGTTAAATGCAAGCATGGCAGTAGTCAGTACACTGCCAGTGCTGCACCCTTGCCCTCACAACTCTCTGCATGTTCTATGAATGTGTTTGTTTTGAAAGATTTGAACACTTAAAACTGCTAGTAGTTTTAGTTCTGTAGCTGAAAACAAAGAGTATAAAAACAACTTTTTGTTGTCCTACTGGTTAAGTATTATTATAGTTCATGTGTAGTTTTGGAACTCAAAAGGAGAAAGTTTGAATTAAGCTCAGCCGAGATTATAGCTTTGAAAAGCACATGAAATTATAATTTAAGTCAATATGATCTCTGTACTATATTTCTGTAGTTTCCTAAAGCCAAGGAAACTTCAGATTTAGTTGAATTGTGCTTTGGCATTTTTGAAAGCTTGAACCTCTTGAACTTATTCATTGTCATTTGCATGGATTGAAGAGTTTATGAACTGTACGAAACCTAACATAATTTTTGTGTTCTGCGTCAAACTAATCCTTTGACAAACTTCTATCAGGCCTAATAGCCATTAAATTTGTCTTTTTCTACTGTTCACTGTGAGCAGGTTCACTTCGACAAGAAGTGCTTCAGCTGCAGTTGTCAAAGACTGCCCTCCGTCCAGGTAGCATTACCTCTGACTGTCTTGAATATGACCTCATACCACCCATCCCATTCAAATTTTGTAATGAAGAGAGCTGCATGCGAATATTCATTCATATCTGCTTGCTCACATTCATATTCACTTGTTTGTCTGGATGTTATTGATGAATTGAGGGAACCAAAATTCCCCAGACTTATCTGTCATTTCCCAATGAAAGCAGATCTCTAAGTCCTCAATGCAGATATCATGTCGGACATTGTCTCCTGTCTTCATCAAGTGACAGTTTCTGGAGAGTTTTGGAACTTACGTCAAAATTTTTGGACTAACTATTTCTAACCATGTTTCGACTTCACAGTGCCTGAGGCTGTTGTCAGGTGTTTTTGATTCATTGTCATCAATTCCCCACAATTCTGTACTGCACACTTAATACATCTCTTGCCATATGCACTCCTGCTTGCCATCTTATCCCAGCTAATACAATGTCTTGGCATGCTGATGCATGTATTGGTTCAGCAGTTATGCAGCCAAAACATATTTTTATTTTATTCAGAAGGATTTAAGCCACATGATTTATGTAGCAGATAGGCCTCAATTTTTGTCCCAAAATTCATTCATTGTCCCAAAATTCATTCATTGCATTCATTTTTTATTCAGTTGTCAGTAAAGCAGCTTTGATTAAAGCAAATGGGTTTGATACATTGGCAAAATTTTGTTTAAAGCTTGAACTTTGAGTTTCTATTGATTTGATTGAATCTTTTCCAGATCGTGAACTGCCCAACCTACCATTCAGAAGATCAGACTTATTGGTTGAATAAAGAGATCTGGTTGAGTAGAATAGATCAGTACAGACATTGAGACCATGATTGATTTAAAGGGGATTGATTCTGTGTGTCTGAGAGGATGTCTATACAGTTTTACTTTGTTTGTCTTCAGGTAATAATTCAAATAGTGAAATTACCAGGATCTTCAAAGAGCAGTTGGGCCATTGGGTTTGTGAGGGGAAGGACACGTTAAACTTTAGCTTGAATAAGAGCTCTGTTCCTGTGATAGGGGTTTGTTTGTGAAAGTGAAAAGAAGGGGTTTTGTACAAACTACTCTTCGGTTTAGGTGATCTAAACTTTAGTCACTGTTTTGCAATCCCACACATGTGTTTGTTTTTGCTGGGCACTGAGGTCAATCCTTTGACTTTGTATTAGCAGAAGGTTGAGGGACACGATCTTGTAAACAGCTGAAATACATGTCATTTTTCTCTACCATATACATCTATTCCATTTACATTAAAACTCGCTGATCAGCAACACACATTTTCATATCTCCTAAGGGTCCCTCGACCATTAACACGTAAGGAGGAATAGACTAACACTGGCATTTGGTTATATGTAGGGCTGGGCAAAAAAAAAATTGATTTTTCGATTAATCTTTTTTTTTTTACGTGGTTGATTCAAAATCGATGTTCAAAGAGCAGATTCGATTGTGTTTTTTTAAATATTTTTTTCTGCAAACATTGAACGTAAGATTAACGTTAATCTAATTAGTAGTCTTCTTCACTATATGTCAACCTCTTTTTTGTCTTGCGCGATGCTACCAAGGAGCGAGAGGCGAGCATGTCATTCATTCTTTCATTCATTCATTCAGTGCTTAAAATGGCAGTTTTAGATGCTTTATTGATGTTGATGCCACCTTCACATAAAAAGTCAGAGGTATGGAAGCATTTTAGATTTTGCACGCAAGATGACGACGATAGTGTTGTGGCTTTTAATTTCTTTTTATTAATTAACCTCTTGTAAATTGCTGTTCACTGTTCATTTTTATTTATTATAGTATTTGTATTGAATCTATATTTATTGAGTTGAACCGAGAATCCAGTATAAAAACCGTCCTGAGAACCAGATTAGAAAACTGAACCAAGAATCAAAACCGAATCGTTTTGATAGCTTGTGAATCGAATCGATCTGGAACATCTGAATCGATACCCAGCCTTAGTTATATGAATGTGAAATTAAAAACGTCATAGGTTCAACGTAGAAAAACTTGGAAAAAAATTTCTCTCGGTGGTTGTAATTTTGTTTACATCACAATATATGAGTTGCAATCAAAACCCGTTATTAAGAAAGTAACACTTGATGACCACCTTACTGATTGACCCAGAATGCACTATGTGCGGCCGCTACAGCTTAAACTGAGTAATGTTGGGATTTTTTTAAGTAGTTAAAATATTTAATTGGTTTTTGTCAGTGGATTTTAGTAGTAGAAGGCAGATATAAAATGTTAAAGTCTTTATAGTCGAGGTACCCTTCAATTGTTCAGTCTCTGCATCTTTTCATCCTGTGTTTTTCTTTCTCTGGCTGTTTTAGGGAGAAATGGGGTGAAAGGCGAGTCTGGTGTGAGCGATGATGATGTAGCATCTGATGTGCTCAGTTGCTACAGCAGCACCAGTGAAAATGCATCAATCCAGGAGGAGGGCACAGGTAAACATGCACACACATTTACAAATACACACTGTGTTGCAAGCACTTCCATAGTACACAAGTACTAAGGAGTGAACATAGGAGTCATTCAATTGAAGTCTTTTTTTCCATTTTCAAAACGTTCACGGCAATCAAAATTTCGTGTCACAAGACGCTAAAAATGTAGCAAGACTTGATGCAGAAAGCACATAATGTTGATAGAACATTATTTTAGCAATCCAGGCCATCAGTTCAATTCCCAGGGAAAACACACAATGGTTAAAAAATAAGTTGCTTTGAATAAAAAGGATCTGTCAAATGCATTAATGTAAATTAATACACATTCACACATTCTTTGTACTGTGCAGGGGAGGTGGTGGATGAACAAACTGCTCAGGAGGAAACCGAGGACAAACTTAAGCAATGCATCGACAATCTGATGGACAAAAGGTATCAACTCAAACACCTTTACAATGTATACATGCACACAATGAAATAAAATGCAAGGACATGTGATTATTAAATAGAAACTTGTAGTTGTGCAGCTGTGCCACACAAGAGAATCAAAATAGTTATAAGCAATGATTATCTCTCTTTTTCTGTTTAATTATGCATCTCTCACTGTGTTTCAGTGCTAAAACCCGTATGGCTGGCTTAGAAAGTCTTCGCTTGGCGTTTTCATCCAAAGTCCTATACGACTTTCTGTTGGAGAGACGTTTGACCATCAGTGACTGTCTGGAAAGGAGTCTGAGGAAAGGTGTGAATTAGGACTTTAAGATCTCCTGTGTTTTACTTACACCAAATTGTATACTATGTTTTTCCATTCACTTGTATTGTAAGATGTTAGAACTAAAAATTAAATTTCCAAATAAGGCAAGCTATATTTATAACGTTTATATTTAGGGCACACAAACATTTTTGAAGCAGATTCATTCTCACTCTAGGTGGAGGAGAGGAGCAGGCCGCTGCTGCTACAGTTTGTGCCCTCCTTTGTATTCAACTTGGGGGTGGAGTCGAAGGTGAGGAGGGCTTCAAGATTCTTCGCCCCATCCTCAGCTCCATCCTAATTGACAGTTGTGCCAGCCTGTCAGCACGACAGAGTGTGAGTGATACCTGTGGTCTCCACATGCTTGTTTTTATGTAGCTCATTTGGTAGAGCATTGCGTTTTGGTAATGGTTTCGAACCCAGAGAACGCATATGCTGATAGAATGTATACCTTTAGGGGCAGTTTCCCAGACAGGGTTTAAAGAGTAGGCATTTAAGTAATTTTTACAAACAAACCTTACAAAAAAACAATACTGGTGTGCATCTTGAGACAAAACAACAGCACTGATATAGGTTAATATATGTCAATGCAAGGTGTTTTTAAATTAAGGCAGCTCAAACATCCATTTTTGTCTGGGACAAGGATGAGTGCTAAATGCATAAATGTAAATAATGATTGATTATTAAGACTTTTAAAAATATTCAAAATTAAAACATTTCTTTTTTATCAGTGTGCTCGAGCTCTGGGTATGTGCTGCTATGTGTCAGCCTCAGATGATGCAGAGGTACGTACGATCACTTCTGGACATCAGACAAATCATAATCACCACGTGCAATGCATATGAAAATGTATTGGTATTTATGTCTCTCCGGGCTCAATATTTAACTTTTTTTTAGGATCTATTAAAATCTATTGGAAATTTAGAGAGTGTCTTTGTGGGAGCATATCCTCTGGGTGATGGCACGCTGCCCCCTGTTAAAGCTGGAACCCCTGCACTCCACAGCGCCGCCCTGCAGTCCTGGGCACTGCTCTGCACCCTCTGCCCTGCATCCCGCATTGACAGCATTCTCAGCCAGTAAGTCTGTCACATGTACGCTCATGTGTGCACAGTCAACAATCAGTAACCTAGCTTTTGTAGTGTCATGACTTTGCAAGAAAATGTAATCTGACGCAAGTCTGAAATCCAAGATGATGAATTTTAAAGGCGATATAATAATGGCATTAATGTGTTTTGGTTAATGCTTCATTAAAAAGAGCAATGTGACAACACCCAGATGCATTTCAGATACTGTAATGTGATTTTTTTTTCTTCAGTCACTTGCCACGTCTGCATGCGTGTTTGGAGAGCAGTGATGTGAACTTTAGGATTGCTTTGGGGGAGACCATCGCTCTATTGTATGAACTTGGACGTGATATTGATCAGGTATGTGTTGTATAACGGTGAATAGGATTGTGTGTTAGGACTGTGTATCTATATATCAGTGGTGTACTTAATGTAGGTTGTGTTTTAGGAGTTTGAGTATGAGAAAAGTGAGGCGTTGTGTGACAGTCTGAAGAGTCTAGCGACTGATGGAAATAAACATCGTGCTAAAAATGACCGCAGGAAACAACGGTCCATCTTCAGAGAGGTGCTGCAGTACATTGAGGTACATGAAGAACAAAACCTGACTCTTAGTTTAAAATAATGATTTCCATGTACTACATTCATCCTTCTCTTTCATGCTTTTAGACTGATGATTTTACAGAGGAAAAGATCCAGTTTGGGATTGAGACCATCTATATTGATGGCTGGATGCGCCGCAGGATTTATTATGCCTTTAAGGAGGTGCTTGAGTCTGGAGTCAGACACCAACTACAGGTTAGGACAGCGGTTCCCAAACTTTTTTTCCTGCGCACCCCCTTCTATGTTCCAACCAGGTTGACGCACCCCCAATCCCCTCTTCAAAAAAAAAAAAAAACGAAAAAAATAATTAAAAAAATAAACAACACAACAAAGCTTTGTTTTCTTGCCATAAAGATGTGTGTTTAATCATGCGCAAATAACCAGGGATGTAAAAAAAGTTGGGTTTAAGTCCTATGTCGGGCTTAGCTACGGTCCGACATTGTAAAAAATATTCACTATGACCAGACGCAGGTCTTTTACGTTTCTATCAAAAACTAATAAATTGTAGTTTTTTTATTTTAAAAAAAAGCGATTACAAAGGAAATGTTTACTGTTCATGTTTAATTTATTGTATGGTAAATCCCTTTTTAAGAACCAGACCGCCATTACATTTTTCCTCTCGCACACCCCCTGGTGGCAGCACGCGTACCCCTGGGGGTGCCCGTACCACACTTTGGGAATCCCTGGGTTAGGAGAACAGACTGCAACTTGATTTTAATGCATGGTACTCTTGTTTTATGCTGTATAAATGATTTATTTGTAAAATATATATATTTGTAGTTTAATCCACTGCTGAGGGATATTTTTGGGCTTGGACCTCCTCTCATCCTGGATGCCACTGTCAAAGCTACCAAGATCTCCCGCACAGAGAGGGTAATATCTAGGAAAATTACAATAATATTCAAATTACTCTTAGTTTGAAGACTAAATCAGCTTAAAACTGAATTTTTTTTAATTGTTGGGACACCGCTTGTGTAATCGTAAGCCGCTCTATTTTTCTATGTAAGGTTGCTTAATAAGAGTAGCACCAGTTTGTGTGTTTTTTAATATAGCTCTGGTTTGTCTCTTTACAGCATTTATTTAACTCGGCTGCATTCAAAGCCCGGACTAAACTAAGGAACAAAGTGAGGGACAAACGTGCCGATGTGATGTGATGATGAAGAGAGGAACACTACATCCTTAAAACCTTCTCAGTTCACTTGAAATTACAGATTGACAAACTGCCAAGCCAGAGACTTGACAATGAAAGTGTGTGATCGACTGTGTGTTTGTGTGAGAGTGTGAAAGACTGGGAGTGTGCACATGTATGTGTTTTATTTAACATCACAGCGTCTGAAACCTAGGAATCCAACAATTAAAGAAACATAAAATATTGTGTCTTTATAACAGTCTTGTGTGGCTGTATTCAGCTTCTCTGTTTAAACATTTTACCTCCTTAATTATGAAGTGTTTTTGGTGATAAAAGATTTTATTACACAAATACAACAACTTTTTACAATTCTGCAGCAAAGAAAGAGGAGTCCTTTATAGTTTTCTTATATGCATTTTATAAATGAACTATGATGCACCTATGATATCAACAAACAAACAAGCAAACAAATGAAAAGACATATTTTATTGCAGAATGCCAGAGTGTGTGCGAACAATTTTGTTACATTTCTGTCACTGCCATTCAATCCAGCCATCATTTGCATTGTAACTCTGCTGCTAATAAAGTGTGTTTGTACTAGCTCAAGATGTCAGTTTATTACTTCAGACGTATTTTGTACATTTAAAAAATTACAGTCTGTAGGGAGGGACTGGATGCATTAGGAGCATTTTTGGTAGACTCCCTATAATTAAATGATAGTTATCATCAGCCACGTTGGAAGCCTTTTTAAAGTCCACATGAAATGAAAATTCAGTTGTTTAACTTTGCTTTCAATAAAACAGGTTATAAAGAAAATGTATGATCCTTACAATTGTATTACATGTTGGTTACTTCCACATTTTACCATTGAAATATATTAGTTGGTCCTTTCTTTTTAGTTTGTTTTAATATATAAAGAACAACACAATGTAGTTCTTGATATTTTTTAGTTTTTGACTTTAATTAGTTACTTAAATCTTTATATATTTTAGTGGACATTTTTGGGACTCTTATTTTGTAACTTTTATTATGAAAAGACTGGTAATCTCGCGTGATTACACTCAAAACAAAGCTCATGGCTGCTGGCGGATGAGACAAATTTAGTTAAAATGTTCAGCCATTCAAGCCAACATACAGAGGTAAACAATTAAGTTCATTTTGTCAAGATATATCAACCATATATTACTAGAAAACATAGATATTAACTGAAGAAAAACTGAAGTTTATAACGCTACAGGTGAGTGAGTGCAGCGGCAGGACGCGACCAGCTGCAGACTTGCTGATCGGCCTCTGGCTGGAGGAACCGTGCGTTGATGCAGATACATGGCCACAATTAAACTCATTATTATTTGGGCCTGGCCACATATATTCATTAGTCATCAGCTAGGTTATACGTGTAGTGTTAATTGCTGTAGTTTCAGATAGATCAGAATTTTGTCTTTAATTGAAAAAACAAAACTGATCATTTTAAATACTTGGGAAATCATATGTGTATAACTTAAAAAATTAATAACTTAATAAAATTCATATCAATATTATGCTTATTTTGTAGTGATGGTTATTTTACATTTGATAGCTACACAAAACTATTTTGCGAGGAGGGGAGCAGCCAGTTGTTCAGAAATGTCAGGAATGTTGTTCGCTGTATCACTGCCCTTACTGTGGGCCAGAGATGTTCAAACCCACCATCAAAAGCAAGTGTCTGAAACATTTACAAGGACATAGACGAAGAGCAATACGACACAAAGGCAAGTACTTGACAAACAAAGTTAATTCTATTTTATTAAACACGTCTATATTAAATAAACTGATCTGTGGTGATTGCAATAATAAAATTTGCATAAATATATGTTGAAAGAAACTATAAAGTATAAAAAGATCTTTTAACTCATGTTGGTTTGTTGGGTCTTTAATAAGATGGGATAATTTTTTTTCTGTCTTAGAGTTCTTTATTTTCAAATGTCACTTAAACTGCAGAAGTGCTCCACACTTTCACTGTGTCAGCTGCACGTCCACCTTTATGAGGAAAGATGGGTTTTTAAAACATCTGGCAATGTGTGAAAACAAAACTCCTAAAATAATGGTCATAGAGGTCAAATCTGAGGAGAGTTATCCTACATCAGAGCCTGTCACAACAGTTTCCCCTGCAGCCACAGCTAGCATTGCTGAAGAGATGCCTGTCGAGCAAAGATGCAAGAGTCTAATTACCGGTGACACTCAGGACATCTGGAAAAGAAAAGGAAGTCTTGGGGAACACTTGTACACTAAAAATGTAACGAACATCCGTTTTCTTTTTTCTATGCAAGCACTGAGAAACTGAAATTAATACATAATTTATAAATTAATCATAACAAAAAGATAGCAGCAATTCTTCCTCTCCTTAAATTGTGCCAAAGTAAACACAGTTGTTGATGATTCTGTTAATTGTCCTGTAGTTTACAGATGAAGACACAGTAGGCCTGAGACCCACAGAGGAGTCAGCAAACATGGGGCCCACAGGTGAGATTTGTCCTTAAACAAAATCTGATAGAGGTTCTTTGTCATAAAATAAAATATTTCTTTCTATAATCCTGTATACTGATCCATAAAAGCTATTATGTTGTTAAAGAGGTCAGCGGAATAAATTATTGGGCTTTAGCAGGACTACAGGTGCTTTGAAATTATCTTGTGTACTTATATTCTGTTCTGTTACTTGAAAAACATAAATACAATGACCAGATTTTTTTTCACAGGTTTAAGTGCTATAATTGTGTCCCCAGTTCTTCTATCAAGCTAAAAAATGTGAAAAAGATCAACAAAGTAACTTAGTTTTGGTTTTGGTTTTAACTATTCTCTGCAAGCATGTAAAAAAATTGCTTATTGAAATTGGCTCCCCTTGTGATGTCAGAAGGGGATAATACCACACCTTAATCTGCACTATCCAACCAAGGCACTACTATTTAGTGTACAGATCAGTTCATTTGCATTTAAAAGGACACACACATTTTTGCTCACAACTACAAAGTGGAAATTTTAACATGTTATAATAATAAATGATCTATATAGTATTTTGAGCTAAAACTTCACATCTGTACTCTGGGGACACTAAAGATTTATTTTACATCTTACACCTGGATTTACTCTTTATCATAGGTGAAGGAGGTATTGTGGCTGAGCAGGTGAGCACAGGCAAGGTCCTTGTGGAAGAAGAAAATCCCTTAGTCCACTCAGTGGTAGATCTCAGTGTTTCTGTTGGAGATCACAGTGCATCGATCTCTTCTGTGAACCCTCACTCAACAGAGACCGATGTTGCCATACAGACTTTAGTAAATGAGATCTTCTTGGGACACACACCTGTTGAATGCAACACCCTACAAAGGCCCAGGTCCGAAGCACAAGATCTGTGTCCTTTCTGTGGTTTAATGCTTAATAGGAAAAATTTGCAGGTACATTTAAGACGGAAACATCCAGAGGAAGTGTCAAGCCAAGAAAACCCTGCCCTTGCTCAGTTTAAAACCACGAAACAACAGAGACTCCCCCTGCGGCAACAACAGAAGGTAAGAAAAAAGGCAGGTTTTGGGATGGGTTGTTTGCAGCTGTGTTTTACTCTTTAGAGTAAATCCTTAACATAGTTAGGTAACCTGTATTGTCATTTTGCACTATACAGATTTTAGTCATGGAACCCAGGAACTTAATGTAAATATTTAACGACGTTAAAATTATAAATGTAAATTTCAAATTATGATATCAAATAAAATATCTTATCTGGTAAAGGGCTATGTTAATATTAAATGTCTAATCATACCATTTAATGGAGAAAACAGGGTTGCAGACATTAGATGTTTTCGACATCTTATGGCGCTGCGCACACCGCCCTGCTTATGACATTAAATTACCGCGAGAAACGTGCTCTCTCGAAGTACTGTGATGTCATATACCGCTTGGTCTGCGCAGCGCTGTATATATTCAAACTGCAAAGAATAAGAAGGACAAATCCAAATCATTACAGGAAAAAAGAAATTACTTAATTTCTTGATATTACACGAAACAACTAAAATACTATGCATATGCCACTATTTTATTTAAAGTTTGTTTATAAAGCGAGCAAATTTTAATACTGTTTCAGTGAATGTCGTTACGTTATGTCGAATGTGTTCTTCAAAATCGTATCCCCCCGCACAGCTTGTAAAATGGACGCTTCCTCACAGAAAGCGTTTTGACCGCGGATTGAATAGCACCCAGTCGCTTCATTAAAAACAGACCGTTTCTCCTTTCTGCCATGAGTTACGACACTTCACAAGATACGAGAAACGTGGATTACTTTCGGTAACATGGACTTCGGCTTTGTCGCCGCTGTTTTTGTATTAGATAAATTTAATTAGCTCCCATCTGATCCATATCTATGGGTGTGAATATTTGCTCTTCAGTAACGTTAATAGTTAACGTACGTGTTGCTTGAACATAAATACATATCGTTGTTATGCACAGTGGGATATTTCCTGTTGCAAATGACGTCGTTAATTTACTGTAAATTATATTAGAGTTACAATTTTGTTTTCAGATACTCAAACAAACTGTTACATGTAACATTAAGATATAGATTTATAGCAATGAAATGTTGCTGTTTTATAACTCACGTGACCACGTGATTTAATAGATTTACATTCACATTTATGTATTTGACAGACGCTTGTATCCAACAGTCCATTCAGTAGGCTATATACATTTTTATCAGCATGTGTGTTCCCTAGGTTCGAACCCATGACCTTTTGCACTGCTAATGCAATGCTCTACCACTGAGCTATCTGTGTGCTGAATGTTTTTTTTGTTTTGTTTGTTTGTTGACTCATATTTAATGTGTTTGCAGATTGCAATGGAGAGTGAGATCAGAGATGTGTTCAGACACTGTATCAAGTTTCCTGTACCTATTTCTGCCTCTCTGGTCACTGATGACCTGCTGGACAGTACTAGTGAAAAGCGATGTATTACCATATTAACCCGTGGGTCTACTGCCAGCTGCTTACAACAATACTGAAACTTTAGTCAAGAGTTTCATAAAGACTGTTTGCAAATATGCCACAATGCTTATATCAAACTCTCTTTTATAGGCTGGAGTCAGTGTGATTTGGAGAGGGGTCGGAAGCTGGGTTTTGCTCAGAGATGGACTCTACTGTGTAAACGTAACACAATAGAGCATGTGTTACCATCTGGGACCAGCACACAAATACATGGAGAGTAAGAGACCCACATACGAAAATACACATGTGACAGATGGAAAAGATGCCTTTAAACTAACACAAGAAGCCTCATAGTTCACTTTACATTTTTAGGTTACTTAGCTGTCAATCACCTTTCGGGACGTCTAGAGCTGTCATCAGGGAGGAGGCGGGGCATCAGCACTTAGAGGTGATGGTTGATACCTCTGATGTTTACATTATCCAAAGCGACTTGCAGTGCATTCAAACCATACGTTTTATCAGCATGCAGATAAACAGGAAGATAATACTGTTTCTGCTGGTAGGTATGGGGCCAAAATGGTCTGGAGAAAATCTTGGACCTCACAGCTCAGAATAAACATGGAAAAGTTTATGAAGATGGTAAGACACTTTATGATGTTTATGTTATATACTTATTAAAATATTGATGTATTATGAAAGACTTTTTACCTGATTGTGTATACTGTGGTTTGTGCATATTTAGAACAGTTTGCGTGTCTAGCCTGGTCACCTTGTGAAAAAAAGTTGCTCTATGTGGCTGAGAAGAAGAGGGTGGAGTCATCAGCGCAATCATCATTTGCATCAGCCAATGAGGATGGAGGAGTAGTGTTGCTTGAGGAACAGGTAGATGTCTGTCAAATCAGCTAAGCTGAAATGTTTCATCTTGTGTTTAATTCAGAAAATGTCACCAATGATGTAGCCAGGGATGTTGTGTGTGTGTTTTAGGATAAAAACGTTTACGTTGAAGACTGGGGAGAGGGACTTGTGGGTAAAAGCTGTCCAGTATTGTGTGTAGCTGATCTTAATAAAGGGGCTGTCATTGTATATGCTGGTGTCCCTCCTCATATATCACCAGGACAGGTGAGATGTCTTTATATCTAACTATACTACTTATTATCTTAATTTGTCATTTTGTTATAGATAAAAAAATTCAGGTTTTGTTGATAATAATAACTTGTAATAAAAAATTTAATCATAATTGTTCTTGATCCCAGGCTCTGTGGGCACCTAATGGAAGGGGCATTGTTTTTGTGGGCCAATGGAATGAACCGTTCAGACTGGGACTCAAGTTCTGTTCCAATCGTAGGTGAGAACCGAGGTTAAAGAAAGTTTTGATTTCTACAACGCCTAGTATTATGTTTATCTAGTATTTTAAAAGAACACTCCACTTTTTTTGAAAATAGACTAATTTTCTAGCTCCCTAGAGTTAAAGGAATAGTCTACTTATTTTCAATATTAAAATATGTTATTACCTTAACTAAGAAGAGTTGATACATCCCTCTATCATCTGTGTGCGTGCACGTAAGCGCTGGAGCGCGCTGCGACGCTACGATAGCATTTAGCTTAGCCCCATTCATTCAATGGTACCATTTAGAGATAAAGTTAGAAGTGACCAAACACATCAACGTTTTTCCGATTTAAGACGAGTAGTTATACGAGCAAGTTTGGTGGTACAAAATAAAACATAGCGCTTTTCTAAGCGGATTTAAAAGAGTAACTATTTTATGGCGTAATAGCACTTTTGGGAGTACTTCGACTTGGCGCAGTAACACTCTCCCTCTCCCATTATGAGAGGGAGAAGGGGAGCGGACTTTTCAGGCGAGTCGAAGTACTCCCAAAAGTGCTATTACGCCATAAAATATAGTTCCTCTTTTAAATCCGCTTAGAAAAGCGCTACGTTTTATTTTGTACCACCAAACTTGCTCGTATAACTACTCGTCTTAAATAGGAAAAACGTTGATGTGTTTGGTCACTTCTAACTTTATCTCTAAATGGCAGCATTGAATGAATGGGGCTAAGCTAAATGCTATCGTAGCGTCACAGCGCGCTCCAGCGCTTACGTGCACACACACAGATGATAGAGGGATGATTCAACAGTTCTTAGTTAAGGTAATAACATATTTTAATATTGAAAATGAGTAGACTATTCCTTTAAACATTTGATTTTTACCGCTCTGAAATCCATTTAGTCGATTTCCAGGTCTGACGGTACCACTTTTAGCATAGCTTAGCATAATCCATTGAATCTGATTAGACCATTAGCATTGCGCTAAAAAATAACCAGTTTTGATATTTTTCCTATTTAAAACTTGAGTCTTCTGTAGTTATATCATATACCAAGACCAATGGAAAATAAAAAGTTGCGATTTTCTAGGCCAATATGGCTAAGAACTATACTCAAATTCCGGTGTAATAATCAAGGACTTTGCTTCTGTACCATGGTTGCAGGAGGCACAGTTACATATGCAGTGCTCGAAAATAGTCCCCTGCTGTTGAAAGTAAACAAGGGGACTATTTCCAGGCGCTGCGTAATATAATTGCGCAGAAACCTCAAGTTTTAAATAGGAAAAATATTGAAACGTTTTTTTTTTTAAAGTGATGCTAATGGTCTAATCCGATTCAATGGATTATGCTAAGCTAAGCTAAAAGTGGTACCGCCAGACCTGGAGATCGGCTGAATGGATTCCAAAATGGTAAAAATCAAATGTTTCACTCCAGGAGAGCAGGGCCCAGTTCCCCGATAACGTTCACTCTTAGCGTGCTAAGAAGACTCAAAAAGATATATCTTACCAAAGTTGTTGATGTTCCTAAGTGTGTTCCCCGAAGTGTCTCTTAGGAAGCTTCTTAACACGCTGCCTCTAAGTACGACGTACAATGGCGCTGTCCCAAGTAAAGGTGCTGAATTATTTGCGATCGATCATTCAGAGATCGATTTTCCACTTCACGCGAAGGTGCATTACGACGTTAAGAAAGACAACACGTTATATACAAATGGAACATTACTCAAATTATTCCAGTCACATTTATTTTAACATAGTTTAATTTATCCGTAAAATATAAACTATTAATTAAATTATCAAATTGTCAGTAATACGGGTAAACCAACAGGGTATCCCTCGCTATTTTTCCACTCTCCTTATCCCGTTGTGCCACTTGTGCCGCTTCTTGACATGGGTTTTGACTTTAAAAAAATATGTAATACACTTTTATACGAATGTTAAGGTACTTAACAATCAGAATTGATAGGCAAGCAGCTGCAGTATTTCTGTTTAATGCGGTATTGCTTACCATTAATGTTTTCAATAAAAAGCAACCTAGTTAGATAGAGAATATGGTCTGAGAAGATCTAGCAGCTCCATAATGAGTTGTCTTGGAAGGCGGTGTTTTTATTTAGCCACGTCAGGCAAAATGTCAAAAGGTTTAAGGGTTGACGAATAAAAAAAATGGCATGGATTAAACAGTTACGCGGCCGGTGTTGTGTGGAAGTCTGATATGTTTCCCTTTAGTGTAGTGTTTTTATAGCATTTTTATCACATGATACGTTTATTATTTATATACATTGAAAGTTTTAATGGCTACTGAGATGTATATGTTTGCATTTATGAAATGTATCTTGACTGTTCTTGATTGTAAGTCAATTATTTTTACAGTATGAATCATATTATATGTATAATATATATTTATTATGTTTGGAAACATAACAGTTTTAAAACAAACAGTAGAGAAAAGAAGAAAATGACAGGCTATATGTTAAAAGACATAAAACTGTCAAATATGAAATATTTAATAAATTGTATAATAGAATACATGATATTATTGCTTTTTAGTATAACCAATTGAAATCTTTAATCTTTCTAAATAAATTATAAATGTAACGTGATGAAAACGCTATAAACATAGAGGGAACAGACTTCAATGAGGAACAAACACCGGCACCGTCTTTGATTCATTAGTTCTGATACCAAATAAAGTCAACTGCATAAATAGTCCTGTATCCATTGCAAACATATTTTATTATAAGTCTTAAAAATGTCCATAACATAAAATCATTGTCAGCATACCATAGTTTGACTTGTACTGCGCTGCGCTGATTTCTAAAGACAGCGGCGATAGCGTTTTGCGCTCAAACAACGCTAAGAGAGAGCTTACGAATGGTCCAGACCAACCTTACGAAAGTGTGACTTACAGAAGATATACTTAGCGTACGAACGTTTTGGGAATCGTGCCATAGAGTTAAGAGAGAGGTTAAGGAATAGGTTAAGAACTACTTAGCGATAAGAATGTTTTGGGGAACCGGGCCCTGGAAATTAAGCATATTTACAAAAGAAGTGGAGTGTCCCTTCAAAAACACTTTATAGAACACACTGATAACAAAAGCCAAGATGCTAATAGCCACCCTCCCCTCTTCATTTTGAGAAGTGCTGTCACATTATTTAGACATCTTTTGATTCAATAGTAATAATTATCAACTTTAAAGTTCTCATTTTAACTAAAATCTTCATTTTGTCAGTGTTGATGCCTCCTTTTAAAACAATAATTCACCCAAAAATCTTAACATATTTTTATTGTTTTTTCTTTTGTTCTAGATCTGGTCTTTACTACATGGATATGAAGGGGAACTGTGGTAAGATTTTCAATAACTGATACTGTGTGCATCTTCTTTTATTAGGGCCCGAGCACCAAGGAGCAGGCCAAAATGGCCTGCACCGAAAGGTGCGAAGCTCTATTGTTTTGTACTTGTTTTTACCGTATAGTCTTTAGAGAATGGCCTTTTTCTCAGCTATATTTTTTTTGTGTAGCAGCAGGCAACAAATCTGTGTCATTTAACCTCTCTGTCCTTTACAACCTTGATAGAGTGTTTGTCATCTGAAGGCGTTTCTGTGTCAAGCCCTCGAATGAGTCCAGACTTGCACTGGATCGTTTACTTACAGGGCCAAATATTTGGACCACATCGTCAGTGCCTGAGCATGATGCTGGTGAGAACATAATGAATAATTGTCACAAACAAAATGACATCCGCTTTGCATTACAGACACTAATATCCAAAGTGACTTACAAGGTACATTTGTATTGGTGTCTGACCACTGCTAATACAATTGCTCTACCAATTGCGCTACAGAAACATTGTTAAAAAAGTTTGGAATAATTAAGAAATTTGTCTAACTGTACTGGAAAGCTATGGAGTGCCAGTATTTATTTGAAGACCAATTTTCTCTTTTAGTATGATGTGAAGAACAGAACCACATCAGTTTTGGTTGATGTGGTCAGGAGAGCCGAAAAAGGTACCTAGATGAAAACAGACATGCAAACACACCTACACACATTGTTGAATGAAGCGAGTGATGTCATATCCTCTCACAGGTCAGTTTGCTGGTATATATGAATCCTTGCCGTCTCAGTGCTGGACTGCAGACAGTGAGAGGATCTACTTCAACAGTGCCTGTGAAAACAATAAGGTAAAGAAACAAATACTCACTGTATGAACATCATATATAAAAATACAAGCATTGTTTGTGCTGATTGGTTCAAACGGTCTATTTTGATAAATAAATTTATTGAAATTGAATTTACATTTATGCATTTGTTAGACACTTTTATCCAAAGTGACTTCTAGTGAGAAAACAAATCATGTGAATCAAACCATATCACAGTCGAGATTGAAAAACAGTAGGCACTTATTTTGACAAAACACGTGATGCAAATGGTTCACATGACGCAACAAACACATATTTAAAAAAAACAAGCAACACACATGACACTCCGAACACTTATTTTAAATTTGCTGCCCTCGGATGAGCAGTCGAGAGCTGCCACTGATTTTTTCTATAGTGTATGCTGTCTATTGGTTTTATTATTTGTCTGTTGTTCTAGGCTGTGTTCTCAGTGGACAGGAGCACAGGAAGAATCGCACAAGTGTGTGGACTGGATTCTCTTAGACTAGGTAGTGTGTGTGTGTGTGTGTGTGTGTATACATGAGTGTGTCATTTTTAGAGCTGCAACAACTAATCAATAAAATTGATAAAAATCGATTATGACAAGGTCTAAAGCTGAAGATTAAAATAATTTTTTCCTGTGGTGAAATTCTCTGCACATCCCTGAATAATTAATTCATTTTGTTAATTGATATTTTGACATTTAAAAAGAGATTTACTATTTAAAAGCTGCACAAACTTTTTTATTTAAGGCTTAAAATATCTAAATAAAAAATATTATATTAGTAAAACTCCGTAGTAGTGTGTGGCTTTTGCTGTTTTAAAAGTACACTTTTACACATGATTACCCTAATTTATTTCTTTATTTAGCTATAATACGTAAAAACATCTAATTAATAAATATTTATATTTATCCGATTAGTCGATTAATCTGAAAAAATTATTGCCCGATTAATCGATTATGAAAATAATCGTTAGTTGCAGCCCTAGTCATTTTTACAAGTTGTTATTTTTTATACCCTTGATGACAGACAGTAATAACAGTTGTACATTTGTTAGATAATTTTGGAAGTGTGCAGCTGTTGACAATACAGAAAGATGTGATGGTGATGAGATGCTCGTCTCCGAATCAGCCTCCTTGCCTGGTACATATACACACCTTTACACATTTTTATGATGCGAATTGTAGAAATGAGTACATAACCTGTATGTGTGTTGTCTTCTGCAGAAAGTCGCCTTTCTTTCACCGGTAGATCTGAACATGCACTTTTCCAATTTGGGTGGAGCAGATGTGTATGAAGGATTTGATTGGCAGCCTATGTTGATCACGCCCCCTTCCCAGGAGGAGAATCATCAGTTTTGTGAGTAACACAAATGCACTATTCACAGATATATTATTCACACCTTGAGCGTTTTATTGCTGGGGTCACTAAGTAGCTGCGTTGTTAGTTATCATGAACTGATAAATTCACAAGTTGGTTTACATTTATTTAGTATGTAGATATGAAGAGTTTGGTGCCAAAACGCAATAAATCTATTTTGACTAATTTTGGTAAAACTTTGTTTTCTATACCAAGAAAGTGACAAGATGAAAAACTATTTTCTGTTACAAACTTTCACATAGGATTTTTTCATCATAATAACATTAAAAATTCAAATACATATTATAAAAAGTGATTATTTTTTCTGCAAAAATACAAACTTTACTTATGACTACAATAAAAGTAGTGCATTTAAGGTAAAATGTAAGTTTTTTTGCTATAACTTTATCTTTAACTGATAGAGTGTGGCATTCACAGCGCAAAAGGTTGTGGGTTTGATTCCCAATGAACACCCATACTGCTGAAAATGTATAGCTTGAATTCACTGTAATTCGCTTGGATTAAAGCATCTGCCAAATGTGTAAATGTAGCTGGTAGTGTAGCTTTTCTATTTTGCATATACTTCACACTTTTGAGTATTTCCCCTTCTCTCTATCCTTTGCCCTTTATAGCTGGTTTGAATTTTGGAGCAATTTTATTGAAGCCCTATAGCACCCCTGAGAGAAGGAAATCTCCTCTGGTGGTGAATATACATGGTAAGACCAAGACATTTTATTTGTGCAACTTTAATTGTTTTTCCCAAATCAGTGATCAGTGTGTTTGTCTTTGCAGGTGGTCCTCACAGTCATTTTGCTGCAGAGTGGAACGCCACAGCAGCTGCTTTAACCGAACTGGGCTTTGCCGTTCTAATGGGTGAGTGCAAAGACAAAGTGAAATATGGTGGTTATAGTCCTGCCATAGAGTTAAAAGCGCAAACCACAGCACTGAATATGTTGGAGTGAAAGTCCTGCCTTAAAGGGATAGTTCACCCCAAAAAATGAGAACGAAATGAGACGTTCAGACTGGGACTGAAGTTCTGTACCAATCGTAGGTGTGAGGCGGGTTATTCATTGGATTCAGAGAATTTTCATTTTTGGGTGAACTATCCCTTTAAAGAGCCATAGGCCCTGTGATTTAGTGTGTTTGTGTGTTTGCATTACAGTTAACTATAGAGGTTCCACTGGATTTGGTCAGGACAGCATAGAGTCTCTCCTTGGAAATGTCGGCAGTCAGGATGTCGAAGATGTTCAGGTTTGAACGCACACAAACCATAAAGAGCACTTGCTCAAATATTGCTAATGTTCATATTAAATATTTATGTCCTGTCTAGAGAGCCGTGCTGTGCGCTTTGCAGAATGAGAGCACTCTTGATCCTGATAGGGTGGTTGTGATGGGCGGCTCTCATGGAGGCTTTTTGGCATGCCACATGATTGGTCAATATCCAGATTTCTACCGAGCATGTGCTGCAAGGAACCCTGTCATCAATGCTGCCACACTTCTCGGAACCAGTGACATTGTAGACTGGTAACTTACATATCTGTAAAGTTGCTTTAAATCATTGTGCACTGGGAAAAGCACTTTATGTAGCCTACTATATATTTCATACGAACCATGCTATTTATAGCATACATCTTGTTGCCTTGAATTTAGTATTGTAGATGATTATCTAAATATTTTGATAGGTAAAGAGTGTGATTTAGTTCAGCACGCTTTTTTTGGGGTTTAACGGAGTCAGATTAATCATTTACGTAATATACTGTAATATTTTTACATTTTCATCTATAGTGTACGTCTGACTATTCTGTATATTACTGAGATTTTGCAGTGCCCTATGTTAACTCTAATTGTATTTGTACTCCCCACTACAGGAGATATTCCTCTGTCGGGATTAAGTATGCATTTGACCGGCTGCCCACACCACAGTCCCTCACTACTATGCTTGAGAAATCCCCTATAATACATGCTGCACAGGTATACATACAAAGAAAGTGATTAGTATTTCTTGGGTAGCACGTGTGTTTTAATGCCATCCATACTTATTAATCATTGCCGATGTTGTGGGGTGTACCTATAACCTTGATTTGGCTTCCTCTATGTGTGCGCGTTTAGATTCGTGCTCCTGTGTTGTTAATGTTGGGTGGCAGAGACAGGAGAGTATCACCTCACCAGGGTCTGGAGCTCTACCGAGCACTAAAGAGCAGGAATATACCTATCAGGTACACACACACACACACACACACACACACACACACACACACACACACACACACACACCAGCACTGAATATAAAAATTGAAACAAAACAGTGCAAGGGTCTTAAAGGGATAGTTCACCCCCCCCCCCCAAAAAAAAAAATCTGTCATTATTTACATGTATGATTGTCTTTGTTCTTATGAACACAAAGGAAGATATTTTGAGAAATATTTGTAACCAAACTTTTTTTCTACTATGGAAGCGAATCAGCTCCATCAACGGTTTCGTTAAAGACATGTCTTAAAATATCTTCCTTGGTGTTTATCACAACAAAGAAATGTATGCAAAACTATATAGCATGAATGCTGCTGGAAGAGATGCGTATTTACAGATGAGGAAACATAGCAGAATCGTCTTTTACTTTCATAATTTTCAACATCAAACTGACTTCAACTGAATAATGACACTGTTGTCTTTACAGTAAAATTTACATTTGTCTCAAATTTGAAGATGTTTGCATCATCAGTCAATCTTTTTCCTGATTATTAATGTAAAACTTCTTCACAATACATAAAAAGAAATGAAAGTAGTTTTATACTATAGATAAACTACTGTATACAGTGTTAAATGGTGTCATAGGGCAAGAATTGGGATACGGTAATAGAATAGTAATACAGTATTCTATGTTCAATACAAATTAAGCTCAATCAAAAGTCTTCTGTTGTGTTACCAATGTAATATTTTTTAAATGGACCAAAAATTCATGAAAAATGTATTATTTGTGTGATTATGAACAGCTTATATGAACAGTATAAGCATAAGAAGGTCAGACCCCAGTTTAAATGGACAAAATGTATCCTCATACTGAATGTGATGAAGTACCTACTTACTGACCGTTAAAACAGTAGGTACTGTTTAGTATGAATCCTGGTAGTATGAATGCGATTCGCCATGTTGATACATCACATGACATACGTCGTCGTCATGTCATACCAGCGCGAATACAGCCGCATCACTGCTTTCCATCATATCCCAATATGACGACGCCTCTTCTTCTTCGTTTGATAGCTTCTCTACCGGGGCATCATGGGGTAGTGAAGTGTCCTTCGTATGCACACTTCAGAATCTAACCAGAAGTAGTAGGTCATCCAGGTACTTTTAGCATACTGTTTTTGGAATGCTACGTATTCAGACATACTACTTACCTCTACATTTCGCCTACTATATAGTATGGAAGTTTTGGACCCAGCATTTATTTTCACTTCTTGGTTCTTTTAAAGAAGACGTACGTTTTTGACGTATACTACTCTACATTGTAGTGGATCACTGTGGACTGTAGGCCAACGACAGGCTTATGTTTAGTGATATGAACAAACAGTAATAATAATGAAATAAAAGCAGCAGTTTTATGGCTTCTACAGACACCTTTTGTTTTGCATTTTGAAGCTGTAATAAGTGTATAAATCAACCATTGGGTTTACTCCGGGTACTCTGGTTTCCTCCCACAGGCCAAAAACATACAAGTTAGGCTAATTGGAGATGCCAAATTGTCCCTCCCCCAACCTGTGTCTGGATTACCTTTTGTATAAATTAACCAGTTCACGCCATGAATATAGCCATAGATGCTGGAATGGCAGAAAGAAAGAATCAACCATTGGTTACAGTGATCTCTAAACATCAGGAAACATCAGTTTCGGCACTGTCTCGTATCAGTTGACCACTTTTCCGTCTGATCTCTATGACAGCCTTTTGTTCATCTCTCTTTCTTTGTCTGTCTGTCTGTCTCTCAGGTTATTGTGGTACAGTGATGAGGGTCACTCGCTGTCTAAAGTCAACACTCAGTCTGACTGCTTCTTCAACATCATTTTGTGGTTCAGAGAACATTTAAACTGAGTACACAACAACATTTCTTGGACGCTTATATCAAAATAGTGAAAACAAATGTTTCTGTCTGCACTCACTGTGTTGCCAAAGCTAAATGTCTGTAAATGTTACAGTCAAGTGACAGAATATTTAATAGTTACTGACCACTAGGTGGCAGACCGGTCAATGTTAAATATTCCACAAAATAAGGAGGCAGATGCCAAAGGCTGGAATCATTATATTTAAAAAACTGAGCTTGGGTATTGTGATATTGAATATCTGTCTTGTTAAAAGTCATTTACACTTTTCTTAGAGCTCACTATTTTTAATGGACAGTGTTTTAGGTTAGTTCTATTTAGCCTTTAAAATAAAAAATAAATATTGTTTACATAACACATAATACTTGAACATTTAAAATTAAAAGTGAATAAAGTTCCTAACATGTAAATGTAGAGATATTTAACATTCCAAAGTTAATCCAAATGAACCAAAATGTTTATAACAAGAACACGATTTCATACAGGTTCCAGCATGCTATTGTTTGTAAGCCTAAATCTTTGTAAAATCTCTAAGGAAAGTCCTTTCTGTCATAGATGTTTTTATTTTTCATAGTTTCGTAACATTTTGGTCCTACAAAGACCTAAACCCAAAATTACCTTTGACAGGTTTATTTAAATCTTCTGGTTATGTCATGAACTCTGTCAAGAATTATAAATGCTTGTTATATTACTAAATGTCTTGATTTGTCTATATCGCAGTCTGTTGAGCATGAGCCAAGAGTGGCAGTTTGTAGCATATGGATTTTCAATATACTGACAGTCCCATGGGGCAGATTGCGCTATACCATGTTAGAGTTATGATTGCAATGTTAATGACTCACAGAAAGAGTTAAACACATCAGGTCACCTGAAACCAATGCCATGGTGTGCGTTCATCTTTTGATCAGGTTTAGTTTTTGTATGCGGTTCATATAGCATTAAGCAAATAGCATGATTCGCTTAATATTCAGAATTTATCACCAAAGCTTGCACATACTGTAATAGACAAATAACGAAGTATAATGCAGCGCTAACTAAAAGAAAGAGGCAAAAAATGTGGATACAACAGGGATACATTTACATGCGAAATACAATCCCACCCCTCACCCCCTTATCCTCAACCTAGATGCTATTTGAGAAAATAAGCGAACACCAAAAAGGCAGAAAATCACTGCCAGGGGGTGAAATGCAGATTAAAGGGATGATGAAATTAGAGAGAAAATGAAACTTAAAGTAGGCTTAAGGTCACATTGAGTGAATTTCCTGCGGTTGAGACCCTCGGTGTGAAATACTAGGAAAGGGGTGAAAAGCAAAAGGAAAAAATGGGATAGTGACCAGTGAAGAGATTGTTTTAAAGATTGTGATTCAAGTAAATGAGAAGCGACAGATCTGACCACTCAATAAAAAATAAATGTCCATTGGTGCTTGTGTGTGGTAATCAGTTTGTTTGGACAAAATAATCTGGATGAGATTAAAGCGTATGAGAGAATAAACATTACGAACATTTCCACCTGTGTGTGATTTAGATTTTGGTATTGGGAGGGCCATGCAGTGCTTTGGGTCATTTTTGCAAGCCTGAAAGCATCAGTTATCTTCTCATAGGATGGATGGGTGCATGTTTGTATGTTTAGGGGGCTGAAGTGTAATTGAATTTGAAGTAATTAGCATGCTGCTGAAATCCATTAATTCATCTCATGTCTCCTCCCCCATGCTTGCGTTCATGGACTGGTTTGCAGCACTCTGCTTAGTTGTCACTGTAATAGATGAGTCCATTAGATGCCCCGGGGCAGGGGAGGTAATCGGTCAGAGAGTTAAACCGTGGGTAAAAGTGCAAAACTGTCACCAAACAACTTAAGGTAATGGCACCACCACTTTACTTGATTAAACATGCTTAACACCCTCCTAGGGTCTCTCTTCTTTTGCCATCCCTCAAACACTCAGATTTTCTCATCCCCTCCTGCTGTTTTGCCATGTAACTCTGTCGTTTCTTGGGAGTGGATGAGTATGCCAGAATATGTGGTCACTTATAAAGAACTGACATTTCCTGTCAGCATTTAAGTATTATGGCTGGGTCTTACAGTGAGACGGGGTGCTGAAACAGTGTGTGTCTTATGTAAGAAATAATAAATACAGAAATTTGCCAATTTGTCAGTCACCAGTGAACAAAAAAAAACAAAGGCAGATCTTTTTATGAAATCCTATGCTGAGTTAAATAAGCAAATTTACAAATTCCTGTTTTGTTGTAAGTGCAAATACGTAGTTTGTGCAAATAAGCATCAAATGTGCAAATGCATAGTTTGAATGTGTGTAATACTATAGTTGCACACACAGTTTCTTGATAACTCTCCTATTGATACATTAACTTCTGTTACTCTATGCGTTTCATCCCAGTCTACACTGTCAGAACAAAAGTTACAAAAGCTTTCACTGGTACGGTACTCTTTGAAAAGGTCCTAATATGGACCATTTAGGTACAGGTATGCACCTTTGAGGTACTACAAAGGTGTACTTTTTGAAAGGGTATCATGTAATACTGCCACAGTGACTGCTTTTGTACCGTTTTTGGAGAGTGTATAGAAACCTGCACTAATATACAAATAGTTATGGTTTTTTTGTGTTGTCATGATTGCATTAAAACACTGTAAAAAAAAATATAAAGTGAAAGTCATTTCAACTTATTTATCTTGACAAGTTGCTATAACTTATAAAATGAAGTTGACTTAATAAATAATAGTAAGTTAGAGGTCCTATATATTATTTCTGTGTTTTTGAAGATTTGATTGTTTACGTTGCGCAATATAACATGTGTTCATGTTTCACGTAAAAAAAACACGGTAATTTTTTTTCACAATTTACTTAACCGTATTCGGCTTTTTTTCACTGTCTTCAAAACGGGCTGATGTCTTCCTTATTCTATGAAGTCCCTCCTTCAGAAAATACGTAATGAGTTCTGATTGTGTAGTTTGCTTAGTGTGTTGTGATTCGACTGCAGCTAGCAAAGCCGTTTGAGCCAAAGCTTGCGACTGATGTATTCCTGTGGGCGGAGTTTTGTCAAAAACTCTTATATTGATATTTACTGCCCTTTTTTGTGTTTTAGTTTTTAGTTTTGTGTGTAATAAGTATAAAAAGTCTGCATAAATAAAATCTACAAAAGAAAAACTCTTTTATTGACGTCATTCAATCAGGAAGTAGAGGGGTGTAGTCCAAACCGGCCTTTTGCTGTAGGATTTAAAAGGGGAATTCTGTTAAAGAAAATTGGTATGTCTCAATCAGCTCCCTTGTTCAGTAGTCAGGGCACTGATCCGGGAGTCGGCCATTTTAAGGGCTGTCTCAATCGTAAAATTCGTCCAGTGCACTATAACGTTCGTTCCCTAAAATTTCCCACAATGCAATGCAAAAACCAGTGAGCATCGATGGTCCCTATGTTCCCTTACCGGAAATCGCGTGACCTTTTTGAAGCTCGCCAACCAAAAATTATGTGATCCAGCTCAATAAACTTTATGAAATGTGACCGAACTTTTAAAAAGACAAACGTTTGTTTTAGTTTTAAATATAAACACACATCGCTACACAGTAAGGGACCACAATCTATTCAGAGCTAGGGTCCTTACCAGTGCCCGAACCTGTGTACACGATATACTGATTCATGACCTCGGCAGCTAGGGAATGAATTGAGACACAGGGAATATATCGCCTGGCAGTGAACTTTAAGCTTTATCATTTTGCAGGTATTATTTATACTCTAACAGTAACATTACACACTAACTAAAGTTTGAAAAATGGGATCCGGAAAAACGTGACCTTTAAAATAACTTGCAGAATTGAACTGAATTGAAAGATGTACTTTTTGAAGGGGTACCACATACTACTGCCACAATGACAGCTTTTGTACCATTTTCGGAGAGTGTATAGAAATCTGTACTAATAAATAAATAGTACTGTTTTTTTTGGGGGGGGGGGGGGTTCATGATTGCATTAATACACTGTAAAAATTATTTGCAGCCTTAAATTTTCTGTTAAGTCATTTCAACTTACTCTTATTTATCTTGACGAGATAAGTTGCTACAACTTATAAAATGAAGTTAAGTTAAATGGCTTGCAAATTTGAGTTGATTTAACAAAAAAATTTAATGGAGCAAAGAATTTTTAAAGTTTTGCCATTTGTTTTAATTGAGTCAGTAGATAAATTATTGTTAAATGGTTACTGGAGGTATGATTATTTGCTTCCCATACACTGTAAAGATTTTTTAATGATTTTTACAGTAGAATAGAATAGAATAGAATAGACTGTTTCATCTGACGCACATGCGGTGACATGATTATGCGTATGGTCGGAAATTTACTGTTTGTGTAATGGTCTGACTAGTTGGTAAACTGAACTCTTAAACAAATACAAATGTAACAAATGTTTTGCTTGCCTAGGTAATCTATGTGTTGTTTATTTTGGTTGTTATATAAATAAACTACTTTATAAGGACTTAGTTGTTATTTATCTTAGCAGAGTTTACCAGAAGTTACGTGTTTTTCACGGAAGCCGCTTGTTTATGTTGTTACTGCTGAAACGTCTACAGAATATAATAGAATACTGTCATTACTCGTCTATACAACAAAATTGTAGGATTTTGCAAGAGTATAGGAAATTAAGAATATTTAATTTTCTTTCTGATTGCCTCTCTTCCAGAAAATTCTGTTTATCCAGCACTAGATATTTTTGGCTACATGACAGACGTTTCTTTTAATATTGATATAGCCGGCAGGTAGGATATATCTGGAGAGTGTCTCCCCGCATCAGTTTTTATTTAATAAGCGCATACTCTGGGAATTCAGCAGTCTTGCTCTTTATTGATCCTCCCTCCTCCTGTGTCCAAGTCATAGGCTTTGGTTGCTGTCCCAGATTTGAGTGTTATTCCTGAGTTAAAAGTTTTGACTGCAGCAAGACAGAATTGAGACACAATTTAGCTTTCTTATTGTTTAGATTTTATTTTAACTCCCATACATCTCTTATTTTTCTTCAAACCGTCCCACAGTTCTCCGCATACATTAAAGTTCAAGTCCTTTGTACCACTGCAAACTTTTTAGTCCAATAAACACTCCTAATGAGTTTTAACAAAATGTCCCTGCTCTCAGAGTACTGATTCAAATCAAAGTGACGTAAACATAAATAAACCTACAGTAATGTTTGCCACATGTTCCTGATCCCAGACTTGCACAAAATAGCTTAATCTAAATTGCTTCAGCTCCCAGATAATTCATGTCATGGAGGCTGACTGCGTATACCGTACAGTAAACAGTTATACTGTAAACATAAAGAATATATTGATATGCATACTGAAAAAGGTCATATTTAGGCAGGTTAATCTTGAACTTGTTATGCTCAGTATAAGTTTCATAATGTTTTAAACTGGTACTGAAAGATCTCATTTATTCAACATCTGTCTAAAGACTAAACTCAGGATCAGATTCAATGCATTGGCCTTTGAACACCTTCAGACTTTATTAAATATGTGTTTTTGGTATAAGTGCTTGCCCTGTCTCAAAAACGTGCCAGAATGTGTTCAGAATGCAATTTAAACATACCGCTTATAGTTTTTCTTTAATATATAAAACCGTATTCAGTCAGTGATAAACATTTTTAGTATTAACATTGCTGCACTGTTGTTAAATAACCTCACTGTGTAACATGTTTGATTCAGACATCATCTCAGGAATCCGTATGATTGTTTTGCATTTTAATCCAATTTCATGAAATTATGTCCTTTGGCAGTTGTGGTTGTTTCTGGTTGATTCATTGCACATTCATATCCCATTATTCTGTATAACACATTTTGCCTGACATTAGCGTTTTCTATGCATTTAGAAAACCTGTACATGCTGTGCACAGTGTACAAACTGCATACAGCAAATGTTATAGCTATTCTGAACATAACCCATAGTGTTATGTTAAAATTCTCCAGACCGTACTGCTGCTCTTTCTCTCTCTACTGGACAGCAGTGCGATAAAGGTGGTGGGAGTCTGGGTTAAAGTTGGTGATTGGCTCTCCTTACATTTTTCATAAAGCTTACCAGTAGCAGGTTTAAATGATAAAAACGGGCAGTGAGACAAATACACATGCATCTACACATTTCAACAATACTTTAAATTTCTTTCTCTACATTTTTTAGTATCAATTTACTCATTCTATACTCAGATTCTCTTGTTGCCTATAGTGTACAAGAAGATATAGTGTACAGATATACTTTACCTTTGCGTCCGAATATTCTCTGCTGTGCAATATGCAAAAAGCAGCACTTCAATTTAGTAGGGTGTCCGACAGTATTGATTATTCCATAGGATCAAAGCACAGGAATTTGGATGTGGCCTCTGTGCAACAGTTCACGTCCTCTCTTAAACCCTTCATGCTTCACCACGGTCCATCAGCCTCTCATCCCTCATCATCTGTCAATTCTTCTGTCCTCTCCTCTCCTCCTCCCTGCTACTCTATCAGTGTTTTCGCCCTGTGAGCCAAGGAGTGTTTTTGTCTCTGATCATGGTTCTCTTTCTTTCTGATGAGGTGTTGTATTGTTGGACTTCTGGTTCCCAGGAGAACTGAATCTTGGAGTGGGTGATGATCTTCAGAAGAGGTTTGGGAATGCATGGGTCTGAATAGAGTCTTTAGAATCAGGTGGTTTAAGCACATTTTTTCTAAAAATCTTCATTGGATGCTTTTAAATCTCTCATATGTAAGATAACGCATGCAGCATATAGTTTTGTTTGAAGTATTAGTTGTAAAAGATTTCTTTAAGACTTTTGTGTTTAAAGTATTTTGTGTATTTTTACAACTGTATCCTCAGTCTAAAAAATGCTTGTTACTTGAACATATGGGGCAGCAACAAATATATTGTTGGCCCATCTTAGATAGTTACTGTAAAGACACGATTGGTAATGGCCAGATGTGCCAAAACCCTTGAAACCATTATATGTAAAATATGCATGATCATAAATTTATGGTTGAGGTTGTGGCTTGCAGTCAGGGTTTGTAAGGAATATACTGTCACCCATGATAAAACAATTTGAAAATACTGTACAGAGATCTGGATTTGGCTCAGTACCTGGTTAATGGTGCAGATCTCCTATCTCACTACTGTCCTACAAAAGCACATTACTCTCGGACACTCGTAAAAACAAGACGCAGATGAGAAAGGTAGAGAGAGAGGGCGAGCAAGGACAGAACATAACCGATAGGTCATAAAATCAAACAATGTTTCCTTGCGGATTCCATTTTTTTATCCCCCCTTCATCATTAACTTTCCCCCATTCATTCTTCATCAAAAAGAGCTGTCTTAACACCCGGCAGTTCAAAAAACCTAGTGCCCCAACAAGCAACCCTCACTCTAAATAAATCAGTAGGCATTGAAGAACCACAGCAAAGACAAAGCAATGTGTTCTCAATTAGCTGCCTCCTGATGAGAAGTATAGTGAGGGAAGGAAAACCGCAATGGGTGAGAGACAAAGTCCTGAAAAGAGACTGGCAGGATGCATGAAAAAAAAGAGGTGATGCTTTGGCCCCAGATGGATTATGGGTAACGGTTTAATTATCTGCTTTAAGAGCTCTACAAAGACTTTCTGGAACTAAATTCACAAAAAAGCAAGATGGGGTCCGACACGCTGATCTCCCACTCTTTTTCTCTCACTGTGCAATTGTCTGGTTGGCTGATCAGTTAAAAACAGGAAGTGGGTCGGTGACTGTATTGTCTGTCGCTCTCACCCGTTGTTTCGCCTCTTTCTCTCACCTTCTATTTTTTACGGACCACCATAATCCACCTTGCATCTCTTCATTCATCCCACATCGATGAACACATTCACGTACTCTGCATGCACATTACCACATATTCTAGCACAAACGCATAACATTAGACCCCAAAGGCCATTCAGATCATGGCTGGCCCCAAATGCATACATTGCACACCTCAATGGGATTCATCGTACATTCAGTTTGTTTGGTGTGGGGCTCAAAGGGAGTACAATTCCTTTGTGTGTGTGTGTGTGTGTGTGTGTGTGTGTGTGTCATCTCTGTCTTTTGAATGACAAACCAAAAGCAAACATGACTTTTGGGTAAATATTTGTGGTTTGTGACCCAGTGTTTTTAAAGGAGCATTTCACCCGTAGAAACATTAATCTTTATTGAAAGTGCGTCATACTTGTAGTCGAAATGTAACATACATTTAGAATTTGGTGCCTATTTGACCGAGAAAAGGGGTGTTTGTAGTCTCTCCCCCTCAACAAAGATATTGCACTTCCTGCTTTCAATGATGCAAAATGATGATTTTTACATCATTGAAAGAAGGAAGTCCAACACTGAAATCTGTATTTCTTCTGTCTCAGCGGCAACCGAGGAAATTATGCATGACCATTCAAATACATGAATGGGGTTCTTACTATACAAAGCTTAATGCAAATGGGTGAAGTGTCCCTTTAAAGACCCCATAAAGCGAGAGTTTTGGACTTTAATTCAATAGTGATGAGGTCATTTATATTTTAGTAAGTTAGCAAAATGAATTAAAAACAGAAAAGATTTCCGTTTTGACTAAAAGCACTGTATTATGCATGCCAGACCTGTATTTGGCGATGTCACATGATGCATAATATGCATTTAGTCACTAGCTGCGTCCAAAATCAAGTACTGTAACAGTACTTACTGAATAACAAGAGATGAATTACCTACAGCTTTATTTTTTAAATAGTACATTCTATATAGTATGTGTGGGTGCAGTATGTATGCATTTCGGAGACAATAAATTAAATTCTCTGTTTTTATTTTTAAATGGTTTCAGATAAACAAGCCCATGAGAAAGCTGCTTATCCCTCATAACACCTGCAGTAAATAGCAAAGCATGGTTAATGATAAGTAGCTTAAACTAACACACTAAAGAGTGGTTTCCCGGACAGGTCTTACTCTATTCACAGATTAAAATGCATGTTTGAGCTGTCTTAATTTAAAAAAAAAAACCTTGCACTGACATATCTAAACATACATCAATGCCAGTGTTTTGTTTCAAACCAGCATTTTCAGTCACTTTACGTCAGTATAGTCTGCATCAAACATTATGTAAAGCTAAAGTTTCAGTTTGTGCGTATATGAACTATAATGCAAGCCAGATATCTTTCCCTGTATTTACCAATCATCCATTTCAGATCACCGCAATGATTGCACATCTCTGTAAAAAAACACAAGGGAGAGCTGCAGCGCCTGTAAAAATTAGACATTATCAGATTACTTTAAAATATGTGTATTATAAATGTTGCAAAATATTTAATTTAAATAATCACAATAATTTGTGATTTTTTTTTTATAAACAAACAAAAAAAGTATGAGAATTAAAAGCCAAAGCAATAAAACAGACAATTAATCGTCATAATCTCCACAATTTATTACGCAATTAACCGTCAGCCAAAATTCATAACTGTGACATCCCTACGTATGCACGGCGCACACACACAGTATGAACCCATGTGTTGTCCGTGCTGACACCCTGATAATTCATGCATCTCTGGTTTGTCGTCTTGTCAGCACAGAAAATGTGGGTGTCAGGTTCAGGTTAATTATGTGTGTGTGAAAGAGACACTGGTTTCATGTTCTACTGTCATGCAGAGAATGTAAAGGCTACAGAGTCTTGAAAAGCAGGCGCTTCATGCGTGGAGGTCACAACCCTTGACCATGGATCTATCCAGGATGTCGTCTCCTCCACAAAAGCGAACCACAAACCAGCCCTTAAACACACAAACTCACTCAAGGCCGAGCATACACACATTCTCCTCAAAAGAACTCTCTCATTAGAAAAAATAAAATATACACACTATCAATTTAAAATTTCAGTTATTTCTTTTAAACAATAAATGAGATTAAATAAAGATTGAGAATAAATGTGAAAAATGTATCCATTTCATTTTCCAAACAGATCTCAATAAAGTGCTCACATATTGAGCACAGATTTTCCATGTTTACAGTCAAAATTATTGAGGAATTCTATATGAACACAAATATTTCATATCAAAATGACCCAAATTGTCTCATTTGTTTCGGTTTTTATTTCTCTTGAGAATTTTTAGGAGAAACATCTGAGTCTAAGTTGATAAAACACAACTGAGAACTCCGTCAAATCTCCCAACCTCTGAGCAATAATATTTTCCTTTGGGCTGAAACAGACCTTATAATGTAAAAAAATTGGTAACACTTAAAAAAGTAAGTTACCTGGTTCAACTTTGTGTAAAAATTCTGTCAACAATTTTTTTTTATATTTTATAGGTAACTTTTTTAAGTTAAAAATGAGGGGAAAATGTCAACAAAATCTGAAATGTGGGCACTGTAATTAGTTTTATCTGTTGATTTAATTAATTTAATAGAAACAGCCTGATTATTCAATTTATTACACCGATATATATATGAAGAGTTTGCAGGGTTCCCGCGGGGTCTTAAAAAGCCTTAAAAGCATTGAATTTATGAATTTGGAAATAATACCTTAAAAAGACTTAAAAAAGTCTTAAATTTTGATGTCTTGGTCTTAAAAATTGTGCTGTATGTAACTTCTCCATATTGTATTTTTCCTTAAAAGTTTCTTTGTCAACCACATTTTGATTAAATCAGGGATGCAAACACATCGCTTTTCGGCGCCTGCGGCTTTTCATTATTAATGGCATTTTGGTTGCGAGCACATCGTGTCTCTCCCGATGAGTCTGCTGTTTCTCGATGAATTGGGTGCGACATGAAGCGAGTTCAGCGGCCCATGTTTCTGAACTTGAGCAGAGTTGTATGCATAGAGGTTTTCACGGAGGACCGGGTCCGATTAACAGTATGTGTAAAACCCGAGGCGATCGGAAAACGGCTGTGATCAGAGTCAGTCAGCGCTAAAGTTCACGTGCAGTTTCAAGCTGCGTGCCTCCGTTTCTATTGCGATAACTACTGGCTTGGTTTGAAAGTCACGACCACGCACTGCAGTTTCTTTCTCCGTCCCTTTGTTTAATAATATTATTATTAATGAACCATCTTTTTATATCTAAAAAGTTTGCTCAAAGATCACAGAGATAGTAGCAAAAAAGAAATGTGAATGTTAATTAAGCCCATTGCACGAGCAAAGCTCAAGCTGACTCTAGATATAAAAAACGCAAAGCTATAATATAAAGTCACCAAACACTGGGACAGCAAGTAGACTTTTGAATCTAAAATAATAAGTGGATAAAGCTCTTTTAATCTGCAAGAGAGGAATTAAAAGAGGCACTTTTACTGCTTCTGCTTTATCTAAAAAGGAAAGAAAACTACATAAACCATAACACACCAATTACATTTATAATCTCTAGACCTGCACTTTCTATCATTAATATACTATACATATTATTGTATTCAAAATAGTTTGATAAAAGGGGTCATCTACACAAGTATTGCTTGATATGTCAGTGCAAAAACAGTAAAGTGTTTTGTGATGCTTTGAATGAATGCAGCCAGATGGAAGGCCCTGGTTACGTTGCAGGAGGTGGCCAGGAAGAAGAGGAAGAAGGAGTAAAGCAAGAAGAAGTGCTAGATAGTTCAATAAGAGTTTTGGTTTAACATAAAAAAATGAAGTTGAATATTCCAAATTAATGTCGGCATCTTTTGATTTTCGAATTTCATTTTACTCTATATAACTAGTTTGGTAGGGATGGCAGGGGTCGGTGGCAATGTAGCCTAAGTATCTGGATATTTGCCTGGGTGCGGGGGCTTAGATTACCTTTCTCTTTTTTGAACATACATGTGTTTGCATCTCTGTTTGTTTTATAACGTAGTATAAATAAAGAGTGGCGGATCCAATAATTGAGAACCCAACACAGTCCCGGGTCACAGTACAAAGTATTGCGAACACGTGATGCCTTCAGTAAATGAAGATCACCACAACCATAGACTGCAACAGAACACAGCAACAGGCAAAGGAGAAGCGGGAAAAATCAAATAAAATCTTAGAAATTCCTTAACAACTTAACATTGTTTGGCATACTTTCTTGTGGCCTACTGAATTTTTTTTTTCACACCTGCTTGGCTTATCATCTTTTTACCCATTTCACATCGGAAAAATAAATGAACACAAGTTCAAGGATTTTAGTTTTTCTTTGCTGGTAGGGACGTGAAATGGGTATTAATTTTTTATATAAATGGTCTTAAAAAGGTCTTAAAAAGACTTGAATTTAACTTGAAGAAACCTGTAGGAACCCTGGTTTGGTTCCAAAACGCGATAAACACCATTTAAAAATAGTTACTTCCAAAATCAGTATTGTTTGTGGTCAGTATTAAAAAGTAAATTCTTCATTTTACACAAAATCCAATATCCGCTTTGTTATTCTGTCATCTTTTCTCCCTTTTTCACAAAACATGATAAACGCCAGTCCTCCTTCTCTGCAGAATGCAATAAATCTGCTTAACCAATCACAGCGCAGCATTCCACGCATAGTAAACAATGACAGCGGCACTTTGAACACACATGGAATCATAATACTAGTATAATGACTAGTTTTCCTCATCTACTTTGTACTTCGTGATCAACAAACAAACAAAAATAAAATAATACTTTGATGGCATACTTTGATAAACCTGAGGTGTTTTTTTTTTGTGGAGGGAAGAAACGTAAGCCATCAAAATCTAATCATTTATGCGAGAGGCACTCGTGAGACGGAAAAATGCTGGCTGTTGCTTGTTCTCACACAACAGCATCAAGCTTCTGTCACGCTAACACATTGACCCCAGCGGATCTTATAAAAAACGTTCCATTATTTTACTCGAAGTCAACTTTCCATTATTTTACTCGAAGTCCGAGCAGGACCAAAACATTTTACAGCTGATCGCTGTCAAAGCGACGAGTCGATGTCACAAGAACGATGCAGCAATGACAATGATCTTAATATGTCAAAGTGTTTTGATTAATACCATTAATGTTACATTTGCTTAATCATTGTATAACACTAGTCAACTAAATGAATATAACATGGCAAAGATGAATGCACAATTATATACTGGTTCAATAGATTTATAGCATTTTAAAAAATTGATTTATTGCATTTTGCGGAATTTTTATAATAAATCTTTGAAAATTAAATTATGGATTTAAATTTTTAATGTTATTATAACCTAAAGATGCTATGTAAATGTTTGTAACAAAAATAGTGGTTTTCATTTTGTCACTTTCTTGGTATATTTTTTTATCGAAATTAGTCAAAATGGATTTATTGCGATTTGGAACCAAACTTGTTCAGATATTCTTAGATTAGATTGCTTTGTTAAATATGATATAATGACATCTGGCTATGTTTAGGGATTCTTTAGCATTGTTATTATCAAAGAATCTTCTTGTGCCTCCATTTCACACTCCCACATTCACATGTCTTTTCCAATTTGCTTACGGTTGAGACAACTGTTGATACTGCCGGACTGATCTTAAGTGTAGCTGATTGAGAAGCTTGTGAATGCTAACATGTATGGAGAGGTGTTGATGTGGGAGAAGAATTCAAGGATAAACGTGCATGATCCTCCATTTTACGCTTGTTAATAAACGAGCATTGCTTTAGATTTGCAGAGTGACCGGTGCACCCTTTGCAACGAAATATGAGTTATGTGCTTGTTTTTGTTAGGGTTTTCAGATAAGCATTGCGTGACCACATCACAGGCATGCCACTTGGCACCCTTCCACAACCCTGCCGCATTTCAAGCAGTGCATGCGATCTGATCTTCATGCCAAATTCTAGCGGTAGTGGGAAAGAAAGCTCTCCTGTTATTAGACACATTCTGTGGCTAGATTACTGTCATGGTGAAACTAATTACAAAGCGAGAGAGAAAGAGATGAAATGTTGGCAGATGGAAGGTGTTAGGGAGATAAAGCTGGACTGTGTTGCTTGTTCAAGTTCATGTCAAGCTCTCTGGCTTGGTCAATATCACTTTCTCGTATTTTCTCTCATTCAGACACTTAAAACCACATCCCATTGGCTTGCAACTCAATCATCACACCTTCTGTCTTTTCCTTCACCCCTCCATCTCTCATCCACTCTTTACCTTCACCCTTATTTTTGGATCCATTTTGTTTTCTCTTTACTTTTCTTTACAGAGACCCCCTCCCACCCCTTTTCCCTCTCTCTGTTTGGCCAGGCTGTAGGAAGACGCCCGGCTCCTTCATGGAGGTCCTGTAGCCTGTGGCTCTCATCAAGGTTTCTGGCTTTGGGAGTTTGTGATGTCGGGGGTCTTTTTTCTTTAAGATCTTTGCTTTGGGGCCATTGAATATTTCAGGGTCCACTGAGCTTTATATAGGGGCCCCAATCCTAAGACTTACACAGACACACAGTGTCTCTTACTTTGTGCTAAGCACCTGTTTGTAATATTGTTTTTGTTAATATTTATATCTAGTGACAAGGGTTTGGATTTGGTGTGATGTTTCGGGATCGTTTGGATTTGACTTGTTTATCTAAATTGTCTTTCTAATAATCCCTCTCTTTTCTCTTTCCCTCTTTCTTTCTCTGTGTGTCAAGTTTAACCAGATTGTGTAAAGTCAATATCCGTCGATACAATAAAGTTACTTAGTGGGTAGACATTTGCCCTCTATTCAAAATCAGCATGCTACAGAAAACATGTGAAAGTGTTTTGAATGCTGATAAAGTGTCTGTTTATTGATTTTGTTTTGAATATACTTTGTTTCCCACTGTTATCACATAAGTTATTTTCCTTGACGCAAACACAGACTTTGTCTCTGCAGTACATTTTTTTTCGCCTTTTGATCTCTTTCTGTTTCACAGGAACTTTTTCTCCCTTCATTGTGTTTCTCTGGGTTTAATTTGAGGCCAGACTTTTCTAAGAAACGGGCAAAATTTTCTGCAAGGTTTAGGTTTTCATGTAGAATTTAATAAATAGTAAAATTTTGGACAAAAGTAAAAAGTGTTGGACAAAGATTAATCGCGATTAATCCCATAAAAAATAAAGCGATTTTTGCACATATATATAAGAATATATGTATGTCTGTCTGGTTAATTATACATAATAATTACAAACAATACACACACATATATTATGCAAAAGAAATCACTTTTATTTGTATGCGATTAATCGCGATTAATCTTTTCCCAGCACTAAAATTTCTCTTAGATACATCTTAAATAAACCATTGCATCTATGCAAAGATGTGTCTGTGCATGTGTGACTGTGCATGTGTGTTTAATAAAAGCGTTTGAGTGGAAACTGCAGTAAAATTCGGGTCTTCGAAGGTCACCACACCTCAGTTCAATGTGTCATCATCCGGACAACAGGGAAAACGGGGAACAAGATGATGTCACAGGGGTTACAAGAAAGATGTGATTGGTGGTTTGGGCTTACAGAGGGCGGGTCACTTGGGTCAACTTGACAGGCAATTGAGCTTGCGCTGTTTGATGGGCAACCTGCTGTGGAAACAGTGAAGCACTCGGGGAGTGAGTGGTAGTTCATTTAAAGTGAAAAACTGATGGATAAAGGTTGAGGAGGAGAGGAGAAAAGAGACTTGGGGTCATTCATGTGTTTGCCATGTGTGAAAAAAAGATGACATGAAAAGCAGAATAAGCTGAAAAGAAGTCAATAACATCCATAAAGCCTTTTCCAATACACAAATATATTGCAAGCTTTTTATTGCATAAAATAATGCTTTTAAATAGTAATTTTTTGGTCAAAATGTAATAACTTGTCCTTCCTCTGAAATTAGTTTCCTTGATCCCTCTTTTTTAACCACATGCCTCACCCAATGGTTTTATTTGGTATCTTTTTATTTAGTTTGTATTACAAGTTGTACATTTAAAATTATGTTATTAAAATTATATTATGCACTCCGTGTGTGTAAAATGTGATGGTCAATGTTTTCCTTGTGTTATTTGAAAATGTTGTCTGTTACTTTGTTTCAACTTTTCCCCCAAATCCTAAAACTTCCTTCCAATTTTAAATGAAAAACATTCCCAGTTTTTCAATGCAGACGCATACTTTGTATATACTGTGACCAATGCCCTGCAGAATACAATAAAAATGCTCTTCAAAAGAAATTAAAAATAACGAGTAAGAGAGGGATTCATAATGTGCAGATAGCTGTATGCATATGTTTGTGAGAGAGACGGGGATGCATTATGATGGAATGCTCTCTAATGTGTTTATATGAAACTCCATTCATTTCTCAGACTGGTTAAAGTCGAGTGAGTGATGTGTAAGAGTGAGATCGGAGACAGGATGGCTGCGGAATGCTGTGTGCTGTCATTGCAGGTGCCTCTCCCAGAATGCACTTTGTGTGATGTCATGATAACATCAGTTCTCCTATCACAATGACAATGACTGCGCTATTAGAATCACCCTCGACCCCAATAATTATCCTGGGTTAGATTGCAGGGGTCAGATTAATGGTGCACAATCTACCCCGTGAATAAACCTGCTTGTTACCCCATGCAAGGAAACCACAGAGATAAACTCATGCCAGACTGAATTACAACACTTGCACACATGCATTCGCCATAATTCACGGTTGAAGCGCAGCAGGTTCCCAGCACACCGGATGAGTAATAATTACTAGGGGAAGAAACGTTTTATTTAACTCATTTCATTTGACATCTGTCTCTCTGTGCCGTATCTGCACACACGCTGTCACTCTCTCAGCACCATCTCTCTTTTCCTCATCATGAGGATTAAATGAGCTGAAATCCAGGTCTTTCAAGTTCATGTGCCCATGTGTTTAACACGCCCCGGAGTATTTGTGTGTGAAAGACTGATTGACTTCTGGTGAAAGCACACTGCCAAGCCAACATAAATCTACACTTAACACAAGGCACCATGAATTAAAAAGATCTGTTCCAAAACCCAGTCTGTAACAATATTTCATAACCTATAAGCAGCATATCAACTGTATGGAACCTCATAAGTGATTAATATGGATCGCTCTACAAAGGCAACAACAATACTTTCATTACATTATTTCTTTGTATAGGAAACTCAGGAAATTCATTTAATTGGAGTTAGATGCTAATAATATGTTGTTAAACTAATTATATTCTATTAAATATTGTAAATATCTTAAAGCGCCCCTATGGTCCGATTCAAAATTTTACATTTCCTTTGTTGTGTAAGTGTGTGTTAATACATGTTAACAACAGTGTTCGAATTATGTCAAAGCTTATGGGGGGGCCCCTAGCTAAGCCCCACCCCCCGGCCAAGCTCCACCCCCCTGATTATAGGGTCGCTGTGATTTCACAACGTAAGATGTGATCGTCCTTGATCAACAATCATCTGATCCTGGTTTTAATCAAAGAAACCCCAAATTACCCTTAACTCAAACTCTAAAAAAAGTTTACCCCTCAAATTAGTGTGAAACACTGGCAAGGGCAGAACTTTTAAACAGAATAGGGGTGAAATAGGGTGGACTCATTCTTAAATTACATAATTTTACTATATAGTAGTGATTAAATGGATGATTACATTGCATTTTTTGAGTCATAGATTGAATAATTTTCGGATCAGCAAAACTGGAAATGATGAGCATATAAAAATAGAAAAGAACAAAGTTACAAATAAAGCAAGATCTAACAGTAGTATTTAGGTACATAAATAGAATCAAATGAATAATAACACTGTCTTCTTCACTGTATAAATTACATATAATTAATCTTTTTAAAGATACATAATTTTAAAGATAGTTATCATGCCACCTGGTTGAAGGTTGCTGTCCCCAGCACTCACAGCAGCCCCATTCGCGTAATTTGCGGGTGGTATACGTCCCCACTGCTTTATGACCAAGTTGATTGTGCCCCAACTTCCGACCACGAAGTAATTCTTGCGTTCATAATCATAATTAGGGTCCATATTCATTTAAAACGCATGTACAACGCATGACGCGCCGCCGCCTTCTGCTTTTCAAAGCGGTCGCCTGTGAACACGAGATTTGTTTTAGACGCGTCTATTTGAGTGCACTTGCTGCATGTTTAGATTTAAAATAAACTTGAGCGCAACTTGATACCTTGATAAAAGGTAAATGTAAATGTAAAAAAAAAGGTAAAAATCTACCAGTAAGTTATGTAACAATGATTAATCTATTAATAGTTATTCTTCATCTATTTCATGCAAACGCTAGGGGAAAAATATAGGGGAAAACATTTCATCCTTTTCAGGAGTTGATAACTTGATAAAAGGTACATGTCGTATTTTTTATATCTACCGGTAAGTTATATGTAACAATGATTAATCTATTAATAGTTATTCTTCATCTATTTCATGCAAAACGCTAGGGGAAAAAATATAGGGGAAAACATTTGATCCTTTTCAGCAGTTTTTGAATAAGTTTAATTGAATAATATTAAAATACCTTATGGTAGGGCTGCATGATTATGGCAAAATCGTAACTGTTTTAGACTATTTGCATTGAATTGGAAACGATATTTTTGGAAAATATATTAATTGCAAGGCTGCAAAGAATAGTGCACTGAGGATTTAATTATATTATTTTAATATAGTCAGTGGTGAACTAAAGTGGGCCGGTCTAAGACATGAAACTCCAGGGCTGAAAATGAGTCCCACTTCGGCCCTGCATGTTACATTTTTCCAAGGTTTAAAAAAACACATGCAAAAGATACTTTCTACAAATAATTATTTATTTCTGAAAGATGCATAGTTGAGCGATAGGCTAAGTATTAAAGAGACTATCATTTATTATCATTTAAGCGTGATTTCTTCTGCTTTCCTAATAAAATATTTTGTGTGACTGGGTTGACCAGCCGTCAGTCTGAGTGGATAGCTTTGCCACTGTTATGAAATAATTGTTTGAGAAGATTTTTAAAAAAAACCTTAAACCTAAAGATTACTAAAGATTCTTACCGCAACTGAGGTAAAAAATACTCCACACGCAGATAGAGACATTAACTCGTCTGTCAATTCCTCCAGAAAACAGCATGAGGCGCACTTGCGAGTTTCTTTATTTCGGACAGAAGTCATTTGAATTATTTTATTGCGAAATTAGGACAAATAATGGACAGTATCGCTTTGTGACACGCAAAATGAGGATTTTAAATTTATGTAGTATTTTAATTTTAATAAAAACCAGGGGACCCCCCTAATTTATATTTTTGTGCTTTATGGGGGGTCCCTTAAGGCTTATAGGAGGTCCGGGACCCCCCCAGACCCCCTTCAATTCGAACACTGGTTAACAATATGCAAAAGACACAAACCTCAAAGGAAACGATGACGCGAGTTATCGTCTCCAACGTAAATTTATTTTCTTGTACTACAACAAACACATGAATTATAGGCAACAGTTTACTTCCTAAGATCGGTGATGTAAACAAGACCGACATTATCATTATTTCACCTGCTTTGGACTCAGCCTGTAAAACAAACTCGTAAAATACGTACACTGTAAAAAATCTTTACTGCCTTACATTTTTGTTAAATCAACTCGGATTTACAAGTATCATCTGAGTTGATTCAACAAAAAAATTAAGGCATCAAAAGATATTTTTACAGTGTATGAATTCTTGCAAGATTAAGCTGGCATTTTAGGTTGAAATAAAGGTTTGTCTCTTTTTAACCCAACAGTTTATTGAAAATAACCAATAATTTTTAAGACTGTAGTAAACAAATATTTGGTAACAATGTTTTTTTTTTTTTTGCTTTTCAGTGCTGAATAAAATTAATTATACTGAACATTTATCTCGCCTCATCTGCTATTTTGTATTTATTGTTTTCACAGACCTTGGTGTACACTGTAAAAAGTGAAATTTGGATCTATTTTCAAATGGTTACAGTTAAAAATTTAAGTTTTGTGAACTTAAATTTTCTCACTTCAAGTGATAAATGTACACTGTAAAAAAATGCAGCATAAAGTTAACAACTTGGTTTTGCAAGTCAATTCAATCTATTATTTTAAGTTTTGACCTGTGATAAATTGACATAACTTATAAAAACAAGTTGAAATTGTTTAACAATTGTTTTGTATTTTTAAAATGACTTCAATTGCTAACACATTCTGGGATTGCTTTCTCCACAAAACATTCATGCAATGCTGCCTTAAAAGTAGGCTACACTATTTGCTATTTGAATACTTTAATTTTTTAATTTTTTAAGTCTAATAAACTTATTTACAAGTAATTTAACTACTTTGACAAGCGATGAGTTGCTGTAACTTATCAAGTTGAATTTGCTTTAGTTATGTCAACTTAATTTTATGAGTTAAACCAACTCATCACTAGTCAATACAGTTAAAATGACTTGTAAAACCAAGTTGATTAAACTTAAAAATGTTAGTGCAAAAATATTTTTTACAGTGAGCCTTAAATTGGATAAAAAATCCAAGTGTGTGACTGTTTTGCTCTTGAGTTTTGAAACTCTGAGGAATAAACTGCCAAAAGTATGTGTGTGTATGGGGTGTAGATTGGATTACAGTGGAGTTATGTGAGTATGTGTTATTGTGCCATAATTTGATATAAGGTTGTGAAATATGGTGCCTGAAATTGCATCAGTGTGTGTTTGCAGGTGTTGGCAGACATTTCACGCCACATTGGTTTTTAAGGAAACAGAGAAATTACTAACTTAACCCCATTTCTTTTTTCTCAGTATTCACGTGCAATTATGCATTCAGCATACTGTTACGATATAATGAAGGTCTTAAATGACCAATAATCAAAACTGTCGGCTTTTGTTTAGCACATACACTTGTGAAGGCAGTCTGGATTTGATTGTGTGTGAGAGCTCTGTTAGGTGCGCAGTGCAGTGCTTTGATTATGAACTCTTTGGTGGGGTACATATGATACTTGGACTCATCTGTACTTGCCCTAAACTCCACACATGCAGTATCATTTTGTGCCGCTGGTTTGTTCAAAGGAAACAATGAGTTGTCTATTTTCCAAAACTGTTTTTTATTTGTCTGATTTGATTTTCTCTGTCTATCTGGCACAAAAATGGTATTGCTTTGTTGTAAATCTTCTTTGATGTGTGCATATGGGAGATCACAAGAGAAGGACAAAACTTATGCAGACAATTAAAATGACCACTTAGAAAAAAGTACTCATATGGTTTAACAATGGTGTCAGATCATGCTGTGATAGTTTGATATAAACCAAATGTTTATCGTAGTACATAACCTAATACTTTTTGTTATTAAAGGGATGAATTAATAATGGATTCCTTACAGAAGAATGACTATTATAGTCTAATGATTATAAGATTGAGAAAAAGTGAAAGGACTATATGGAATAGAATGCAGGCAATAAAGGAAGTATTTAGGAACCATAAAGGAGAATGTGCTTGAGGGCACATAGTAGATGATGGCTATAGGTACAGAGACACAAAAGCACCCTGCTATAACCCCCCTTGCTCAGGCCCCAAGGGCAGTCCAGGGTCAAACCCTCTCCCTGGGGCATCTACTACACTCCAGCTCCGGGCTTCTGACAGGCCTGTGAGAGTTTTTAGAAAGGTCCTGAGAGAGGCCAGACCTTTAACACCTCAGAGACTTCACTTTACCTGCTTTCCACCTAAATGATACCCTTGTGCCTTAGGCGAAGTGCTGTTCTCACATACTGTATAAAACATTTGGGCTATCACATAATCATAGTGGTACATCCCCGTTAGGGTGACCTTTACATATTATCACATAGATCTGTAAGATTGTCTTGACAAAACAGATGATGGCCAAATGTGACCCCTTTAGATATGTTGGCTTAGATGTGGACAGTTCAGTGAAAGGTTCCTGTTTACAAGTCTGCAGAATTCATTTTTCCATGTTTGTGTCTGCACGGAAGTGTTGATGTTTTTTCCGCATAGGTCTATGTTTAGTCACACAAGTGTATGTGCGTACACACATACGTGTCTATGTGTGTGTTTGAGGCTAAAGGGTTTGATTATAATCAGAAGGGTGTGTGTGAGCAAGAGGTTACCAGATGGAAATGAAATAGGACACATACACACCGTGGGCTACAGGAAATGTCTGATCCATTTCACACTCATCTCTCTTCAGGTTGAGGGGGTGAATTGACCAGGTGGGGGTGTATATGAAGAGATTGTAAATGTTGAGTGGAGTCGTTCATAACTTTTATTGTGTATCCTTGTACTGATCCGATCTGATTTTGATGTGTTTTGACAGAGTCATGGAAATCCTCACAGCTGCCCAAGTTTAAATCACATGATTTAATGGCAGTTAGCAGTAGGCCAAACTACATCTTCTCTGGAGGTACATTTAGATTTTTGTCAAATCAATGTTAATATTTTTGTATATGTTAAAGGGATAGTTCGGCCAAAAACGATATTAAACCCATGATTTACTCACCCCCAAGCTGTCCGAGTTGCATATGTCCATCGTTTTTCAGACAAACACATTTTCGGATATTTTAGAAAATATTTTAGATCTTTCTGTTCATTAAATGTAATGTCACGGGGTCCAGCAATAGTCCACGACCTTCAAGTCCAAAAAAGTGCGTCCATCCTTCACAAATTAAATCCAAACGGCTCCAGGATGATAAACAAAGGTCTTCTGTGGGTAATCCGTGCGGTGTTGTTGTAGAAATATCCATATTTAAAATGTTATTAACGTTATAAACTACCTTCCGGTAGCGCCGCCATCTTAGACTCAGGAGAGAGTATTAGCGTAGTGTACGCACTTTTCTTAGTGACGTATGACAAATTCGGAGGGCGGGGGCACAGAGCAGCAGCAGAGAAACTCTGTACGCTGCGTAAGCTCTCATCCTGAATGCGGATCACTCCAAGATGGCGGCGCTACCGGAAGGTAGTTTATAACGTTAATAACATTTTAAATATGGATATTTCTACAACAACACCGCACGGATTACCCACAGAAGACCTTTGTTTATCATCCTGGAGCCGTTTGGATTTAATTTGTGAAGGAAGGACGCACTTTTTTGGACTTGAAGGTCGTGGACTATTGCTGGACCCCGTGACATTACATTTAATGAACAGAAAGATCTAAAATATTTTCTAAAATATCCGAAAATGTGTTTGTCTGAAAAACGATGGACATATGCAACTCGGACAGCTTGGGGGTGAGTAAATCATGGGTTTAATATCGTTTTTGGCCGAACTATCCCTTTAATTAAACACTGTCAGAAAAAAGTCCTTTAAAACGGTCCTGATATGCACCAGAGGCTATAGATATATGCATTTGGTACGAATATGAACCTTTGAGGTTCTAATATGCACCAATATTTACTTCTGACATACTAACTCTTTCCCTGCTATTGACGAGTTATTAAGAGAAATTGCTTCCCTGCCAATGACGAGAATTTTCGTTTTCGGCTTTTCGCAATACCACTAATATCCACCAGGTGGCACTTCCGCATCTTTTACAACCCGGAAGTAACGCCTCATGTGAAAGAAAAAGAACTCCGTGTATGTTTTAAAGATTGCTCTTCATCTTATCTATCAAAAGTCCTTCGCAAAAATGGAATTATCTCAGCATTTTGCTCAAAATTTGGTGTTTTTGAAGAAATCTACCCATATTTGAGAGGTGATAAAAAGAGAACTTATGAAGGTAGGATGAAAGTTTTTTTTGTTGTTGTTGTTGTTTGAAAACAGAGGGTCTGTTCTTTTATTTGATATATTGTATGTTTATATATTTAAAGAACAGCATTTTCTGGAAGGCATTAAACTTTTGTGAAAATCATAAAAATGCTGCCGCTGGCGGGCAACTTAAAAAAAAAAAACGCTGGCGGGGAAAGAGCTAATATGAACTCTTTAGGTGCAGCCCTAGACAGCTAGGTCTTCTTGACCAGTTTATTCTTAATGCATGGATGTTTTTGTCTGTTAAGGAGTACCACAAAAAATAATATTTTTGCAATATTGATTGTGTGCGGGATCTTTCTGTTGTTTTTTGATTATTGACCATATTTGGTCTTTTTTTCCAACATATCTATTATTAACAGGTGTGCAAGGGTGATTGTTGATTGATTTCTTAGACTTTAAATACTATATTATGAAATTAGACATGTATTTGTGACCCTGTCTGTGAAATCCTATTCTTAATATTAAGATAAGAGAGATAAGGAGCATCCGAGATTGATTTCAGTCTTGATTTTTACTTTAATTTCAATCTGTGACATGACCTTAGTCAATATTAAAGATATCAAGCTTTTATTTCTACGGGGTTTTTTTACATTATGTAGGGTGATTTTATATAGAAAACGGTAAATAACAAAAAAATTATTTAGTTGGGCTTTCACAGTCACATTTTTTACACTATGTATGCAATTACCAAGAGTGCTTCTGTACTAAATATCAGCACAGCTAAGATTTGACCACAGTTTTGGTACACCAATCAGATTAAAGTACTTATAATAACTGTTGAATAATGGGATTTACAGGTTAACAGTAGTTCCCATGTCAAGGTTTCATTGTGAAAGTGAAATAATCCAGAACTCCAATGCCAGACCTGGTTTAATTAGAGACTTCTGGATCAAATTTAGTGAGAAAACCATAAAAAAGAAGCAGGAGAGCAGATGGTCAGAGCCAAATTAAGACGAGATGCTTTTTCACAGACAAAAGAGACAGATTTATAAGGATAATTCGATTATGCGTGTTACAGTACATCATTTTTATTGACTGTGGGGTTTCTACGGAAGCATGCTTAATACATGCACGGGTATGTGTGTAAGAATGTGTGTAATGCGTTCTTTGAGGTTTGATTGCTAAAGGGAGTACGTGTGAGCATGGTTGTGTATGTGTGTGTTATGATGGCTGTGTTTGTATGCTCAGTGAAGGGAGTGTTGAGTGAATGGCAGTACTCATTCGTCATCAAGATTTGTTTAATTACATTCCATCCTTCTTTCCCTCATCCCTCCATTCTTAGTCATTTTTTTCCTTCACCTTCTCTCATATAATTTGCTTCCTAGGTACAACCATAGTTTTATTCACATTTACCGTGGTAATAGCATAGAACTTTTACCACGGTAACATACATTTCACACTGTATATCTCTACGTTAAGTAAGGCAACATTAAAAGAGTGACACTCTAGTTACCTCCATAGAGATATTAGAGGGTTCGTGTGTGTGTGTGTGTCCACCTGAGTGTGTGTGAGGTTTCTGTGAAACGAAGAGATGCTTAAGCACACGCAGCAGGCTCCTGCAAGGATCCGGTCAGAAACTGTGTATGCATGTGCGTGTGCATAGTCTCAGAACTTGACCTTGTACAAAAACAGAAATGTAACCGCAAAGCAAACACGCACACAGACCATTCTGCATCTTCCGATATCTTCTCTCTCTCTCTCCTACTGTGCGGTCATATAAACTCGCATCTGCCTGCCAAACCCTCTGGCAACATTCATGAAACATCCAGGACAATGCTCAGATATCATTTATTACAATACAAACCCACACAGCAACTATCAGATTTGAACATAGATTAACATATTTGCTTTATTTACATATTTATATGAATAATGCATGTACCCTGAGTGCTTTCTCTCTTTCAGTGTAATTCTATTCCTATTGCTTTATTGGAATGATATACTTTTGTATATAGTGTCAAACATTGATTTCTTTCTTTCTTTGGTTCTTTCTTTCGTTTCCCGCAGTTTGCCCTAGTTTCCTACTCCGAGGGAGTTTGTCTTTTAATGTGATTCTTATAAAACTCTGGATTTCCTCTATTTGCTATACTTTGATGACTATTCATCTGTTTTAAGTAAGCAAATCCCAAAGCATTGCTCACTCTGTCAGTCACTCTGTTAATGTGTGTGAGTTTCCCACAAGGGTGTGTCACACTTCCGTTGAACAATACAAGTTTACGTGGTCAGGAAATTGACAATACAAGCTTGAGTTCTGTACAGTCGATAGTCTGAAAGAGGAAGGAGGTGATGTACTGCCTGTCACATGTGACCTGCTATTACTTACATGTTGATTTGGGCTGTCAATTCAAAGCATTTGGCTAAAAATAGTATTGATACAAAAACTAAAATTATATATGAAAAGCTGAGATGTTAAACTGTCTAAGTGCATCTGTTTTCTTTTAAATTAGCATTTTTTTGAGTAGACTTTGCCAACAAACTGGTATTTCTAAATGGCCTGAGGCCGGGATTAAGTGGATTTAAGGGATTAAGTGGATTTGAAGCTAAAGTATTTGATGAATGTGTAATACACGCCGAGAGCATTCAATTAAGATCATTATCTCATTTTTGAGTTTAGCGGCTTTTGCTTCTGAGCTCCTCATATATTGATAGAATTAAAATGCTGATTGACAATTGCAAAAAAACAAGAAACTGGAAGGTGCCGTCATAAACAAGAAGCTGTCAGATTAGTTGTAAATATCTCCCCCAAATGTATACTCTCTGTCATACACTGTGAATGAGGCTGGGTGGTGGTGATTTGCGTTGATTATGGATGTGGAAACAGACCATGCTCAGTAGATTACCGCTTTTTGCAACAGTAGGAAATTAGTTCCAGAACATTAGACATACCTGTGGTGTGTGCATTGTGTGTGTAAGGTTTATTTGAATATTCCCACGTCTTTTTCTAGATCTTGTTGTTTTGTGAAATGAATGAGGAGGCACACACATTTGCCCTCCCTAGACTGACGGGGTGATGATTTGTGTCTGCCCCAGTCATCCATCATATAACAAACTAATTCAACACACACACACACACGCACACACACGCACACACACACACACACACACACACACACACACACACACACACACACACACACACACACACACACACACACTACATTTCACTTATATAATTAAAACATTTCCTTACCCGTAATTGTAATTTTTGTCATTATTTTCTCATCATGTCTTTCACTGAAAGCCCTAATGCTGTTTGTACTCAAAAAGTCAAGCAATCATGATTTTGCATTTTGGATCCATAACTTAACTATCTTTGTTCATTCAACTTGCTAACTTAAATAAACCATAAACTTAAAAAAATCAAGTGCAATTAACTTAAGATTATCAGTTCAAAATGCTGTGAGGAATATACATAAGCCCTTGCGCCTGAACATTTTTAATGATTTATCTTTGGTCCATGAATAACAACTGATGGGACATATAAACCAGTTAATAATAACATTTCTTAGAGTTTTACACTCTTTGTAACATTATTTATTTTTTTGTTATAGTTATAGTTTGTTTTGTGAAGTCACCGTTCATGAGATCAGTGATTCGTTTGGTATGCATGCACCACATTTGTATTTCTCTTCACTATAATGAATATACATCTGCAGTGCAATTTGTTGTGTGGTTCTGTGGAGAATTAAGTTCATTCATATAGTCAGTCCTGAATACCCTTCATTGCAAAGTGTTATATAAAGTTAAATGACAATTTAAGTTCAGTCTTTATGAACACCAAATTACCTTAATTGTTTAAGTGCATTGTACAAACTCCAAGTTTGGTGAACTTAAATAATTAAGTTTTTGGGAGATCCATTATTTAATTTAATTAGTTCAGTCAACTTATTAGAGTTTTCAGTGATCCAGACCTATGTGAAACACAAAATAAGCCTTTTTAAAGTATGTGCTGGTCACTTTTCTATGCACCTACAAACACTGAATTGAGAAACTTGAATATGGCCATGAAATTGTATGTCAAACTACATCTGCACTAAACATATTTAAGTAACACTACACCAACATTAGTTAGCTACATTAACTTGAACCAACAATAAATAATACTTCAGGATTTATTAATCTTAGTACATGTTAATTAACATTAACCTAAACATTCTCAACTTCAAACATTAGTTGATGCCCATAAACTAACTTGATAAATTAAACTTTTAATTCAATTTATTTATATATAGCGCTTATATATAAAAACCAAACACTGTATTGAGTTTTTAATGTTTACGCATTATGTTTAAAGGGACAGTAAGGAGGATTTACCCCCATCTAGTGGTGAAATTGTATTTTGCATTCAAAGGAATAGTGCTCTCTAGGGCCTCGCTTTTCCAAATGCGGGTTGCAACTACGGTAGCCGTTATGTACTCACTGATTTTCTTTGTCCGTTTCAGCTGGTTCACGTTTTCTTAATGAAAACGCATTGTGGAAACGCGTTGGTGCTTTTTGTCCCTCTCTGCTATTATAGTTTATCAATACGGCGGAACGGCATGGAAGCCTCCTTGGACTAAATTTAAGCCCTGGTTATAAAGTATAACACTTCAAAGCTTTCATATGACTTAAGAAGACTTACAGTGCATGAGTCATATCCACTACTTTTTATTATGATACTCGTGTACTAAAAAAGAAAAACAGCATGAGAGTAAACGATGACAGGATTTATTCATGCATTTCTTTAACTGCATATGTAATGTGATTCTCTCTCTCCCTCTCTCCCTCCCTCCCTCTCTCTCTCTCCTTTTTAACCACAGTTAGCAAAAAAGTTGATTAATAGTAAGGCAATAAACACTCTTTATCTTAATAAACACACACATGTATGTACAAACGTTCCCAATGAATGATGCTATTTTCTCTACTAATAAAACGAACAAGATCAAGCGAAGATTTATTGAACTGGATCAAGTAAAATCCTTTTTTGACAAAGCTAATCTTTAGTCAGCAGTGAATAATCTGTAAAACACCTTAAGAAATATAAATAAAATCTAACTTAAAAATAATAGAGAGATCGGACAGCTCAGGAGAGACATTAAACATCTCTGCGGCTATTTAATTTATGTAGTTCTCTAATTTTAATTCCTCTACTGTGTAATGAAGACTTTGTACTGCATAGGTTTATATGAATTTTTAACGTGAACTTACCTCATAACTCTACCATTAAATCAGGCTTGTGTTGGACTCAAGGGAAGTCTTGCAGTTAAACTCCAGGTGAATGATGGTTCGGCATTTGTGTGACTTTGTCAGAGGCTTTAAAGCTGACAGACAGATTTGTCTTCACAAAGGGGTGAGCTGTTTAAACAGATGAAAGACAGGGGCTCTGGGCCTCATGTTGAGGGACTATTGTGTGTGTGTGTGTGTGTCTATGATAAGAATAAAATATCCACACATCAGAATGAATTAGAAATGAGTTTCATGAGTTAAAGTCAAAGAACACAGACATGGGGATGAATACAGTTTGTGTGCGTGTCTGTCTCTCTTTTGTTCTCATTTCACTTAATAGGAGTTTGGGAATTGCTGCATGTGGAAATATTTCAGCTCTGCATATTTGCAAAGTGAAAGGTCACTGCTTGCAAGGTGAATGCCAGTGATGCTACGCCAACCTCCTGATGCTAATTGGTTGGTTGCCAGATGATTGCTGGAATCTTGCTGGATCATGGCCAGATAGATTAGTGATTTGAGGGCATTGCCATGTAAAAGATTGTTTTGATTAATAGCCAGTGTTGATCAATAGCCAGAAATGGCAGATTTTGTGTGTTTAAGATATATACCACATGTGCTATGTAGGGGAGAGCAGGGGCAAAATGCCATTTTTTAAAAACAAGTGTTACTTTCGTCCTGACAGAAACTTCTGACAGTTAAACACGATTTACTTTTATGTTGGAAAAACGTTTACGTAGGATGTGTTACCAGTGTTGGGGAAATATTAAGTTACTCCCCAAAAAGTAACTAATTGCATTACTTAACCTACTTTTGCGTTACTTTTTCTTACTTGGCTGAGGCTTGATCTCTTTCAGGCTTTGCAGGTGTTTTTATGATGTTTATGATGTGTGCATTCAGAAAAAAATCGCAAAAATGTTGAGCTCTGGCCTGCCATCTCCGTTTCAGTTTCCAACTGTTCCCACTCAGCTGCGACGCATAGAGTGCGTAATTCTATGTTAATATGTAAGGGATAATGTAGAGGCAGACAGTAGTCTTTGAGAAGTTTTAATGCCCATTCTGTATTTTTTTGTGCGTTGGCTTCGTAGCTGTCATGCTCTTTTTTGTCAAGTTCAGTCTCAGTAAGCTCTCTGTGTCTTGTCGTTGTTCGTTCTTCTATCCACTGTTTAAATGTTTTGTTTTTTCCGTAAATGTTAAAATTTGGTTGTCCAGTGTTTGTCACAAGATGGGGCCAAACAGTAATCTTTATTGGCGCGGAGCGATTTTAATCGTACAAGTAGTACCGGCTATGCGTTAATACTTTGGAGCGGTTATTATTTGAAAAGAACAAACCTGCAAATGTCTCAACTGACCAATCAAAATCAAGCATTCCAGAGAGCCGTGTAATAAGCAAGGAATAATTGACGACGGGCTGTTGAATTATAAGAAAATAATGCACACCCAACACCACGGGTGTGCATTATTTTCTTATACTTCAAAGCAGGGGTCCCCAACCTTTTTTACACCGCGGACCGGTTTCAGCTTTAAAAAAAGTTCGCGGACCGGGGGTTGAGGTTTGGGGGGGGGGGTGCTGAGTTGCTGTGCTGAAAATCCTCCTTTGCAAAATGTATAACATTTTAAACGGAAGACAGATCAAACAACCATGCATTGGGAAAATTAATAATTGCTTTATTTATAGTATATTTTCTATAGACATGTACAACCATATTTAGCCGGATAGTTTTTTTACTTTCATTGTTTCAGTTTGCCTGCCCATTTAGTCTTAATAATTAACGGTAAACAAACTTGGCTTGCTGTTCTCGAAGTCAGCTCGAATACTGGTCAGGCTCGAGCCCCAAGTTCAAGTAACAGAACGAAAGAAAAATGCAGCGAAAGAGGAGAGATGCCAGAAGAATTGCGGCTGGGCGCGGAGGCACGGAGACTCCCGTTTACCATATGCTTTTAATGATGATTTACACAGTTTCCTTTTAAACCTACATTAAAAGTGTAGCCGTTAAAATATTATTACTCCAATAAAAGAGTTTATTTTGATCATAGTGCCACGATCGCTGGATAATTCTGAAGTTGTTTTACAGAAGAATAAAGTAATTACTTTTCAGTCATTTGCAATGTCACACAGTTGAACGTCTCCACGTATTTACATGATTTGCGACGTATATTTGCAAATGATTAATTAATTCATACCTCTCCAATACTTTGATCGATTGTGTTTTAGAAGTACTGTATGCTCAAACTCTGACAGCAATGTGATTGCCGCTGCGCTGGTAGAGATAAACAGAGACCACGAAAAAGAGAAAGTGCGGCTTTGTACAAAAGTGGAAATGATTTATGTTATTTCAAGTCGGCTCTTAAAGTAAAAAATACCCGTTTAAGCTATTACGTAGCTATTATACCATTTTTTTTTCAGAACATTCTTGCGACCCGGTAGCAACTTGTCCACGACCCGGTACTGGGTCGCGACCCGGTGGTTGGGGACCTCTGCTTCAAAGGACTAGAGTCAATTATTCCTCTTATACCACGATTAACACAAACATTGCTCTGGTGCTTTTTTAAAGGCATTTGACAGGTTAGGTGTGCGGTTTACAGAAAAATAATCAACACCCATGGAACATTTCTCAGCCAATCAGAATAAAGCATTCAACAGGCCCGTGGTATAAGTTCAGTTTAATTCAGCACATTTTTTTTTTTAATCAAATTAATTAAACTGAAAAGTAATTTGCAATCCTTTTGGAATGACTAAAAGGTGAGTAAATGATGAGAGAATTTTCAACCTTCTTTCACTCTGTTAATGTTGCTCACAATGTCAAATTATCTAAGTCAATTGGTCATGAAAACCTTTTTGTTCATAGTACATTGGATTTATTTGTTTAGCCTTGGCAGCTAAGCAGAATTGTCATGGGTTCTGCTTTCGAAAAACGTACAAACCATCTGCTTCAATACATCATGCATTGATAGAACAGGTTCTCTTTGTTTTCACACTGCTATTTCTATTTTTCACTCCTGCCTTTGTCCACAGGTAACACAATTCCCATTGAGAAGGTTATGTGGTGTTAGCCTTTGACCCCATGACCCTAGTTAGTGGCTGCTCTATACGATGTGTTTGTGATTTTGTGGATTTCTGGGATGCTGGTGGTGATTGCACTCCAGCGACCGGACCAATCAGAATGTTTCACTTAGGCAAGAATAGTTGTTGAGTTCTCAAGAAGTCTGTGTTGTGTGTAAATGTTGTGTATGTGTGGATTTGTGGTTTTGGCTCTCGCTAATCTGCTCGTCTCTAGGGAGTCTGGTTTCTTGCATATGTTGAGATAATGGTAAAGATAATGGTTCTTGCCTTTAATGAGTGTATGTCCACACATTAAAAGTGTGTAGTTCATTTTGTCCGTACTGTAGCTTCTTTGTATCTGGTCGTAGAAATGTTATTGAATGTAAAGCATTAATTATGATTAATAACATCTTAATTTGTTGATTATGAGGAGCCTGTGTTTTTTGGATAGCAGCCACAGACTCCTGTACATATGGTTATGTCTAATACAGCATGCTTGCGTCTGGCTGTAAACTGCCTGCTGTGGCTGGTTTGAGAGGGTAATTGGTGGTAATTGGTAGTAAAAGTCCAGGAGGCACAAAAGACCATTTCAGTTATAATCTATAAACAAAACCACCAATACTTGAACTGTTCAAGTGTGTGTTCAACATATAAATTAGCTCTTTGTATCGGTACACTGTGTGCGTATGTCTCCATATATGTGTGGGACCTGTTGCCTTAAAGTCACACTAAAGGATTAGGACCAGGCGCCATATGGAAATGGGAAATTAGCCCGAGGCTGCGTGTGTGTCCAGAAGGCTTTGTAGAAAGCACACTGGTATTTCCAATGAGACGCTAAAGCACCCAGATTCTGACAGGAAGCAGACTTATTGTGGACTTGTGCACCTAGGTTAGGGAGTGACTGACTGTGTTTTGGGAACAGAAAGGGATGGTTTCCTTATGTTTAAAATGAGTAAAACTACTCATGATATGTATTTTATTAGCAATATTTATAGCATGTGTGTCTACTAACAATTGCAACGAGTCTATAATTTGTAGGGATGCAGCCATTCATCAGGAATAACACAATATTAAATTGTATTTGTTTTTGTTATTTTGCAGCCAAATCACGTTCTGTATTGTGTTACTCTCAAAGACAATGGACAATAATCCAAGTGAATAAAATAGAAAATAAATAAAAAGAAAATGACTTTGATTTTATTAGAGAAGCTGGTTTGGAGTTTAAGCATGTGGGCTTGGCAACACGTGTGTCTGGGGCACATCTAAGGTTTGGATTATTATCAAGGGTCTCGTGGATTTTTGGGGAGGTTTAAAGGTTCAATGGGGGCAGGCACAGCCCGTTTAGAGGAGGTTTGGGAGTCAAACACTTATCTAAAGTAATTCACCGTGTTTTGAAAAAGAGGGAGGTAGGGAGAAAGGTATTTGTATAAAATTAAACCAGGTTTAAGATAAGGTCTGGTCTTCATTGGGTTCAGACAGGACAGCAGAGCCTTATAAAACCTTCAAAATTGTTTTTAAGCCTGTGTAACACCTTCATTCCCTATAGATTGACACATATGAACACATGCAGATGTCCTTCACATAATCTGTTAGTTAAAATCTCATAATCCCTTAATACAGCATTGAACCTGCTTTCAGCTGTGGGGCTGAATACATCTGTATATTAAGACATATATCATCATTTTTATATGGCATTTCCTTGAGCACACCCACAAACACATGCTTTCTGTGAACATCTGCAGTTGGTTTTAGCAGCATTGTAAATCAGTGTGATTTATTTGTTATGGTGGTTTCTGTTGGTGTGGGATTAGTATATGAATTAAACACACGCGGGGCTTAACACCTGAATTGCTTCATCTGAAACAATATATATATATTTACACAAACTTTTTGTTAATCTGTGTTAAAGATTGCCATTAAATGAAAGACCCAAAACACAGAAGCCAGATCAATCGTATTACAGCAGTGAAATAAAACCAGAGATTTAAAGCGACTGAGACGATGAAACGGAGACAGGAAACGAGATGTGAGGAAAGAGCGAGAGATTAAACAGGGTGGGGAGAAAGAAAGGAAAAATCTTTTCAATGTGCTAATTTCTGTTCAAACTGTGCAGCGGTTCTGGACTCTGTTTTGTGGATGGTTATAGCCAAAGACAGAAATGCAGAATGAAAAGAGGAAAAAGTTCAAAGTGTCTCTCACAGGTTTGGAGACTTGAGCATATACAGGCACACATGAACAAACACTGCTGTGTAAACGAAGATCGAAACGGGCAGAACTGAAACCAACAAACCAACATGAATAAAAAATATTGTTTTTCTTTTATGTTACATCAACATTAATCCAAAGGTGAGAAAGAGAGTACAGTAAAAAAGATTATATGAATAAATAACGAGACTTTTGTCATCTCAAAAATCACCTGAAAAAAGCTTTAACATGCATAAATGCATACAGTTTGATGGGTATTATATTTTTTGGTGCTTTAATTCTTTTATCCTTTTATCCCCCTTAATGTCACCATCTCCTTCAGAGGTTAAATGGGACATTTCACAAGACTTTTTTTAAGATATCAAGTGAATCGTTGGTGTTCCCAGAGTACATTTGTGAAGTTTTAGCTCAAAATACTATATAGCTCCTTTATTATAGCATGTTAAAATTGCCACTTTTTAGGTGTGAGCAAAAATGTGTTCATTTAAATGCAAACGAGCTGATCCCTGCACTAAATGGCAGTGCTGTGGTTGCATAGTGCAGATTAAGGGGCGGTATTATCACCTTCTGACATCACAAGGGGAGCCAAATTTCAATGACTTATTTTTTTACATGCTTGCAGAGAATGGTTTACTAAAACTGGGTTACTGGGTTGTTCTTTTTCACATTTTCTAGGTTGATAGAAGCACTGGGGACCCAATTATAGCACTTAAACATGAAAAAAGTCAGATTTTCATGACATGTCCCCTTTAATAGTTTTAGTGTAACCATAGAAGAGAAAGTTTGAGAAAATAGAGCTTTGATAAAACTGCAGAAATTAGGAAAAATAGGAAATAGAGGTCAAGAGAATACTTTTTCAGTTTTATTCAGTGTTGAGGAACATAAATAATATACTTCAGAGACTGTGTGTGTGAGTATGGTAGCTGTTCGGTGAGTAAATGTCTTGTACATGAATCACTATGAATTACTAAACAGCTATTATCACAGTAAACATACATGAAACACTTTCTCAAACCACACACACATTCACATTTTGACAGCATAAACACAGGACTTGTGTATGTTCAAAAACTTAAATATTTATGTGAACCTTATTTTTGCTCCGAAATAGACATTCACACACCTGCAAACATAGACGGACAGGCCGCTCAGACACCAAATTACCTATAAACACACACACGCACGCACGCACGCACGCACGCACACACACAGACAGACACACACACACACACACACACACACACACACACACACACACACACACTGTTGCGACAGGTATGATTAATGAGCATTTGATTTTCAAGGGTAAATAAATAAATGCATTCAGAATGCTCGGGAGGTCAAAGGTCATGAGTCACGGTCAATGACAATGTCACTGTGATCATCAGTGTCAGGGTCATGACCCTCACATGCTTGACCAATCGCTGCAAAGCATCACACCCTTTCTTAACCACAAACTAGGACAGTACTGGCTGTGTGCTTGTTATCAGAGCTCTTACAATTATAATTTCCAATAATATTTATATAAAGACCTTATCATGGTTTTGTGTGGTCAAATTACATCCTTAACCTCAGAAAACAGCAAAGAAAGATAAGAACTCAGACTGATCGGTAACACGCCTGCTTCAGAAATACTTTCCACATAGAGGCTGAACATAAAAGCACTTAGAAATATAAGTAGAGTTCATTAATAATGCTGTGTCAAGCTCACTCTTGAGTTGCTGCTATAAACCAGTGTGTAATAAGTGGCCATAAGCCATAAATACACTCTATCCTAGAGACTTCTACCAATAATCTATCTGTCATCAGTTCTTATGTTAGAAACATACACACAAAGGCCCCTGAGTCAGTAGGCCTCTTGAGATCTCCAGTCGACAACATTTAAAGTAAGATTTTCTGTAAACACATTCATTATTTCTCATTCTCTTAGCAAACAAGCAGTACAGTTACAGATGCACAAGTACAGTGTATAAAATCCTTGGTCGTTGAATGTGTGTTTTTATATTATGCTTGCGTATATGCATCTCACTAGCTGTTTTTGGCCTGAGAGGAAAAGCTTAGAGGGGGAAAGGGCGGGATGGCAGTTTTTGCTGAAAATACATGGGAATATTCTCAAAGAGCAAATAAAAGACACTGCATGAAAAGAGGTGTATCCGTACTAGGAAACTCCTGTAAACACCACTGATTTTCGGATGTATCTACTAGTTCCACTGAGGGTAAACTTCTAATTCCACCAAGTTAGGAAACTCCCGTAATGATACCAATTCGGATGTATCTTGCTGATGGGATATTCCTGTGGTATATGCAGCCATTTGTTGCCATGGCAAATAATCCCATTGAAGATTTTGTCAGGGGACATTTTCACACCTGCAGAGGTACTGGGATTTCACACCTTTGCACAATTCTAGTGTCCCCATTGGTGTTTAATCTCAACACTGATTGGTTGCTTTTAAAACCCCCTCCCAAAACTCTGACAACTATTGGGACACAACTTTGAAACTTTCCAGTTGAGATCATTTGATTGGTTACACTTTCTATTAAGCCCAACCCAAGCCCTCATAGCTTAGTGACTTGATTGGTTATTTGCCTGCTATGCAGATAGACTACAATCCCCCCCACTATATATATATTCATATTCATCCCAAAACCCTTAAAAAAAAAAAAAAAAAAAACTTGAATTGAGTTTGAAATGTTTATTTAATAAAAAACTGAACAATTCACAATTGTCACAATCACAAAATAATATTATACACAAATATTAAAAGTTGCATACATAAACAATACTATTTAAACTCATAAATATACAGACAGAGAAAGCAATATTAGAGTAAAATAAAACAAAATAAAAGCGACAATGAAAACTACATTCAAAGCAGTACAATGTAAAGTAGCAGTGGTGGCTCGTGACTGCTCATTCGAGGGGTGCAAATTCAAAATAAGTGTTCGGAGTGTCATGTGTGTTGCTTGTGTTTTTAAAATGTGTTTGTTGCTTCATGTAAACCATGTGCATCACGTGTTTAGTCAAAACACGTGATGCACATACACGCAGAACACATATTTTGAAATTGGGAACCACACAAATGACTGGCTATATACATGTTGTGACAGACTTTGCATCGAGTGCTCACAAAAACAGAAGTCACCAGCTGCCACTGTAATGTAGTAAATACCTAAATAAAATGAACAACAACTATATTGATCTTGCTTTAAGAAATCAGTCCTACACTGCAAAAAAATGACTTTCTTACATAGTATTTTTGTCTCGTTTTCAGTAGAAATATTATTTAAATAAAATGCTTTTTCTTGATGAACAAAATGACCTAAGAAAATAAGTCTAGTTTTAGACAAAATAAATAAATGCACACAATTTAAGTGAATTTGTGCTTAAAACAAGCAAAAATATCTGCCAATGGTGTGAGAAAAAATCTTACGTTTTCTTTTTTCTTAAAAGCTTAATTCAAGCACAATTTTCTCACCCCATTGTTAAATGTTTTTGCTTGTTCACGCACAAATTTACTTAAATTGTATATTTTTGTCTAAAAACTAGACATTTTCTTAGGTAATTTTGCTCATCAAGAAAATACATCTTGATTTAAGAATTTTTAGTTTTTCTACTAAAAACAAGATAAAAATCCTTAGTTAGAAACTGATTTTTTGCAGTGTTGATTCAATTGCAGAGCTCTGTCTTGGAATTATTCAAGAATTTCTCACTGTAAAACCTAACAGTTAACTAAACTTAAACCATTTAAGTTTTAAAACACATGGATTTGAGTACTGTGAACTTAAACAAATTGAGTCACATGCAGTTATGCACTTATATTTAAGTTCACACTAACTAAATATAAGTGCATAATTGCACAAGACTTAAGTTCACAGTACTCAAATGTATGTTTTTTTTTTTAAACTTAATGGGTTAAGGCAACCGATTTCCTTAAATGGTTTGAGTTAAGTTAACTGTTAGGTTTTACATTGTAAAGCATATATTTGTCAGCAAACGTAACATTGATGCACCCTCATCTGGACAGACATCTCTTTGGAGCCCTTTGGAAATATAAAAGTACATATAAGTATTTGGCATAATACTAATACACATATACGTATATACATACACACACACGACAAATCAAATGACATAGAATTAAAGTTGTACATTTTAGAAAGTTTACATTAAACCAGTGGTTCTTAACGTTATTCCTGGAGGCCCACTGCCCTGCATGTTTTGTATATCTCTTTTATCTGACAGACGTAGTTCAGTTCATGGAGATCCCTTCTAATGAGCTGATGATTTGAATCAGGTGTGTTAAATAAGGGAGACATACAAAATGTGCAGAGCAGTGGGCCTCCAGGAATAACGTTAAGAACCACTGCATTAAACTGTACAAAGATACAACAATATATGATGAAAGAACTTCTTAATATACATCTTCTTACTTCATTTTCTGTGTTGATGTCCTCAGAGTCTCTGTGTTGTTCTGCAGCTTCATTACAGTAGGCTACTTCAATATAGTTGTCTATCAAACACAGAATAAAAAAATAGAATCACATACATCATAACACATCTATTAACTATTTAACCTCTTTAATTTAATAACTTAATTATTAAACTTACATCATTTTGGCCAGATTGCAGTGACATCAATTTCTTCAGTGTCTGGATCAGTCTGATGTTTTAGCTTTCACTGTTACTTCATTATATTTCTCTGGCAAACACAGAATTAAAAATTAAAATCACATATCACAATACATCCGTTTACTATTTAACATGTTTGATTTTAATTTAATGTAATCATTGAATGATTAAACATATATCATCTTTACTCAGAAACCTCTTCATCGTCCACAAAGTTGACCACAGTGTACATGACCTCTGTAAACACAAACATGAATAGACTTCATATTTAAAAAGATGAAGAACAGCAAACATATAACGTTTAAATATATTATGACTCCAAGCTTCTTTACAATTAGCATCTAGGTTCTCTTAAAGTGAAGCTGGCTTTGTTACAAATCAATATAAAGCTATTAAAACAGTCTTGAAAAATAAGCAGCATCTACCAGAACTGAATGAGCTTTTAAAACAACAAAAGATAGTCTGTATCATTTAAAATAGCAGAGAGACACTTGCTAGCTGCTAACATTTCAAACAAACGAGTTACTGTTGTTTTGTTTGTTTTAAGCAAATAACGTCTCATCTTGGCTTCTTTAAAGTTTTGTTTTTAAAAATTTAAACATCGAATTGATTCTTTTAACAGCCCGGTTTGAATGTTACTTCGCGTATTTTTAACCTCATGTTTACCGCTGTGTACCACGTATAACCTTAATGTTTTACTGTTTGTGCTTTAAATTCAAACAGTTCTAGTATAAAGACAAAAACGAATCATAGTAAATAACATAATATGAACAAATAGGCAACCGATCAGCGCGATGCAGACAAATGAATTAAATCAAACTTACCTTACTGTTAATGAGCAAACAAACAAGAGACGGAGTAGTCCAGGCAGTAACGGTTCGCGATTTGAATTTTCCGTCAAGCCCATAGGTTGAGCAGTCGCACCTGAAGGGTGGGGGCAGTCAGATGAGTGGGTGCAGGTGCATTCTGGGAAATGTAGTCCTTTTCTTTAATATACTTTTTTATAATCCGCATTTTCACACTATGCATTGTTCTTTATACTTGATTATTAATACAAAATAAAAAATATTTTTATAAAGTTTATTACGTTTACAAAACATGTTTAGTTGACAAACATGTTAACAGTTTTTTGGAATGATGCTCAGATTTTCTTAAATTTAAAATCTTTGTGAATCAGCACCTTCTTGATGAAATACAAAACTCTTTAAACATGCCTCAGGAATTATCTCTGGGTTTAGTGGATTAACTGCTCATCATTGGAAACATTGAACGTATACCTAAATGAATTCTTACTTAAATATAAGTAAATATAAACTAATGCTGAGTTAAGACATGTAACTTACTGAACTTACTTAACTACAACATGAACTCAAATTAATTTATTGTAAATGACTGCATTAACTAACAATGAAAAACATCATGTTGTAGTTAATGATGACTCTTCAATATATGATTAGGATATGCTGTAACTCAGCATTAGTTCATGTTAAAGTAAAAATACATGTATGTCTTTTTTCACTGTGATATATTGACCCTTATTATATTATAAAGTCCCCATCTTTTTTATTTAAATTGATTGATTGAAGACAAACATTATAATATGTGGTCTGACTTTGTGCAAGCATGCATTATCAAATGCTAAAAGTTACCTCCTCAGATAGACTAGAACATTCATTGGTGCCCGAACATTTTCCTTACAAGGGCCAAACCTGACTGAGGGCCGTGGGCCAAAAGTAAATGTTGTTGTGTTATATTAAAATTAAAGTTGCCCTGATAACCCCTAATTTATAATTTTCTAATATTTTAAAAATAAATAAGCAAACATTACTCTGTTTATGCATAACTAATGCAGTTTTATTTTCCAAGGCTTTTTGTAGAAAAAAGAAATCGTTTTGCCAATCAATTTTAAATATCCTTTTCTCTGTGTGCCACTGCCGCAACCTCTTCATTTTTAGCCTATAGTACCCGAGTTCATTAGGTTTCGTGATGCATTTTATACACCTTCAAGTATGCATGAAACATAAAAAAATTAAAGGTCTTTTGTGGGCCAACTTTGGGCACCTCTGGACTAGAAGTACAGTAGCTGACAGGTATCTGCAGATATGTTTACCCGAGTTTGTCAGTCTGTTTCACCCAACATGTTTTGCATCCACATGTGAAAGACTGTCTTTTAGATTATGGACCTGTCTATTGATATTTTTGTTTCTATTTTAAAAGATTTAATGAAATGTTGGGGTAGAATTATAATAACAATAGAAACAATGAACTTCAAATCATGAGACATCAGCAAAAATAAGCAGCTTTACATTTCACTGACTAATTTATCAACATCCTAGCTAGCAAAAATGAGTTACATGATGTCATTTGAACGGCTTCTTTTAAACGATGTATGCAGCATTGAGACATACGTGCACAATATTCTGACCTAGGGCAGTTGGAGACATGTTTTCAAAGTGTTGGAAATATATATTCTGAAATAACATTTGTTGCATTTCTCTTGAGTCAGAGACATAATTTTCACACATTAAAATGGTAATTGTGTCCATTGAATTTTAGTTATTTTGAATGATGCTTAGTTTCTTAAATAGACTAATTAAATTATATTAATAATAAATATATTTAGAAAACACAGTTTTTATGTACCACAATACTGTATGTGCTGTCTTAAAGAGACATGGTTAACCCCCCACCCCACTCAGCTCTGAAAACAAAGAAGACACCTCTACCTGTGGGTCATTAACATATAAAAAGCCGTTCACACCTCACACCCACCGCTCCTCACAACCAGCCGTAAGGATTCCTGGAAACTTCCACCAGTTCCTTTAAACATCCACAAACGTAAGGTTTCTGGATGTTTCACTAGTTTACTTTGGTGTATTACCTTTCCAAGCACTCTGCCTCAAAAATCTGGCAAACCTAAAGTTTAGCAGGGATTTCCCATTCCGTATTTGTCCGTATACAGCTCTTTTCATGCAGTGAGACTAATGAGAAAAAGAGCAAAAGATGAGAGGGAAATGAGCGTCGTGTCAGAGGTCATGGTATAATCGAGACTTTCGATTTCAAACAACCTTTTTCCTCTTCCAGGGATCAAAGGTCAAGCCCCAGTAGGGTTTTGGGGTTACCTCACCATTGCACATGTACACAGCAGGTGTTTTACGCATAATTTTAATGTAATTTTGTGTTGCGATTACAGCCCTCTTTTCTTCTCTGTCTGGTCTGAACCTGTCCAAATTCCAGGTAAATTAAAAGATTGTTTGAGAGCTACAAGGGAGTAACAAATAGCGACTAGAAGTTTTTTTCAGATGCACTCAATTACACTCTTAAAAATGCTGGGTTTATTTTTAACCCAGAGTTGGGTCAAAAAAGGGATGAACCCAACCCACTGGGTTTTAATTTAACCTATACTCAGTTATTTGGTTTGTTGCATCAAATACTGTATAAAAAATGTCTGAGTTGATTTATCCAAACTTCTGGGTTTGTTCCTTTTTGACACAAAGCTGGGTTGAAAATTACCAAGCATTGAATCTTATCAAAACCATTTAGCTCTCTGAGCACAAATTTAACTCAAAATCTAATTTTACAATGGGGTATCAAAAAAGTTAAAAAAATATATTTATTAATGAAAGCGTGTAAAAAGAATCAAAGTAAGTTACACTCTGTAATGCAGTCCTTGTCTTTAGTATTTATACTTAACTTTTAATAATTACATTCATTAGTGTAAAGTCATGTTGATAAAAAATATTAAGCATATTAATTGGTTTTTTCTTTATTGTAGTTCTGACAATATACTGTTAAACAATTTCTAAAATGTTAACTGAACCATTGAGATTAAAAATAGTGATCAAGAAATTGATGTGCATGAGGAATGTTTTTAGCCATTAGCCTACTTGGCACACTAATATGTGCTATGTGTCAGTGGTCTATAGAGAGTAGGCAAAGAAAAATTTGGAGAGGCTAAAGCCATTCAAACAAACACGTGCACACACACAGACGCACCATCTCAAATTTGTTCTCCCAGCCCACCAACATAATCGCTGTCAGTCTAAATCATTGCCTAAATCCTTCTGTATATTTGGACGTGAGTTGCTGTGTTTGGACATGAAATGACTGAGTACCCTTTGCAGACTTTAACTACACAAAATGTCCCTGACAATATATTAAACGTTGTTAATAGAGGTCTTACTACTCCAGACCGACAGTTTGCACTTGGCACACACTCGGCTTGTGTCAGAAATCTCTCCCTATGTGGTATGCCAGGCTGGTCCGGACTGTTAATAGCCTAATTTACGTGGTATTAATAAGTAACTTTTAAAAACACAAGACGTACTTTTTTGTACTTTCTGATAGCAGCATACCCTCTCGCGCGCTTTCTTTTCCGTTGCTATGACAGTAAGTGCTCTGTAAATGGCATGCTCACGTCATGCATCAATGACGTCAGTGGTTTTCGGCGATTGATTTTCATGATCAAAAGATCCCGCCGCGTCTAAACGCTCACAGAATAAACGGGACCTCTTCAAACCTCCATGGCAGAGAAACAAGTTTTACAAAAGACACATTTTGTGCCTCCTCCCCAACGCAAAGCACCGCATTAGGCTAACCCTTGAGTTAATTAAAGTCCACAATAGGCTACAATAGCGCCAAGTAGTAATGGCAAATCAAGAGAGAGAGAGAGAGATGGGTTTATATTTTTGAATCAAAATACAAAAATAAACGCAACATAAAACCCGCGAATAAACATTTATTTCTATTTATAAGACTTTAGGAATAATTATGAAAACACTTTGATAATAAAATAAGGCTGTATATATTTTAAATAAATGATATAGTTTTTTTATATTAAGTCGACATATGAGCAAATACATTTTTTAGTCATGTTTAAATGTTGTTTGTTCAATCCCAGGTATCATGCTTGAATGCACTAGCTAGCCTAAGTCTATAAAAGTCTTCTAAATGTAGACCTAATGTAAATATTCTAATGTTAATGTATAAATAGTCTTTTTTTTTGTAGTGCTCATTGTAATCCTCTTCATTATGGTTTGTTGGTCTAGTGGTGCTCTATAAAACTGATTTTTATAATATTATATTTATATTACTAATAGTCTATCGTACAGAAATTAACAATTTCACTAAGCTGTGGAAGTGAGAGCGAGCGCCGACCCGTTTGGGTATTATCCGCGAGGCTCTGAGAGGGCGGGGAGGGTGCTCAAGACAAGACTACCGGACTCTGAGACTTGCGAGTATGAGAGAGAGAGACAAAAAGAGAGAAACTTGCGCACTTGGACTCGAGTTGTATAGTGTGGGAAAATATCGCACACGCGCGCGTCTTGTGCTTAAACTGAGACCTGACATCCCACACGCAGGTCCAGCTGCGGATGTTCAACATCTGTTTTGTCTGGAGTTGATTCCACTTTTTATAAAGGGAAAATCCGGGAAAATTTCCATCATTAGTAAAAACTAAAGAAAGGTTCACTAAGGAAACAGTCCCACTTTTGAGTGTTCCACACAGAATGGATTTGCCGGTTCTGGTTTTAGCGGCGGTGGTCCTGTCTTTTGCGTCCAGCACTAAACTGAATGTGCCGCGCCTTCGACTGTCATATAAAGGTAAACTGTTTATACCACCTTTATCAAAACGAGTTTGATTTACCTATGATTTATAAGTCTTTTTAAAATGGAACATGACTTAAATTATTTGATTAATGAACACGTACGCCTATAATTATTATGGGGAGGATATTGCGTATTTTTTACAGTTTGATGGTTAATTTTGATATCGCTATTTTTCAGTTTATTGTGTATATGCATAGCCTATAGGTCAATATCATATATAACGTAGCCTACAGGTGGAATTCCTCTTGTTTTTTTTTTCGCATTTGTATTGCAGTCATCCGATACTGCTTTTCACATTTTTTGAACCTTTAAGCATCTTTAGAATAGTCTCTTGGTGATCTTGTCGAATATAAATGTGAGCGCCCTGTTGCGCGCGATTATGCATTGCCGTTAATTGCTCCGTATAAACTCAGGTGTCGCCGCAGGTCTTTTCACACGGTAATAAAAACCTACATTACACATTGCGGGCTACTGTTTTACCTTATCTCAACTTTGGAATGTACAGCCCTCTATATCATAAGATTGATTAGGATGAACTTTGCTTAACAGACATCTACATAAAAAAAAAAACACAAAAAAAACATCTAGGTAAATAATAGGAATGTAAAGCAGTAGCTAGCCTATTTATTAGTTATTAGTGTTCCGTTAGTTACTTTCATAAATGATTATAAACCGGGGCATGCGTAACTGGAGCGAATCTATGTGGAATTTATTGCGGTCATCTAAAATCCCTGCGCGCGTGGAGCTCTGATTGCATGTAATCGTCCTGTGTTCTCCATGGACGCATTGTTAACCTTGATAACGATCAGCCTGCAGGTTCGTCCAATTGGACTTCATGTATGTAAATTGTCACTGACGGATTTCCAAACGGGTGTGCGTCATACGCGCCTACATATTGAAAATGGTGAAGTGCGCACGCACGCATGCATGCCCTCATCAAGCTGTCAGATTTGTATGGATTGGTCTGGAGGGAGCATGTTGTGTTTTGAATGGGAAATGAGGGACAACCTATAAATGCCCGCAGCAGGGCCATGTGTGTGTTTGTGTGTGCGAATCTGTGGTAGGCTGCTTTGGTAGGTCACTTATGACCCCTGGTCTGAAATGTGTGCGATGGACACACATACACAAACACACACACTCTCCAGACCTAAGGAGTGCTGAAAAGCAGTTTTTCCCCTCCTACACTTTCACACCCGCATGCATTGGCACACAGTCTATTTTATGGCTGAACATGCACACAGGCACATCGGCTGGTGTGTTTGTTTTAGTTTACATGAATGAATGAATGAGATTGTTTTTGTAGCGTTGCCCAGATGTTTGTGCAGGGTTTGGGCCTGGCTAAAGAATCTGTCACCAAAATAATGTTGGATGATTCTTTGTTCTCCATGTTTTCTGTTTCTTTCACTTTCTCACACTCTCTAAATATTCTTTCTGGAAACATTTGGAAAGGTTTATTTAGTAAAGGAGATCCAGCTGACCCACTCTAATGACAAGCCAAAGTTTGAGAGAGGGAATGCCAAACAATTTACTGTCTGTAAAATGAACGTACTGAAAGCGATGGGTGGCACTATAATTGTAGATCTGCAGAAGAATATAAGTATGTGTTTGACTGGGAATATAAAAATGTGAATTATATGCACTTTTAGCTCAAATAAAAAATAGACAGATAACAGACACATTGTTATAAGAAGCTGTTTCCACTTTGATTCCACTTGATCTAAGCTTTTTTTGTATGTGTATATCCTAATGTTCCCGGGTTAATTTATTGTATGAAATATATAATACGAAACTTCTGCCTTAAATAAAAACAGTTTATGTAGATGTTGCCGCATGAATCACATTTTAATACAACGTTACCATTTATTTTGCAATTAAGTTTATCTCACATACATAAAGGACAGTAATAGTATACACATAAATTGTACTGGTGTGTGATAGGACAGAATAGATAAAATAGAGTTTGGCAGTTTTATACTCATATGTCACAGCTATTGATAAAATTAAATGAAGGCTTAGGGTTTAGTACAGTACACACAAGTCCATACACACTCCCACAGATACAGTAAAATAAATACATGCACATAAACAAGAGACAGGAATACTTTAACTGTGGAAAAGTATTTTGTATTCATTCATCTGAATACAAAACACACTTTTCCTCCATCCATGTGGCGTCAGTCAAGAGTATCTGGTGTAACGTTGCAGAACAATGCAGTATTGTGGCTGTTTCCTTTTGAGCTGAGCGGAGCTTGACATTTAACGCAATTAGGTCACAAGCTCTTGAGTTGATCACATTCACTGATAAAATGCAGAACAGCTGTTGGTCACTTAAACTGTAATTTGATTTTTTTAACCCCTGAGCTGATGACCATCATGGGAGTTGTTACAAGAAAACATGTAAACTTAATTGTATCCTTAATGCTTCCAAGCACATAAATCCAGCTGGCACACAACAAAACTGCACTCAAGAAAACATATGGAGATACGGCTGCTTAAAGAAGGCATGGTAGTAAAGGACAAAGAAAAGAAATGTCAGAAACTATAGTGAATGAAAAGAGAAGTGATGTGATTGTTTAGCTAAAGTGTTGACAGGAGATGGAGAGCCAATGAAATTAATTTCACCCATTGTCACTTAGATTATCCATGTGGGAGAATTTCTCTTTCTTTCTTTCTTTCTTACTTTCTTGCACACAAGTTTATGAGTCTCTGTGCGTAGCCATAACAAGGCGTTTTGTCTAGCTGCTGGAGTCTCATTGTGTTTGTCTGTGTACAGAGGGAAAGGCAGTGACTCTCATGGCTGCTGTCCAGAGTGGTCTATCTAAACCCTCACGTTCTGATTCTTACTCCGGGGAGAGGGGGGATCAAGAGAGGCCAGGGTGGAGGAGAAGACAGAGGGACTTAAAGAATGAGACTGACAAAAGGAACGCTGAGAAAACAAGCACAAAAACGTGGGATTGAATGGAAGACTGAAAGAGGGTTAAACTTTAGAGCTTTTATTAGTTTACCAGTAAAAGTCCGATTTGTCTTGCAGTAATTTTCTGACAACTGATGATAGACAGAAAGAGGGAGATACTTTTTTTGCATTTACATGTGCTGTAGAGTAATATGTAGCCTATGTATTGTAAGGCATAATGTATAGGTAGCAGGTGGTTATCGCAGAACTAAGCCACGACAGTGTGATCAGGACCCCGACACGAAGCTGATGGTCTTGTATTACAATGAAGGGTTTTTTTTCACGATAACAACCTGGTGCCTGTACATTATCCCCCTTATTACACAGCTATTTATCTCATAAGTAAGGTAAGGAACATTAAATATTAATACAAAAATATTTTATTTGCTAATTTTTAACGAATGCAGACCATTCGCGAGGAAAACGCGTTTACTTTCGGTTTAAGATAAGACAACACGTTCAAATGTGTAATTCACCACAACAGCAAAGCAACTTTGCACGACCAACCTTATCCCGCTGTGTGTGACCCACAATTTGCTCCTGAACCGTAGTTTGAAACTCCCTCCTTTTTTCTGGACCTTGGATGTTCTTTATACAGTGTTGATGGGGAACTGGCTGACTGTTTTTCACTTACTCATTATTAAAAGACACTTGAAACATTTTAGACTAAACATTTAGATCAAAATGCTTTTAAAACACAAATTTAGTTAACATAAGTGGGCGCAGTAAGATTGAACACGCGATGAAAGATTCACCTGCTGCGAAGTGTTGACATAATCTGAATAAAATTTGGAATCTGAGGAGGTGAAACACACTTTCTGGCAGCACTGTGTTTGAGAGGGGCGTTGTGTGTATTCTCGGTGCCTGGGGAAGACACCATGAGATCTTCCTGCATGATCAATTTCATCTCCCCTAATGCTTGCTGAACCAGCCAATAATCCATTAGTTCCATCACACAACTGCTGACAGATGCAATCCAAAGCTTGAACCCCATACTGATCACAGACAAACAGAAACATAAGTGCATGAGAAAATATATGCATTTTATTAATGTACACAAAAGCTCAAACAATGACTCACTTTTAATTAATACAATAAAATACTCATATGTCACTCTCCATGTCCCTTAATTTATCTATTGGAGTTAATTGCGTAAAGGCACACAATCCCAGATTAAATGCATTCCATAAGGCAAATGGTATGGACAGCTGTAATGCATAATGCTCTATACATTCGCATTCACTTTATTACCAAGGGGCAAAAATCTAAAAGGTACAACAGATGCCAACACACATGTGTGTTATTAACAGTTGTTTAGAAAGTTGGTGGAGTGCCACTGTGTGGAAGGCTTGCTGATGAGAGAGAGAGAGAGAGGACAAAAAAATTTCAGCAATAGCATGTGCCACTGATTAGAATGCAGACACACCCTATAAACTGTGTTTTGCATTTATCATGGCGCACTTTTATAGCCTCTTTCTTTTTCTTTATATATATATATCTGTGTGTGTGTGTGTTTCCCTTAATGATATGCACACTTTTATAGCCCCTTTATTTTTTCTTAATATATATATATATATATGTGTGTGTGTGTGTGTGTGTGTGTGTGTGTGTGTGTGTTATAATTATTATAAGCTAAGTCATTTAGGAAGCATGCAATAGTTTAACAGTTTGCTTCACCAGATGTGTGTCGTAACTACTTCATTCCAACATTACGTTTTAGGTCTGGTTTCCAAAGGTTTACTCATCTACTGGCACACTTGCAGGGTCTTACTGTCACACACACACACACACACACACACACACACACACACACACACACACACACACACACACACACACACACAAGATATGACTACAAGTGTGTGTAGATACATTGTTTCTGCCAAACTCCTGTGTTGTGTCATTTTGTAATTTTATTAGGTTTAATTTAATTAAACTAGTGATTGTGAGTTGTTATTCTTAAAAGCGAAGATTATTTAAACAGCTTTATGGGAGAGACTGCGTAATCTACACAACATCATGCCTCTGGACAGCTTTTGTACAGTACACTCTCAGAAATAAAGGTACAAATGTTATCACTTGGGTGGTACCTTTTAAAAAGGTCCTAATATTTACCAAATTGATAGAGATATGTACCTTTGAGGAACCAATATGTACCTCTAAGGTACCAATGTGTCCATTTTAGGTACCAATATGCACCCTTAAAGGAGAAATATCATGAAAATCTGACCTTTTCCATGTTTAAGTACATAGTTTTTCTATCAACCTAGAACATGTGAAAAAGATCAACCCAGTAACTTAGTTTTGGTAAACAATTCTCTGCAAGCATGTGAAAAAATAGCTCATTGAAATTTGGCTCCCCTTGTGATGTCAGAAGGGGAAAATATCGCTCCTTAATTTATTACCACCCTATTATCTATGGGGTATGTTGAGCTTAAACTTCATATACGTACTCTGGGGACACCAAAGATTTATTTTACATCTTATAAAGTCTTGTGAAATGTCCCCTTTAAGGGACAAAAGTGTACTTTTTGAAAAGTACCACCCCAGTGGCAACTTTTGTACCTACATGTACCTTTTTTTCTGAGAGTGTACAGGCATAAATACAACTGCTAGTATTTGTGACCCTGCCTTTGAAACCGCTAAAATAATTTTTTTGTAATTTACTGTTTTCTACACAAAATCATGCTACAGTATATGTAAAGAGCATTTTATGAAAATATAACCTTGGAATTTTAAATATTCACAAAGTAAGGATAAGTCAAAGATTGAAATTGAAGTGAAAGTAATGCTTGACATAAATATTTACATAGCCTGAATTTTACGGGCAGGGTCACATTTGTTTAAAAGAGAAAGTACTTGCAATGGTGTCACAAAATAAGCTTCTTCGAATCACACTCGTAAATTTGATAAATAAGGCATTTGGCTTTTTTTGCTTAAAAGCTTTTGACATATTGTCTCCTTCACCTTATAATGTTTCTGACAACACCATACAAATATTATGCTATGAAACATGTGATAAATGTAGATAAATGTGTGTGCAGATTTGGCAAAGTGAAACATGGCCACTTTTCCTAAACGTGCTGCAGTAATGTGCATATGTGGGTTTTTGTATCAACGTGCATGTGGATAATAAGGACACATTATCCAAGAGGGAAACAAGAGGGAAGTTAGGGAGTAATTGATCATATCTACAAGAGACGGGGAGGGAGCACTACATTTTGTTGGATGTGGTGTCTTTGTTTTGGTTAATTGTCTTCAGATGTTTTGTTTCACTGGGGACACAGGGTTGATTCATGAATGGGAAAGATATAAGATCATCTACCACACCATTGGACTCTTCGAGCAGGGCACTATATCACAGATCATTCAGGAAGGCCTTGTACCCATGGGAGAAATAGTGTTTGCTAAATGACAGACAAACAATGATCTGTAACTTTGTGTTTGTATGGCTTTTGTTTTGTAAGGATGTGTTTGTCTCAATAATTTTTATATTATGACACTGTATTCTGGAAACTAAACCATTGAAAGCTCTTATAAATAATTTTATTGTAAAATCTTGCATGCAATATCGCTTACACTAATAAAGAATTCAAACAAATCTTCAACTTTGGAAAAAGGGCATTTAAGGTTTATATCAAAACACCTCACCCAATTTTAAACTCGAGAGGCCCAGAACAATGTGTTTTTAAACTTATTTCCAGCGATAGTAAAAAGTTTTGGGCGAACTTATTCAGTTTAATTGATTTGTTTGGGTGTGCATTGTGGTTGTTGCACACGTGTGTTTATAATTGTGGTTGAACACTTGGCTTTGTTGTTTGGCTTCTGTTCATACTGTAGTCTTTTCAGCAGCGCCCTATTAGCGGGTTCAGATGTGTGCCGCTCCTCTCAACAAGACCTTATTCCACCCTCAGAAGATCCTCTTGTCTGTCGGGTCACATGTTTTATTAGGGAATGTGAAGGGAATGTTGAGTTGTACTTTTGGATACATGAGAAAGATAGCAAGAGAATGTACGCGTGGAGGGGTCAGGTTTTGCCTGAAATGTGTGATCTACCTCAAGGATAAAAGCTTAATAAATAAAACTCATTTATAGTAGTATTCCAATAAAGCACAATTCGATTTAAAAGAGAGAGGAGCAGGAATGGGTTTAGTTTTGAATCCCAAATTTTTCCTAAAGAATTCCCTGGCAGCAGAGCAGTCACCAATCACATTCCACACGCTCCAAATTTTATTGTGCTGATTTACGAAAAGTGGGCTTTTTCTGGATTTCATTAATGCCCCAAACATTCTCTCAGTCTTAGAAAAAGATTGATTGTAATTTTTCTGTTGAAATGTGGTTTTGGTTGTCAGGCCATTCATAATTCATATCTCTCTATCTCACTCTGTCTCTTTCCCACAGATCTGCTGGCCACAAACCGTACAGCAGTCTTCAGCGGTTTACGTGGTGATTTGCACTTGTCAGCTGTGTTTTTGGATGAATATCATGACAGGCTTTTTCTGGGAGGAAAAGATGTTTTGTACTCACTGAGACTGGATCATACACATGATGCTAAAGAGGTACTGTATATTGTTACACACGCTAACACATTGTGCAGGGCTCAACAGTAATAATGGCCTGGGGCCAGTGTTACAGTGTTTGGGGCCAACTGACAGAATCGTCTAGCCAGTGTAAATTCATTAATCTTATTCAGTGCATGTGCTTTTATGATTTACAAATGTAAACATTTGGTTTCTGTGATGTATTGAACAGTTTTTGGCAAGCTAACACAGAGGTATATGTGTTTGAATTGCTAGAGGTGCTTGTGACAGTTTTGAAAGCATCAGCAAAGTTTATTTAAAATGACAAAAGCAGTAATGTTTCGCATCGTAGGCCAACGTTTTTCAACAATAGTGTGACTGTCAAGAAGTGAAATAATAGTATACGTTAACAGATTTTCATAGCATATACAAAACTATTTTTTAAGTAACAGATTTAGGTTGATGCTTTTGTTGTGTGCCAGCTAAAAAGTAAAAAATGATAACTTCTGGACTAGTGTTACTGTTAAGACTTGTTGTGATAAGGTTAAGAAAGCTGTCAGGGATAGAGGTCTTAGATTCAAGAAAAAAAGTGCAAGTGATGATGTTGGTGCGTGTTGGAGAGAGTTGCCATGTTATTCAGTCTGATCATCTGGAGACTGTTATCTACATACAAAGATAAAATCCGCAGACACTTACATGTGCTGACATATTTTACACATGATTACAAAGAGAGTACGTGAGTAAGAGCAAGAAAGACCAAGAGAGAGACAGTAGCATGATGTTACGAGACTGTCCTCCAAAAAATATCGACATCATAGGTCGTTTGTGCAAGCACCTTATTACGACGTAAAGTGACGTATTACGGGTTTAGTGTCCTCTAGCGGTAGTATTTCATACAACCTGTTGTTACGTTTTAAGGTTTTTGCATTATACATCAGATAAGACACATTTAATTTTATGAATTTGTAAATGTAGATACGGTTTCATAAACATTTATGGTTTTAAAGATATTTTGGAGGATCTAACCCCACTCTCAACCTTACCCTAAACCCAACCACTTCTCAACCATATAAAACAGAACACGTAAGTAAAAGTACAGTCAGGCATTTATTGCATAAAACAGTATAAAAGTATTACAAATAATTAACGTTGCAAACCTTGCGAACTGAAGCCATACGATTACTTTATATGAAGAACTCTTTGATCAAAACGCACAGTCAGATCTCATTTAAACATAAACCAGCATGACGTAGTCGGTCACAAGAGCCAATAGCGCTTCACATTCTTAGCTAACGTAATGATGCAATTGGTCACGAGATACACGAGAGCCAATGCCTTTTTACAATCATAAATGACGTATAATCGCTTTTTCTGGCGGCATTTTTTGAATCCGTGTATACCGAATCTGATATTTACAGCGGATTGACATCACTTTTGCATCTTTTCTTCAAATAAATCGATCGATTGACCTCGGTACACGTATATTTTTAAAAAGTTGTGACTGTTTTGTATGCTGTGTTTATATCATATAATAAATAAATGGGTACGTTATTTGCCGTTAATCCCTGAATAGTGTAATGTGTAATAAAATACAATTCATCCTGGTGGTTTAAATTGAAAATCTTATCCCAGTACATGTCATCATAGCAAAATAACCCCTCCAAAATATAATTTTTTACCCTAATAAATTAAGCTTCACTTGCTGCCGGTAGAGGCGCTAATTTAGTAAATGCATCTATTGGTCGTATTTTGTGAAATGGACCAACGACCAAAGCAATCGTATGATTTGGAGCATATTTGGATGTTATTACACGACTACTGTATTTACCTTATGTTATTACCGTAACTTATGTTATTATTATTTAAGTAGCTCAAGGGATGTTTTACAGCCCTTTATTACAGACAGCAAGTAGTGATGATGATAGTATAATCTTTTGGTTTGTTACTTGTTTGTGAACTACCTTAATGAAAGTTTCTGTGAATATGTTTTGACCCGAGTCACTGGAGCAACAGGCAAGGTATGTGTATGTTTGTAAGATCACACTTTATGTCTCCAAAGACCTTATCATTGTGTGTGGCCTTATTAACAAGAAGAGGAAGTGTATTGCCATAGTAACAGACATGTGGGAATGCCTGCCACCTTTTTAGGGTATGACCTTTGAACTTTGGCCCAGGAATAGACAATTTTTGTTTGGTTAGATCCTTATTTACCTTGTTAAGCTTCTAATTCGCCACCTACCTTAGCATGTAAATAATTTGAAGTTATTTTAGTGTTATTACAATGTTATAAATCATTTATACTGCAGTGACAAAGCTACATTTATTTCTGAATAAAGTATTTAACCCTATGACCACAGGACAAAGAGGTCAACACAAGAGGGAATATGTTTGTAAATGTATGTGTACCACAATTCTTCTGGGCAGATTTTAGCAGTAAAATTCCCACCTAAAATAAAAGATGCCACAAAAATCAATCATGTTTCTCATTGAGGGGAAAACATTAATCAACCCTGATCAGACTTCCTTCCCTACTGAGCATGTAGTTACTGTTAACTAGCTGTTGTTTTTCTCTGAAGAATGATTAATCTTAAACACTTTATATTTGGACACTATATATCCGAAATTTTCTATTACTTCCTATACCTTCTTTCCCTATACTGTGTCCCATAAGTGTTTTTAAAAATAAAGATGATGACTAATTTGGGAAACAGGAAAAGCCTTTACGCAAAGGAAGCATGCTGGTAATGTAGTTGATTCCAGGTTCCGATTTAGACAAATGTCAAAACATGTAAGAGAGGTCAAGAAAAGATAGTGACTCACTAATGATTTAATCACATGAAGACTGGAAAATATCAAATTTTTTCTTTCACATAAGCTCACAGACTCAGATCCTGATTGAATTGAACAGATGTCAGGTGCAAATCTTTGTTTTATTTGCTTTACACTGTTTGATTTATGTTACAGCCAGGCAGGGGTACTTACACTGGAAATTAAGTTTATAAGTAAAATATATTGCAAAATATTACCTGTTTATTGCAAAAATTTAATTTGCTTTATGAGAAACAAGGACATTTAGGGTTTTGATTAAAAAAGGCAACACATGTCATATGGTGCAGCAGTCCAAAAACAAACAAATGATTTCAGGTTTTTATTAAACATTTATACGATAAACTGGCTCACACAGAAAGGCTGAGGTCATAACAACTTAATACTTTACTGTTAGGCTGCATGTAACTTATACTTAAAATATGATTAACATCAGGGTGTTTTATTTTAAGGGGGTCGCACACCGGACACGCTGTTCTAAAAAATTAAAACACATTGTTTTCTATGAGTATACGCACAACGGCGCCGACAGGTGGCGCCTGTCCGCGGCGCCCAGCTACAACTCAGGAAGTTGCTAAAATCTCTGTCGCACGACAGAGCGCCACTCACATAGTTTAACATTAAATAACATCATATTTGTCCCAAATCATTAACGATTAACATTGGCTGCTAACGTATATTTTGCATTTTGAAGTAGACGCTATCTGACTAAGCTTGCGCTATTTAATGTGCACTTCCGGTGTACAATGCCTCTGAGTTGTTGTAGACGCGACTGAGCTGCACGTCCGGTGTGCGACCCCCTTTAGATGTTTGCAGAAGTGTACAAACAAATCCAAAAATCCCTGTGTGGTCAAAATGTGACAGCATTTGTGTGCCATATCCTGTGACACATGGGAAATTAATGTGTCAGGATGTGCAATTATGGCATAGATATATTGATGACAGACTTTTTATTGCCGCAGACTTGAGAATATAATTATATTTTATTAAATAATTACACGTCACAACTGGTTTTTATTGGGTTTTATAAATCGGTTGCTCCTTAAATCTTTTATTCTTGACACTTGCAGGAGCAGCAAACACTCTTTACCTGTCTGTTGTCTATTTGTGTTGTTGTCTGGCCCGTGGAAATGTAATTGTAGCAAGTAAATGGGTCTGGGTGTGCCATAGTTTAAAATTTACGATGACGAAATAAATCTCATATATTCTTTCTCTTTATCTGTAGATTCATTGGCCATCGTTGCCTGGTAACCGTGAGGACTGTATTCTCAAAGGGAAAGATCCTGAGGTGAGAGACTTACAGTCTGTTTCTGCTTTTACCAAAACAGTGTTTAAGTAAAAATGGGATGTAGATCTGTTCTTGTAATGATAACAGGAAAAATAAAGAAATTAAATGCAACTCGTGCTAAAAATGCCCAAAGGACCATTTCTGAAAAAACACAAAAAATACACACACACTCAAAAGCGGGGTCCATGTGTCACGGTTTTCAAAGATTTTTTGTGAATCAGATATATTTCACACCAGTTCTTCCTTGAATATCCTAAATCCAACAGATGATCACAGAAATCCCTCAAACGATTTTTATTTTAGAGAGGTTGGCTTATGTGATTTATTTCACATTATGTTTTGTTCTTTCTGGAGGTTTGAATTAAAACATTTGTCTATCTTTAGCTATATTATGATGTATTGCAATTGGCTAAAGCAAACAAGGCAAACGCCCATAAAGGAGAACTGAAGCACTCACTTATTATTGTCTTGCTTCCATGTGTACGTGTGACTCATGAGTCCTTCAAATCACTAGTAATGATTGAAAAGAGAAACCACAAACCATCTGCATGCTTTCATTTCTTTATGCATCTTTACTCTTTCTTTCTATTTTTGTTTCTTGTTCTTTTTTCTTTTTATGGTCTATCCATTTTGTCTTTTATCATTACAAATAAGTTAATTATGAGATAAATTGTTCCTGTAACTAATGGTGCACATGCACACACCCACAGCATCTGCTAGTGTTTTACTCATAAAGTGGAGACATAAGGTGTCTCCATGGTAACATGCTCTGGTGACTGTCCCGAGTCCCAACAGCATTGTTTCATGTGACAGGTGAGTTTGATTTCACAGCAGTGTTTTAATAACTCTGTGTGTCAGGGAATTGAACAGGATATTTGTTTTTCATTTAGGATTCAACTGGTGAAACATTGAAACAACACAGTTATGAAATGAAATGATGTGCCAGGGAAGGCACGGTGGCTCAGTGGGTAGCACTGACATTACAGCAAGGAGTTCCCTGGTTCAAGCCCCGGCTAGGTCAGGTGGCTTTTTTGTGTGGAGTTTCCCTGTCAGTGTGGGTGTACTCCAAAAACATGCAGGTTAGGTGAATTGGAGATGCCAAATTGCCCCTTTCCCAGTGTGTGTATCAACTTTTGTGGATTACCTTGGGTATAGATTAACCAGTTAGATGCTGGAATAGCGTTAAGAATAAACAAACAACATTTAATGATGTGCCCAGAGCTCATTCACTGTTCAGTTAAACACTCCATATATTCATGAAAAATATACCAGACTATGTTTTAATGTCATATTATTTTTAAGTTTTGAAACACTTGATTGAAATGTTCATTATGATCTTAAACTCTAAAGGTATTTAAATGTTTGAAATGACTTTGTACACAAAAAAATATAATTGGGCAAACATATTCATTTATTTCATTAGAAAACAAAAATTGTATTAAAAATATTTTAGAAATAGATAAATTGGAAATATTGAATTAAAACAGCCAGTAAGAGCCCATGTACATAGAAAATCTTTAAATATTGTATAAAGAACAGTGAGGAGCTTGATAAAATGCTAAGACTGCAATTTTGCAAATTATAGGCAAAGGGAGGCTACTTTAAATATACTCAAATATAATTTTGAATTTTGGATACTTTTAGTCAAAACATAATGCCTATAGTTACATTTGTGCTATTTCATATTTATATAGTTTTGATGAGTTTGTTGTTATTCTAAAATGTAGAAAATATAAATAAAAAGTGGAAATATAGAATGAGTAAGTGCTACAAACATTATTACATATACATGTTGATATTACCCCATACCATGCTGTAAAAATTTTCTTTTTTAAAAAAAACACATCTAAGAAAGTAATGTGAACCATTTCTACAGCAAAACTAAAATACAAGTAAATACTCTCACTACATCTTCCCACTTTAAAAAAACATTTTCCCACGGCTGTTGACTGAATTTTCTTTATCCTTTAAATTCTGTCCTCAAAATTGTGGAAAAAATGATCAAACAAATAAGATGCATAAAAACTAAAACATATTCATAGAATTTTAAGTTTGACTGACATTTTTATGACCTTTATTGAACCCTATCTGGGGAACGTGCCTGGCACATTGTCGTGCTGAATCTTTCTCTCTTCTCTGTGGCTTAACATCTGGTCATAGTTTGAGCATCTGCCTGCATCTTGTATGACCTTTGACCTTTCGTTCATTATGCCTCACTGATTTTGACCCTATCTAGTCAAAGAGGCTGTACACAGGTGGCCACAGTTAGAGTGTGTACATGTTGACCGTGTGTTCTTGTACATTTGTGCGTGAGTTCTTCCTCTTTCTGGACCCGACGGCAATTGAACCATGAGATCTTTTCCATGCTGAAGGCACTGATTGGTCTCAGTGATTTGTTTTAAGTGGAGATCATTTTCCTGCAGTTTGCTATCGCTCTTCCTCTGATCCATAAAATGTAGCTTTTCCTGCCTCTCTAAACAAATACTCGAGGGAACTAACAGTCAGACTTCCTTCATACAGAAATCTTTCTTGATAAGAAACTGCACGTGTTGAGTGCATGAGCGGGCTTTTATAAAAAACACATTATTTTCTGCTGTGCGTTTGCTTTATATTTCAATAATTTCAGCAGCTGGTTATAATGCGTGAAGCTATAGTGAATCTAAATTCTCGTCTCTCTTTCGTGTTGTTTATTTGTTTGTTACAGACAGAGTGTGCAAACTTTATACGATTGCTGCAGCCATTCAACCGCACTCATCTGCTGGCCTGTGGCACCGGAGCGTTTCAACCTGTGTGTGCGTACGTAAATGTCGGACATCGCGGAGAGGTAACAAACACACACAGACCCTCACACTCTTACTCCCCTTTCACACATTGTGTATACCCACCAGGACGATCTAATTTGCTTATTTAGATTAGAGACCAAACTGTTTAAGGTCAAAGGTTAAACCACTAACAGGTTGACCCTGAAGTCAAGAGGTGGACAGTAGTTAAGTATTTTTACTTACATTTTTTAAGTATACCTATTTTATCATGGTTTTTCTTTGCAAAACATTCATTCCAAAGCGTAATATCATACATTTTACTCCACTACATTTCATAAATACAAGTTTTTATTTTACATTTAATATTTACAGTAAGTGCATAAAATTAATTTTCACGTAATTAGTTATTAAATACATTTTAATATCCAATATAAATAAATAAACAGTATGATTCTATGCTTTAGTAGTGAAGTAAAAAAAAATTGTACAGATGCTCGGAAAATTTAACTTAAATACTTAAGTATTGTCCACTTCTAGTCAAGACTAAATCATGAGGGAAGAGGCAAAGCACATTCAGTAGCAAAAAATCTAGTACAATATGTCTGTGCCAGCATGGTCTTGTTTCTTTTAGGGTGTGTTTGCTTTGCTTCCCCATAGGGAATCTCAGGGCGTCAGGGATGGCTGTCAAATACAATACTACATTGTGCATTTTAGGAACTGGCACAGTTCAACAGGGGTTTAATGTGTCTTATAGTGGGCACACCCATACAAAGTGACTGACATCAGTGACATTTGTATTCGTGTATTTATGCTTTTATCCAAAGTGACAGCTTACAGTACAATGGATTCAAGGTACCCTGGGAATCGAACCTACAACCTTTGTGCTGTTACCGCAATGCAATTGAATTATTACTTTTACTGGAATGCAGATAACCTCTTGACTCAAAACCACACTAACTGAATGTTAATTGTATTTTTTTTACCTTTTTGTGCAAGTTTGATCACATCAAAACCATTGTAAATGATTCCAAAAAAATCATTCATATATATTTATATAGCATGATATACAGCAGGGAAATTTAGTATTTGACACATCAACATTTTTATCAGTAAGGGGATTTCTAAGTGGGCTATTGACACAAAATTTCCACCAGATTTAGCCATCAAGCCAAATATTTAATTCATATAAAGAAATCAGATCATTTAAGTATACAAGTTGAGTCATAATAAATAAAGTGAGATGACACAGGGTATAAGTATCGAACACATGAAGAGAACAAGGTGCAAAATGGCATAGAAAGCCAGGAGATCACCTGAAATCTGTCAGTATTGAGAGAGAAACCCTGCCCCCTATCAGTACTAATTGATATCAACTGCTTTAGTCCTAATTGATGGCCTATAAAGGCTTCTCATTACCCAGAAGACACACAGGAAAGACTTCATGATGAGTAAAAGCAAAGAACTGTCTCAAAATCTTATCGTTGAAAAGCATTTTGATGGCACTGTGTGGGCCATTATCTGGAAATGGAAAGAGCATCACTTCACCATAAACCTTCACCATAAAAGACCAAAAATATACAATTTAAGTCAATTTGTGCTTAAAAAAGCAAAAATATCTCCCAGTGGTGTTTGAATTTTTTTTTTGAATTACATGTTTAAGAAAAAAATCCATTAGCAGATATTTTTGCTTGTTTTAAGCACAAATTGATTTAAATTGTATATTTTTGGTCTAAAAGCTAGATATTCTTAGGTCATTTTGCAGTGTGTCGTCATTTTTATCATACATTTTTATAAGATTAGGAAATGTCATCAAGTATAAACCTTATCCTACAATAATAAGTATGTTTTAGAGATATTTAAAGGGCCCAACAGACCATGAATGTTGATAATAGATCAGTTCACTGCTGGGTTGTGAAATTTATAAGACTTTTCTGACTTCTTTCCAGCATGTGTTCAGTTTGGATCGTACCACGGTGCAGAACGGGAGGGGGAAATGTCCTCATGACCCTAAACTACCCTTTGCAAGCACCTTCACAGGTACATTTGAATGGAGTTAAAAATACTGTATGACTTTGTGTGTTGAAGTTCATGAGTTTTCCCTTTTATGTTTTTCAAAGTCTGAGAGTGAGGTTGTAAAACTAGTTTGTGTGTTGGATTTTGTTAGTGTGTATTCTGGCTCTTGTGTGTGCAGGGTGGAGGTTTCGGCTTGTCAGTTATCATTGAGTTTATAGGCCGCTGCTCTTATGGGGGAAATTTAAGGTCCTCTTTGGGCCAGGTTGTGTGTGTTAGTGTACAGTGTGTAAGTGGGTGTTACCACCCTTTGGGCCATAGAAACATCTCCTAGTGTGTTAGTGAATAACAACACAGCACAATCTTGGATCTCATTTATATCCTTCTGCCAATACAATGTGTTTTGGGACAGATTTGTAACATTGCGTATTTGTAAAGTTGGACATACATTTACACACACAGATGTTGTCTAAGATATTTTATAGGGAGATGATAAAGTGAGTGTGTGTTTAAAACAAATCACATACAACATCTTTTTGTCTTTTTAAATAGTGGTACATCTTACATAAACCTATTGGTATGAAGGACCGTATGTGAGTGTATGGTAATATATCAAATGGTTGCCGACAGTACATCATATCTCAGCTGATAAATAGTCATCTGTGTGTAAATGTGTATGTTTTTAACTTGATAACATGATTTAATAGAGAATATTATGGTGGGTCCTCTCCAGCATGCTTTTCATTCTTCTGATTTACCAGTAACCTCACAATTTTGCTATATTATAATAATCAGAACTGCACATTTTGCCAAAGCATTTGCAGCTGGGCTGATTATAAATAGTGCAAATAAAAAGGAAGTGATTAAACAAAAAAAATAGTAAATTAAAAGTCTCTCTCTTTCTCTCAGGTGGAGAACTGTACACAGGTCTGACAGCTGACTTTCTGGGTAGAGACTCAGTGATTTTGAGGAGTTTAGGGTCTCGCTCAACCATGAAAACAGAGACAGATCAGCGAATCCTGCACGGTACTCCACACATTCATATGACATACAACAATAAAAACAAACCATTAAATCAGTCATGAAATTGAATCTTGAAAATCTATATTGATAATACAATCATTGTAATAATCTGTATGTGTGTATCTGTGCAGAGCCCAGGTTTGTTGCGGCTCACCTCATTCCTGACAGCGCAGACAGAGATGATGATAAAATTTATTTCTTCTTCACTGAGAGAGCTGCAGAGACGGCAGAGAGAGACGATGAAGGAGCCATACACACGCGCATTGGACGAGTGTGTGCGGTGAGATAATAGCAAATACACACCCACTTTCTACATTTCCTGCAACGTTATCGGCTTTCCCACAACTCCAGCACAGATGCAGACACAATCAGGCCAGGATACTGTAATGATCCTGGTTTTTCAAATCTATACACACAGCTGCTGGATGGTTTACATACTTCATACACTCATCATTTACCCTAGTATACATGCGCGCACACACACACACATGATAATCACCCTTTCTGCTGTGTAAGTGTGTATAATGTGGGAATGTGATAGAGAGTCTCTTTGAACACTGACCTCTGAATGACAGAGAAATGTTACTGTATGCCTTACACTAGACACCCAGTGTGTGTATGAGAGAGAGAGAGAGAGAGAGAGAGAGAGAGAGAGAGAGAGATAGGTTACAGTAGGCCCAGCTGTTAGGCTTCCTGGCATCTGTGACAGTATTTCCCTTACAGTGCTTTAATCTCCAGTGATGCTGTGGGATATTACACGCTATCTAGGCTTTCGTTGTTCCCACGGGAACAATTAGAGATGACAGTTTATGTATAAATAGAAATTTGCCAGGTGTTCAGTGAGTCATTGTGTACAGTTTTCTTCTTTACCTGTCTCTTCTCTTTCTCACATCTACTGTATATATTTGAGAAAGAGATCTGTTCGACTTCAAAATCTTCCAAATCTTTACATCTGAAAGTCTATACTGAAATTGCAACAAATTAATTTTCTTCATTAGAAAACTTTTAAACTATTTCAAAATGAATGTCTTTTAACAAATAGTAAAAAAATCAGTAAGAACCCATCATCATACACTACAAATAAATGTAGGCCTACAGGAAGTTGTCACTTGGGCGGTACTTTTTCAAAAGGTACACTTTTGTACCTAGGAGATGCATAACCTGGCTCCGCCCTCCTACGTTCTTCTGCTTAATTTTCATTTGTATAGAGTTTCGTTTTCTCCGGCAAAAATCTGCAGGTCCAATCAGCGAACAGAGGGGGGTGCCTAAGAACGATGACGTTGAGGTCGCGCGCCAGACTGAGTTTTCGTTCAGTAATGGCTGCGGGAAAAGATGTGAGCAATGATGTAAGGTCCGTTGTGGCAACGCTGCCGAATATCCAACATTTACAGCTGGAGCAAGAACAAGCTTTGCTAAGTTTTTTTGGTGGCCATGATGTTATGGCCCTCCTCCCCACGGGGTTCGGGGAAATTTTGATTTTCCAGCTCGCTCTGTTAGTGGTGAAGGAGATGGCTAAAGCTAGCGATGCTAAGCCTATGCGCATGACATACGTCACGACCAAACGTTAGCGATTGGTTATGGCAGATTCAGAGTGACTCTGGGCAGATCCAATAGTTTTAAACTTCAACAGAGGACCCTCCTTAACAGAAGTAACGCTTTGCAATGAAGCGTGGCCAGACTGTCTGTACAAATTAAATGAATGTTCGAGAGTGTGGTTGGACCAGGCTAGGAGATGCAATATAACGTGTTCATGTTTCACGTGTAAAAAAATGCTTTGTTTTTCACACAATTGACTTATCTGTATAGCGCTGTTTTCACCGTCCTCAAAACAGGCTGATGTCTTCCTTGTTCTATGGAGTCTGTCCTTCAGAAATACAAATTGAGTTCTGATTGTGTAGTTTGTTTAGTGTGTTGTGATTCGATAGCAGCTTAGCAGGTGACTGGCGTATTCCTGTGGGCGGAGTTTAATCAAAAAACTGTTTTACTGATGTCATTAAAGCAGGAAGTAGAGGGCTGTACTCCAAACCGGACATTAGCTGTAGGCTTAGAAAGGCGAATTCTGTTAAAGAAAATATATCGCCTAGCAGTGAACTTTGAGCTTTATCATTTTACAGGTATTATTTATGCTATTATGGCAACATTACACACTATCTAGGGTTTAAAAAATGGGATCAGGAAGAACGTGACCTTTAAAAAATGGGATCAGAAAGAAAGTGACCTTTAAAAGATATCGTCCCAATGACAACTTTTGTACCATTTCTCTGAGAGTGAAGATGGTTATTCTTTCAGTTTTGTTTAAAAATCTTCAACTGAAGCAACCCAATAAAATGTCACGAGTACAATTTTGCAAATTTTAGGCTTGGATGACTGCACTGCAAACAATAAAAATATCAGTTTTGTTTAATTTAGGATGCTTTTAGTCATAATTCCTATAGTTACATTTGTGCTATTTCATATTTTTATTTGTTTGCTTTTATTCTTAAATGTCTAAGAAATAAAAACAAAATCAAAAAGTGTTTCTAAACTTTTGATCGGTAGTGTACATGCCTCTCAGCACTTTAAAATATGTTGGATAAACCCATTTTTTATTTTTAAGAAAAAAAACATTTTACTAAATTCTTACCTCAACTTAGACCAATTAATAAATACCTATCTTTTTTCAATGCATGCACTTTTAATCTTTGTACAACACGTCGTGAATGTGTTAGCATTTAGCCTAGCCCCATTCATTCCTATGGCTCCAAACAGGGATGAATTTAGAAGCCACCAAACACTTCCAAGTTTTCCATATTTAAAGACTGTTACATGAGTAGTTACACGAGTAAGTATGGTTGCACAAAATAAAATTTTGTTTGGAGCCATAGGAATGAATGGGGCTAGGCTAAATGCTAACACATTCAAGTAGCACTGTACAAGGATTAAAAGTGCACGCATTGAAAAAAGATGGGTATGTATTAATTAATTTAAGTTGAGGTAAGAACATAGTAAAACGTTGAAAAAACGCACGCTGTAGAACAGTTCATTTATGGCTACTGTAGAAACATGATGGGGTCTTCAATGTAAGGAGTCCCTTGGTATATGTAGATAAAAGCGTCTCATTCTAAGGTAATAAAAACAATATAGTACATTATGTAAGGTTTTTATACACCACTGATAATATAGTTAAGTGTATTATATTGCTTTTTTCAATATAATACACAGTGCACCTTTTAAAAGCCTACAACATAAATTGGAAAAGTTCATGGAAAGTCTCTACCCAGAGTTCATTGTGTGTGGTCTGGGTGTAAACGACACTAGAATATTCAAAAAGAAGATTCGACACACATAAGTGCTTCATCATTTACTCTTTATGTGCTTTCAGAATGATGTGGGTGGCCAGAGGGCTCTGGTGAACAAGTGGAGCACATTTATTAAAGCCCGGCTGGTGTGTTCTGTTCCCGGACCTCACGGCATCCAAACACACTTTCACCAGCTTGGTAATAGAAAAAAAACCACACACACCCTTAAACTACATACCATAAGCCAATGACATCACTTTGATATCTGTGTTTGTGTATTTACAGAGGATGTGTTCCTGTTAAGGACTAAAGATGAAACTAATCCAGAGATATATGCAATATTCAGCACCATCAGGTCTGTCTACTGTCCACATTTTTAAGTGCATAAACCTCACATTCATACGTATAAGGGAGTTTAACAGCGGATGCTCTCTCTCCAGTAATGTGTTTCAGGGCTATGCTGTGTGTGTGTATAGTATGGCTGACATCCGTGAAGCCTTTAATGGGCCATTTGCTCATAAAGAGGGACCGGATTATCAGTGGGGACCTTATGAAGGACGAGTCCCTTATCCACGACCAGGAGTGGTGAGAATATACCCACACGTTAATAATTATTTTGCAGAGGATACACACAAGGATTATCATACTTATATATATTTTTATCTCTTTTTATCTCTCAGTGCCCCAGTAAGATCACAGCCCAGCCTGGCCGTGCCTTCCGCAGCACGCTGGAGTTTCCGGACGCAGTACTCCAGTTCGCACGGACGCACCCGCTAATGTGGCGTCCAGTTTACCCCTCACAGCGACAGCCACTTCTGCTCCGCACGGGTGCGCCATACAAACTCACACAAATTACTGTAGACCGCACGCAAGCTGAGGATGGATACTATGATGTCATGTTCATTGGCACTGGTGAGTTTGGGAGTGTGTTTTGAAACATCACTTAACACTTGAGTGTATTTGTAACCCTTAGTGACTGTTTAAATAACTGTGACCTTTGACTTCATTAGATGTTGGCACGGTGCTAAAGGTTATCGTATTGGGAAATGGTAACTTGCTCAACGCTGAAGAAATTACACTAGAGGAACTGCAAGTGTTCAAGGTTTGTGAGTATTTGCTTAGGTTGTGTTAATTATGAGGAATCAACAAACATATAGTGAATGTATGAATGCTTTTGTATATTTTTTTATATCTTATTTTAACTTTGCAGGTTCCCACTCCCATAATCTCTATGGATATATCTGTGAAGAGGGTGAGTTTATACTCAAGCAATCTCATACAAAATTTGTATGTACTATCCCTTTAATTGATTTGTTTATGGACAAAATGAAAAAAATTAATTTAAAACTGTTATTTCCATCTCCATTCCCAGCAAACTCTCTTCGTGGGCTCAGATACAGGTGTGATTCAGGTGCCTCTGCACCGCTGCAGTATGTATGGTAAAGCTTGTGCCGAGTGCTGTCTGGCTCGAGATCCCTACTGCGCTTGGGACGGACACTCATGCACACCCTACCTGCCAAACACGAAACGCCGATACCGCAGACAGGACATTAAACACGCAAACCCTGCAGTGCAATGCATGGACCAAAACCTCAGCGGTAAGAGATGTGCACGAATATCAAATTACTGTTACTCGTTCCTTGATTTTAAAGTGATACAGAAGAGCAATTTTATCTGAAGTTAAAGATAAAAGTTTGATCTGAAGTTAAATAGTTAAAATATCAGTTTACTACAGAGCTCATTAATAATAAAAGTTTAAAGGGCAGCATGTCATTTGAGCCAATCGACTGAGACTAAAATATGTCAAAGCCCTTTATCTGTGTTCACTATCTGAAAGAACGAGAGATGAACAGATTGATCACTGTCCATCTCTCAGACAGAATGAGACTACAGATATGTAACTGGAAAGTGCTTCAGTGTTTGAATAATGTACCTGAATACCTAAGTAAATGTAAACAGCTGGGCCAATAAAGTGATCTTGGAGTTTACTGTGCAGATGTATTTTCTCTTTATATCATCCTCATGTTCCGATACAGAATCATAAAAATGATGAATTATTAAAGCGCTGATGAAAATGAAATTGCCTTTCTGTGTGGAGTTTGCATGTTCTCCTTGTGTCAGCGTGGGTTTACTCCGGGTACTCCGGTTTCCTCCCACAGGCCAAAAACGTGCAAGTTAGGCAAATTGAAGATGCCAAATTGTCGCTCCCCCAACATGTGCATGGATCAACTTGTCTGAATAAAACTTGTGTATGGATTAACTGCTTCTCACCATAAATATAGCTGTAGATGCTAGAATGGCGTAAAGAAATAAAGAAAGAAGAAAGAAGAAGAAATTTATCTTATTTTAATTAATTAAATTTTATTATAAATTATAAAATCCTGTAGCTTATTTAGTTAACAATGCCAATATCATGTGTTTGATTTCTTAGGAAAATTTACATTTTAAAATCCAGTTCACTTTAATTTAAAAATCTGACAAATGATAGTCGAATATTATATTTTGTTTTTTATAAAGGTTTGTTTGGGAACAATAAGGTCTGACAACTTACATTGAAGGTTTCTATTGTACAACTGAGAACTGTGGAAAGTTTTGGGGACCAATGAGACCCTAAGAACAGTAGTGACATTTTAAAGCAAGGTTTACACTGCAAAAAAATTGACTTGTTTTGTTTTGAAATTGTCTTGTTTTCAGTACAAATATCAAAAAAATTCTTAAACTCATTTGCATTTTCTTGATAAGCAAAATTACCTAAGAAAATAAGTCTAGTTTTTAAGACCAAAAATATCAAATTTAAGTGAATTGTGCATAAAAAAGCAAAAATATTTGCCAATGGGGTAAGCAAAAAAATCTTGAAAATGTTTCTTAAACACTAAATTCTAGAAAGATTTTTTGCTTGTTTAATGCACAAAATCACTTAAATTTAATATTTTTGGTCTGAAAACGAAACTTATTTTCTTGGGTCGTTTTGCTTATCAAGAAAAAACATCTTAAAGGAACAGTATGTAGGATTGTGGCCAAAACTGGTATTGCAATAACAATACTTGTGGCTAAAACTGGTACTGCAATCACCCAACTGGTGGCCAATACACAAAATGACAACATAAACATCAGTTGAGGGCTGCAACTCCACTTTTTAAATGACAATATCCTGGCCAGACCACTGTTGTCAGTGATATAAGTATTTGAAATGAAAATTATTTCTTAATGTCTAGTGAAATATCAGGGCCATTTTATGATTAATTGATATAAATTTCTTACATACTGTTCCTTTAAATGAAGAATTTTTAGATATTTTTACTGAAAACAAGTCAAAAATAATAAGATTTTTTTTCTTGAAAATCATTTGTTTTTTTTAAACTACACTTATTTTATTAGTTAATTTTGCTCATCAAGAAAGTACATCTTGATTTAAGAATTTTTAGATTTTTATACTTAAAACAAGACAAAAATACAAAAAAAGAAAGTCATTTTTTGCAGTGTATATTCATCCCTCTTTCTTTCCTTTGAACATGGCGGCTCGTGACTGCTCATCCGAGGGGCGCTAATTCAAAATATGCGTTCGGAGTGTCGTGTGTTGCTTGCGTTTTCAAAAATGTGTTTGTTGTGTCATGTGAACCATGTGCATCACGTGTTTTGTCAAAATAAGTGCCTGCTGCACACACGTCAAAACCATTTATGACAAAAGAGACACTCACGTTCACAAAATACACTCCCTAAACAGTAAACTCTGATTACACATGAGGTTATGTGAGTATCTTGCGAGCATCTCTTTTATCATAAACCCTACACATCTGCAGCAGGCACTTACAGTATTTTGACAAAACACGTGATGCACACAGGTTCACTCGACGCGCAGAACACATAAAAAAAAAAAAAAAGGAACCACACACAACGTGCTAAATACATGTTGTAACGAACTTTGCATCGAGCGCCCTCGAAAAAATAAGTCACCGGCCGCCACTGCAGTGTAGTTGTTTAAAGTGTCTGTATTAACAGTTGTGTGTAATCTGTAGTGGATGATCTGGATATGACTGAAGAACAGGTTGTTTATGGCACTGAAAACAACAGCACATTTTTGGAGTGTGTCCCCCGATCACCACAGGCCACCGTCACCTGGCACATTCAGAGAGATGACTACTTAGAGGAGGTGAGAGACAACACATATGGCAGATCAGTAGCAAATAAAATTATTATTAAATAAAGTGATTAGATAAATATCAAACTAAGGCTAAAGAGCATAAGCACACTTTAACCAAACCATTACACAAAGTTAAATAGGAGTATACACACAATGTCTTTGTTTTCTCTCTCTCTCTGTTCAGGTGGTAATAGATGAACGAATTACCAAGACAGATGATGGTTTGTTGTTTCGCCGTGTGCTCCGTCACGACGAAGGCATCTATGTGTGCCGATCTCGGGAACATGCATTTACACAAACCCTCGCTCGCTTCTGGTTGGATGTTTTACACGCCGACACTCTGTCGAACCTCCTATCACATGACAGCAAATATAAAGTGTGGTCACCGTGCCCTGGCCACATGTCTTCTAATCGTACCCCAGCAAGAGCGTGGTTTAAGGACGTCTTGCAGCTGATTGGTCCTTCGAACCTACCGCAGGTGGAGCAGTACTGCGAGCGTGTTTGGTGTAATGAAAAGCTGAGAAGGAAACACAAGAGCATGATGGACAAATATCGGCAAGCGCACGACTCTGCGAAGAAAGCACGGGTCCAAAAGAGCGCCGGGGAGCGAATCCGATCTCCACGGGATCTCCGCACGGCAGAGTAAAATAAAGACTTATAAGTATGGACTTTTAATGGAAAAGTGGACTTTTACATAGCAGCACACAGCCATTAACTTTGCCTGACTGACACAAACACATTTTTTTTGTTCATGGTGATTTTATTTATGAATATTATAGGTGTAGCGTGTCCCACTGTTGTTTCGGTTGATGAGGGAGTTCTGCATTGTCCTCTGACTGATGCTGTGACCATGGCAGCAACACCCCATCATCTCACAGCAGACCGTGGCTAAAGTTATTAATGTCTCACTTAAGCATTTAGCAGCTGCAAAACTTTTTCTGGAACAAATGAGGGTATGCAGGAAGTGCGAAATTGGCTTTAGCAGTAGATTGGAGAGCTGCCATTGCAATAACAGTTGCCAAAAAACACACATTCATTCAGAACGTATCTGGCTATGATACAACTGGGCAACATTTTTCTTAATGTTGAACTGAGTGACAGTGCATAGCAAAGCTTGGTTTGCCAGTCCGTTAAGCTGTAAGGAAATTATATTTTTAAGAAATTAAGACTTTTCTGGTAATTTAATCATAGACTGACGACCGTTGGGACTTCAACAGAACTGAAAAGCTTTTTAGGGGAAATCCTGATTGTGTTCAACTTTGTACAGGCTTAATTTTTTGCAGGTTATATATAAAGCTTTTTAACGTGCAAACTTATAGGTTTGAACAGAACTGACCAGGATTTGTGAATCAGTCATTGATAACATGCATTCTAATCAGACGTGGTGCACTAAAGCTTCAAGCAATAAAAGAGATCTTTTAAGAGAAGTTTCCTATACAGGGTTTAGATTAAGCCAGGATTAGGCCTTAGATATATATAAATATTACATAGAAATATCTTTAAAAAACATTTTTGTACATCTTGACAAAACAATGACAGTGATACACTCTTAGGAAGGTTGTGTTCATTTTTTACACATCTTTGTGCATTAAGCTTTTAACACATTATGTGTCATTTTGTGTTGATTTTGTGTTTTAATAAAACACAAGTTGTTAAAAGTAAAAACTTTTAAGTGTTAAAAGTAACACAAAATGTGTTGTTTCAATAATAACATAAAGGTGGGTGGATTTTGGGACAACACATTTAGTGTGTTGTCCCAGAATCAACACTAATGTGTTGATTTTAACACATTCGTTCTAAGAGTGTATATGAAGAGTTTCGTTGCAAAACAAGATAAATCCGTTTTTAAAATTTTTGTCAAAACATTTTTATTATTATGTTATCATTTTGTTTTATGGTGCTACTTAGCTGTATTTTTTAAGTTATGAAGGTTTAAATCAAAACAAACCAACTGCAGTTGAATTGATATTAATTGGAATGCACAACCAAAAAACAAGATTTCTGAAAAATTAAAGTTATCTCGTTTTGCAACGAAAATACTTTTACAATACTGTTAATCCTGGCCTCAGACTATTCAGAAATACCAGTTTGTTGGCAAAAAGTCCCTCTAAGTGCACAGAAACAATGGTGCATGCATTTTTTTACTTGGTTAAAGGGCGTTTACCAAATATTAGGACATTGACTGAATTTATGAGACTTGTATGTTTATTCAGAATGCACAGGGAAGAGTGACTAGAGAGAGAGATAGCGTGGGATTGGGAAACGACCGTGGATCACGTTTAAACTTGGGTCCTGGGTGGGTTCATAGACCTGAATACAACCCGAATGTGGCAGACACATCATCCCAGCTCCCTCTATGTGTGGTTCTGTTTCTTCCTTTTTATCTTTTTCTGTCTTTCATCATTTGCAAAGTTTCTACACTTTTAAAAACACTGGGTCAAAAAAACTAGGTGCAATTATAAGCTAGACTGGGTTGTTTTAACCCGTTGTTGGGCCAAATATAAACATTTTCTGGGTTAATTTTAAACCAATATCTTGGTTTGTCCCTTTTGGCCTAATGCTGGATTGAAAAAGTGTGTGAAATTTTTAAAGTGTAGTTGCGTCTGTAGAGGTTTTTGCCAATAAAAGCATGCATGCACTTAGAGGGTTTTGCAGCGAAAGACAGTACATTTTGTGAAAATAAGGACTAGTAACCTTTTCATTGGTATTAAAGTGAAATTACTGAACCTAAACATTAGAGCTTGATAAAAATGTCTCTTTTACAGGATGAACACTTCATATATAAATAATATTAGTCTGGGACTAGTCTTAAGGCCTGTTTGGGAAACCACCCCAGTGTTTATTTGTGCAGTGTTATGCTGGAAAACCCTGCTAATAGTAAAGTCTAACTGGTCTCAGATCCTTCTCCAAACAGTAATATGATTGGCTCAGACTGCTGTGGCACAATGCTGTAATGTTTAGTGTCAACAGACAAAGTGCTTGTTGCTAAACTCGTATCAAGTATCTGGTTAGGACGCTGTGTTAAGCTGCCTACTTAGAGGCTTTTGTAGCACTAATGTGAAAAAATAATCTTCCTCTTTCTTGCTATTTACTACTTTTTCCCACCCAGGTTATTTGCTCCCTTTTATTTAGACTCAAAACTCCTGCACCACTTGAACTGTGTTTATTTATTTATAGTCATGAAAGTCTGGAAGAAATGACTGCTTTCTCTAAAAACCTTTCTGTTTGTAAAAGAAACACGATCATTTATTATCAACACGTCTGTGCCCTGACTGGAATGACTGCAGAAAAGTTGCACTGAAAATGTGTTATTTGTGTACAGCAGAACCGCTCTTTATTTACTTTGAACTGTTATTGGTGAAGCTTTAAAAATATATATATTTTTTGACTGTGTAGAGGCATTCGTTCAAACAGTTGTGTCAAGTCGTGCTGTACTTTTTAACATAAACACTATCATTATTCACTGTTTGAAACATAATGGTTGTTCTGGTCTTTCTCTGTAGTATATTTATGTGTTATTTAAGTGATTCTTGCATGCAGAAACTCCAACCTGAGTTTGGTTTTAGTGATACATAAATAAAAACATTTCACTGAAGGTTTCACGAGTTTCTGCTTCACAAAGAGTTCACGAGAGAGAATGAGTCTGCCCAAAACAGCAAACCACGGGTGGGTGTGACCATTTAATGTTACAGATGTTTCTTTTAACCAAATCCCTGTGTGTTTAACTGTGTGCTGGTTTATCATTTTAGACTTTAGAGCTCTTTTTCTCCAGAGTTTCATATAAAATATTACACTTCAAGGTAAAGTCGTATACGCCATTAGGAAATCTGACATTGAGTTGTATGCGCTGGTGTTATAATATATATATAGCTCTGGAGAACAGACCACAGTAAAACAGCTGTAAAAATCAGTAAAGCCATTCATAAACCAGACATGACCAGAACAAAAATGCCAGCAAAAAGGCTGTGTTTCAATGCGCTATAGTTAGCAGGTTGATGTGGTTGTGTCATAACCTGAATTAAGCCGTGTTTGGATGCATGGGAATCATTTCACTTTGGCAGTACCATAAAGTAAAAGCAAAAACGAAATATTTTCATTCGGTTGAAACACAGCCAGTCTTTCATCATTATTCTTTTCAACTTTAGGAGAGAACTCGGAGTCATGCAAAGTTTTCTAATGTGGACGTACAGTAAATCCAACAAAAAGTAAGATACTGTTTCACAGACTCAGAGTATTAAAACCTTTCTTTTACGTGACATCGGTATTATTTAGCCATGATTAAGTGAAGCCTGAGGAAGTGTATGTACTACTGTAAACAGTGAGGCCTGGGACTGTTTACATTGACACAAACGCTAATGATTACCTTCCTGTTTAGAAACCCTGAAGGTCCAGTCAACTACTACCTTTTTTCTATACACACACACAACGCTTTACTTAGTTTTCCAGCTGTGCAAGAAAAAATAATGCTGAAAGTAGACGCAAGAGGCCAATGTTTAAATGGAAAAACAGAAGGGAAACATTACCTGTGAAACGTTACCTGTTCTCTCAGAGTCACATTGTCAAGGGACCTCATTACAGGCAACTCAGTATAGGTTTAAATCCTTACACATATTCTCAAACATGCTTTAGCATCCTCTTGGTCCTGTTTCCCATAACCCTTCTGTATTTGATTCTCACTTATAAAAATTCAAAGTAGCTTTAGTCCTCAAAGAAACATTTCAAGGGTGATGATATTTTGTATTTCAGCAGCTAGCCAAAACTTTCCTATATTGTCTGTGTTTCCAGACAGTCATGGTAAGTTTACGCAACAATGATTGTACTAAAAACTAAAACGTTTTTGAAGAATTAAGTGTATACTATACACCACAACGTTTCACACTAAAACAATCCATGTTCACACAAATACACAGAAAACGCTGTATAACACACGCCAGCTAGGCCAGTAGTTACAGTCTTGTGTAAAGAAACACGTACGCATACTTCCATAGAGCGATAAATACAAACAATCAAGGCTGTAAAAACGTCAAGCAATTTTGTTTGGATGGACAAAGAGGTTGGTTTATTATTACGAGTGACCCTGGGCTATAAAGAGGATTTTTTCTTTTGTTGAAGTGTTAATTAACTAAGGGCCTGTTTACACGAGAACTCTCGATGGTAAAACCGTAAAAATATTTGATCGGATGTTCCTTTTGTTTACACGGTGACTGCATTTTTATGGCTTAAAAACGCCAAAAAATGAAACCACCCTCCAGAGTGGAAATCTTAAAAACGATCTACCCTCGCGTTCCCATCTAAAGGGTAAAAACGCGAAAGTCTGCTCACGGTGGCTCTCATCGCGTATGCGTTTACGTCACAGGCATGTGTTAGTTCATGAAAATAACAACATATGTCGGCCCTTCAAGTTGCCAAAGCAGCTCTGATAAATATACAAGTCTTTCCAGCAGTTGTACGAAATATTCACAGCTAGTATTTCTGATCAGAGAAGGTGCATTAATTAGTGATGGTCGTTTTTGAAGCACTGCTTCATGAGGCTTTGAAACATTTTACGAATCTTTTGATTCGAATCAGTGGTTCGGACTCGGAGCTTGTTTCAAACTGGCCAAAGTCACGTGATTTTAGCAAACAAGGCTTCATTACGTCATAACTGTTTCGAAACGTTTCGAAAATCCGATGGCTCAACACTAGGGGGAGTTGATCATATGACCAGTGTCTAATATGTTTAGGTGAATTCGGGTCAGTTTATTATGAAAGTTCATAAAACATTTATCCTTCTGACTAATAACACTGCCATTTTGTCTACTTTTTATTTATAGACAGATTTACTGACAAAAATGTGCATAATTAAAAGGGTAGTTAGTTTTAATGATTTGTTTGCCGTAAATAAAACTAAAAACACATAATAGACTTTTAACTATGTCTTAATTAAGTTAAATAATTTTTTTAACATATTTTTAGACTTTATTATTATTATACAAATATTGCTATTATTTTGTTAAAAAAGTGTAAAATGTTTGGACATATCTGCTTTTACACTATTTTGACCAGCAGGGGTCGCCAGCGTGTGTTGTTTCGAACTGCTTCGAAAAACTGAATCAATTTTCGAAGCAATTGGTTCAATTGATTCGAAGCTTCGAAAAGCTTCATTTCTCCCATCACTAGCATTAATTACCTCTATCAAATTGTTGATGCACCAATTCGTCGGAGGCAAACCAGATGGCTTTGGACGAGCTCTGGGAGAACAAAGAAGGTTGTAAGCAGCCGCGCTGACTTGGTGGTGTTGTGTGTCAGTGCTTCACATTGCCACCTAGCCGCCTGGAGTGCATACTACATCGAATATCACACACTTTCACGTCTCCATATGCACGCAGATGTCCCCCTCAAAATGCTTGTAGAAACACAGAATTAAAAGTAATAATGCAACGGCACTTTTGCGTTTTCTTTTCAGATCGTTTCCGTGTAAACGAAGCCTCAGTAGGCCACTATCGTTGGTATGGTTTTTTAAAGAGATAGTTCACCCCCAAAAATAAAAATTCTGTCATAATTTTGTTGTTGTTGGTTTAAACCAGACTTCCATAGTAGGAAAAAATATTATGGAAGTATTGTGATAAATGATGAAGAAAATATTTTTGATAAATGATGGTAAGCACATCAAAAACCTACCATGTAAACAAAGTAACCTTCAATACTCAGTCTGAAAGTGATGTTACTCAAGTCACTAAACCTTGCTGTCTCCTATTGCTGTGCAAATTTGAGCAATTTTGCATATTGCTGAAGGCCATTTAAGTGTTAACCTCTCAAATAATGTAACGGAGTTGTGTTCTCTGTACCACTTGTACAAACATCTTTGTAAATCTTACAAATAACGTCACGGTTTGTTTTTTCAGCCTCCTCTCAGAGAAAGGCAGTGTGGAAAATGAATGAATGAATGAATATGAGTGCAAGAAACTAAAGGTGACCAAATGAAAGAGTAAGTGAGAGGAGGTGTTGACACTGAGACCCTGTTTTCTTAAGTCAACACCTCTAATGAGAGTCTGAGAGGTTAAGTAGCCTAATTAAAGGTAAATTAGGCCTAATTAGCATCATTAATCATTACAAGTGTCACAGTGGAAGCAGAAGAGTAAGTGGGGACATGGCCCTGGAAATTGGGCTATAGACCTAAATGTTGTTTTCAAAAGGCCAATTTATAAATGCTTCGTAAAAACCATACTACATTTGATCTTACGATTATTTATCAAAAATGCGTACGTGTGATTCATAAACCGAACGTACGCGCAGAAAATGTGCATACTCCTTTTTTTTTTAGATGTGAAATTTACAAATTGCTAATGATCTTGAACCTGTGCGCAGCTGAGCAGGCCCCAGGTCTTTTCAATGTTAGAAACATTTACAAGCTTATTTGATTAAATTTGGAATTTGAGTGCTGTTTTGAGTGTCAGTTAAACAGTATTATGCAGTGGATCCAGGTGTTACACAAAATTTGGACTCCCTGCCTGATTATCACTCCCCTCATTTTTCAGTATTAAATGAGGGGTGGAGCTAAGATTAGGTAATGAGGCAGCAGTTTCAGGGATGGGTCTTAGATGACAGGAGTGAAAATTTGCTTACAAAATTGTTCACATTATGTATATCAGGTAAATTGAACATTATTGAGCATTATGATATGCTTATTGGGGCAGTTTCCTGGACAGGGATGAACTTAAACCAGACTCGGCCTTAATTAAATTGGGATAGTTAAAAGGCACCTTAGTCCCATTCACATTTTATAATTTCCTTTGGTGTGTAAGTGTGTATTAGTACATGTTAAAGATATGCAAAAGGTACAAACCACAAAGTAAACAATGACGCGAGTTATCGTCTCCAACGTAAATCTTTTTTCTTGGACTACAACAAACACACGGATTGGAAGCAACAGTTTACTTCCTGAGATTGGTGATATTATCATAATTCCTCCTGCTTCGAACTCACAGCCTATAAATTAACTCCTGTCAGCATTGCATTGAGAACGAATCTTTCAAACATGGTAGGGAGCGTCACATTTCTGGCTGACATCAGAGGTATTCAGGCCAATCACAATGTACAGATTAGCTGGCCAATCAGAGACATAGAGCTTTTCAAATCTGTGGGTTTCAGGAAGAGAGTAAAATCTGGAGCTACAAACATATACAGTATGTGGAAAATAATGTTTTTTAAACCATAAACTACGCGAACACATACCAAATACACAAAATAATGTTGTTTTTAAGCAATGAAATAGGTGCACTTGAAGTCATTTTTAAAAGCATAATTTATAAACAAACCTTACTCTTGAGACACAACACTTGCACTGATATATTTTAAGATATGTCAGAGCAAGTTTTTCTTCAATCAAGACAACAACTAACATTTAAGCATAAGCCCTGTCTGGGAAACCACCCCTTAAAGTATAGGTTAAACTCGTTAAAGCTGTGTGTTGATTGTTGTCTTTAGCTTAATTGGTAGAGCATTGGGTTAGCAGCACATAAGGTCATGGGTTTAATCCCAAGTGACCACACATACTGATGCAGCTGACAAATGCAAGTGTAAAATACTGTAAAATAAAGCTGAATAGCTGAAAATGTTTATTTGAGTAAAGTCTAACTATATCTTATATTATGCTTATATCATGATATATTACATCATACTTTTTCCATCTTTGAAGTTTTGTACTGTAGGTTAAAGGTCTGTCAACAAGTTTACTCTATTTATCTTTGTTATATCGCAAACCACACACATAAGTATTCATCATTTCAAGCTGTAAAAACTGTACAACAGCGCTCTCGAGTGGTGAGATTGTGCTACTACAAATAAAAGCGGTTTATGTTTACGTTCCTTAAAAAAAATCTTTTAAAAACATATATATAAACTTTCGATGATTCGATGCTGCGAATTTATTTTCAAATAACTGTATGTTTTATTGTGTTAATTAATTACAGTCTGATGCAACAATCAACAGAAAAAAATACAGTGTTCACGTCAACTTTGGCCTTCGACCTTTGACCTGTCAACAAAATGAAATTTAGCCTGCGTCCCAATTCGCTAACTATGTCCTATGCCCTAAAAGTACTGTTTTTGTTATGGAAAAAAATTAGACATTTGAGTGCTTTGAAAGATATGGGACATACTAAATCTATTAATCGGGACGCAGGGTTACTCTTTCATCCCATATACTGTACACATATCACACACAGACTCTCTCACAATGAGACACATACACCTGCTCTCGCACTCAAAAACTGAGAGGCGTCACAAGAGATCAGTTGAAAGGGCTTTGGATGTCTTAATAGTTTTCTTCTGAAGACTCATTTGGCAAAAGGCGATTTCCATACGGAGTGAGCTTTAAATATGTATTAAAATGAATTTCAAAATATACACACAAGCATGTTCTCATATTCTCCTCTATCAAAGTGGACATACACATGTAGGTCAGCTTTAGTACGACTACAACACTTAGCTTATAAATATACAATGAAAGCACCAGTTAACCTTGTAGGATACTTTAAAATATGGTCTTTCCATTGTAACAAAACGCTCATCAAGACGTTTCAAAGTCATGCAAATATTAAACAAAACTTTCTGAAAACAGATAAAAATACTACCACATGATAACTACCAGTTCCGCTCAAAAACATTCTTACATCTCTTTGAAAAATTAATTGGATTAGATTATTTTACAAGGCCAAGATTAACTCTGAAACCAGAAATAACCTGCCTACTTTAACAAAGCTGCAGAGCACCACCATATTAGCAAGAACACCATGACAGGTCAAATCCATAGGTGGAGTTTGCCCCGCCCTTCGGATCATATTAATAAAATAGAAATCGTATTTTATTTGTCTAATCTTGATATTTTAACAGCTAGACTAAGCAACTTAAGTCAAAAATAGTTTTAATTTATTTAAACAATATTTAAATCCACGGAGCGCACTCTCTCAGAAGTATTGCAGTACCCTTATTTGCCGGTAGGTGCCACCCAAGCACAAACGTAAGACTCCGCCTATATGGTCAAGTACTCATGGTCAAATACGCCTAAAATTATGTAGGTTTTTTGGAATTTTTAGAAACCTGACATTACATATGTACTGAAAACATGCATTTACTAACAAATTCAATACTGTTATTTGTAAGATGTAGAAAGATTTCATGAAAAATGGACCTTTTGAAAGACATGTTAAATATATTAAATATTCAATAAAGCTAAGAAAGAGGGAGTTTTCGTTATCATTTCTTATCTCCAAGGATGACCTGCGATCATTTTCTGTCCTGGGATTTCACCCATTATTTACCAACATATGTTATACTGTACACACACTGAGATCTTATATGATGCTCACTGAACACGTATTCTTTTAAACAGTGAATAAAAGGAATAATAGTAGGAAGTTAAATTGTTTAAACATGGTACAATTGTATAAAAAAACAGGAAACCATTTTGCCTATTTAGAGATCAGCAGGATATGATATCTCTTTGTAGATGTCTTCCCTGACCATATTATCTATAATGCCACTGTATACTGTATAAATGGTACTGTATGTCCATCTCATTCCCATACAACACACATCATCAAAAAACAAAACAAACACCTGACAACTAAGCAGACCCCCATGACAAACTTTAAAGCTCACTAACCTCTGTATTTTTGCAATGTGTATAATTACGGTGGCATAAAAAACACATACTCTACAACTGTACAGTTTTGGTGTTTGTTTTTTTCTTCTTCTTTGTAAGTTTATAAGCTGTGAATAAAGGTTGATGATGATCATCAGGTGCTGGTGAGTCCAATAGTTTTTGAGAGCCAAAGCGAGAGAAGAATCTAATCTACACAACACACATTGCACAACAGCCGGTTCAAAACACAGAGGAGAACACATGGACTTGAATGTGTGTTTACAAGAAACCATGTTTACTGATCTAGGCAGTGCATGCATGCATTTTTCTAGTATTCAGTTCTGAGTCTCCCAGTAACAGGTATGGGCAAAGTCTTCTTGATATTGAACTGTGAGCTTCAGGGTAATTATCGAGAGCAGTAAACCGAAGCTGAAGTAATAGTAGCTGGGGGATACAGGCAGGATTGGGGTCAAGGGGCACTAGATTGGGTCTTTAGACTAGAGATGAGGGCTTCAGAGTATATATAGACTGATAACAGGGGTGGTAGAATAGAATGATGTCAGAGGGGGTAACAGGTGTTTCTTGAATGAGATGCTGCGTAAGAATCGGTCCATTTCCAGTGATCTCTCATTTTTTTTGTTATCTCTTTGTCTCTCAGTCTCTCACCTTTCGCTACTCTCCTGCACTCCGAGGAGATCGAGGAGCGGGTCGTCCATCATGCGTTCTCCGATTTCGTCCTTTCCTCACTTCCTTCAAGTGCTTCCATTTTTTATGGTTTGAGTTTAGTTGGTCATGACTCGGGGCCTCGTTGGCCGGATCTGCAGCGCTTTTTCCAGATAGACTGTGCTTACGGGACCAAACTTGCTCGCAGATCTGATCGACCGTGCTTAGGTTGGGATGATCCACCAATTGCATGAAGTCCCGGTACCACAGCTTTTGATTGGTGGACTGACCGTGGCCAGGGCTGCGAGGGTTAACGGCGGAAGGGGCAGAGCCACTCGAAGGCAAAATCTCCAGTGTGATCGCAAGGATGGTTTGGGTAAATCCATGTTCCATTGCATGACACTGATACACGCCACTGTCTCTTCGCACGGCGCGCCTTAACAACAGGCCTCGCTCGGTGTGTAGCACGCGGTCATCCAAACGAACCTATAAATACACACAAGTGCAATTACACAAGGAAGGCATTGTGTATCTATAGTGATTGTTCTGATAGGAGAGAATGAAAGTCATTAATTTAAACAAAGACACGCATTTATCATCTCTTATCATTTATGTCTCCATCCTCTCTTTCTCATAATCTCTGTCCCTCTCTGTTTATCTCTCTCACCTCCTCCCGTGGGCTTTCAGCGTGCCTCTGATAGGTCCATGTAATGTGGGCCTGTAGTGATTTAGGGACACATTCCAGGAACGAGCTGCTTCCATCCACCGCGTATAACCTTTTCTCCAGGACACGCGGCTTCTGGTGATCTGCAAAGGACGCACAATTACTTCAATGTGTGTATGCGTGTGCGGGCTGTGTGCTGTTTTTAAAGAGCAAAACAAAAGCAATCTTACAATCTAGTTAGCTTGCACAAATAATAAAATAAATAATAACATTAACATGTATGCATTTAGCAGATGCTTTTATCCAAAGCAACATACATAGCATGTAAATGGGACATTTCACAAGACTTTTTAAAGATGCCAAATAAAACTTTAGTGTCCCCAGAGTGCGTATTTGAAGTTTTAGGTCAAAATATCATATAGATAATTTATTATAACATGTTAAAATTGCCAGTATGTAGGTTTGATGTGCCGTTTTGGGTGTGTCCTTTAAATGCAAATGAGCTGATATCTGCACTAAATGGAGGTGCCGTGGTGGGATAGTGCAGATTAAGGGGCAGTATTATCCCCTTCTGACATCACAAGGGGAGCCAAATTTCAATGATCTATTTTTCACATGCTAAAGTTACTGGGTTGTTGTTTTTCACATTTTCTAGGTTGATAGAAGCACTGGAGACCCAGTTATAGCACTTAAAAAGTCAGATTTTCATGATATGTCCCCTTTATATATTTATATATATATTAACTAGTTAAGATAAATACCACATTTCATTAAGGTCAATGTGTAACGTGTCATTTAGCAGCTTGTTAAGCATTATTTACATTCATGCATTTGGCAGATGCTCCTATCCAACGTGACTTTCAGTGCTTTCAAGCTATATGTTTTTATCAGCGTGTGTGTTCCCTGGGAATTGAACCCCTGACCTTTGTATTGCTAATGCAATGCTCTACCAATTGATCTACAGACAGCTACACCTTTCTTATAACTCCTGATAAATAGTTTAGGGCACAATGACAATCAAAATCCTCATGTGCAAACCAAACATTGCAACCAATGACAAACACAATCCATCAAAATCCCCAAATAGGGATGGGAGGTCCTCCTGTTTAAGTTCACACCCACTTTGGAGATCTACATTCTGCAGTTATGTCTGCTTGGAAGCAGTTTTGTTACCCACTTCGATTTAAATTAGAGAGAGGTGACCCCTAGTGGTTTACATCTGTACTGTAGCTTTACCTCCAGAGCAGAGAGCATTAGGATCACCATTCCTCACATCCTGACGCCGGAACCTCCTACACACACAAATTTTACTATCAGCATATTAAAAATCGTAACATTTAATAGTCCGCCTGTGAAACATATCATGTATAAAAAATGTGCCACGTACCGTTTTGTGTTTGGCAGGTAGCGCGTGCATGAGTGTCCGTCCCAAGCGCAGTAGGGATCTCGAGCCAGACAGCACTCGGCACAAGCTTTACCGTACATACTGCAGCGGTGCAGAGGCACCTGAATCACACCTGTATCTGAGCCAACATACAGCTGTTGCTGTGGAGAGAGAGAAAAACATCACATGATTTAGTAACATTCTTCCGCCACGTGTTTTTGCAATATTGTACTGTATATACAACTGATAGAAAACAGACTCTCTCTCTCACCCGTTTGGAGGAAATCTGCATACTAATAATAGACGATGAATCCTGCAAAGAGAAGATGAGAGTGTATCTTTCCCTTAAACACACATTATTCTCTCTCCTTCGTTGTGGTTTAGTTATATCACATTTTATTTGTGACCCTAACTGTGCTAAAGTCCCAAAATATAAATTTAAATATAAGTTTAATTTCACAGAATCATACTTTGCTAACTTTTGGGGACATATTTGTCTCAAATGTACAGCTTAGTAAACCTCACCTTAAAGACCTGGAGCTCCTCGAGCAGAAGCTCCGTGTTGCTCCAGCTTCCTCTAGGAACAGAGATCACCTTCAGCACAGAGCCAACATCTGCAAACAGACAGACAGCATTTAATATAGACACACATACTGTACACACATACAGGCACCCACAGGCTTGTGCTCTCCGCCGTACCTGTACCGATGAACATGACGTCATAGTGTCCATCAGCCGCATTGACTCTGTCTACTGTAATCTGAGTGAAGCTGTATGGTATTCCAGTGCGCAGGAACAGCGGTCGGCCTCCCAGTGGAGTGACCGGATTAAACATTAACGGATGGTGCCTTGCAAACTGGATTACGTTATCAGGAAAACCTTTAGTGGACTCAAAACTGCCGAAGGTCTTACTGGGACACTGAGGAAGAGAGAAAGATTGTATCGGTGGAATCCGGAAGCCATAAACGTTTTCATGTTATACTGTAAATGACAACACAGATAAGTATGCTCAATAGCCATTATGGTTTCAATTCCAAAACTATTTACACTTTTGTAACATTCAATAATATAAAACAACTATGTTACTGTTTAAAGGTGCAATGTGGGACTTTAGGAAAGATGCAAAAATGCAATAATATGCACTATATTATCAGTGGTGTATAAAGACCCTACCAAAAAATGAACTCTATTGTTTTTATTACAGTACCTCAGAATGAGCCATTTTTATCTACATGCATCCCCTTACATGAAAGTCGGCGTCATGTTTCTACAGTAGGTCTATAAAAGGACAAACTGTTCTATAGAGCGTATTTTGTCACTACATTGTCTCAGACGATGTGTTTGTCATGTGATGGCTACCGTAGCTTCTCTAGGCATTTCGAAAAAGAGTGGTGAGCTGTGGCTGCAATTCACAGTCTCACCATTAGATGCCGCTAAAAGTTTCACATTGCACCTTAAAAAATGGCATTCATATTACTCATATATTATTCATATCATTACTTACCATGCCTGGCCGTGGGTATGGCACTTTACCCTGGAATGGAACCCACTGATAATTGGGTCCTTCTTTATGGGCAAATGGCCCTAAAAACGCCCGTCGAATGTCATTCATGGTGTACAGACACACCGCAGAGCCTTGAAATACACTACTGTGGGACAGAAATACAAATATTAAAGTGTTACAGTAAAATAAAGCTTCAAAACAGACCGCAGCAATAAAAATATTATAGTATAGTATAGCAGGGGTTTTCAAACTTTTTGTGTGTGTGGACCACTATTTGTAATCAAGAATTTTCGCGGACCACCTCATAATACTTATTATAAAATATGTCTACACAAAGTCCTGAATTAATCTGCACATCTAAATAGTATTACTAGCACTAAAACTATAACTGGTCATCGCATCAGTACAACAGGTTTCTTAACCTTATATCATAATTATTTATATACATATTCTTAGTGTTGGGAAAGTTCACTTTCTACATGAACTAGTTTAGTTCACAGTTCACAAATTTTAAAATGAACTAGTTCAGTCCATAGTTCATATTTGAAAATGTTAAACTAGGTCACAGTTCCAAAAATGAACTAATTTATAGTTATTTTTTCCCATATTATTGTTTTTAAATGATTGCCAATAATAGCCCATATAGAACCACCACAGACAGCAATTATTTGATCAGTTTTAACACTGAAGCTAAATGCGTCAGATTTCATCTTCATGTCCAACTTTAAATCCTTATCCAACCAGGGTTCACATTAGCATTGACTGTCTTTTAATTTTTGTATTTGCTTACACATACAAGGCTAGCTGGGTGGGGGTCGCACCCCGGGCGAGAAGCGTTGCGAGGCATTGCGTGTATGACAACTTGCAGGTATTGCACACCGCACGTGCAAGTTAAATAGCGTGAGCTTAGTCAAAGTCTATTTCAAGATACGGAATAGGAATATGCGTTAGCAGCCTATGGTAACGGTTAACGATTTAGGACAAATATGATGTTATTTAATGTTAAACTATTTTTTTTAACATTAAATAACAAGTTGCGCGGGAGGAATTTCAGCAGTGTCTGTGTTGTTGTGATGACGCATGCAGCATGACTCGTGAACACCGAGTGGTGGCGGTGTTGCCAGATTGGTTGTTTTTTCCGCTACACATTAAGGCCTGTTTACAGTGTGTTTTAGTCGGGTTTTCGCCTGGAAGAATATACAAATCTGTCACCCTATTGAACGACGTTAAACTGAGAGAGCGTGCCGTTCACAGGCACCAAAATGAATGAGTTCACAGTAACGTTTATTAGGCAGCAGTACACGTTCTCCCAAAATATGAACGAGTTTGTATATTAAAATATACATATTCTTATTTTGCCTTTTCACAGACCACCTGCAGTACCCTCACGGACCACTAGTGGTCCACGGACCACAGTTTGGGAATGGCCGTAGTATAGTACAGTACAGAAGAAAGAATATAAGTCCCGTTTTAGGAATAAATATTTTAGGAATGAGGAATATCATCTATTTATAAACTCTTACCTGGAAGTGGTAAAGACAGTGTAGATCAGAGGGTTCTTTCTGTCACGGGTTGGCAGCAGGAACACATCCCCTAAAGGTCAGGTGAAGAAGACAATGAAAAATGAAATAAGCTGGAATCTCAGTATAAGTCTAGTTTATGTGTGTGTGTGTGTGTGTGTGTGTGTGTATGTATGTGTATGTGTATGTGTGTGCGTGCTCTTACGGAGTTCATCAAAATGTGTTTCAGTGCCATCGTTGCCTGGCACAGAACACACAAGACGTGTTTTCAGAAATGTTGTCCATTTATTTACTAGACTGCGCTGTCCTCCCATATCATTCTGTGACAAACAAAAATATATACCATCAAATCAAAAGGATCAACAAACGGAACCAAAAAGAGAAACGGCATAAATGATTGGCTCCTAACCCTGCACAGCTGACCAATCCGGGCATAAGTAACCTTCCCGAATCCCTGAGCTTCCACAGCGGTTTCTCGAAAGAAGAAGAAGACTTTATCATCGTCTGGATTTTCACTCTCGGGAACACCAAATGCAGCTATAAACTTTGGCTCTGAAACAAACAGCATCATCATAGGGCTCATTATCACTGCTCACATACAACGTATCATAGATGTGTCCTAATAAAACCTTCTTATCTCTCATACACACCATTGAGCCAGCGAGAATCATGTTGTTCTGTTCGTATGGATGGCCTACGTCCCATACTGCGGAAAATCGTGAAGTCCCGCCCCATCAAATCAGTGGCCACGCCCGCATAGAGCTCATCACCTGTGTAATGATGTAAAGCTGGTTATTGATTGGTCACGAAGTAACAGGATCAATAAGACGGAGGAGGTAAAGCTAACCAATCAGAACAGATGCTGATGTGTGCCTTGGATCATATGGACTCTTTCCTTTTCCATCTTCTGCCATAGAGGGATCGATTCTAAACACGTGATCCTACGAAGAGAGAAAAACAGCAGTGCATTTAGCTAACAGAAAGATAAGTTGAATGAAGCTACATTTAACTTGGGTCATTCTCTAGCACTTAACTACTGGAAAATACTCACCTCCAACTTCTGTCCCACTTCAACAAAAGTACAGGTGGGGTGAAACGCTCCAGTGCCACAGGCGTACAGGTGAGTACGATTATAGTGATGCAGAACCTTCACATAGTTGACGCAGTCAGTCTGCAACACACGCACACAAATCAATTTAATGATAGACATATTTTACATACTTTCTACAATTCTTCTGCCAGAAACAGATACTATCCCCATCTGGATTGACTATCAGTAGCACGGAGCAGACACAAAAACACGAACACACACACACATTTTGTTTGTCCCTTGAGAGACCTCTTAAGGGGGCGTTCTGCATTGAAACGTCACAGCGTTACGTATCCTTGACGACAGCCGACCTTTCCCTACTCGCTGTGATCCCGGAACTTTCTGTAATCTCTCACGCTCTCCCTTTCACACACCAACTGTTAAACTGACATATACACACATGGGCACATATAGTCCCTCTGTTTCTCTATTGCTTTTGTGACTGTGCTCGCTGGAGCGTGCCACATTTGCCAGAATGCCTGGAATCGCTACGACAACATGATGGAGTTGGAACGTCCGGATTCCAGGATAGAGGGAGAAGATTCAGGACGTAGAAGATGAGTCTCTTAGGGTCTCCTCAGTTTCAGTAGCAGATGTTGCTTCTGTATGACTGTAATTACGTCTCCTTCCTTCTTCCCTCTTTGAGTAACGCGTGCTCCCAACAACAGAATGAACCCTGAACTGAACATCTGTGTTAATGGTCTCACTCAATGTTCAAATATCAGACGGCTCTGGTCTAATTTCTAGAGGACAATGTGATACTGATCCATCATTTCAGGGAGGTCTGACCTAAGAGCTTAAAAAATTGGCTCTGTAAACCATGTATCTGCGTTTGATATGTTATTCTTCACTGTCCTTTCTGAATAAAGGTTAAAAGCTGAGAAAAATCTGTTTATATCATATTATAGTTGGTAAACTTCCCTGAATTGAAATCTGATGTAGGCCTGCCATTGTTCATCCAATTCTTTTTCCGTGCACTTAGGGCGCCGGCACACTATCCAAACCAAACCGCGTCTGGGCGAGTTTGACCCCCAAAGCCTGGTTCGTTTGACTAGTGTGATCGCTCTGTACTGCCCCGGGCGCAGTTTGGTTAATCGCACCCTGGCCAGCTTGCAGAGGTGAGCTCAGGCATGGTTCACGTAGGTTAGGGTGCGAAAGGCTATAGTATAGTATGAACGCAATCACGCCTCAAAAGGGGAGACGTCAATTACGCAACCCTCACCTTCATTTGCCTTCTTAAAAACCTTTTGATGCGCGCCGCAGGGTTATGTGAATCTCCGAGCTGCACAGGTGACAGACCAACTAAGCAATATTATGGCATGTGAGAGGGCTGTGTGTCATCGTGCACCAAACGACTCCGAATAAAAAACACAGACTTAACATAGGTTCCAGTGTTAAGAGAGCGCTTTACTTCCTGCTTTGTTCAAAACAATCGCATCCTAATGACGAAAGCGTGCCCGGGCTCGGATTGATAAAAGTACAGGGGGGACAATTGCGCTGGGGCACGGTTTGGTTTGGATAGTCTGAGTGCGCAACTTTGGAAAAAAAATCACGTTTAATGGATTCTTCCAACAAAAGCAGTATTTCTGAATGACCTGAGGTCTTGACTAAGAAGATTTGAAGTGAAAGTATTTGATGATCGTATAATATGTACAAAACACGCTCTATAGAATAGTTTGTCCGTTTAGGGCTACTTTAGAAACATCCATGTAAGGGGACCCACAGTGCATGTAGGTAGAAAGGTAAAAAAACAATACAGTTAATTTTGTAAGATTATACACCACTTATAGTTCTTTCAAAAGATCCTTCTAAAAGTTACACAATGCACCTTTAATATCATTATTTCATTATTTTGTTTCATTATCCCAAGATTTTTTTTAATTGAGCCTATGGCATTGCATTCTGGGTACATACAATGCTGTCTCGTAATATGGTGAAAACCGGGTATGTGGAAAGGTAGCAAAATTATGCTACTACCACTTACTGTATGAAAATGCTGTCTATGTACAGTGTAGGCAGTCCACTAGGTTTGTAACAGTACAATAGATGTGCATTTGGGGAACCTCTCCACCACCTCTCCAAAAAGATCTGATTGACATTTCTTGATGCCCAATAGCCCGGCCCTCCTGCCATGCCTAAAGCCTGCACACACCAACTCATATACACACTCACACAGACAGGCACACACATGCAAGTCTTGTGGAGAACAAAGGCCTCTCTTTGAGCTTAATGCACCCTGTGAAGAGTGTGTATGTGTGTCTGTGTGTGAGTTGTACGGTGGGGGTGGCAGAACAGATTCATCGAAGACCAATTAAGTTGCTGACAAACTGTGTTTATACAGGAAGGGGTCTCACTCTTTCTCTCTCAGTCTCGTACACACACACTGGGGCTTCTGTTTCGAGAGCTTTACAGCCCTCAATAAGGGCAGGACGTGTTAGGGGTGTGTGCACGTGCGTTGATGAGCTCTTTGAAGTGAGCCCATGAGGCAAAGGAAAAGAGAGAAATAAAGACAAAGAGAGAGAGAAAGAAAAAATATAGAACAAAAGAAAAGGAGCTTTAAAATGAACAATGTCTCGCAAGAGAAATAAGCCGTATGAATGTGTCAACTTCCTGCTGAGAGGCTCGCGGTGAACTTTAAACTTTGACCTTTTATTAGCCTGATCATTGAATCCATGGTGTGATTTTCCACATGTGGTCCGAGCATATTCATCCATTCGTCCTGAATACGGCTCTGTGTGATTTTAAACTAACATCAAATAAGTTCATCACCTGCCTAAAGCATTGGGGAGATGATAGACTTCACAGTCAAACAGGATGAGAAAAACTTCCAGAAGTCTTTTTATGTAAAAAAGGTATTCGGCTTTTTCATGATGGAGGTCACATGAGCTCTATAATGTGCCCTGGTTAAGAAGATTATATAATTTTTAAAACATAATGGAAGTGAACAAAATAAAGGTGGAGATGAGGTGGTGGAGAGACATGACAATTCAACAGGTATGCAGGTGTTTGTATATTCTTGTTTTAGCATTAGTTGATTATGCAATGATGTGTGAGAAATCAGGAGATAAGGCTCAGACAGAGAGAGAGAGAGAGAGAGAGAGAGAGAGAGAGAGAGCAAGAAGAAGAAAGTCTTAGGGAAAATCTTAATTCCTTTAGTCATCGAGGTCTGATTCTGTCCCGATCGTCCTGTACACCCCTACACGTAATGAGGGTCAGCACACAGGTCACTGAACTCTGTGTGTGTGGCAGATCTCATTGTCAGCTGACCACAGTCATCTACCCACCGCAGGATGGACCCCTGACCCGCACACACACTGAAGTTACACAACCTTAGACACACCCTATACAAAAAGAACAATCAGCTGACATAAAAAGACATAAAGCACCCAAAACCATCCCACTCACATCCGCTTGACACACCAGATAAAACACACAGACTAAAATACATCTATATAGTTTTTTGGTCATATTGCCATTGTAATATCACAATACATGAGAACCGGGGCGAAAGTAACTGGATGAAGAGAGCCCTGACTACATTCCCATTTCAAACTATGACAGCATCTTTAGCATGCAACCCTTGACAGTGCTGACGAATATTATTTCATCATCGTTTTGCGCATGTAGGTCCAGAAAGCTGTTTTCAACCATGATAATTAAATTATTTTTTCTTGTTGTGTTTCTCGTTTCGTGTGTTACAGTACTGATCAATCTACAGTACAGGTTATTTTATTTTTCAAAATAAAAGTAAATTGGGTTTAAATGTCAGGAGTTCCTGTCGGGACTGCTAATACTGTTGCATTATGTTGAAAATGTACAGTACTGTGCAAAAGTCTAGGCCACCATGTTATAGTGATCATATATAATTGTTTCTCAGTCTCTTTAATAGAATACATTCAGAAAATACAGGAAAAAACTAAACAAACTTGACACATCATCAGTATAAACTGATGATGTGTTGCGTTTTTAGGGTAAACTCCCCTTCCACTTGAGCAATAGCAGGAAACTGCAGGATCTCTTAAACCTAAATAAAATTCAATCCTAATTTCTAATTTAAATTTTCCTTCATTCTGCTCAAAAACGTTCAAGATGTGTTTAATGCCAAGAGAGGTCACACTAAACACCGCAATGCCTAAAGAAGAAAATTAACTTTTTTTATTTTTTTGCATATATTTCCTGTATTTTCTGTTTGTATCTTAATAAAATAGATTAAAAAAGAAATATAGATAAACATTAAAACGTCTAAAACAACAAGTCTGGTGGTGGTGGCCTAAAGGCTGGTTCAGACAGGACAAATTTAAAATCGTCGGCCGATTTTCCAACCCTGAGAGACCCCACACACGGCGATAAAACATCGCGGGTCTAACAGTTTTGGTCGTACAGTTAGTGGTGCGCCACCACATGGCAAGATCAACACATCACACACGAACCGATTTGACTCCCGAGCAGTCCCAGGTCAGACAGGTCCCGAGGTGCTTCCGAGTAGACAAGACCAGTCTAAACACACCACACACGGCAAGAATATCTGATCCGTTTATTTTACGATTATCGGAGCATCATTAAGATTGTCGGAAGGGGTGAATCGGGGCTAAAATCGGCCTAATTATCCTGCCGTGTGAACCAGCCATAAGACTTCTGCACAGTACTGTCCATTATTCTAATTTTATTTAATAAAATTTTCATAGTGTTCATACTGTTAAAAAAATTTTTTATTCTTGGGTTGCTTTTGAAACATTTAATGAAACTGAAATTTAAAATGAACATGTAATTTATTAATTTATGTAGGATTTTCTTGAATTCTAGAAAAGAACCGCCTTCTCCACTTTTTAAAAAAATGCAATTGCGCAACACGCCTGATTGACAACTAGGAGGACCAATAGTCTTGATGATCCACCTGGAAAAAGAGAATCCGTCGCAATACCTGTAATTATTTTTGCAAAGATAAACAACAAAATATTTTAGCAGTTACATATTAACAAGGTCAAAGTCATGTATATTTACTAAAAACAAGTGTTACACAAAAATCTATCTTGTTCTGTTACTTTTGTCCCACCTGTGTGTTACTTTCGTCCCAGCTGACAGGGTTAAAAGTAACAATGTGCTCAAAGTGAAATTATACTGAAGTGGTTTACATTCAAAATTCCACCTAATATTGATAGACCACACTTGTGAGTTATTGACCACAGCAAAAATATATCTCTGTCTAAAACATTATCTTTTAAAATTATGTTTTTCTGAAAAATGGTACTTTCAGCACTGCTATCCCCTACAGTTTTCATTTAATGCCAAGATATTAAAGTACTACGGTACAGAAATGAATATGAATAGAACTGAATTAAATTATTCAGTAATGTTAAACAACTCGTACATAATTTGATTACACGATAATAAAAAGTGAAACCCATTTTGTGCCTTGTAAACCACTCTACTGTGATTTATGTCTGTAAATAAAGGATCCATTTACGAGAGCTGTTTGTTATAACAGTGCTAATTATCTGTGTGTAAACAGCTCAATGGAGAGATCACGCTGATAAGCAGGTATACCAGGTGCGCCGGTGACCACATTATCTATCGCAGACACTTACATTGATATCTTTCCCTGCCCAGTTGCACTCTTCTCTCCAATCAACAGGCGCTGGCCAGTAAATCTGAAAGAGAGAGACAGAGATCAGAGGTTAGGAAGGTTTTGGGTAGAGGTTATCACTTTTGCAGGGTTAGACGTGTCCACTAGCTTGAGGGACATTCTCGCTGAACCCCATCAAAGGCACAGTTAAAATACGACCAGGGGCAAACGCATACATGCACATACATCCGGACATAACATCCTTTTAAAGTGCCTGTGTGTGCTTGTGTGAGTCTACCGCTGGCACGCAGTGACTGAAAACTTTCACCGTTCAATCCCTTTTTCCTTCCTTAAGAAATAACGATCCATCATTATGTCAAGTAGGTTTGGACCACCATAAACCATCATAAATCTGAGCATGGGTTTAAAGGCTGATTAAGGTTACACACAAAGTTTGTTTAGTGGATAAAGTGGACGGCGCTAAATAAGGTCTGAAATGATTTGTAATGCGATTACTCAAACCACAGTTAAGAGTGCTCAGAGACACATGACCCCATCTCATTATATTAGCAAACTCCTTCCAGACGTATATTTATTGGAAGCATTTCAGTATTGCTGTATGGAAAGGGAACTGATGAGGAGAATGTGATTTACCTTCTGTTCCTGTCTGCTAATGTTGTCAAGACTGAGAGATAACAGGAAGTTACGAGCGCCGACAAAAAGCCGCCCCCTCTCTTCATCCAATAGGAGAGCTCCAAAACAACACGAACGGTCTAAGTCAAACCGCTTAACTCCGTTAAACTGTTGAAGATCTAGAGAACACACATAAAAAAGAAGCATTAAAGTGAAGCTACTAATTATCAACATATCATCTATGCAATGAAGTGTGACCCAAAAGTGTTTTTGTATATGCACTCACAAAAATATACATGAGAGTAAACCAAGATTCATCACCTTTATAAGAGAGCTTCATACGTGGAGAGTAGGTTGAAGAACTTCCACCAGATGAAGCACTGATGCTGACCAGCCCGAGCAGAACAAGCGAACTGTACGTCATCACCATCATCATCATCTTCTTCTGAGGACCACCAGAACTTCTCAGTTAAGGTTAAACCGCAGACAGCTGCCACACAGATGGTTGACCGGGATGCTGGTTGTCGTGGCAGCTGTTGTCGTGACAGCTCTAGCTGTGACAGCGATGCTGTGAACGTTTCCTTTTCTATGCTGGAGGCTAAACATAAAAACAACAACAAAAATTAGTTAGACAACTTCATCAGTTTCTTCCTAACCTCTCTGAAACACTGTTACAATGGCCTGGTCTGATAAAAGCCAGAATATGCAGCCACACGCACAGACAAAAACACTGGCATATGGTACAAAGCTACTGTCCTGCCTAAAATGAGAAAGAAATCTGATCTTATTTCTCTCTCACACCGAACCCATTCACACAAAATTGGATGCTGAAACATCAAAGCTTTCTGTGTTGTTAAGCCGGTCTTACTGGTTCTGGTCCATGTTTACTGAATGCCCAAAGTGAAAGCCAAGAGTCAGAACATCATCCAGATCTCATTTCAGAACAACAACATCTAATTACTGCCGATTGTGTGTGTGTGGGTGTCCTTGTTTAATATTACTGTCCTCATTCATATACAGCATGTGGAAAGCAAACACATTACTGTATTCTGGCCTGTATCCAGACAAACAGCTGATTTGAACCACAAGCAACAGTTAAAGCATGAACTTCATACGCGCTTAGTCATAAATAAACTAATGTACTTTGATGCATTTGCACTTTTTGTTGATTGGTTATCTCATGAGTATACTGTAGAATGACAAGGTTAGATAAACAGTACTGTGCAAAAGTCTTAGGCCACCATGCCACAATTAGATTTGTTGTTTTTGCAATGTTATAGTGATCATATATAATTGCTTCTCAGTCTTTTTAATAGAATACATCCAGAAAAGAAAGGAAATGTGTATAAAGAATTAAAAACTGTATAAAAGTGTAAACTGATGTGTCAGGTTTTAAGGGTAAACTCCCCTGCACTTGAGCAATAGCAGGAAACTGCAGGATCTTTTAAACCTACAATAAATAAAATTCAATCCCAATTTCTAGTTTTAAAGAAATTAGTCTTTTTACTTAATTCTGCTAAAAAATGCTCAAGATGTGTTTAGTGCCAAGAGAGGTCACACTAAAGGGCGATTTATAGTCGTGCGTAGGTTCTACGCCGTAGCTACATAGGCTATCCGTAGCCTGTGCGTAGCCTGAAGCGCACCTCGCTAACAGCGCGTCAGATCTACGCGGACCGCAAGCGCTGTGATTGGTCCACCAGAACCCCTCCCGTCAGGTAAAAAAAACTGCGTCATAGGTATTTCCGTTTGCGACGGTGAAAACAAAGAAGAGCCAAGTTGAGGAGTGTTTTAACTCAAACTGCATCAAAAGTCGCTTCTTATTTACTTCCATCATTGCTGTTCTTCTCAAATTATACACAACAAGTTGCTGTTTCTTCTTCATTTGTGGGTTAACTTCCAAAGCTTCTTCTTCTCTGACGATCACGCTGCTACTGTGGTAACACGCGTGGTTTGTTTGCACGTTGACGCGGACGACAACGCAAAAATATAAATGAAAACCGACGCGGAACCTACGCCGTAGGACCTACGCACGACTATAACGAGCCCTTAAACATAGATGCTGCCTAAAGAAGACATTTAGTCCTGAAAATTTATTTTTACATTTTTTGTACATATTTCCTGTATTTTCTGTTTGTATCTTAATAAAATAGATTTAAAAATAAATATGGATGGACATTAAAACTTCTAAAACAACAAGTCTGGTGGTGGTGGCCTAATGCTATGTACACACCAAATGCGCGGCATCGCGTTACTCGCTCTAGATTACTCGCGGGATTTAACTTCGTGTCATGCAAATTTTTCGCTCGAGTTGAATATTTTCAACTTGGGCGAAGACCATTTGATGTGAATAGTGCGTGTTTTCGCGGCGAACGCTCCACCCATATCGGGGCATTTGCATCGCCTCACACAAGGATGCATCTGATCGCATCTTTGCATTAACTTTGTATGTAACCTACTCGCGCAAATCTTTGAACTCGCAACTGGTTAGACTTTTGCACAGTACAGTTTGGTCATCTGCTTTTCTCTGTCTATTCCACCAACCCTTCTGTATATTACCATAAAATATAAAACAAGAAGCATCTTCCAATTACAATTACATTCATTCTAAGGTGCAACAAAGAAGTCGTTATATTTATGTTGTGAGACAGAAAAGTGTTAAAAGAGGATAAAACAGAGTGATAAAACACATAAACATTTTTAAAAGCCCTGTACCACACGCACACACCGAGAGAAATACTTTATATACCCATTTGCTGCAGTGATGAATTTTAATAAGTGTAAGCAGGCAGCAGCAGTAAGATAAGAGGCGACCTACTGACTCCACTGAATATAGATTTAACACACAGACAAATACACACACACACACACACACACACACACACACACACACACACACACACACACACACACACACACACACACACACACACACACACACACACACACACACACGCGCACACAGTTTCAATGCACTTGCTAAAATCTACAGCAGTGGTTCGCAGACCACCCCTGGAGGGCTGCAAGATGGTGCCGGGGGGCCCCAATTTTATGACATTTTATAGAATACATTCATTTATCATAAATTCTGTGTAATTAAACTTCAGAAAAATAATGCTACCAACCAATTGTATAATTTCATATGTTTTGTTTAATTTAAAGTTTTATATAAAGAATTTGGGGGAGGCTGGGGGAAGAAATTCACCCTATATAAGGGGGCCCCAAGTCGAAGAATTTAAGAACCACCGATCTACAAGACATTTATAATGAAAAGAAAAAGATTTTATTTTATTTAATATAACAAACGTTTTATTTTAAGTAAATACAGCACTATCCCAGTACAAATATAAACAAGCTTTGTTCTTTCCACTCTTTATTCTCTTTCTGTTTCTCCCACTGCGAATAATGGATCTATTCACACAGTTAGACAGCAGAAGCCTCATAATAAAACACACACACATACACAAACACACACTGTCTCTCTGTCTATACTGCCTTCACCCTGATTAGCGGTGCTAATTTACTATAAACACACAGTTGATATGAGCTACTGCAGACCCGTATGCATGTATGGCGCGCACACACACACACACACACACACACACGCACGCACGCACGCACACACACACACACACACACACACACACAAATACAGATTCAGCAAGGTTCTCACCCTCCCCGATCCTGAGAGATTTATACAAGACTACAGCAGAAAAGTGCATCTCTGTCCTTCACGTCTCTTTAAGCAAAGAGGCTGTGCCAACGCAGCAAATCGTACATCATCATTACAGCCAAGGCTGAACCTCAGCTTCAACACGCACACAGACCAGAGGATTTATTAGAAAGGGTCTATCGAAGAGACATTGGACTTGAATATAATAAAATACCCCTAACCTAACACAATGCATAAACAAGTATAAAGTGAAATGTAATTTTTTTTTTTATTTCACTATATTTTCAAAAACGTGACCCTCACAAGTATAGCCACACAAACACACATGAAGGAAGGCCTCTCCACAGGAACTGGGTCTTAAAACCAAATGATTTGAAGGCCAAATAAACAAACAATAATTAACCTTACGACCGCAATGCCACAACGACAGTGCCAGAGAAAACAAGTCAAAAGAGTGAGATGAGGAAAAAGAGAGCGAGAGAAAGATGTAATGACTGAGCCTCTAATTTCATGATGTTTGGTAAGACCTGAACAGAGAGAAGGAGAGAGAGAGAGAAAGAAGGAGAGAGAGAGCAAGAGAGAAAGAGGGGAGGAGAAAGGAGTCGATTGTTCCACTGAGTGGTTCCTTTGGACTGAGACCAACTGTCAGAATCTCCAGTAAGGCAACGAAAGAGAAAAGAAAGAATGAAAAGCGTGAGGAAAGGCCTCTGTGAGGGGAAATGAAACTTAAAGGAAAGTTCACCCAAAAATGCAAAAATTTAAGTTGTTTTAAACAAATATGACGTACTTTCTAATCTGAAACAAAAAATGTTAAGACTTTCTTGGTTGCGGGTTTCTTTGCAATTACAATGAATGGGAACCGAAGTTTCAAAATAAACGTACAAGCACCATAAAGCAATCTATATCACTCTATATTAAGACTTCTAAGTCTTTGGAAGACACGCAATAGCTTTGCAATACTTTATGATATAATGATTTAATATTTTTATTTTGCTTAAACACTGCAGTCCCCATTCACTTTAATGGCACAAAAAACAGCAACCAATAATGTAGAATTTAGTTTTTTTGTGTGTGTGTTTGACAGAAATTCACACAGGTTTGAAATGGTATTAAGTGAATGAATTTTCATTCTTGGCTGAACTAATCCTTCAACAGTGTGAGAAACCGCAGGTAACCATGAGGTTTTTTTCCTAGAAGAACTGACAGACAGAAAAAACATACTTACAAATAGAGAAACGTTATTGTTTGTTTAGCACATTCAGTTTTTTCGAATCCCAAATAAACTAACCCACCTTGTTAACTTCTCTTCTTGTCTTTGGTCTCTGAAGGTCCAACAAGGGCATTCTGGCACACCAACAAGAATTACTCTCCCTCTTTGCAGTCTTTCCCACAGCTCCTTTCTCTCTCTTTCTTTTCAACTCTCACACATATAGATGTGACAGAACATCAAACCGCCTAAAACTCTCTTCCTATAGATCAACTTCTACACTGTCTGAGATAATACTGTGTATACCCACAACAAAGACACACACACATGCAAATCCTTTCAAATGGAGTCCAAAGAGTGAATTTGGCGGCTCTCACCCCTGTTGGGAGCAAAACGGCAAGTTTCAGCATGTGCATGTGTAACTGCAGTGATCTCCCAGGTCAACCGCAAGCCCTCAGTCCATTTAAAAATAATACACACAAATACAATGCGTCATCACAAAGACACATTCACTCACAACCTCCATAAGAATTAAATAAACCAGCCGTCTGAGCTCCTCTTTAGACTAAAGTCTGTGTGTCTTGAGTGTGTAATTTTATTAGTTGTGTTTGCCAGGATTATTACTGCTTATACCTAGGATTAAACTTGCACCTGCATTATTTGCCTGGTGGATAACACAATTATTAAATTTATTTAAAAATCTTATGTCAGATGTCAGACTCACATGAAAGAAGGAACCTAAGAAATATTTAGGGTCCAGAATAGCAACCACCTAAATCAACTACCTAAAAACTTCCTTTATATCTGCATAGCAATGCACAAATATGCAGAACACCTTAGCAACCACACAGCAACACCCTGGCAATACCCGAACTAGGGTCGCAAGATATACCGAAATAATCGCAGTAGCGCAAATGTCCATACAGCGATATAAAAATCTCAATGATTTGCCATAACTGAATTACTTGGATACTTCAAAAAGTTATGCGTAGTCAGATTTTTAGGGTGATGCAGATAGCATAGAGACTGGTGAGACAGAGAGTGTGATGATTTCTTTGCCTAGAAACAATATTAAATGTGTGTTGTTACATAATTTTCAGTTTTTAGATATATTTTATTATATTCAAATTGATTTTACAAATTTAAAGCATTATTTTATCGCATATCCATCATTTAGCAAGTTAATGCATTTTTCTTCATATCAGTTGTTGTTGACCTTTGCGCAGGAAAAAACACAACTCGTATTTCTTTATAAATTTATAAATTTAGTCATCTTAACTATTTTAAATAGTATACAGACCTTAATTTCCACAAATCAGAATGTTATGTATTGTCAATTATAATTGTATATGTGTGTGTGTCTGTGTTGGTATTTGGCAAAGATCCAGGGTTGCCATCCACTGTGCAAACACCTTTGAATAGAAAAGGAGAAAAAACCCAAAAGGATCCTCTTTTTCTCAGTTGCTCTTTTCCAGATAATAGTGCTCCTTAACCCAAGACTGATTTCGCGATTACCATGGTAACCCTGAGTATTTGATGTGTGCACTCCTGTATAATCTTTAAAGTCTATTAAACACTTTAAACCCTTTGAGTTCGAGTGGTACTCAGATACTGTAGGACAACAGCTGTGTGTGTCAGTGTAGGTGTGTGTACACAATGCACTCTTAATGTATTGTGCTGAAGTTGTATTAAGTCTGTTGAATCGTCTGGCTGCAGAGTGGCAATACAGTGGTGAGATCAGGGTACTTTTCAGAAAGTACCCCTGTAAAACAACGGATGTCGTTTCAATAGGCTTTGCAATAAATGAAGGGTGTTTGACTTATAAATGTAGACCGGAGAACACAGATACACAAATGTCCAAACACACACACTGGAATTTTGGAACTGTTGTCCCACCACAACATCCCACGACTTTAACAAATGAACATTACGTCAACACAACCAACTGACGTCAAAAAAAGCTGATTCATCAGACACACATACTGCACTGATGCACAAACACACAAAACACAATTGTCATTTCAACCATTTAGTAAATTCTGAAGAAAACTATTTATACAAACATGTCCAAGGTGTTCTTTAAAAAAAAAATTAAGTGAATGGTGTCCATGCCTGTCAAGCATTGTCAGGGCAGGGAATTTCTGTAATTTTTTCTGTAAAATGTTTGTGTATGTCCACCATTGGGACACCGGTCCATCTCAACCTGTGTTGGATACCGAGTCAATCTAGCTTGAGTTGTAAGACCCATAGCTAATCACCATGACCGTGTTGGACACACCGACATGACATAAAGCAAATTCCAGAACCAAGAGGGTGATTATCACCACGGCGACGTCGCTGTATCACCCACTTTGTTTCTAACCATAAAACTCAAACCTGATTGGCCAGTAAAAGTGAACCACTGCCACTGGCTGAAACTTACGGGACTGAGCGTGTCATAACTCACAAAGTTGACGGTTAAATGTGCTAATTTAGACTAAAGGCACACCAGTTTCAGAAGGTGGAAATTACACGCTCCACATCTCAACCCTAGTTTAAGAGTTTGGTTCCTTATGGTTTTGTTTTCTTCACAAAACTTCCCATGTGAGCCTATGATTAAAGCCTCTGTACATTCCATATGCTTCTCGAACGCTATATTCTTTCTACTGCGCTCTCTTTCTTTCACTCCTCTTTTATTTCTCCCCAGGGTCATACCATCATGAAGTTAAACTCGGTTACCCATAGACCTCCTTGTCTTTGAAGTGGGCAACAAAGTAGCACAAATCACACATGCACACTTCTTAACTTTAATCAGTTAATGCAGAAGTAATGATACTTTGCATCCAACAAGCCTAGTCTTTATAAATCTTTTTGATTTACTTGTATTTTACAGCTAGTTAATAACAGAATTACTCTAACGCAAGCGTTACCATGTCACACTGTTAGAAAAATGGTCAAAATAAGTACCCCAGCAATCACTGGGGAAGTACCATATAAAAAAGTCCTACAAAATGTACTAATATATAGGTACAGGTATACATTTGATACCAATATGTACCTTTGAGATACTACTATTTAGGTGCAAAGCTGTATTTTTAAAGGGTGCAACCCCATTGACTGCTGGGGTACAATTGACAATTTTTTCTGACAGTAGACTAACAGAAACTCCTGCTATTTTAGGAAAAAAGCATTTTTGCTTATTATTTACTCAATAATGAAAATTAAGGGTAGCTCCAAATGTTTCCAAATTCAGGTTTTGTCCCTGAACTAATTGTTAACACAGACCTAAAACATCCTAAAACTATTACGCCACGGACACACACACACAAGCACACACACTTTTCTCATGAGACTGATTTAACATTAGTCCCTGGCCTCTTCCATTGGGCCTTTGACCTAAAACAGCAGCCGTTTGAAACCAATGGGAAATCCAACAAAAACACACACATACACACATGCATACACAGGGTCAATCCCTGGCCCTTTCCCCAGGTAGGATTATAGATGATTGACAGGTGCTTTAAAACTTAAATGACACTAATTTATGACTTCTAAAACTTTTCTTATTGTTTTTTTTCTCTTTTCCTTCTCCATCTTTGTCTCCTCCGGGAAAAGTGGAGCTGAAAGTCTTGGAAAAGTGGAGATTTAACTTAAAGTATTTTTTAATCTCCTCCTCTATTTCCCACTCCTATCCCTTCCCTCATACAACACACCCACAGTCACACACAGCACACGGTTTCCTGTGCTAACTCCCTGTAGAGACTGGAAATCTGGTCCCAGTAAGAGCTGTCAGAAGTGATTCTGAGTCTGGATCAAGAGACAGTAAGTGTGTGTGTCACCACACACTGTCGAGAAGCTGTCAGTGCCTCTGGTGTAATACTAATGATGTACCCGCATACACACACAGCAGTAATGTTATTCGTCTGCAGTGAAGAGGATGAGGAGAGATTATCGGCGGTTTGACCGGTTCAGCGGTGAGTGTGATGGGATGAGAGAGGCAGATCACTGCTGGAGTTTGAGCCTTTCGACCCACAATCCTTTTCGACCCAATAAAATCATCAGAGCATCTCTCTTTCACACACACACACATACAGGGGCATCAATGTACTGTATAATATGAAAATACTTTGATCACCCAACATTTAATCTCATGTCAGTTTGAAAGCTTCTTACACAAACATACACACACACAGCATTGGATGAGTCCCAGAAGTGGCAGAAATCCCCTCTATTAGAATGTAATTGAAAGGCAGGGACATGGGCAAAGGATGATAGATGGGTTTAACACACACACCTTTTCTCTCTCTCAGGTGTCAGTTAAAACTGTGATTGGACCATGCAGGTGGGCCATTTATGGTTTCCACTAAAACGCCCACTTGGGAAATCACCCTTAGAAAGACAGAAAGGAAGATGCATTTAACAGGTCAAGGGGAAAAGTCACACACACAGACACGCTTTAATGCAAGAGCACGCCTAGAGTCCTTTGTGCTTCCTTTTCAATCAAACCAAAGGTATTTATGCACATATAAAGCCGATAAATGCCAAACTTATTTATTATGAGCGAGACAAAAATACGGAGACAGAGGTAGAAATAAGAGAGGAAAACCTTTAAATCTCCTCTAAAGTCAAATCAAAGAGCAATGTATAAGCCTTAATGACACACAAGCAGTGAATATGATAAGAATTATGCTCACAGATTCAACAACCACAGTGAATGTCCACTACATTTATAAAATCCAGAGCAAGCTTCAGAATGAATCCTCAAACCCAACAGAATGGCTATTCAAATGTATAGATATGCTCCATCTTTACCTGGTGAACCCACACAGTATATACTGTAACAAAACAACACATATAACCAAATCGGGCCAACCCTGTATCACAAAGTTATTTACCTATAGTCACGTAAATTTGTGAGTCTTTTCCGTGACACTGCCACGTTTTTCCGCCTTTTGCATGAACATGTCACGCATTTCTGTATGTGTCGCGTATTTGTTACTCAACTGTTTTGTCCTAGTTTTAAACCACTGACACTTCGGTTTAGGGTTAGATTTGATGTTTGCGTTAGGATGTCACTTAAATTGGTTTATACCTTTTTCATGATTTATTTTATGATTTTTAAACCATTGTCACATTAGGGTTAGAGTTGGGTCTGGGTAAGCCTAAACCGAAGCGACAATGGTAAGGAAATAGGACAAAACAGTTGAGTAACAAATACGTGACAGTGACACGTAAACAGAAATGCGTGACATGTTCACGCAAAAAGGCGAAAAACGTGTCAGTTGCACGAAAAAGACTTATGGTCTTATGGGTACGTAATTTCGTGATACTGGGTTGCACAGGCAGGAGGGACATGGGAGCAGACACCAAAAATCCTACCAGACCAACTCCTTCAGCACACACGGCTGTCTCATGCTTGTGTTTGCAGACTTGAGACTTAGTGTTTAGATTTGGTAAATGTTTAATTGAATCTAGTAACAAGCACAGCTGCAGAAAAACTGAACAACTGTGCACTGATTTCCCAAGGAACAACTTCCATATAAATAAGAGAAAAAAAATATTTCAAAATGGTCAAACTTTACAACTGCAACATAAAACCTGATTTAAATCAAGCAAGACTGCTATCATGTTGATCTGCAATGGTTGTCATCAATATGCATGCAGGGTGAAAATAGTTGAACAATCCCTACAGTATAATCAAGAGGAAAAAAATTTGCATTTTAAAAAATATGGATTTTTATTTTGCATGAAAACTCTTTTAAAGGCCATTAAAAGTTTAACAATTAAGAAAACGATCATTTTAGGACACGTGTGATTGTGTTTCACTGTCTGTCATCATACACAAACTGTTAATCCTTAGACAGACATTTGAGCACTTGGTTGGGGATTCAGTTAACAAGATGAATCCATTCATTCATCCAGCGGGATTAAAATGACATCAAAACGTTCTCTCTTTCTCATACAGTAATCCGCAGTTATTCTTGTTCTCAACCATCAACATATGTACTAAGTTAACTTAGCCTTTCATATTCTTTAGTTGTTGTGGATCACCTCACCTAAAGTAATGCAGATGTGATAGTAACATTTTATTTCGATTTACAGCATTTACATCTGATAAGTCTGATAGTGTGTGTGTGTGTGTAGGCTCCTGAGGAATGCAGGAATTTCGTTCCTTGTCTGAAGTCTTGTCTCCCACACACACACAATTTCTCAGGAGAGGGTCCGGTCAATACTACCTTACATAAAGTACAGAAAGTATCCGAATGCAGGAATGCTAATAATATCCACTAATTCATTTATTACATAAAGAAGCAAAGTGCTAATAAACCACCATGGAACAAGAAAAAAATCAAAATTTCTCATTCGCACACACAAATACAGACAAAACTGCCCCACTCTTTGCTCTGAGGTGCCCGGGGGCAAATAACCATTGAGGGTGTGTACAGCAGCCAGGTGTATGCGTATGTGTGTCTATGTGATTGACAGGTATTGATTTACTAGTGCTGAGAGTGCTAGTGGGCAGAATCTCAAAGGGCAATGGACATTCAACACTAGACGCAGAGAGAGAGAGAGACAAAGAAAGAGAGAAAGAGCTGTCATTAAATTTCACCTGATCATTAGTTTATCTCCCTTTTCTTGCACATAGGGCTTCTGCACTGCAGTACAGTATATGTTCACTGTATAGATGAATCTCTTCTCACTGAACTTCTGAAGATATCAAAGTTTTGTAAGACAGAATTATACTTGCTTTCTCTTTCTCTCTCTCTCTCTTGCACACACACACATGCGAGAGAAAGAGACAGGTAGCTTGTTAGGGAATTTTGGACACCAAATCAGAAGATGCAACCAACCCCATCTCTTCTTATCCTAGGACTCCATTTTTCAAACACACACACTGCCCTTTGCGCACGTCCGATCTCTCCTGTCTTCTTTCATTATTTAAAGGCTCCTGCTGAACATACACTTTAGTCGACCACTACAGGGTAATGAGACAGGATGCTACATAAGCACACACACAAACTGACTTGGCTTGCAATTGAGGGGTGCACGCAGAGACACATTCTCCCCCTTTTCATGCACACAAATCTTTACACACACTTTTCATCTCTCTGATGAGCATTAGCTAATCCACACTGACGGAACGGCTCCATTACCCATAATCCTTAATGACTTTTTAATGTATCTTTCTCTCAAACTTCTGTCTCCATTTTTACAAACATATAGTGGCATCTTTTAAACCCTATTCGGACGGGATTAGTTTTACAAGGGTTGACGGAGTAATGCAACTTTACCACAGGACGTCTGTAATATTAATGGGCAATTCGCACTGGATAAGAAGTCTCAGTAAAACTATAAGAAGTGGGATTGCACCTCACCATCACCTCACTGTCATCAGGTGTGCATTACGTTGCTTCCTGGTATTATATGTAACATAACATATGACTATTGTATGGATGTATATAATTTATAATTCAGTATATATTACATTACAGCTGGTCTATTCGCATTGGATTCGTTTCTCCGGACTTTTTTTCAAAAGGAAAAAAGTCACCGTAATCTTTACTGACATTGTCCATAATGATTACTGAGATGGCACATTCAGACGGGACTAAAATCACTGAGATGCACTGGTAATAACTAAGGGTGTCACGATTTCAATTTTAAATCGAAATCGATTGAAATTAAGTTACAACCTCGAACTTTGAATTTAAAAAATGGAATCGTTGATGCTGGCACTCCCTCATGTCCGGTCTGCTTGCCAAGTGGAAAAATGTCAGATATTATATTTTTTAATAAAAGTCTAGTCTAAAAATGGCATAGCAACCTGTTCTTTTAAAGAAGAAAAAAAACAGTAAAAATCGAGAATCGAATCGAATCGTGACATTAGAATCGAAAATGTAATTGAATCGAGGATTTTGAGAATTTTGACACCCCTAGTAATAACTTTAGTCCACCTCTCCATGTAAAACTAATCCCGTCTGATTAGCGCTATAGCCAGTGAATTTAAAGTCCAGTAAAACATAAGTCCAGTTCCATTTAAGACGAAATCTATCAGTGTCACACATTCATTCCCACCTTTAACGAAGGTGTCACGCTGTATTCCGTCCCCAATTACAACCTGCTTGTGTTTAATCAGTTTCACGAGCATGACCGCTGAGTCAGACTGAAAGTCAATGAGAAAAAGTTTGGAGAGATGGTGGACGGGAGATATATATTCCCTATTTAGAGTATCTCTCTCTTTTCATTCACACATTGTGTCCTTCCAGATCTACTTTCAGGTCAGTGTGATTTATCTCTTGCTCCTTTAATCATGGCCCACGTACAAATGCACACGCTTTCCAAACAAACACACAGGGAGTTTAAAGCACCAGGGAAGCATGTGTTCAGGAATGCCTCCCTCTTTTTAATCAACCGACAATGTTTTGTAATTTTTCTGACCCTTATGTACACCCCCCCACACACACACGCATATACACACTTCTGCGGGCAGTGCCTAATGAGATCATACAGTACCTCTAAAGGCTCTCAGTACAAAATAAACACAGAACAACTGAGAAATACTTTGGTCCAAAAATACAAACACACAAGCCACTGTTTCCCCTGAGATGGGGTTTGCCAAGCTCAAAATTAACACTTCTCTACATACCTTTCTAAAGAAAGCAGCGTAAGTGTAAGTCTGGATATCTAGATGTGCATTTACATTGCTCATGAGGCGGACAGTTTTGCCTTCAAAGTACAGATATCTTACAATCTTTCATAATTCAAAAAAGATTCTTACATTATATCACATGATGTGTTTTTGTTTTATTCATACAAATGCAGTGTATTACTTAACCAAAGCAACAGAAGTCTATGGGTTCTGTTTGTACAGCTACTGTAGGTGTTAATGCTGTAATAATATTATAGCAAATGATGTGTTTCTGTATATGCATGTGTTAAATGAAATGTGGCTACAGCAGCACAAAAGACCATCACAATGACCTTAATCAGCACATGCACACACATTTACGTCATATAAAAACATCACACACATCATTTGATACAGTGTGATTACAAACATCAACACCCCCCTCCTCTTCCTCCTCCTCCGCTCTATCTATCATTCTTATCGCTTCATCTTTTCCTCCCTTTATCTCTTGCTCCAACTAGTGAATTGTGAGTTGTCCCTCCTTCGGTAAACTGACCTGTTTAACATATTTGCAATTGTTAACTTGGTTCTGTTTTTTTCTTCAAAACCAACCTCATCTGACTGGACTTCTCAAGAGAGCCAAATGTTGTTAAAGAAAAGCTCAACATACGCAAACTCAATATCAGATTAATGAAAACAGGAAGAAATAATATATTAGAGATAAAGTACTGTTATTTTTCACTTATAAAAGCTACAGGGACTCCAGAAGATATTGGACACTGAAGCCATCGAAAAAGAATGAATTTTAAATTGCATTAGATGATAAAATACCAAAGAGATATTATAGAGTTGCAGAGGTTAACCAACTAGTTTCAAGGTCATTTTAGTGGCTGAATAAATTTCATTTTAAGTTCACACAGGAGTCACACAGATGTACTTCATCGCGTTAACCATGAACATGCTTTACTGATGTTTAAAGTTCATAAATACTTGTCCTTGCTTTATATATCTGTATTCTGTTCCTGGCTCTTTGTATCCATTTGTTTTTGCTTAAGCTACTATCAAAAAGATTAGTTGAAGAGATTATAAAAGTTTCAGCAGCCAACAGACATTAAAATAAATAATACAGACTTTCAACCTGTTTGAATATATACAATAGTTAGTTTCTATAGTTATATAATTATATTTAATGTTAAGAAATCTCAACTCTAGTTGTTTATCCTGTTAAGAAATAACTCGCTGATAGATTTCAGAATATCTAAATCTAAAATCAACTCCAATAGGAGACCAGCAAGACCATGTTGAGATTATATGTTTGAATGTAGCTCTGGAAAGCTATCACAGTTATTTGCATGATGTTTATAGCAAAGGAAAAAGGTGAGCGCACCCAAACATTTAAATGCAGTTTACCTCAGTCCTCTATCCATCCACCACTTCATATTTAACTTTACTTGATATGGTTTAAGGCTTAAAGTACAGTCGAGAAACTCAGATGCCAAAAGCTGATAAATGCCACCTCCGTCAAAAATGAGATAATGATATTAACCAAATGCTCTTGGCATGTTTAATATGTATGTTCATTAAATACCTTGTCTTCTAATCTGCTTAATCCCAGCCTCAGGCCATTCAGTAATATCACTTTCTTGACAGAATCTGCTAAACGGTACACCAACTATTCAGCAAAGTGCACGGAAGATTAATTGAATGAACGACAGTGAGCAAAACGACTGTCGATCACATTAAAACTTGTGTCCCTTGTGAGAGTACTTGGACCTGAATACAACCTGAATGTGGCAGTCCTATGAATCACTGCACCCCCTAGTATGTGGTTTCTTCATTTTTACATTCTAACTTTCGTCATTTGCATTTTTTCTAGTTGCATCTTTAGTGATTATGCAACTATGTGGAGGTTTTTTCCAAAAAAGCTTGCATGCACTTAGAGGGTTTTGCACTAAAAGACAGTCACATTTGATAAATACCAATAAAAGTGACTTTTCAAATAATGCATTTCATTATTGACTAATAACATTTTCATTGCCACTAAAGAGAAATGACTGAAACTAAACATAAGAGCCAGATAAAAAAGCTAATTTACAAGAAAACATATCTGATGCATTTAGAGGGTTTTGCATCTGAACTCATCACTTCTTCTTTATTCCAAAAGCCTTCTAGGGCGGAATCTAAACAAAACTGCCATAATTGAAAGCTATGATACCGTCTTAAATTTTTATCTGAACTGAATGAGACATAAAATAAATAAATTGTTAATGTGTCACATAGCTTTCCTGGTGTAGACCTTTCTCGAAGCAATTCATCAAATAAAGGAAAGTATCTGCAGCACTACATAAAAAATGGATTTCAGGTATAAAAACAACAAAATGTCTACAATCTCACATTTCACCACAGGTAAATAAATAGTATGACAGTACAATCCACACAACAATCAAGTAAATCAATTCTACCAGATAGACACAACACAATCTCGTATCAGATTAGGAACTCCAGCAGTGACAGGGAATCTGACAACTGTACTATAATAGATGGATATAAAGGGCACTAAAAGTGTGTGTGAGGCAAAAAGCATTTGTGTGTGTGTGTGTGTGTGTGTGTGTGTGTGTGTGTGTGTGTGTGTGTGTGTGTGTGTGTGTGTGTGTGTGTGTGTGCAAGAGAGAGGGAGAGGGAAAGAGAAGAGGGAGCCAAATTAATCTGGGGTCTGATACCCCCCTATGGGAGCAGCTCAATTAACGATCCACACCGGCTGAGACAGCAGGCTAAAAGCCCTCTCTTTCCAATTTCTCTCCCTCTCCGTCTCTCGACCTACCCCTTAATCCTGACTCTGAGAGCAAGAATCAAGAGGCCAGAGACAAAATAGAGAAAGTCACTTGAAGATGCACATTAAAGGACATCCTGGGACCTTTTGGTTGTACATGTGCTAGTCTTGGCGTCTGTTTTCGTCCAGCAGATGCATACACACACAAACTCTCTCATACACACACACACAATGTTCCTTAGAGTCGCCTCTAAAACAACACAACATTCTTCCCTTTACCAAAAACACAGCTGACCATGAACACAGCGTGCGGTGTTTCAGTGCGAGTGCAAGCGTGCGTGTGAGAGAGTAGGTATGTAGGTGCTTGTGTTGTTAATTACTATTTTGGGTAGTGTATGGTATGGAGTGTGTGTGGGTCAGGTGTTGCCTATGCTTTTGGAAGTAAATGTCCCCCACAAGGATAGTAAAACATAAAATCACCTATATTGCGGGGACCAGCCAACAGGCGCCTGAGAAAAATTCAGAATACAAAAGGGTTTCTGTGTAAGAGTAGAAAATATAGTTAATAGAAAGTCACCCTGGTATAGCCTCACATCTTTATATCTTTTCATCAGTCTGATGGTGTTGACGTTAAAATGTAAAAATCATTAAATGTTGATGATAAAGTGATGATAACAGTCTTTTGCTCTTTGTGCGAACCAGCAAGCATCGTCCCATGAGCAACAGAGGAAACGTCAGAGTTCCAGAAGGGTAAATATTTCAAAAGAAACACTCTTACAGAATGAACATGTCTTACTCTATCAATGTCCCTTTCATCATCTCTCTCTCTCAGACCAGTTTATCTTTTAATATCAGCCTATATTAAGAAAACACAGTTAAGTTAGGTCAGTCCACACACAGACCAGTTTTCAACACTAGGATTAACCATACAGTATATCACTATTCAACCCCTAAACTGTTCTCTATATACCAAACTCCAGTTTTTATATTATAAAACAACACCAAGCTATGATCTGTTCAATGTTGAACACACACACATACAGTACACACACATACAAAGAGGTTGAACAGCTTGTCGCAGTGGAGGGCTTCCTACCCAATATTACACATTCCTTATCTTTTATCCACATCTATAAGGATTTCATCCAAAAGCATTTAACACATTAACAAACATGAAAAATGTGAAATTAAAATGCTCAGCACAATTGAAAATTTTAATACACTCACCTACCTTAACAAAAACATTCAGTGCCATCAGTCATACAGTAACTACTGATAAAAAGAAACTCACCTGTTTTTCTCCCTGTGTTTCTTTCCGCAGGTCTTTAAAGCCTCAAGTTCATCCGTTTCTGACAGGTGCCATGGTCCCGTAGACTCCAGAGGAACAACAGGCTCGCACAAACACTCTCACTCTCTCTCCCTACTCACACACACTGTGGCCGGGCAATTCAATGACAGATTACAGCACTAGCGCTCCTCGAATGACCATGTGTCTTATATCCAAGAGTTAATTCATGTCTCTTTTTTCTCTCTTCTTCAATCTCTTCTGTCCCAGGCTGAAGTGATTCTATAGTTAGTCCTCCCTCTCTCTGTTTCTTTCTTTTAATATATATTAATCTCAATTTTCCTCTTCACTTTCTTTCTCAACCACTGATTTTACTAGTTCTTTCTCTTATTAGCTTTATCTCTCTCTCTCTCTCTCTCTCTCTCTCTCTCTTTCTTTCAGTCCTTTTGGCTTTGGCTGTTGCGCTGACTGCTACCGCAGACTGCTCCGGCTTTCCCCCTCCCTCTCTCTCTCCCCTCCCTCTCTCAGCCACTCCCATTTTCAATGGCAGGCTATTATGGGTGGAGACTGGTCAGAGGTAAAAGTCTCTCGATCTTGTTTATTGTGATGTACAGTGTTAAATGTGTATTTTTATGTTTTTAAAACATTTCTGTTTCTCCTGAAGGCTTATTTGGACTGCAGGTTTTGTTTTGAACTTATAGGGCTGTTATGAGGTTTATCATTAGTGCATCTATGAAATAAATCTTTCAAACTGTACAATACAAATACACTGCGAGCTACACTGCACACTTTCGACTCAGTGGCGTCTTTGCAGCGCCAATGAGACGCTCTAGAGAGCCACAGTAAGCATATATAATCTCATCAAGTTTTCAAAAACATCTTTATTTCAATCTATATCCTTTATTTGTTGTCGTTCAGTTCTTCCACAGATGCACCTGGCGTCTATTTCTAGGTCTTGGCAAACACTGTATCTGAAATCTCAAAAATCAAACTCTCTCAATGGAGAGAGAGAGAGAGATAGAGAGCTATATGTTATATGATATGTTACCATAAGCTGTCATGGAGACCTGATGTCGTCAGCAGCCAATAATGTAAAACCTTTTTGCATTATCTTCACCTGCACACACAGACACACACACGCACAGACATACAATACAATAACATATGCAGGGGTGTACAATGTGAACAAACAGAGACACCAATATTTACCTGCTATTAGGTCACTTTCCTGTTTCTTTCTGTATTTTTGCATCTCAGCTGTAGCATCCAGTAGATCAGGTGCACACATACAAACATGGAGAACAGCACTGGTAGCCTAGATTTGGGAACATAGACAAAAAAAAAACATGAATGGCAAGACCACCCTAAATGAACTTCAAAATCATAACGTGTGCTCTTTTAACCTAACTCATATCTGAGTGGTATATAACCTTGCATTAGGTTCAGATACAACCTTGCATTAAAGTCAAGATTGTTTCCTTTTATCTTACAGTACAGTAATTACAGATCTCTGTAATGTAAGTATTTCTGTACAACCTTGAGCTGGGCTTGCTTAAGGGTATAGTCGTGAGGAGACATGATCATTTTTTTCATGAATTTCCCCAACCTGGGATCTGTGACCTCGGTTACCACACCAGCTGTACAAGTGTTCTTACCCACATAATATACGCTTAACTATTTTTGCACTCCTTCTGTCACTAAGTATAATGTAACATATTTTACTACTAAACCATACAAATACAGTAAATGATTTAATTAAATCTGTCATTTAAATGTTTTCCACACTTAGAACTCTAAATTAAATACATATATCATTACAACGAGCTAGTGCAACAATTTGTGGCTTTTTATGGTAGACAAGACAACTCATTAAAGTATTACTTAACTTTACAATTCAATTCAGTCATAAAGACAATATAAAATCCAATAACTTGGAATAAATTGGAATCAATTTTGTAAGAGAATCTTATCATGGACTCGTTATCATTTTTTAATATGAGATCAAATGTTTTATTTATAAGAGATGTTGAAAGGTGTAGTGATGTTTGGTTATTGCTCATAAAGAAGGGTTTGTGTATTGACTGGGCCTCCCCATTTATATTGCTGATCTGTTACACAACCATAAGTTATATACCGGTAGTTTTGACAGTGAAACATATTTAGTAGTAAATGTTATCATAAGATAAAGTGATGTGAACTAAAATGATGTTTTATCACAAATCACTATAAAATTTACATTCCAGGCATCATAAATCACATCAGGCGTCTGGTTTTGATTTTACAGTAACAGTTTTTACTTTTGTATCTAAAGCATAGTAAATAAGAATGTGTCTTTTATATGATGTTCCTAATGTAGGGGTGAGCAGAGCACAAACTAATGCGGGGTTAATTGTAACGCAGCTACTTTACATATTTATACAGGGCCGAGCAATCTGTGCTTTTGGTCATTTTCTCTTACTGTCAGAAGATGATCTCCTGTGAATTTTTTAAAAGTTTTAATGTGTTTTGGTTAAGATATTGAACAAAGATCTTAAGTTCATCATAAGTTTTTATTCGATTTCTAAGTTGGGTGTGTAAGTCACCAAATCCAACCTTAATTTGAATCACTGTCTTGTTACCTAAAACATAACATGTCAGCAACTCCTAGTAACTGATAGCTGGTATTGCAATCATTTTTACACAGCAGGGTTAGTTGTAACAAAGTGTTACAACTAAGCCTCCAGAATACAATGATAATGAAAGGAAAACTATGTAAATACTAATAATCAAAATAATAACTGTTAATGCAATATCAGGGGAAATAACTCACAATGAGTATTTTTTGTCTTAATTGTGCAGCCCTTTCAAAAAAATCTATTTATATGCATTGATGAATAATACAAAGATGGTTAGATGGAGGATCATGGATAGATATCCACACATTCATCTACTATAGGCAGATATATAAACAATATCCACATTTGGTATATAGACATAATTGTATTGAATTATTTGTCTTGTAACCAAATTTTCTAGCAGGTGTTACAACAAACCCTCATTTTGTTACAATTAACCCCACCTATGGGGTAAGTTGTAATGTTTGCACTCCTGTCGCTTTCGGTGTAATTGTACGATAACGGTAGGTCCCACAAACAAACTTTAATTGTTAATTTGTAGCACAGATGTGTGTGTTGTGTAAAAAAAATATTTATCTAACTTAAATATTGAATGATAGAGCCAAAAAGCGTTAGGTTGTTCCCCGCTCTCCTCTATATGTATATTTATAAGTGTGAACACCACAACTGGGGCTGAAATGTGGGGAGATATAAAGGGGCAAATGCCACCAGAAAAGCAGTTTATCTTTAAGTCCGAAGGTCCTGTGATATTGATACTGTAAGTAACAACAATGAATACCTAGATTGCCAGTCTCTGGTCAGTAAAATCAAATCAAAATGTTCCCAGCTTGATCCCTCTGCCTCTCTCTGTTATTCGCTTCAGCCGGCATTCTTGACGGACTGAGAGGAATTCAGGCATTCCGGCCAAAGTCTTCCACTCACACAAAGCGCAGCGGAATTCTGATGTTATTTCAAAATGCAGAGCAGAGCCCCCTCGCTTTTAAAACCACTGAATCTGGCTTAACTTCATAGCAAATTCATTATTATGTTATATGTGTGTGTGTGTGTTTTACTGCCGTCTGTCTGGTCAGTATTGATCCTGTCATGATGACCTTTGACCAGAAGCTCCGCCTGTTATGACCCTACAGTCATAGGAGGGCCATTTGCGTGTGTGGTGATGCCAGACGAGACTATCCTAAACCCTGTTTGACTTGTACCCTGCAAAGAAAGTACAATAGCGGCAATGTGACAGTTCACGGCGCATTAGTAAGCTGATGAATACGTTCACGCAAACACACACCGCTCAAGGTCTTTGCGAGCATCACGGCACATTTGCTATCATGTGGCAAAGCCCTTGAAACATGTTTATCAATCACTGCTTGCTCAGATAGGACACAAAAGTGAGTGAGAGAGAGAGTTATGATGAAAGTATAAAGGAAGGGATGTTAATTTGAAAAATGGAAGGACGCCGTGGTTTCGTGGTTTCCGAGGTTTAGCTGTGTATAGGAGCACCAGCGAGTGTGTGTGTTTGGATACACGCTCTCCGAGTGTGCGTGTGCATCAAAAGCACAGTCTGCTGATATTTATCGTGCTATGAGGTCAGGCCTTAAACTCAGCATTCAAGACCACTGCTACCACAACAAATAGTTAGAAAGAATGGAACAATGTGACACTTTTAAAAACATGTGTTAACTATTAAACGGAAACGTTTAAGTAATTTAAGTCAGGTATTAAAATGAAGGCTTCAGCAGTGCATGGATCTTTTAACAGTAGTTTAAGAAGAGCCATTTAAGATAACGCTTTTTAAGAATAATGGTAAGTTCATGTGCCAAACCTGAAATTTCGATGCTGAAACAGCAACCTTTAATTGTGGGTTCCCTCTTTCCACTTTGATATTCCATGAATCACATGTTAGCAATAACTATAACAAAACATTGACTCCAGAACCCAACTGAATGGCAGGAAAAATGCTTATGTGTTAAATCCAGTGTTTCTCATTAAAATCATCTGTTTGGTCAGTGTGAAGTGGTCACTGAAAATTCATTTCGGCTAATAGTTCCAGTTTTCAGAATTTATGTATTTTCAAAAGGTTTGGTTAAATCTGTTTCTTAGATATACCATCCAGAAGCACAACATAAAGGTGAGGTTTCCCAAACAGGGCTTTTCCTAGTCCCAGACTAAAATGCATGTTTGAGCTATAACACCTTGCACTGAGGGTTTTGTCATTGTCAGTTCCATTGTTTTGTCTAAAAAATTGAGACTGTCCTCCAAAAAATAACAACCTCGGACCTCATATGTTATGTGCAAGCACCTTATTTCAACGTAAAGTGACATATTAAGGGATTAGTGTTCTCTAGCGGCAGTAGGTTATACAACCTGCTGTTACGTTTTAAAGGGGACAGAGAATGAAAAACCATTTTTACCTTGTCTTTGTTGAATAATGGTAGTCTACCCGCATTCACAAACATACAAAAAGTGCCAATCATGCTAAACATCTCAGTCTCATAGAAATTCCTCTTTCAGAAATGTCAGCCAGAAAACGGCCCAATCTGAAAAACTGATGCTTATGACATCACAGGCATCTCACTGCCCCTCCACTTTAAAATAATTGGCTACATTTTTTGAGTGGCAGCAAAGTCAGCCAATCAGTAATGAGATTGCAAGTTAAGCCAGTAGGGGGAGCCAAATAGGTGCAAAACCACTTGTTTAAAATCCCCCACCCTAATAGAGCTATCTGAGAGAGGTTTTTAGGAAGCTTCTAAGGCATTACAGACCCAAACAAATTTTTTTTGTCTACATGTCACATCACAGAACAAGGATAAATACACCGTTCAATCATTCTATGTCACCTTTAAGGTTTTTGCCTTATACATCACATTAGACACATTTAATTTTATGTATTTGTAAATGTAGAAACGGTTTCATAAACATTTATGGTTTTAAAGATAATTTGGAGCATCTAACCCCACCCTCACCTTTACCCTAAACTCAACCACTTCTCAACCATATAAACACAACACGCAAGTAAAAGTACAGTCAGGCATTTATTGCATAAAACTGTAAAAAAAGTATTACAAACCATGGCGTTGCAAACCTTGCGAACTGAAGCCATACGATTACTTTATATAAAGAACTCTGTGATCAAAACGCACAGTCAGATCTCATTCAAACATAAACCAGCATGACGTAGTCAGTCACAAGAGCCAATAGCACTTCACATTCTTAGCGAACGTATTGATGCAATCGGTCACGAGACACACGAGACCCAATGCCTTTTCACAATCATAAATGACGTATCATCGCTACTTCTGGCTGCAGTTTTTGAATCGGTGTACACTGGATCTGATATTTACAGCAGACTGTCATCACTTTTGCATCTTTTCTTCAAATAAATCGATTGACCTCGGTACACTTGGAATATTTTAAGTTCATTAAAAAATTGACTGTTTTGTATGCTGTGTTTATATCATATAATAAATAAATGGGTACGTTATTTGCCCAGAATGCCTGAATAGTAGCCTGGTTAGCCAGACCTACATCAAGATGTAAGGTCTGGCAACTCTTCACACAAACGGGTCAATGCAAGGGGCGGGATATAAGGTTGTCCCTCAAAATGCCTCTGCACGCAATAGGATAGCGCTATGACCAATGAGAACAACGAAGAAGGTGACGTAGTTACCGTAACCAGTCGGCAAAACTCCAAACACATCTTTCTCGCTTAAAAAGGACTTCAGTAGGGTTATTTGCTCTTCTCTCAAAGAAAAACATAAGTCTAAGTCCTCCAGAGTCGCGGCCAAAGCCGCTTCAAAAGAAAGCTGTTCGCCAGCAGCAGCAGCCATTCTTTGTTTTCAGAACCGTTGCAGCTCTGTCGTCATCATGTTAAGCCCGCCCCACAGACGCTACACACGATGTGATTGGCCTGACCAAATTTTGGTTTTTGGAGCTGTTAAGTGTATTGTGAGTGCCTAGACTAAACCCTGGCAGCAAATATATTTTGCGGCCGCTAGGGTGCGTCTAGATTAATAAAATAAGTCTAGTGTAATAAAATGCAATTAATCCTGTCGGTTCAAATTGAAAATCTTATCCCAGTACATGTCTTCATAGCAAAATGACCCCCCAAAATATAATTTTATACTCTAATATATTAAGTTTTACCTGCTGCCTGTAGAGGCGCTAATTTAGTGAACGCAACTTTTGGTCGTATTTGGTGAAATGGACAAACGACCAAATCAATCGTATGGGTTGGATGATATGTTGCAAAATGCAAACCAGTATTGTGTTTTGTAAGGTTTAATAAGGTCTGTAATAAGCCACAGAAGATTTTTTTGTTACAGATGTGTGCTGTGCCTTTAAACGGAAATCATGCAAAACACCAAAAATGCTGTTCAAAAACAAATGTCAGAATGATGTGAAAATAGGAGGATGCAAGATGTTACATGAGGACAGAGATGATAGTTATGCAAGGATAAAATGGAAAGAGAATTTTCTTTACATATTTCATGTGCATGCAACCACTGTGCAGATGTCTGTCTCCGATTTCTACTTAATCTTTATTACTGTTATAAAGACACACACACAAATTTGCTGTTTTACAGAAGTTTGTACAAAGACCGGGACTTCCCTCTGCTCCCTCATCCACTATAATTCAGACACTTTTAAAGAGTTTGGGCTTTCCCTGACGCACACTGACTCAAACATGATGTAGCCACGTGTGAGGGTCTTGGTAATTGCACTAAACTCTGTTAGTGCTTATAATGATATTTAAGGAAAAATCATCAACAGATGCCCCCCAATACTCACTGAACCTGAAACTTTTAACTTTTGATTTATTAACTTTTTATATTTAGATAGTTTAAAAGACCTTGTAAAATCACTTCATTAACACATGTTTACTTTCCTGCATTGATTTATTAAGGAAACCACAAGACTGGGTGGGACATACAGTAGCAAAGACCATGTCTATTTTTTTTTGACTAAACATTTGTATACACCCCTAAGTGCAAGAGTATTTTTGGTCCTTTATCTTATAAGATTTTTTTAAATAAAATAAAATCTTCATCTCACTTTAAAAAAAATGTATTTCAAACTACAATGGGGTGCACATTGGGTGTTTGTTCTTTGTTTATACTAACAAGAACATTTGGAATTTAAGAAGATTAGAAATGGAAAACAGTAAGACTGTGGACATAGAGAACACTGTATCAAGATATTTCACTGTATGGATGTAGAGTAGCACTTTATTTGTTTCTGTAGCTCAATTCACAAAATCGTATTCACAATGCTAAGGTCAAAGGTTTGATTCCTAATGATGAAACAATGTATAGCTTGATTGCACTGTACATCACTTTGAATAAAGTCATCTGCCAAATGCGTGAATGACTAAAAATGACCTTTTACATCACTATGAAATCATGAGACATTCAGTGTCATCTGCTGAAAAGCTAATTGTTCATACTCATCAGATCACATTCCATATTTCTTACAACAATGTGATGAATAAACACTGTCAATTCAGACCTCTGAATAGTTTCATTTCAGCAAAGTCTGTTCTCTCTTTCAAAGAGTTTTTTCTTCCTTTCATCCTACCATCTGCAGATTTATCCATCCTGTTCTTTTTTAATGGCTCGACGTGCGTTTCTTCTGTTTCTTGAACTTCTCTTTCAGAGTTTGGTTCAAAGGTAACAAAAAACTTTTACTTGAGTTTAGTTTAAGCTGCTAAAAACTACACATTTGACTTCTTTCATTATTCATCACATTTTTTATCAACTCTGAAACATTTTCCTCTCTCTGATCTATTTCCAAAACCTTTGATGTGCTGGGCCATACCAGTTATGAAAATGAAACATCAGCACAAAACACTAAGATTTGCGCACACATTGATATTTACCATATATATATTTTTTTTAAAGACAGATATCAGATGCTCTTTATTAGCTGTATGTGTGCACACACTTAAACAAAACTAGTATAAATACCTTAATGCTTTTTATATTTAAAGATAATTATTATTACACTGTACAGACTTCCCCTACCTCTTTCCCAAAAAGAAAACGTAAAGACTTTTTTGAAGAATAAAATTTTTTTAGGTATAAATTGTTTTTCCAATCAATGACATAACCAAATGTGCCCAAGGGGAGATTTTGTCAGATTTAGTTCTCTTCTGAGGACAGATTTGTACCCAAAGTACAGTAAAGTAAACACACTCGCACAAACCAGATGGTAGGCAAGGTAACAAAGTTTTCTTGTCTTTCATCAACCTCTTTTGCTGATATAAAACCTTCTCTGGCTTTCAATCTACATTGCACCACGTTTCTTTTCTAAACTGTTTGCCCAATGACAACACACTCATTTTATTCGTCTATTCTTTCGCTCTCTCTTTCTTTATTCCTCTCTGTTTTTTATTGGTAAAACAGATGTCTGTCTGGCTGTTCCATTAGTAGAAGCTGCTGTGTGGGTAAAGAAACTAAAATTACTGAGCATTTAATATTGAACATGCATGTGGGGCAGCAGTGAACTCTGAGTAATGGAATGAGTGGTGACAGATTCAGGCTGCAGGTGAGTACTGTATAAACTGAATATTAACAGATTAGTGTTATTAAATATGAGATGTGTTAGATTGAAGTACAGCATCAGTAATGACTTTAGGGAGGTGTCCACATTGTAACATTGCCATATGCTTATACGATATCATTTGATTCGTTTTTTTAAAGTAAAGTGTGTAATTCACTAAAACTAAAAATTTAAAATGGCTAACACTTTACAAAAGGTTTATGTTAACATTATTTAATGTATTAACTAACATGAACAAACCACGAGCAATACATCTCTTACACTATTTATTAATCTTTGTTATACCACGCGTCTGTTGAATGCTGTATTCTGATTGGTTGAGAAATGTTCCATGGGTATGCATTATTTTTCAATAACGCACACCTAACTTTTAAAATGTCTTAAAAATAAAAGGAATAATGGACTCCGGTTCTTTGAATTATTTGAAAATAATGCACACTCCGCTTCGCGTCGTGCCGCATTACCACCTTGGGTGTACATTACTTTCTTATAATTCAATGGCCTGTCGTCAATTATTCCTTACTTAATAGAAATAATAATAAAAAACAATAGCTTTTAATTGTTTGTTTATGTTAGTTCACAGTGCATTCATTAAAGTTAACAAGATTTTAATTAAGTATTAGTAATTGTTGAAATTAACATTAACAAAGTTTAATAAATGCAGTATAGGTGCAGTTTATTATTAGTTAATGTGTAGTAAACTAATGTTAACTAATGAACCTTAAAGTGTTACAAAAAAATGCTAATAAACAGAAATGTGTGTGTGGGGGGGGGGGGTGTAAAACAAGGGCACACAGACTATTGGTGCCCCCAAAGATAATTTTTATTAGTAGTAACATGAGTGTGGTAGAGGGCCCAACCTCATATTCTTCCAAAGGGCCCAAAATTGCCAGTGGCGCCCATGCTAATAAACATAATTTTAGTTGATCCTAAAAATACAAATTGCCATAATTTACCCTTATGTCATCCTAACCCATTTGACATACCACCCCTTGCTTCTGTGGAACATAAAGGAAAAAATGTTGAAGAGTAAAAAGAAAAGAAAAACTATAGGAACTGGAGATTTTGAAAAAAAGCACCAAAAACATTTAAATGAAAGTGCTTAATTTGACTGCAAACTAATAAAATACTGGGCTATTTTCGACTCATGGTGGGGTCAAATATGGACAATGTCTAAAAGATTCACTTAAAACGATCTAAAAATGCTGGAATTGTGAGTGAAATTTTTTTCAGTCAATTATTCAAAGCACCACATCACTTAGAAAGAGAGGAAACAGTAAAATGGATTACTCATGAAACTTCAGTGGAGCACTCTGTTTCAAATCATGGTTAAGAAACATATGGACAAACCTAAAATATCCATATTACACTCAATTAAGAGTTGAAACAACACAGCATTTTCGGTGAAAAAAATATTAGGGGCTTTAGATAAAAGCATCTGCCAAGTGTAATTTAAACCTGATGGTTGGGTTTGTCCATATTTTACCCAGCCATGGGGTGAAAACAGCCAGCATTAGAGCATGGAAGAAAGTTAGTCATTAGTTTTAACCAATATGAAATTGAATAAATCATGACAGGTCTTTTTCCTTTTGACAGGCTATTGCTTTAAAGCAACAAACCACATATGATTCAGGACACATATACAAATACAAACTAAAACATCAGGATATATCATTTAAATGTCATGGTTAAACAATTGGTATTGCTTGAAGTTACCTACATTCACACACTTTCTATACATCTCTCACTACCAAATATCTAAAGTTTGCTTGTGTGCATAACAATGATTCAACTTTAGGAAAACGGTACAGAGCTTTTGAATAGCCTCGGTCTCGCTTTCTTTTATTCGCCCTCTCTCGCTCTCTACTTCAGAAGTGCTCAGTTTAGAAGATCAAGCAATGGAACAGCACTTACACACTGACACACATTTTCTGTGGTAACCAACAGTGGTTGTGGATAATGAGGTGTGCAAGGACCAAGTGGCCACACAGACAAAAACAAAGAGCTCCATGTGAACTGTCCTTGGCCACACACACTCATGTTGTGTCTCTAGAATTAAACACAAAGGGACAGACTGAGTCAGTGGAGGGAAAGAACCACTAAAAGAAAAGAAGAGGAAGAAAAGAAGTGTTGAGAGAGTCTGGGCGAGTTCAGAATGATGGATCGTCCGTTTAACCTGCCTTTGAACCGCACCGACTCTGTTTCAGATTCATTTGATTCACAATTAACTCTACACGGTTCTGGTACTAGGCTGAATCTAGGCTTCAGGATGCAACCCCCCAACCTGAAATCACTAGAGCTGCCAAAGTTTGCTACAAACTATAATTGCGACAAGCAACAATGACCATATTTTTCTATCTGACGAAACAATAACAGCATGAATTACAAAAAATTACTTTTAATAAATCAGTACTTCCATCTGACACAACCTGTTTACAATGGACACACAAACACATCCTGTCATTTTATCAGCGTCAATCTCTGTTGCTGGCGCTCATTCTCCTCATACATTACTCTGTGGCTAAGCGCTGAACCGCAGAGAACACACAATGTGCCAAATTAAGAGAGACACCTCACATTTCCAAAAACATGCAGACCTCACCTCCACAACACACCTGTCAGTAACACAGAGAAAAGGAGAGGGAAAATATCCTTCACGTTACATGGCCCTGAACTGAGTTAATGGCCCATGTTAAATCTGTGAAACACTGAGTATCTGTGCGCGTGTATTTTTGGGCATGTTAAGGGTAAAGTATGTGTTGGTGTGCCTTACCCTGTGTGTATTGCTCAACAGGAAGGATATTAAAGTGTGGTCTGTGATTAATTGTGAGTTCATAACATGAAGCACTGCAGCGCACAGTGGGCATGGGATTGGTTTGAAGGTAACCTGGCCTAAGTCCCTGTGGAAGGAGGAAAAGAGCTATATAGGGAGTAAAAGTGGGAGAGAATAAATAGGTAGAGGTATATTGTGGTATAAAATAGGTTATACAGATGCTAGGACATTACTACTGTAGGACATTGCTAAGGTTTTTTAGGTGGTTGCTAGGATGAAGCAAGGCAGTTGCTTAAGCATTACTAGGACATTGCTAAGGTGTTCCAGGTGGTTGCCAGGATGTGGCTAGGAAGTTGCTAAAGCGTTACAAGGACATTGCTAAGGTGTTCTAGGTGGTTGCTAGGATGTGGCTAGGAAGTTGATAAAGCGTAAGGACATTGCTAAGGTGTTCCAGGTGGTTGCTAGGATGTTGCTAGGAAGTTGATAAAGCGTTACTAGGACATTGCTAAGGTGTTCTAGGTGGTTGCTAGGATGTGGCTAGGAAGTTGCTAAAGCGTAAGGACATTGCTAAGGTGTTCTAGGTGGTTGCTAGGATGTGGCTAGGAAGTTGCTAAAGCGTAAGGACATTGCTAAGGTGTTCTAGGTGGTTGCTAGGAAGTTGCTAAAGCGTAAGGACATTGCCAAGGTGTTCTAGGTGGTTGCAAGGATGTGGCTAGAAAGTTGCTAAAGCGTAAGGACATTGCTAAGGTGTTCTAGGTGGTTGCTAGGAAGTTGCTAAAGCGTAAGGACATTGTTTAGGTGTTCTTGGTGGTTGCTAGGATGTGGCTAGGAAGTTGCTAAAGCGTAAGGACATTGCTAAGGTGTTCTACAGTAGGTGGTTGCTAGGATGTGGCTAGGAAGTTGCTAAAGCATAAGGACATTGCTAAGGTGTTCTAGGTGGTTGCTAGGATGTGGCTAGGAAGTTGCTAAAGCGTAAGGACATTGCTAAGGTGTTCTAGGTGGTTGCTAGGAAGTTGCTAAAGCGTAAGGACATTGTTAAGGTGTTCCAAGTGGTTGCTAGGATGTAGCTAGGAAGATGCTAAAGCGTTAGGCTATTGTTAAGGTGTTCCAGGTGGTTAATAGGATGTGGCTAGGAAGTTAATAAAACGTTACTAGGACATTGCTAAGGTGTTTCAGGTGGTTAATAGGATGTGGCTAGGAAGTTGCTAAAGCATTAATAGGATATTGCTAAGGTGTTCCAGGTGGTTGCTAGGATGTGGCTAGGAAGTTGCTAAAGCATTATTAGGACACTGCTAAGGTGTTCTAGGTGGTTGCTAGGATGTGGCCAGGAAGTTGCTAAAGTGTAAGGACATTGCTAAGGTGTTCTAGGTGGTTGCTAGGATGTGGCTAGGAAGTTGCTAAAACGTAAGGACATTGCTAAGGTGTTCTAGGTGGTTGCTAGGATGTGGCCAGGAAGTTGCTAAAGCGTAAGGACATTGCTAAGGTGTTCCAGGTGGTTAATAGGATGTGGCTAGGAAGTTGCTAAAGCATTACTAGGACATTGCTAAGGTGTTTCAGATGGTTAATAGGATGTAGCTAGGAAGTTGCTAAAGCATTACTAGGACATTGCTAAGGTGTTCTAGGTGGCTGCTAGGATGTGGCTAGGAAGTTGCTAAAGCGTAAGGACATTGCTAAGGTGTTCTAGGTGGTTGCTAGGATGTGGCTAGGAAGTTGCTTAAGCGTAAGGACATTGCTAAGGTGTTCCAGGTGGTTGCTAGGATGTGGCTAGGAAGTTGTTAAAGCATTACTAGGACATTGCTAAGGTGTTCTAGACTAGGTGGTTGCTAGGATGTGGCTAGGAAGTTGCTAAAGCGTAAGGACATTGCTAAGGTGTTCCAGTTGGTTGCTAGGATGTGGCTAGGCAGTTGCTAAGAAGTTACTAGGACATGCTAAGGTGTTCCAGCTGGTTGCTATGATGTGGCTAGGCAGTTGCTAAGAAGTTACTAGGACATTGCTAAGGTTTTCAAGGTGGTTGCTATGATGTAGCTAGGAAATTATGTTGCTAGGAATTTTCTAAAGCATTACTAGGACATTGCTAAGGTGTTCCAGGTTGTTGCTAGGATGTGGCTAGAAAGTTGCTAAGAAGTTACTAGGACATTTCTAAGGTGTTCCAGGTAGTTGCTATGATGTAGCTAGGAAATGAGGTAGCTAGGAAGTTGCTAAATCATTAATAGGACATTACTAAGATGTTCCAGGTGGTTGCTATGATGTAGCTAGGAAGTTGCTAAAGCGTTGCTAGGACATTGCTAAGCTGTGGTTGCTAAGCGGTGGTTGCTAGAATGTGGCTAGGCAGTTACTAAGAAGTTACTAAGAAATTGTTAAGTTGTTCCAGGTGGTTGCTAGGATGTGGCTAGGCAGTTGCTAAGAAGTTTCTAGGACATTGCTAAGGTATTCCAGGTGGTTGCTAGGATATGGCTAGACAGTTGCTTAAGAGTTACTAGAGGTGAATCCCAAATCACACACTTGTACACTATTCTCTTCTTCTTCTTCCTTTATTTCTTAACGCCATTCCAGCATCTACGGCTATTCATGGCGAGAACCAGGTAATCCATACACAAATTTTATTCAGACAAGTTGATTCATACACAAGTTGGGGGAGGGACAATTTGGTATCTCCAATTTGCCTAACTTGCATGTTTTTGGCCTGTGGGAGGAAACTGGAGTACCCAGAGTAAACCCACGCTGACACAGGGAGAACATGCAGAAACTCCACACAGAAAGGCCACCTCCCCTAGCCAGGGCTTGAACCGGGAACCTTCTTGCTGTGAGGCAACAGTGCTACCCACTGAGCCACTGTGCCGCCCGTACACTATTCTAGTAGTGCATTCACACAGAAAAGTCCAAATACCCGGATGGTTTACTCATTCAATCGATAAATTGAAGTGTACAAAGCTGGACATGCATTTGATGTCATTTGCCCTCATATGGGAAATGTATACTTCCGGTCAGTAAAAAACTGTTAAGTGTTCCATTTGGGACGATACTTCTCTTCTAAAATTAATACACTAGACGTTGAGTAGTGCATAGTTAAGGTGCATAGTGCATAATGAGATATTTGGGACACAGCTTAGGACATTGCTAAAGAGTTCCAGATGGTTGCTAAAATGTGGCTAGGTAGTTGCTAAAGCATTACTAGGACATTGGTAAGGTGTTATAGGTGGTTGCTAGGGCATTGATGGGAAGAAAGTTGTTAGGTGGCAGCTCCAGTGTTTTTGGCGGTCAATACTAAGTGGATACAAAAACTTTCGGAAACATTTGCAAGAAAAGGTATAGGTCATATATCACCATAAACATTGGCCTCTCTTTAGGTTCACCTGGACAGGTGTGGGCTTGTTCTGAAGGACAAGCAGTGAAAGAGGTGTTTACACAATCTCACCCTGAGATGGTTCATATATCATATTTCTCAAAAGAACAATGTCATTTAGTGTTAAGTTATTGTCATCAGATTGGCAAAGGACACTTTGGCTAAAACCTTTTGGATAAACATTTCCACATACAGCTGAGAACTTTAGAGACAAAACAACTCTGAACCTGTAATTAAGTGGTATTCTTACACCGTAAACACATTCTCAAACATTTGATTCATTCATTTTTTCCTATCTCACCCTACAACGCTTCCATGTTCTGTCACTTATTTTGCCTTTTCATTCCTGATCTATGACTCAAGATCATCAGTAAATAAGAAGAGAGGGAGGACAGAGGGAAAGAGGACATGGAAAGAAAAAAGCCTCAGGGTGCCATGTTGTTTGGGCCTGCCTTCACATCGCTGTTAAATGCACACAAAGTGGCCAAATGCAGAACATGTCAACTGTTTTTGCTCCAGAAAGACACATATTTTATTTCTAAACCACTATTTGAAAAGATTATCATACCAAAGTAAAGTAAAATCAAACATTAAAAATGTATTAAAATTGCCATGCAGTTCATGTAGATGAAAAATGTAAAAGCAACAAAAATAAAATGCAGTAGTATTACATAAGCTAAAAATGAAAAAATGACATTGCTGGTTTCCAACAAGTTTTCTATAGCAAAACTTCCTTGGTCAACCAGTGATGCCAAATAAAAAATTAATTTATTTATGAAGTGATGGATAAACCTGCACCAACATAACTGCAGTTTGTACAGTAACGTGCATTAAATCCTCAGTAACCCAGATTGCTTTCAGTACAGTGCCCAGTATCCCTCAAACAAGGTTCTGTACTGAAACCAATCTGAGTTTTTGCATATTTGAGCACTAATAAGTAGCGCTTTTGTTTAACACCCACCTCCCCCCTTATGGGAGAGTGAGAATGGACTGAAGAGGGAGGGAGAAATGCAAGGAGATAAACTGATGGTAGAAATCACACCATGATAGTGTGACAAAGAGGAGGAAAAGAAGACTGAGAGAGAAAAAGATGGATGGAGAGAGAGAAAGAGTGAATGAACTGTAAGTAATATCAGTCGCTTTTCTAAACAAGCCTAAAAGGTTATATTACCCAAGTGACTAAAGGAAAGAGGTGGCGTTAACATCAGCTGATCCAATAAAAGGGGGGTTTATATCTAATAATGGGATAATCTGCTTGTTTCAGCCAGTATTGGGTATTAGAGCACTTGGCTGTATTAAATGTCTGCTAGTTTAAGCTTTTGTTGGACAAATGTTGCCGTTTTCACCGGCTGGAGATTATCTTCAAGAATATTTCTGCACAGTTGTATTATATGTTAGACAGCCATGTTTGAAACAGGATTTTTACATAAATGTATTTGTTAAATGTATTTTGGTGTTTGCCACCACCATACCCAGTGTGTTGCTATGTGGTTGCTAGAGTGTTCAGAGTGGTTGTTTTTACATCGTCAGGTAGTTGCTAGGTTGTTTTCTAGACGTTTCTGTATAAAGCCCGGTAGCTGATGGTTGGTGTTCGGGCAGGTTTTGAGAGTCATCCAACTTTATTCGGTGTGTTTTGTACTGTCCGTAGGGTGGCCATTCGTGCCAGTTCCGCCAGACATGTCCCGAACATGTTTTCGGGTTCGTTCTCCGGAAGTTGCGTTGGTCGACCGCATACGTCATCAAGGTTTAATATTTCGGGTTTAATTTCAGAAAAGCAACCGTTACATTTCGAGGTAAGAATGAAACTACAATGATTGTATGTCTTAAAAGAAATAAATCTTAATTTTCTAATGTATTTTAACTGAAATGTGATGACGTATGCGGTCGAGCAACGTGACTTCCGGAGAACGAACCCGAAAACATGTATGGGACGTGTCCGGCGGAACTGGCATGAATGGCCACCCTAACTGTCCGCTAAAGTCACCATTGCCTTTTTTAGGCTATTAAGTACGTCGAATTGGCAGTGGCACTCGTATATAAGTCAGATCATTCTGATTGGCTGTTCGGAGGGAACGCACAGGATGCTAATCTAATTTTGTGCATCTCTCATTCAAATATGTGAATATTTTTAAAATATATTGCTAATAAGACATGAAATCCGTCACAAATCCGTCTGTGGTGAGCAAGATTTGTGAGAAAATGGTAAGCAAGCGCTGCCTTGTTTATGATTTATATCACTTCAGTCACCAGCTCTTCCAGTTACACATTTTGACTAATGAACACTAACTACTGCCACCTGCTGGTACGGAAAGTTATCTCATATCATGCAGGTGCAGAATGGACATGCCACCTGGCTGCTGTTCTTTTGGTATGCCAGGGCAACTTTTGAACGCAGATGCAGTGAGCACGTGTGGACAATGTGAGCCGACCTTACAGTCACAGCACTTCTTTCCAGTGTATGCTTACCTTAAGGGGGCGTGTACAACAAGGAATGTTCGGTTGTGGCTGGCGTTTGTTTCCAATTGTTTCCAATGGAAGCGACGTGCTTTTCAAAAATGCCAGCAGCTGGCAGGTTTTATCGCACTGGTGCTCAGCTTTTTTTCTGCGTTCAGTGCTGAGCGCCCAGAGTTGAAAAATGTTTAACTGAGTGAAACGTTCACTCAACGCTCATCAATGTCACTTTTCACTCAGCCATCCAATCACAATAGGGGGGGGGGGGATCAAATACCACAACCCCTAAGTTGTTAGTCATCTAAGTACAGTTAGGCATAGAAAAAACTTTTTAGTAAAAGAACTATTTCTTTCTTGATAAAGTCTTAAGTATCATTTCCACTACAAAGAACCTTTTATACAAAGTTTCTGTGGATATTAAGTACCGTTTAGGAACCTTTATTTTTTAAAGTGTGGTCCCTAGATATTACTTAGGTCCTTTTTCCAATGTAAAAGTTATGTCCTTTATCATCCACCTGATCTGCTTTTCAGACTGTTCCTGGAAAATTCTGATCTAGTAAATAGATCAGGGTCAATTTTACAAGCTCCTCTTCATCTGTTATTATTCACTATCTGTGGAATTTGCATTTGGCCTCTCTGTGACATCTAAGGAAAAAACATCAACACATGCACACAAAGATTAAAGGGACACTCCACTTTTTTGGAAAATATGCTTATTTTCCAGCTTCCCTAGGGTTAAACAATTGAGTTTTATAGTTTTGAAATCCACTTTTGGCATAGCTTTGCATAATTCATTAATTCTGATTAGACCATTAGCATTGCGCTCAAAAATGACCAAAGAGTTTGATGAAAGTTACCAAGGGGACTATTTTCGGGCACTGCATAATATTATTGTGCCTGCTGCACCCATGGAAGGGCAACAAAGTCCTTGATTATTACGCCAGAATGAGAGTATAGTTCCTAACCATATCTGCCTAGAAAATCGCAACTTTTAATTTTACATCAGCCTTAGTACACAGGGCTCCAGACTGCCACCGAATTTTACATCCAGTCGCACATGTGCGACCAGTAATTTGACCTTTTTTTCTGATGTGACACTGAATTTAAAACAGTACATTGTACTTTCTGCATCTATCATCAAAATATTTATTAGTAATACAGTGTATTACTTAGTAGAAATGTGAATATTTGGTTAGCAAGTTGATTTACGGTATGTGCCCCTAAATTTTCTGATTGCGCCCCTAAAATTTTCAGTTGGGGGCCACTGTGTAACTACAGAAGAGTCAAGTTTTAAATAGGAAAAAACTCTTTGGTCATTTTTAGGCGCAAAGCTAATGGTCTAATCATTCAATTAATTATGCTAAGCTATGCTAAAAGTGGTACTGCCAGAACGTCTCGGTTACGTATGTAACCCTCGTTCCCTGAAGGAGGGAACGGAGACGTCACGTCGTGACCGACGAATTGGGAACTCGCTTAGAGAGACCAATCTGCTTCGAATACTACTAAAACGCCAATGAACTTGGCATTGAGATATTTGCATAATGCTGGCGCCGCCCCGCCAGGTGCGTATATAAGCAGCAGGTGCAAATGAGGAAATTAGCTTCTTTTTCGCTGAGAAAGCCGGAAAGTGTGACCGGCCGTAACAGCAGGTGGCAGCACCTGTGGCGACGGGACGTGACGTCTCCGTTCCCTCCTTCAGGGAACGAGGGTTACATACGTAACCGAGACGTTCCCTTTCAGTCGGTCACTACGACGTCACGTCGTGACCGACGAATTGGGAATCCCTACCAAAACGCCACTAGGGGCTGACCTCTTCCAGTGTCTGCGTAAAGCCCTCCGGTTCCACTTAAGGATAAGGAGAATTAGGTTTTAAGGCAGAAGGCCGGGCACTAGATGTTCCTTTAACCCCACAGTAGTGCCAGCGACTGGGAAGCGCCCTATCTGAGCGGTATAGGGACGCTGCGGAAGCCACCGCCCCGTTAAGGGCTATTGGTGGGCGAAAGTCAACCGTAGTTGAGGTATAATGACAGCCGTGGCTGTGTAAGCAAAGCAGTGCTCTGCTAAGGGAAACGTGGGCTAGTAGGATTAACCCCACGGAAAAATACTCACAATGGAACCCGGTGGGACACAATGTGGAGCCCGAGCCAACACGTAGGTTCGCGAGGATGCAGCTAGTGAAGGCTGACAGCCAATGCTCCGCAACAAAGGCTGCCAAGGCAGCGGAGGAAGAACAATTCAAACCATTACGCATTTTTGTTCTGAAGGCCTTCCATACTGACACAATTTATGAATCATCAGTTGGAGGCTGCAAGCCGACCTGTGAGACTGTTCTCCGTGCTCCCCCTGGTGAGGAAAGAACACGAGAGGATACAGGCTCAATACGAACACTGTAAAATCTAATGAACGTATTAGGTGTCGCCCAACCAGCAGCTCTACAGATGTCTGTTAGCGAGGAACCACGAGCTAGAGCCCAAGATGAGGCAACGCTCCGTGTGGAGTGCGCTCTCAAATTAAAGGGGCAAGGAATACCCTGAAGATTATAAGCCAGGGCGATAGTATCAACTATCCAATGAGACATCCTCTGCTTAGTGACAGCTTTCCCTTTCTGCTGGCCACCATAACAAACAAAGAGCTGGTCTGAGGTCCTGAGGCTTTGCGTGCGATCCACGTAGAGGCGCAGTGCGCGTACGGGGCACAACAAAGCCATGGTTGGGTCTGCGTCCTCCGGGGGCAGCGCTTGCAAGCTCACCACCTGGTCTCTGAAAGGAGTGGTGGGAACTTTGGGCACGTAGCCTGGTCTGGGCCTCAATGTTACACTCGAGGCAGCAGGACCAAACTGAAGGCACGAGTCGTCAACAGAGAATGCATGTAAATCCCCTACTCTCTTCACTGAGGCCAATGCTAGCAGGGTCAGAGCTTTCATTGATAAAAGCTTCAGACTCGCAGACTGCAAAGGCTCGAACGGGGGGGCCTGAAGGGCTTTCAGCACCATGGACAGGTCCCAGGGAGGAATAGAAGGAGGGCGCGAGGGGTTTAGCCTGCGAGCGCCTCTTAGAAATCTAACAACCAAATCATGCTGGCCAACTGTTCTGCCGTTAATAAGTGAGTGATGAGCAGAAATAGCGGCGATATCAACTTTAATGGTGGAGGGTGACAGCCTACCGTCTAACCTATGTTGAAGATATAAAAGCACGGTGTTAATAGGGCATTCTCTGGGGTCCTCGCGTTGCGAAGAGCACCAGGTGACGAAAAGGTTCCATTTAAACGCGTAAGCCCGTCTCGTAGACGGAGCTCGTGCCGCGTTGATTGTGTTAGATACCGTTTGTGGTAAATCACCTAAACCTTGCGCGCGCTCAACGACCATACATGGAGATCCCACAGGTCGGGGCGCGGGTGCCATAATGTGCCCCCTCCTTGAGAAAGAAGGTCCTTCCTCAGGGGAATCCGCCAGGGAGGGGCTGTCGCGAGGAGCATTAGCTCTGGAAACCAATTCTTGCTCGTCCAATATGGGGCGATCAGTAAAAGGCTCTCCTCGTCCTGCCTGACCTTGCACAGTGTCTGTGCGATTAAGCTCACTGGGGGGAATGCGTATTTGCGCATCCCCCGAGGCCAGCTGTGTGCCAATGCGTCCACGCCGAGGCTGCCCTCGGTTAGTGAATAAAACAGGCGACAGTGGGTATCGTCCGGCGACGCAAACAGATCTATCTGCGCACGACCGAACTTCTTCCAAATTAGCTGGACCGTCTGGGGGTGGAGTCGCCATTCGCCGGGGCGCGCAGCTCGAGAAAGCGCGTCCGCTGCTGTATTGAGCGAGCCCGGAATGTGAATGGCACGAAGGGACCTCAGATGCTTCTGACTCCAAAGGAGGAGATGACGAGCGAGATGCGACAGGTGACGGGAGCGCAAACCGCCTTGACGGTTGATATACGCAACGGTCGCAGTGTTGTCGGTGCGTACTAGTACATCCTTCCCTCGCAGCTCCGTAGCGAAGCGTACGAGTCCCAGATATACTGCCCACAACTCTCGGCAATTGATATGCCAGTGCAACTGGGGTGCTGTCCACACCCCTGAAGCTGTAAGCTCGTCGTACGTGGCACCCCAGCCCGTGTCGGACGCATCTGTGTGTCCAACAGCATGCTGAGCGATCTGTCTCATGGACACACCGGACCTGAGAAACGCGGGGTCCGACCACGGGGGGAATGTTAGGCGACACGCAGGTGTAATGGTTACACGATGGATGCCGGCGCGCCACGCTCTCCTCGGGACTCGATCGTGAAGCCAACGCTGAAGCGGTCTCATATGGAGCAGTCCGAGCGGTGTCACGGCCGCTGCTGCAGCCATATGCCCCAGGAGCTTCTGAAATTGTTTCAGCGGGACCGCATTCTTCCCTCGGAATGAACCGAGGCAAGTCAGAATTGACTGGACGCGCTCTTCTGTCAAACGCGCCGATAAATCGATCGAGTCCAGTTCCATCCCGAGAAAAGAGATCCTCTGCGTGGGGCAGAGTTTGCTCTTTTCCCAGTTGACCCGAAGACCCAAACGGGCGAGATGCCGAAGCGTTAAATCTCTGTGCTCGCACAGCGTCCGTCGAGAATGCGCTATTATAAGCCAATCGTCGAGGTAAGCCAATATGCGAACGCCGCTCTCTCTGAGGGGTTTTAACGCCGCCTCGACTACTTTTGTGAACACACGGGGAGAGAGGGATAGCCCGAACGGTAAAACTTTGTACTGGTATGCCCGTCCCTCGAACGCAAACCGGAGAAACGGTCTGTGACGAGGGATTATGGACACATGAAAGTACGCGTCTTTCAGGTCTATTGCCGCAAACCAATCTTGGGGGCGAATTGAATTGAATATTTGCTTCGGTGTTATCATCCTGAAGGACCTCTTCTGCAGAGATTTGTTCAGAACGCGCAAATCCAAGATCGGTCGCAACCCACCGCCTTTTTTGGGTACTATAAAATACGGGCTGTAGAAGCCCGATCTCATCTCGGTTGGAGGGACCGGCTCGATCGCGTCCTTCGCCAACAGGACTTCGACCTCTGCACGCAGTACGTGTGCATCGGACGCTTTCACCGTGGTGAAACGAATGCCCGAGAATTTGGGTGTGTGCCGGATGAATTGAATTTCGTAACCGAGGCGAACAGTGCGTGCGTAAAACCCAACGAGACGGGCTGGGAAGCTGAAGCCACGCCCCCAGGGACCGTACGAGGGGAATTAACGGCACTGTCGGGGTACCCGCGGTGGGGCGGCTGAGCGGGACAGGTGGTACTGCCGGTACGTCTGCTGGGACAGCATAAGTATCTACAGTATGTGTGTGTGTGACACTGACCTGAGCCCGCTGAGGGTGACGGTCGTCTGGTCTCCTCAGCGGAGAGCACAGACTCCGAGGAGGGTGCTGGTGGTCCCGTCTCCTCAGCGGAGAGCTGGAACTCCTCAGAACACCCGCTGGCGATAGAGGAGAGGGAGGAAGAGCATATGAATGCCCGCTCACATCTCTCTCGATCCTCTGAAGACCTGGAGAAGGAATAGGAATGCACTCTTTTTGTGGTTTTGTGGGTGCCGGCTGAGAAGCCGGCGGAACAGAAACAAAAGGAAACCAAAGATTCTCCACCCGGCCCTCTACCGGTGGAGGGAGCGATGCCATCACCGTCTCCCGTAGAGTGATCCCATCCCAATCCAGGTCGCCCGTCTCAGGGCCGCTTCGTCTTCCGTTTACCACGGGAAGCGGGTGGGGCGGGCGGGGCGGGCTGTCGACGGCTGTTCCCCCTCCGTGGCCTGGAAGATGTTCTAGTGGGGGGGGCGGAGGCAGCCGCCGCAGGGCGCCCTCGGCGAGGAGCAGACGGGCCCGCCGGCGCTGGAGGGCGAGATGCAGGTCGCTTGCGCCGGGGCATGATCTGTGCGATCGCCTCTGTCTGCTTCTGGGCGGCGGAGAACTGCTGGGCAAAAGACTCCACCGACTCACCGAAGAGGCCAGCCTGTGACACTGGAGCGTCCAAAAACTTGTTCTTGTCCGCTTCCGACATGTCAGCCAGACATAGCCATAAGTGGCGTTCCTGGACCACCATCGTGGACATGGCACGACCAATCGCCTGCGCTGTCACCTTCGTAGCGCGAAGAGCCAGGTCAGTGGCAGCCCGGAGCTCCGAAAGGACAGGCGAGTCGTGTCCTCCCTCGTGCAGATCCCTCAAGGCTTTGGCTTGGTGAACCTGCAGCAACGCCATTGCGTGCAGGGCTGAGGCCGCCTCTCCACATGCCTGGTGGGCAGCGCCCGTTAAACCGGAGGACTGTCTGCAGGCACGAGAGGGGAGGGTTGGGCGGTCCTTCCAAGAGGGAGCGTGGGCCGGACACAGTTGCATCGCGACCGCACGCTCCACGGGAGGGATCCCCGTGTAACCCTTAGCGGCTCCGCTGGTGAGGGAGGTGAGGGGGGAGGGCTGAAACGGCCGTAATCTCATGGAAAACGGCGACTTCCAGGTTCTAGTCAGCTCCTCGTGCACCTCGGGGAAGAAAGGCACCGGTGGAGAGGGTTGTGAAACCCGGGCAGCTCCAAAGAACCAATCATCCAGGCGGGACGGTTCGGGCTGAGGGGGGGGAACCCACTCTAACCCTACGGTCTCCGCCGCTCGAGCGAGCACGGCCACCATCTCTGGATCGAACTCCGGCGTCCCAACCCGACCAGAGGGAGGAAGGGCGTCGGGGTCCACGTCAGGGGGAGGAGGCCCACCCTCGGATGCTGCGGCGTCGGTGGACCCGGAGGGCGGCACGATGGATTCTAGAGACATCGTAGAACACGACGCTGAAGTCTCCATCGGCACATCAACCGGCTGTGGATGAGGAGGCTGAGAGCCTGAGGACGAATCCCCCGCTCGGCTCAGCACAGTGATGCGCAGGTCGTCTTTTGAGAGCTTCACAGCCGCACCGTGGCGGCGTTCAGCACTCGCATGACGAGGGTTGCGTTTTTCCCGGAGGAAAGACAACCGTCTGCGCAAATCCACAAGGGACATGTTCTCGCAGTGAGAACACTTACCCCCAGCGAACGCTGCCTCTGCGTGCTCGATGCCCAAACACGAAAGACAACGCTCGTGACCGTCCTTCGGACCCATGTATTTGCCGCACCCAAGATCGCACGGACGAAAAGCCATCCTGAAAAGGACGCTGATGTCCGGATATACGAGAGAGTGGCTGCCTTTAACAAGGCACAAAGCTCTCTCGTATCACTCTTTTAGGGAAATTCACTCAGATGCTTAGTTGATGAGCGCACAGGAAGGCAACGCACACACAAAACTCAAAACAAAATAAAGATGTAGAGTCGTGGAATTAAGCGAAGCGTCCGCTGTGGTACTGCTAGTCCAACCAACTTCAGCAATCGAATCCCACCAGAGTAGAGTAGCTTCTCAGTAGCAGATACTGCCGGCTTTCGAAGCGATAAAAAGCTAATTTCCTCATTTGCACCTGCTGCTTATATACGCACCTGGCGGGGCGGCGCCAGCATTATGCAAATATCTCAATGCCAAGTTCATTGGCGTTTTAGTAGTATTCGAAGCAGATTGGTCTCTCTAAGCGAGTTCCCAATTCGTCGGTCACGACGTGACGTCGTAGTGACCGACTGAAAGGGAACTGGAGATCAGCTGAATGGATTCCAAAATGGTAAAAAAAAATTTAAAAGTGGATTGTCCCTTTAAATATTGGAAGCACTGTTTGCAAATATGCAACAGATCTGGACCATAACCTGTATTGAACCTGTTAAGAGCACACCGCTCAGGTGTTCACATAGCAGGTGTGACCCCGGCCAAGACCACCTTTACGTTTTCTCAGACAAATAAACACAAATACTTGTAACTTTAAATAACAGGCTTGGGTATTCTGCGCCCCATTGAGTGCAAACAGACTTCTTGAGTATGGGACAAGACCAAACACAGCCTGCCACACTCACAAATATGTGTTCACATGGTACCATACATGCCAAGGGTGTATGAATTATGAGGAAGCTAATGTCAAGGTAAATGAAGACGGGAACTTAAACACTCTGGCTTTATTAAAGAGACAGGTAGAGAGCAAGAGAGAGAAAAGCAGATGAGAATAAGTGGGTCAGTCAAAATCTTAATTTTCATTCGGTTCCAGACAAAACTGGCATCAGAGATGCAATGGTATATGTGATGCGCATGTGTGTGGGGACATTTGGTCCCCACAACGTGACAATTACCAGGTACATGGAAATCAGTGTGTGTGTGCGTGTGTGTAATGTGTGAGCGTGGCACTTTCAGGTATGCAGGCTCTTTTTGAGGCCCAGAGGATCTGCAATACCTCTCTGAGAGCATATTTGTGTGTGTGTGTGTGTGTGTGTGTGTGTGTGTGTGTGTGTGTGTGTGTGTGTGTGCGTGCGTGCGTGCGTGCGTGTGTGTGTGCTTGAGTACTTTGCAGATCAGACGCTCTTAAAAGACAATCATTTAGACAATCTACACCAACATTAAATTAACAATAACCAACCTCAGCACATGTATGGATAAAAATGCAAAGCACCAAAATCATTCCTAATGATCTGCCATCTCTAATATACCATTATTACTTAAATTTAAGTTACCATGGCAAAGCTACTGTCAAAGCTATTATTGTTGTTTTTTGTCACCATAATGACCAACCAAAGGCCTAAGAAACACGCTATGACCTGCACACTGTGTGTATAACAGCATATCTTACACAAAAAAACACACACTTGGCGTTTACAGTTGGAACTGTAAACACCATTTAAATGAATGCTTATAATCATCTTCCTTGTATACCAAAATACAATATTGTGCAATTACATATGTCGGTGTGATAATGACTAATGTCACAAAGGATGCAGTGTGTGTGTGTGTGTGTGTGTGTGTGTGTTTGCATAACCCTGGCCTTTTTGGGACAGGTCTTTGCATGTACCCTCGGGACAACGGGAAGCTAGGTGACTGATGGATGAGCAGACAGATGAATGGATGGAGAGATTGAGAAAGAGGTGGGAAAGCACACACACAGGGAGTTTTAGAGAAGAAAATGCTGTTAAATGTGCTCTCGCAGTTTACATTTTAATATTCGTTTATTTCACCCATACTAAACCTGTACTGTTGACAATGTTTGATTTAATCAGAGATCAGATTCATGAATCTGTGCAGCTCAAGGTGTCCGATAAGAGATCAGACTCAAGAATAAGCATATTAGATAAGCAACATTCATAATGATCATGAGAATGGGTATCAATTGTAAGGATTTAGCTCATCTTGTCTTAAAATATAATAAATGGGCCAAACTCAGAAAAATGCCTGCAGATAGAGCCCAACACAAAGATGTTTACTCAGCCCTGACCTTAAACTGCAGCCACAATTGTTACTCTGTCTGTGCAAACACTGTCTTGATAAGTATTGTAAATGATCAGGGGTGCGTTTCCCAAAAGCATCGTTAGCCAATTACTGTCGTAAGTTTCGTCGTTACTGACAAAGGTCAACGATTTGGTGTTTCTCAAAACCATAGTTAAACGAACATTCGCAATCGCAAACTTGTGTGGTTGGAACGACTCTTCACCTGTCGTTAGAAGAAAAGTTCCTTTTTATTATAATATGTAGACTTACGTTGATCATGCTTTTAAACAAAATAAGCAAAAACGTGTAGTGCATTCTATATCCATCATTCTAAATATATTAAAAAAATTTACGTCTTTTAAGTTTGTAAACAGAATTAAAACGCTGAAAACTGTGCATACGCCCTTTAAGACCCTGGGGAATCCCTGGGAGGAGTGACGTAAGAGGGAACTTGCGCATTAATTAAATATCTAAAAATCTTTAAAAAAACATAACTAAATCACGATAACAAAATCAGTTGTCCGGCGCAATATACGTTAGTTGCAGCAGTAATCAATAATTAAATCGTTTTTAACAGAATAATTAGTACTCCACTTACCACGTCCTATGGTGGTTCAGCAGCGAATTACATTGTTGTTCGGGAAACGCACCCCAGCGTAGGTCACCTTTAGGCATACACACACCTTTGAATGCAATACATATTTTAACAAGTCTCCCTTAATAACTTATCATGTACATACAAGATTTTCATCAAGGAACTGAACATACCGTCTTTCTCTTTGGCAATGAAAGTTGATCCTCTCAGTAATGCTGTAAATCAGATAATAAGTGTTTAGAGAGAGAGAGAGGGAGAGAAATATCAGTAAAAAGTACTGTAGTTAAAAAGTATTTTAATGTTTTTAAAATACATGCATATATGCATATTTTGGTTTTTAAAGAGCAGCGTAACTTTAAGAGGTACCGGCCAGTGGGCTATTATAGCCAATCTGATGGGATAATGGCCAGAAAATGGGCCCTGTGGGCTAAATTCAATACTTGTGGAATGAGAGAGTGGCTTGGATGAAGTAGGATCAGTCTCAGTTTTGTACTTTTGGATTTTACAGCATGACTCAGACCGGGATCTACTAAACAGAGCGTCATTTAAAGAGCAAGGATAAAATTCAGACGGAGCTCACCAGTGATTCCACACCATATGTACTTTAGTAAATCATATCTTTCACTTTGATTTCAGTATGCAGACCTCTATTCATTCCATAAGCCAAAATAGACACAAAGACAGATGGTGCATAGCAAATTACCAAATGTGCCTCTACTCTACACATGCAATATAGACATACCGACAAACTGCATCCACACACACCCACAAAAATACCAACTATGACAAACTGTATGTGACACAAAATGTGGGTGTGTGTTTGTGTATTCTAAGGCAGTTTTAGATGACAAAGTTGAATAATCTTAAAGGGGCCATGGCATGAAAATCTGACTTTATCCATGTTTGAGTGCTTTGATTGGGTCCCTAGTGCTTCTATCAACCTAGAAAATGTGAAAAAGATCAACCCAGTAACTTAGTTTTGGTAAACCATTATCTGCAAGCACATAAAAAATAGGTTGTTGAAATGTGTCTCTCCTTATGATGTCATAAGGAGCTCTTATTATAATAAAACCGCCCCTTATGCTGAGTTTACACTACCGCGTGTAGTGTAAACTATTCGCGCGTGTAGAGCGGAGTAGACGCGCAGAAAAAGCAAGCATTTGACGCGCATCAGAGGCAAACTCTGCTTCTTGTGGGAGGGGCAAGTGCTATGCGGTTGTCTGTTTGCAAGATGACTGATGTTGATTGTGCATTTATCGAGAGAGTTACCAGTTTGTATTTGGTAACCTTACTATTGGGGGAAAATAAACGACGCGGGTTAACACAGTCTCACCCCATGGCGTCAATATTTGACGACACTTGACCATGCGTCAATATGTTGACGCGGAGGGTATACCTTTCGCGTCATTTTTTGACGAACTGGGGACTTCAATACTATTACGTCCGTTGCATTCTCTTTCCTATTTTCTTACCATTTTCGCGTCGGTTTAGAGTTAGATTACGAAAATTAAACAGTGTATGCGAAATTAAACAGTTGTCACCTGGCATTGGGGTTAGAGTTAGGTTTGGGTAGGGATGTCATTATGTAAATCTAACCCTAAACCGACGCGAAAATGGTAAGAAAATAGGAAAGAGAATGCAACGGACTTAATAGTATTGAAGTCCCCAGTTCGTCAAAAAATGACGCGAAAGGTATACCCTCCGCGTCAACATATTGACGCATGGTCAAGTGTCGTCAAATATTGATGCCATGGGGTGAGACTGGGTTGCGCGGGTCGATAAACGTCACGTGACTCAAAAGTGAAGTGTGTATTACAACTTACCAGGTTGCCCAATGTCCTCACTGACACTCTTCCAAGCGAGGTCCTTTTAATTCCTGTCTCCTCTATAGAAATAAGAACTTGTGTCGTATAGCTCCGGGTGACTGCTTAGGGACAATATCAAGCGTTGGTTGAATGAGTGACTCCGGGCGGGGCTGCCACCACAGCAGCAAGCAGGCTCCTGATTGGTTAACCGGGTGCGAAATTCCGCCAAAGTTCAAATTTTTCAACTGGGGCGTCACCGGCAAATTTGCATGAACTGTAAAATGCATAAAAAGCACCATTTGCGCGTACCGCGCACAACGCTCGAGCTTCACGCTCGAATGAGACAGAAACGCGTCTTCTGCTCCGCGCCAAAACGCCTCTTCCGCGCCGCGGGACCTCCTGACGTGCATCAACGCATCTTCACATTGACTTATCATTGAAATCACTCACGCTTCACGCCTCTACCACGGTTGGTGTAAACGCAGCATTACTACGCACTATCCTACCACAACACTGCCATTTAGTGTGGAGAGAAAGAGAGAGAGAGAGAAAATAATTCACAGCAACTTTTCAATTTCAACAAACCACCATCATTGTGATCAGAGTTTGCACTTCATCCGCTAATTTTCATTTAAAGGACACACCCAAACCAGCACATTTTTGCACACACCTACAAAGTGGCAATTTTAACATGCTATAATAAATTATCTATATTTTATTTCGAGCTAAAACTTCACATATGTGCTCTGGGGACACCAAAGATTTCTTTAACATCTTAAAAAAGTCTTGTGACATGGGCCCTTTAAACTGACACAATGTGGTCATAACATTTCTAACACACTCACACACATCTCTCTGACATAAGCTCTTAGGGAAAACTGTCAATCTTTGCATCACCTTGAGTCGTTTCATTATCGTTTATCAATCTGTCAATTTCTCAAACATTCCTTCCTGTATCTGTCGGTATTCAAAACAACTAAATCACACACACACACCGCCTGGAGCGCTTGTCAGTGACATACCAAAATCCCACCCATCCTAACACCTGCTATTCAATCATCTCTCACTTTATTATGGGCTGTAAGTCACTATGGCGATTGGCCAGCTTGGCAGGTGAAAGCTGAGGTCATATTGGGGTGGGAGGGGTAAAGCCGCATACCCCAGACACCACCGCACCACACACACTTACACATTAACATCTCCATTGCAACCGAACTCTGCTTTTGCATCATATAAACACACACATACTGCCATAGTCATAGTTTGCACGTGAATGTTGATATTGTGTAGAAGTAACTTATACTACTTATCTTTATATATAGCTTATAAAATTGTAGTGTTATAAACTTAGCCTCATAAACTAGAGTGGGATCAATATCTGAAAGGTCAAAATATTTATTACACTGCTTCTAAAACGCTTGAGTCCGATTGGTCAGTCGTGAAATTTCAAGGTCAAACATTGCAGCAAACTGCTCTTATCTGTGTTGGACCATTGCCAACCATCTTCTACATTGTGCTAGTATTCTCAAACCTGTTTCATCAGTCTATTAAAATAATTGTGAATTTCTTTGTGATCTACATAAAATCATACAGAACTTTCTGTGAAAATATAGCCTTGATAATATATAGCCAACAATAAACATGCTAACGCACTGTAAAGTCGCCTGGGTTAGTATCAGAGAATAAATATCTCCAGGATGACGCAAGCCCATCAACTTCCTGTCAAGGACTTGATTAAAAGGGTTTTATTTTGCTAAACTAACCGGATGAGTGTACATTATCCATTACATATCAACCAAACCAGTATAAACATAAAACCCACAACTGGTGCCAATCAGGACACTGGCACAGCAGGCGTTGTAACCACAGACAAAATCAACTATATCTTTGTTTGCTGCCAAAAATACATAGCCTGACACTCCAAGAGAAAGAGAGAGGGAGAGATGAGCATACGAAAGGAAGAAAAAACCCATATCGAATTGGCAGAATGTGGCAACCGTGAGAAAGAAGATAAAGAAAGGATTCACACGGTGATCAGGATAAAGACACTCAACACATACACACTGGGAAAAATTCCTTGTTTATTTATTATGAAATACTTTTGTCTTTTTTTCAATAAAAACATTTTAATTAAGTAAATAAATCCCATTTTAAGGATCTTTACATGTTACTTGAAAAGAAATGCACACAACACTCCCAAATTCCCCGAAATATTATTTCCGCTTATTTCTCTGTTCCTACACATTCCTCTCTTTCAGTCATTCTTTCAATAATTCAGTAAAGGACCACAGGTGCACCTGTTTCAACTGAATCCTTTCAGAAAAGCAACACAAACACACACATACGGTAATCTCCAACCTCACTTACGCACACAGCAACACCCAACAACTTGCTGTGCAACGCACTGAATGTCTGCCCTTTAACAGAGACCGAGAAAGATTTAAAGAGGAGGAGGAGGCAGTCAAAAGTCATCTGTCTTATTTCCTCTTTAGCTGTATTGTTTGTAGTGTGTCACCTGGTGGAAAACAGAATGGATAAAGGGCCTGTGGATGAGAAGAAAGGCAGAACGAAAATAAAAGGATGAAAAGGGATGGAGGGACCGAGAGAGGTGGAGCGCACACAAAATGAGCAAAATAAAGCAGAGGATGTTGTCCAAGCTGAAAGGCCTTTTTAAAACTGCCCTCCCCTTTAAAATGCTCTTCAAGTCTGTGTGAATGTGCTGTCTTTCTGTTCTCAAGCACAGGAGACAAAGAGAGAGACAGGGAGACGCAAACACACGAGCGAATTCAAGGCTGAATCGGGACGAAGTGAATTGTTTTGAAAGGAAAAGTTTACACATTGGGATTTGAATTTTACTCGCTTAGTTGCTTGTTTTTATATAATGAATGTACAAAACAATACAAACTGTAATTACATCAAATGTTGGAGAGTAAATTGTTGTGTTTTACTTGCATACAAGGCCTCATATTAAAGACAAAATTTGTATTTTATGTTAATATTTTAATTTGTATTTTTTATGTTAAATTCAATCCAAGTACTTATAAGTGTATGCTATACATAGCTTGATTTCCATAAGTGTTGCTTTCTGCGAAACACACAAGCAAACGCATGCATTTTTCTTTCTGTACGTAAGAGTATAAGTGCAGTTATTAATCATCATTAAGTGTGAGCATTTACTTTAATATTCTATGTCTTGAAGTTTCTCTACAGATATTAAATTAAGCCTTGTAACTTACTCTCCCTGCATGTGTGTGGTTTTCCTCTCCAACAATTATGCTGAGCACATTACAGTACTTACAACAGCTCTTTATGCTCCTTAGAGACCTTCAGAGAGAGAGAGAGAGAGACAGAAAGAGAGATTACGTATCCCACTGCCCACAGTATCGGTCAGTGTGTCTGAATTCCCCAGAGGAGCACATATCTCACAGAGTATGACCTCTCATCATCCTACACACACACCGAGTTAAACAAGTGAGCTAACACTAAAGAACGGGAGACAGTCAATGAAGGAACAAAACGTTCGACCCACAGTGTTGCCCTTGTCACAATGCAGCAGTGTCCTTCACTTCCTCCCCCAATCTTTTTTATTTGAAGAAGTTTTTGCTGGGACAGGAAACAAAGGCGCAGCATTTTAAACTTTGAGGAAAAGGGAATAAAAGTGACCCTAGTGTCACCACACACCATTTTCCTTTTACTGTATTGCAGTGGTGACAATGCACTGCCATCTACTGGATGAATAACACAACACACATTTTGTGATTTTGGGGTGGTTTGCCGGACAGGGATTAGCTTAAACCAGTACTAGGCCTTAGTTTATATAGGAAATATTATTCGTTTGAACAAACATTGCCTTACTAAAAACATAACTGGCATGCATTTTAAGGCAAAACAAAGGGCACTGATGTATATGTCAGTGAAAGTTGTTTTCAGTTTGGACAGCTCTTAGATTTATTTTAGTCTAGGACTAGTCTAATCCCTGTCTGGGAAACCGCCCCTTATTGTTTCAACCTATACATAATGTAAAGAACATTCTGTGAAATATATAATCTTCATATCTTTACACTGTAAAAAATGTCTTTAGAAATTACAGTATTACTGGGTATAACTGGCAACTGGCTGCCAGTAACTTACTGTAGATTTTACATTTATAATATTTACTGGCAACAGTTTGTTCAAAGTTAAATGAACATGAAACATTTTCAGTCTTTATCTTCTACAGTAAGTTACTGGCAACCAGCCGCATAATCCAGCTATTTTTTTACAGTGATTGACTGAGTACTGAAAAATCCAGCTAAGACCAGAATAAGATGGTGAGCTGGTTTTAGCTGGTCTGCCAGTTTGGTTTTAGCTGGTTTTCCTTGTGAAGCAAGCTGGTCTAGCTGTGTTTTGGTCACTTTTAAGCTGGTCTAGCTGTACTTAGCTGGAAGACCAGCTCACCCACAATCTTGACCAGCTTTGCCAAACTGGGAGGACCAGCTTAATCCAGCTACTGCCACTTTAAACCATTAGGTTAATTTTCCTTACCACATTTTCTTTAGGGTAAGGTCATCATGTCAGAGATTAAAATGAAAGTGAAATCAAATCAAACTTTTATGCTCCAAAAAAACAACATAAGCTGGAAGCTGGTTTAAGGGGGCAGAGCTTGTTTAAGCTGGTTCTCCCAGCCTGGAAAAAGCTGGTCAAGCTGGTGGGTCAGCTGGTCTTCCAGCCTGACCAGCTAAATCCACCTTAAAAAGCGACCAAAACTAGCTTGCTACACCAGCAATACCAGCTAAAACCAAGATACGAGACCCGCGAAAACCAGCTTATGCTCGATTTTTTTTGTAGGGTACGGCAGCCTGGCAAACCTGGTGTTCAGCTGGCCTGTCAGCCTGAACAGCTACACAACTGATTAAAAACAATCTTACTAGCTTACAAATCCAGCTACTGTATGACTTGGCTCAGAGACCAACAGCTAAGCTGTTTTATAAGCATGACGTATTTTTCTTACCAGTCAACACTTGTCGTTTTACGTTATTCAAGCAAGCAGGGACAGGTTGTTTACGCCAATATTTCGATGATTTTATACTAATTGGTTGAGATTACAGACCTGCGATGTAACCATTAGGTGGCAAGCAAATTATAGTCCGGTTTTTTACGTCCGAAACCGTATTTAATTAGTATTTTGACTGAAACTAGTATAGCGATCGTGACAGTAATTTAGTGTGGCTAGTTGCTTTTTCTTTGTTTGCAGTCCGACCTTTGCCAGAAAAAATTTGCAAAACAACTTAATTTAAAATAATGAATTTGTAACTGTAGAGAAATGCACTAACACCTGTGGTTACTAACCTGCCCTTCCCTTAGTAGTTGCTGTTGGTTTGCTGTGCTGTGCAAGATCAGTTTCACACCACGTGTATTATCATACTTTACCACTAGGTGGAGCATCTGGGTTTCATACTGCACGTGTCATGGTTTGTGAACTGAACACCACACACTGAAGGTAACTTTGAAAATGATAGAATTACAATCAAGATGTTAGATTTTTGCAATTTTACAATCTTTATTTTGTTATACTTTTGAAGGACAATCTATAAAAAGGATTATCAATCAACAAAACTGTATTATAATAATAATGATCATACAAACCTTTTAAATGTTTAACAAAGACAAAAGTACTTGAGGATACATTTCTCACACGCCCATTCTTCATTTTGCAATGAGATAACTGTTCCTCCTAACAAAAATAATTTAGGATTTTTATTTAAATAACATCTTTATGCCAAACCTTTTTTAATCTCTTACATCACTAGATTACAATAGAAAACATTACAAAATATAATAAATCAACATACAAAAAAATCATGACATCACCAATGAAAATTTTTTTTTACACATTCCTAAAAAACTGCAGTTTCATTAGCATTTTTTTTTTAGAACATGAAACACTGTTTTTATTAATAACCAGATGTGTCTTAATATTGACGATGTAGCACTTGAACCACACTGGACAAAGAAGCCCAGTTCTCCTCATACACATCAATTATCAATGTTTTAACAACAAAACAGAGAGATGAAAAGACTGTGTGTTTATGCATGCAAGTTAGCGAAAGAAGCAGACAAGAAATGCTCTGTGTTGTATGTGTGCTTGTAAGGGTGATATAACAGACAGCTGCAGGGTCAAAGAGCGTCTCTGTGTCGTAAGACACACATACGGATGATCTCACAGTCTGTCACACTAACAACAAGGCCAGGATTAAGTACAATCCTACTTGCACAAAAACAAAGTTAAGGTTAACATAAAAAGTAGCTAAATTTAGAAAACAAAAATGTACAAAACTCATGTGCACTCATGCTCAACAGCCCTACATTATACAACACACACACACACACACACACACACACACACACACACACACACACACACACACACACACACACACACAAACAAACACACAGACTTTAGTGCAATAACGCAACAGTGCTAAAGTGACTCACAGTTTACAGTCTAGTGTCAGTTTAGTGAAAATGTTTGTGGACGTCCTATGAAAAAGGTCCGAAGAGCTTAGATGCTCAAATTCAAGTTTAATGGGAGGACCACCAGATGATCAGTAAACATTTTTTTAAAATCCAGTTCAAGTAGGATCACCATCGGCTGCTCTTTCTCATGATCAACAGCTGGAAAGTGTACAACCAGAATGGGAAGGATGCACTGTATTGCCTTCCCATAATACAGTTACCGTTAACAAACTACTTTCCCATGATCCTTTGCGCTCCTTTGTCCCTCGTCTCTAGCAGAGTAACATGCAATCAAAAATGCAGCATTGGAGCATTTCATAAAGGAGGTAGACACACTTCACCACGCACTTTTCACTTTCACACCCCAGTGTTAGTGTAAACACTCACTGTTGTGTGTCTGAAGGTATGGGCAATGATTTATCGTCATACTGTGGGGGTGGTGTGAGGGGTTCGATGGTGAAAACAAAGCTCTGCGGGGCATCGCTTAAGCTTTTCCTTCTCATGTTTTCAGATTTGATCCGCCTGATCTTAAGGGGAATTAGATTGCGACCGGGACGGCTTTTTCTGCGTCCTCCTGCCCCATTGCTGGGCTCGGTTTGGGACGAGTGCCTTCGTGCTGGGCTAGAAACTTCCTCCACGACCTGTTGATTTTCTACTAGTTCCTCATAAGCAGGCAGCTGGGTGGTGCTGTTGTTCCGCCCGGAGGACTGACTGATGGGGTACTGGCCACTCCCAACCACCTCCTCATAAGTGGGGACCATGAAACCCTGAGCTAACTGTTCCAACCTATACATACAGATACAAAAAAACAAAACACATTTAAATGCATACAAGAAATAAATGAGTAGCTTAATTGGTAGAGCACAGCATTCCCAGGAACACACATGCTGATAAAATGTATTCCTTGCACAAAATGCATAAGTTTAAATGTTAAGACTGTGCATGTGTGTATTTAAATATGTACTCACCTTGCCCCCTCCTGTTGGGTTGCGTGTGCGTTGCTGGCTTGCAGTTCCCTGGCTGCTCGCTGTTTATTCCGTACACTCAGGCACACGGAAAGCAGCAGCAGAGCAACTCCTCCTCCCGCCAGCACAAAGGCCACGGATGAGGTGTCCCGAATATGACCGGGCTCCAATCCCGAATTGGAGCTGTTACCTCCTGTCCCAGAAGGCACCACACTCCACACAAGCATGACAATCCCTAAAGCAATGAGGCCCACGCCCAGAGCAGCAGTTGCATATTGAGCCCCAGAGTTTGTGCTGCTGGTTCTTCTGGGGTTGGGTGGAGTCTGATCACTGTAAGACATACTTCCAAACCTCACCATGGACCACGGCTTGAATCTCCTTATTTTAGTTTAGTTTAATCTCAAGTGTCTTTCTTTTCTTGACCTGTTGCTGATTGTTCTTTCAGTCAGTCTGTAAACAGAAAAATAAAGCCATATCAGCAAATATCAAAAAAACTGTTTGACTATTCAGAGAGGACATTTTGACTTTAAATACAATTATGGCTGCAAAACAATTAAATTTTGATTTATTACTAATATAATTTGTGTGTACTATTCAATTCAATTTTATTTATATAGCGCTTTTCACAATTGTTAATTGTTGCAAAGCAGCTTTACATGAGTAGATGTAGAGGAGAACATTGAAAATCAATACATAGTATAAGTAGAATATAGCGGCTAAGGATAAAAAACCGTGTAAGCGAGCATATTAATAATGTAACGTATACAGTAAAGTGCTAAGTTAAGCCAAAGTTGGCTGACTCTCCCTGGGACTAAAAAACCCCCTAGGAGAAAACCCAATGGGAAAAAATCCTAGAAGGACAAAAAGCCCTAGGGAGAAATTAATATTTATATTTATAATATATAGACATGGTTGGGATAGGAATCGGGTAAGCGGATTAAACTGGTTCGCGCATCACGCATCACGTTGAAGGACAGCCAGAAGATCAGTGGTGCGATGACCTTCACAGCAACAGGAACTGGGTCTAATATATATATATATAAATAAAATATACACACACACACATGAAGAGTTTTGGTTCGATAAACGCCTTTTTTTAATTAGCTACAGCCAAAATCAGTATTGTATCTGGTCAGTATTAAAAAGTAAATTCTTTATTTTATGCAAAACCCGATATCCGCAGTGTTATTCTGTCATCTTTTCGCTCTTTCTTTCCAAACCGCGACAAGCACCAGTCCTCCTTCTCTGCAGAACGCAATAAATCCGCTTAACCAATCACAGCGCACCATTCCACACATTGTAAACAATGACAGCGGCACTTTGAACACACACAGAATCTTAGTTTTCCTCATCTACTTTGCACTTCGTGATCAACAAACAAACAAAAACAAAATAATACTTTTGATGGCATTGATAAACCTGTGGTGGTTTTCTGTGGCGGGGAAGAAACGTAAGCCATCAAAATCAAATAATTTATGTGAGATGAGAGGCACTCGGGAGATGGAAAAAAGTCAACTGTTGCTTGTTCTCACACAACAGCATCAAGCTTCGGTCATGCTAACACATTGACCAAAGCGGATCTTATGAAAAACTTTCTATTATTTTACTCAGTCAACGAAAATCGAGGAGGACCAAAACATTTTACGCTGTCAAAAAGTTCAGCGACGACATCCTAAAGATGACAGTAGCAATGACAATGTTCTTAATATGACAAAGTAAGTGTTTTAATTAATTACTTTGTTTATTTTTTATCAGTGTATACCACTAGTTAACTAAATGAATATAACATGACAAAGATGAATACACATTAATATATTGATTCAATAGATTTAAAGCATTTTGAAAAAAAAACTTATGGATTTATTGCATTTGGCAGAAAAAATAATCAGTTTTTAAAATAAATCTTTGAAAATCAAATTATGGATTTGAATTTTTAATATGATTATAACCTAAAGATGCTATGTGAAAGTTTGTAACAGAAAATAGTGTTTTTCATCTTGTCACTTTCCTGGTATAGAAAACACATTTTTACAGAAATTAGTCCAAAAGTATATATTTAAGAAATGCCACCTCTGTCAAAAATAACATTATGATATTGACCAAATGCTCTTCACATGTATGCTGCTGGCACGTATTAAACATTCATCAAATAATTCAAATCCGTTTATTACCGGGGTCAGGCCAAATGATTTTTGCATGTTTAAGCTTATTTTAAAGCAACACTTTTTTGCTCTTTGCTCCCCCTACAGGTTGGAAGCGGAACTGTACATAACCACTGTCGTGAATAATTTAGCCTACTGCAGCAACGCTGGCTCTGATTGGATTGTAGGTCTGCCGTAAAGCAAGTTTTTGTAGTGTTCACTCGAACTACAGGACTGCGGCCCGATGGTTGGAAACTTCTTTAGTGCGGTTTTGGCCGATAGAGGGCTGCAAAGCGAATGTGAAAGTGCGGTTCACCCTGTTTCGAGTGAATGAACGACTGAAACTTTTTTGGAAACATTATTTAAAGATAAAAAAACTCTTTGGTGTTGCTTTAATGCTTGTTGTCCAATTTGTAATAATTATAAGTCATCTTGAGGCCCTTTTGAAAATCTGCTGAGGGCCCCCTGTGGGCCCCGGCCCGCTGGTTGGGAAACACTGCTTTAAAGGGATAGTTCGGCCAAAAACGATATTAAACCCATGATTTACTCACCCCCAAGCTGTCCGAGTTGCATATGTCCATCGTTTTTCAGACAAACACATTTTCGGATATTTTAGAAAATATTTTAGATCTTTTTGTTGATTAAATGTAATGTTACGGGGTCCAGCAATAGTCCACGACCTTCAAGTCCAAAAAAGTGCGTCCATCCTTCACAAATTAAATCCAAACGGCTCCAGGATGATAAACAAAGGTCTTCTGTGGGTAATCCGTGCGTTGTTGTTGTAGAAATATCCATATTTAAAATGTTATTAACGTTATAAACTACCTTCCGGTGGGGGTGAGTAAATCATGGGTTTAATATCGTTTTTGGCCGAACTATCCCTTTAAGTGCACGGAAGAAGAATTGCGTGGAAGAAACTGGTTTCAATTGTTGAGCTGCAAAAGTTTTTACGTGGTTAAGGAGGTTTACAAAACACATTAGAATATTGACCAACTTTTGAGCCTTTTACCTTTATTGGATAAGCACAGTGAAAGTGACTGAAACCTTTTTACAAGTGGAGACTTTGCCAAAAAAGCTTGCATGCACTTTACAGGGAGATAAATATGTTCATATGTTAAATATCAATGAAATTAAAGTGACAATTGTAAAAATAAGGCATTTCGATTACTGACTAACAATCTTTTCATTGTCATTAAAGTGAAATTACTAAACCTGAACATAATAAAGCCTGATAAAAATGGTTAATTTAAAGCAAACATTAACTTTTCAAATGCATAAATGAAGTTTTTCCTTGAAACCTGTGAAAATAATAATTTACCAACCAGGTGTGTACTTCGGAAGCGATAAGGTCTATCAAGCGTATTTACGGCCTACGCGCACACACATATGTCAGACTTGCCTTACACCCTGCCATAAGATTAGGCTGGCGAACCTCCGACTGAGCTTTAGTTACAGGTGCATGGAAATGAATGAGTTTGATTCAGGTGTAAAGTGAAGGAGTTCACGGCTGTCCCGAACAGACAGATGGTGAAATTTCATCTGCTTTCACTGAGAGGGTTTATGTAAAAAACCAGGCAGGTAGCTAAAAAAAGTGCCTTATTGCTTGAAAGAAATTAAAAACAAAAACATGCACACATCATACCTTGCTGTGTCATGCATATACAGCAAGTATCTGTACGGGCAGGTCTGGGATAAGTTTTACCGCACTCTTTGTCGTTTCTTAGCACGAAAACAAAATCAGATCAAGCTCTCAGATCAGTGTAAACGCAGTTAAAGCATCTGTAGATCCAGGTGCTTTGTTATGGCATCTGTTTGCATCTTTTCGAGAGTGACTCATATTTTACTGTGTTTGGGAAAATGTGGGCTGTTATTCACAAGCTCTGTGTCTTGCCTTACAAGGTCAATAAAAGTCTGCATTGAGAAAATCTTAAAGTTTAGACTAGATTTCACGTGTTGAAAATTTTCCTTTACACAATTAAACAAGATTAAGAAAGTAAGTCACACATACTAAACCTAATATACAGAACATGTCCAAGCATGCAGAAAGATCAAATGACACAAATACCAAATAAAAAAGGCATGCCAGGGAATGGCAGGTATTTCCTCTCTTTTAAGGAGAAAACCTAGCCAGATGAGATAAGACACGAGGCACGTAAGTTAGAATAATTGTGCACAGACACGCGGACTGTGTGTTGGTTATTTCAGATGTACATCTGGGCACGCGCGCGCACCCACACACAAACACTACCATTGAAAATGTATAAACTGACTTGTCTGCTGCCTAGGTCAATCAATGCAAACCTAATTAAATCCGCAAACAAACACATTTACGTTGTGACAACGTGCTTATTTGTTAGGTATACATGTCGATATAATTCTGTCCAGCTCTGTTTGGCTAACGGACGCCCTAAAATGTGTAACTATTAATATCAATGTGCACCTAACACACAATAACTGATTAAAATAAAGAATAGGTAATGCAAGCAAGACACCAACGACCTTTTAAATACAAGTTAACAGTCGCGTTCCGTTACACACCGAAAAACCGCGGACAATTAATCATCTACAGACTGAACGCATTTTGAACGTAAATGCTAGTCAACACTAAACGGAGGACTACAGAAAAAAATCTCAATAAAAAAGATCAATTTAAGATAACAACAAGATCCATTTAAGATTAAAAAAAATCACGACAACTGGGGAAGGTCATGTAAACTGTAACAAAAGTTTGAGGAAAGCTACTCAAAGTTTACTAGACCTGTCGTGCGGCTTACCGTAAAAGCTTTCATTGTGGTCTGAAGAGTCAGTCCGTGAAAATGCTAAAAATCACTTTCAATCCAATGGAGCACACATATATACCGGAGCGTGGTACACATTCTTGAACGACAAAAACTTGAGGTCCTAAAAATGGGTTGGCCTTGAGTTTACAGACACGAACATCTTCCTGTCTCTAGAATTAACCCTTTGAAAGACACGTTCGAACTCTTAACTGCCCCGCCCTTGTGCTCAGGGGGGTACAACTTTTTAGTCATCTGATAATGAGCAATACTGATCATCAATTAAACTTAAGAGTGTTTTTTTTTTTAAAGTTAATACATTCACATAGTCCAGATAAAATTACAACATTATTTTTTGCCTAAAAATAAACACAATGTAGTTTACTGCTCATTAAAACAACAGAAAGCTTCCTGAAACTCAAGCAGCCATAAGAAACATATTATTTTCACATTTCCCTATATTTCTGTCTTTCTTTTTTCTTTCTTTTTTTTAGAATTATAGAACTATGGGTTACTATGGGTGATTAAAATTACCATAGTAATATTGTAGTTTTAAGATATCACTGTTTGGAGGCAGAGGTGGACATAAAAATCACCTACGTGCCTGTGTCATGATTCATTCAATTGCATCAATTCCTAGAGTGGAACTAAAGCTGAACAATATTTAACTACTTTATGGGTTGTTGTGAATCTGACAGTGTTAATTTACTGGACAAAGGTCCACCATATACGAACAAGGTGCTTTCTCAAGACCGGTTGTTTAAGTTAAGAAACGTCATGTAATTTAATAGTACGCAGAACAGAGAGTTTCTTATGTAGTCTTCTCAGAACGATAAAGTACTTCATTAATCCTGTGTGGGAATGAAGGAAATTGCAGGCAGGCCAACAGATTATTCTAGAAATATGCGTAAAAGGACTGTAACAAGAACTTAAGAGAAACACATACAAAAAAGCATTGCTCTAAAAGCGTTGTTTGTGTTTTATGCTGGGATAAAATAGAGCAGATTGACAAAAGGAAAGAAAAAAAGTAAGATATTTTTTAAAGTGAGGAACATGACGAGTTCCACAAATTCTTGCTTCCACCTCCTCTCAGTACAGGGTACACTTCCTATGTAAATCCAAATTAGTCAGATATGCTGATCGTTTCTCAGTCATTCAGATAATAATTACCTACCAATTGATAAGACCTGGGTTTGGTGGCATACTAATTATTGATTTATTACACATAACAAAAAATGTAAGCAGGATTTACTGTTAAAGTGAGTGGATACATAGGCAAACTAAGAATGTTTAATGTACAGTTCCACAAATTTTAGTCATGATTTCCTTTTACAAGTTTGCATTAAAGGCACAATATGTAGGATTTTCACCACTGGAGTTCACTATTTCACAATAACATAATAACAAAGGCAAAGCTTATTTGAGAGAGAGTGGCACAATGAGAGATATTGTTTTTACTATCCAGAGACGTATGGAATTCGCTAATCATGTTCAAGGATGAGGTAGTGAATTATTGTTTTCTTTACCTTTAACAGTATTACCAAAACACATTTGACCTGGATTAACATAAAGCACATTGCTAACTCATTTATGACATCGTTGCGTACGGATGTGGGGAGCAGGGCCGGGTGTGCCTCATACGCCTTGAAAAGTGAAGCCTCTGGCTCTTTGATCGCCCCCCCCTGGTGGCTGGCTGCAGTACAATTCATAAACCCCACCCTCTCCATTCAAACGAATGAGACATTGCTCTAAATAAAAAAAATATTTACACTTCCAATAAAAAATTCCGGCCCCACCTCTGGCTCCACGGATAATTCCTTCTGCGCATGCCTTTGTTTCCAAACTGACATTTTTACGTAACTTGACGGCGACCATGGTCGTACATTTTTAGGTTCAATTCATTACTATGGAAGGAGGCGACGTCGCATCGTCCATCTTTTTTTTACAGTCTATGGGCAGGGTTATCAAAAGAGGGTCCATATCATAGAGTTGGTCTCAAGTCCCATCGAATAATAGGGGAGACGGGGTTTATGACCTATACTAGGACCAGTCACTGGGGGGCGATTGAGACGTTTTAGCTTCACTTTTCACTTGTGCAGCATGCTTAGTCCATATCTTTTTGGGAGAGGGGCATTGCTTGTTTTGGTGATTTCAACTATCAACAATGTTTAACAGAAAACACCCACCTTTAAGTCACTAAAAGGGCAACAAGTACAAGGGAGATAGGGGAAAAGCCATTATTTAAAAAAGGAATTTTCATGAAATATATTACACTGTGCAAGTAAGTTTGGGATATTTTATTACAAAAATCTTACATATTGTGGCTTTAACATGTAATCAAATATGATAAGTCATATTTGGCAAGCTATCTGAGGGGAGGTCTCCGAACTCGGAATTTAGCTCAAACCCAGAGTACTTCCCCCTACACAACACCCTACTATATATATTGTGCTCCTCCTGAACTTAGCTAAATAAAATGGTAAATTAATCTTCAAAGAGTATGTGCTTATTGAAACATATTTTGAAAATGTCTTTTGTGAGACCACACAACCTTCATAAGGCATACTATACAGTACAATGCCAAGACCTCCACTGGCAAACAGACGGTTCAAAAGTTATTGAGAAGGTGATAAACTTTTGTTAAACTTTGTTATGATAAATGAACTTTCCACCATTTGGAAAAATACAATTCTGAAATTCTTTATAAGTGTTCTGGCAAGAGAACTCAGACATTCGTTAGCTCCGCAGCAGAAAAATGTCGAACTGGGCAACGCTCTCTTTGCAGCGAGAATTCTTGAAGTCCAATCTTGGGAAATGAGCCCGACCGGTTTTGATGACTGTTCCTCTGTCCAGTGAGATCCTTTGGGCTGAGACCCAGCTGCTGCTGTGGGAAGAAACATCGTATTTTGTATTAATTAATATGAATATACGGTCTCATAAATCTAGCATTCAATCAAGATTCAAGTTGATGTTGTACCTTCACTCTTCTCAAAGACTGCTGGTCATCATGGGAACTGGGTGAGGAGCTGCTTAGAGAACTTTGTCTGCGTAGTGTGGGTGGAGTTCCCAAAGGTTCAACTTCCTGATCAAGTTCTGCCCTGAACAGATACAGCACAGAAATCTATTGAGGTATACTGGACTGTCTATCTTATATATTCAGTAAATCATCCATTACATAGAAATGTTTGAATTTGCAGTGTTCTTAGACACATACTATAGTGCAACCCAATAAATAGAGTATCTCTCTCTCTCTCTCTCTTGTTCTCTCTGACACTCTCCTTTTATGTCTTACCTGACAGCACTAACAAGTGCCTCCATCTCTTCATTCAGGTGATGGCGGACCATGTGCTTGTTGCTTGGAATACATAAAGCTGTTGCCATGGTTTCACATGTGAAGGAGGGATCCAACACCATTACAGCTCCATGGACCCCACTATTCTGAAGACTGTCAGCGAATTCCTACATGAACACACATACACACTTTCTCTTCTGTTGTCCATTTACCAGCACTTATACTTTCTCAGTGAACACTGTTGCTTTCATTCTCTGATACCTTTAGATCAATCTCCTTGATCCATTTCATAATGCGATGACAAGTCCACACCACTGGATCTGTGTTCTGATTTTCACACTCAGCTCGCCTGGACTGCAGAATCTGCAATAAAACCTTATTACAATATTGAGTTTTAGCAGGTTATCATTATTCATGTGTTATTTTGTTCAAAGACAGGCATACATTTTTAAGTGTGGCATATAGTCTCCAATTACATTTTAGGGACACTGGCCCCCCAAAATATGGATCATAACTATAAATCAACCCTTTTATATGCATACATGTTTGTAAGTTTTGACCAAATTTCCAACATGCTGTTCCAGGAATACCGGTGGGCTTTCTAATTTCTTTGCACATTGTTATACCTCTTTGTCAAAGTTGAGTGTGTGTAGCAATTGTATTCCCAGCAGAAGGCTGCTCTGGTGGGATTTTTTAGACACATGCATGTGTTTATCCAGGTCGGCGCGTGTCAGTGTACTCAGGAGACGTCCGTCCACCAGGTGAGTGTGGAAGAATTGAGAGTACTGAGGGAGACCGACATCAGTCAGCCACGCCTGAGCTACCCAGTGATGATCCATATCTGCTGCTTTAGAAAGACTATAACATACATTAACACATACAGTTCATAAGGGTCATTCCTGATATGCTGTAACTTCTGACCTGTGTACATTTTAAAAACATGAACATGCCGGTGTTGCACTGTACATAAGGAAACATTTGTGTTACTATAAACATTTCCCGAAATATGCTCTGGTCAAGTTCGGGTACTCGGGGAGCACAAACTTTATTAATTATACCTTGATTAGTTACACAATGAAAAATAATTAACAGGATGCCTAACAGGATATATATAAAAAGCTGAAATTACTCATTGAAAAATAATTAAGTGATTGAGACTTGTCGTGGTGTGGCCTTTAGATGTGTGTGTGGGGGACTCACCCATGTCCTGATTCTGCATCCCTGTAGTCCTCAATAGCCAGACGCAGTTTCCTGCGGTGCATTGAATTACTTATCCCCAAAACAAACTCCAGGTCATCATCGGTAAGAACTAATAAAACCTAAATAAACCCACATGGAGATCATTGTTTACTTGAAACACTGACCAAACAACCCTTACATAAAAGACATGATTTCACATGTACACATTTTGTTTTTGAACTTTTCCTCATTTAAACCCATGGCTTACTGTATGTTAAAACATCTCAAATTCATGTGGGGTTTTCTGTAAAAGACTGGTCTGATTAACTGCTCTTGTGTGATGGCAACATTTTCATATAGAACTATATATAAATGACGTGTAACTATAGAAAGTATATATTAACTGCATAAAGTTTATTGTTGTGTATATATCAATGCACAATGACAAGCAATAATCTACCTTGCCGCTTTTAACGTTTTCTGCGCAGGCTCGCATGTACATTGGCATGGCCATGATGACCTCCAGCCACGCCTGCACGGTTCCCGCGCGCCACCGGGACATGGGCACCGTCCGCGCGAGCTCCACCTGCTGCAGGCGATCCAGCTGATCCTCGTATTCCGATAGGCTCACGCTGAGACGGGCGGGGCTTGACATACTGTCTGAGTCTAGATTGGTGTGTAATAGGAGAAGGGCGGTGCTTCGGTTAATAATCAGCATAATCAAAAGTCTGACTGAATCAGGTACGGACAGAATTATATATTCAGTACTGTCAATGAAAAGCGCTAAAAAATAATTGTTACGTAAGGGGTAATCTATAAGAAAATTTCAGTATTTTTCAATAGCAACCAATTGGATGTACAATATATAATGTTCATTAAATGGCTACTTGTCAAATAATTGGATGAGAATTGGGCGTGAGAAGAGATGTTAGTTATACACTGAACTTATGCGTAAGTAGTACCGATTAAAATGAGCTGTGTGCTACAAGTTTTAGCGGATGTAATCGCCTGACCAATCAGCATCAAGTATTCCAGAGCGCCGTGTAATAAGCAATTTTTAAAGAGAGAATAGATTCACGGTACACATTTTTCAATTCACATCACTATATAGTAAGGTACTGCAAACATCATCCAATCAAGATCTACACATTAACTCCATGACTGGATGATACTGATGTCAAGTCAATAATAAGTAACACAAATAATTAATTCCACCACCAGATGGCACACCAATATCTCTTAAAAAAATACACGCGTACGTCCATAATTGGCACTTAAACTAAAAATTTGTTTTAGGGTACCAAACTGTTTATATTTAAGATGCTGTTTTAATTGAATACAACGTTTCTTTCAGTACAAATAAACATAACATTTTAAGTAAAAAGTAAAAAAAAATAGGTCAAATGTTTCCATGTGTAATTATTTTGAAATTAAATAGAAAATTTGTAAGCACTATTTTAAAATTAAATAGAACATTTGTAATCACACGTTATTTTATCAGCATTTTGATTGAATTGCACACTTCTTTGCACTAGATCAGTGTTTCCCAACCAGGGGGCCGGGGCCCACAATTTGGCCCCAGCAGATTTCCGAGGGGGCCTCAAGATGACTTAAAATTTGTAAAAAATTGACAAAACAAGCATTAAAATAAGCTAAAACAAGCAAAAATTAAGATGATTCTTATTTTTGGCCATTTTCGTAGCAAATATACATCTGTCTAGTCATTCAAAGTTCCATTTAATTTTATGTGGAAAAATCGAGTCTTCAAATATTGTTGTGGCAACTAGGGGGCCTTGAAGTGAAAAAAGGTTGGGAACCACTGCACTGAATCATCCCACCATCCTGCTTTTTGCTTCAATGACAAAATGTACTTAAGTTGACTGAACTCGATTCGTTTGTGTAAAGCATGATTATCTATGTTAGCAAATGTGTGATATGACATGTCACAGGGGGGAGCATCCTGTGTGCTTTTCGAAGGCAAAAAACTTGAATCTTGTCTATAAAGAATATAAAGTGCATTTTCTCCGAGATACTTTCCAAACAAAAAAACACATGCATATACATTTCTTATTTGGTTAATTATGTAATAAGTGAGTTAATAAGTTATTAGTGATATGATTACATACAACATTGTACCCAAGCAGCATTCAGCTCGAAGAGCCAGAGTGCCAAACCACAAAAAATTGCAGAGCAAAGAACTCAGCCACACACTCAGTTCAGTGTTTTTGCATTTATTTCAAAATAATCTGTAGTTATATAACGCAATACCACTTTCATTTCCATGCCATTTAGAGTTCCATGCTATTCAGCACCAGCCTGAGTCAAAACAGCAGGGAAAGAGAGACACACAATCTCTCCATCTCCAGCTGAACACACTACATGCTCTGAAAAACTCTTATTTCTTCATTTCATATCAGTGCAATATTGAAATGTACACAATGGTAAGAATCTATCTGCCACTGAATGATAGCTAGCTTTGATTTCAGAAAAAAATAAAATAAAAAAGAGACTATAATTACAAAGTTTAATGGTGAAAGAGAAAGGCCCTGTATAATAAAGGTAATCCAGTCCCCACTTGCAAAGCATCATGGGAAACTACTGTGGAGCATTATATCATACCCTGCTTCATTAAAGGTTACAGTAATGATTTCAATGACGATAATTGCTTCGACGGCTATCTAAACACTGAGTGAACTGGAGTATCCATAGTCAATGATCTGAGACCTGTTTTGCATTTTCTTGTCTTCATGTCCTCAAGTAACAGGTGTACTCAGGTCAGTTAGCATGTTGTTATGAATGTTTTTGTCAGAGTTAGTATGTATAATGATGGTTACAAATCTCCTGTGGAAAAGGCAGTATGACCACACCACAAAAATAATAGCATTTACTTAATCTGTAGCTTTGTCTTGTTTTCCTGGGGAAAAACATCCTTAAAACAAGATAAAACTGTAAGATGATAAAGTTTGAAAGTGTGTTTTCATAAACATTGACATAATTATAAGATATAGCCTTAAAAAAAAGAAAAACATTTGCCACTAAATTCTTAAAGGGATAGTTCACCCAAAAATGAGTATTTTGAATATTTACTCACTCTCATATTGTAACAAACCTGTATAAATGCCTTTTTTTCTGATGAACACAAAATAAAATATTTTGAGGAATGTTTGTAACCAAACCAATCAGAAGCACCATTGACTTCCATAGTATTTTTGATTTCTACTATGGAAGTCAAGGGTGCTTCTGATCGGTTTGGTTACAAATATTCCTCAAAATATCTTCCTTTGTGTTCATCAGAACAAAGACCTCTTTAATCTTAATTCATGATACAAGCCTTAATCATTTTATGCACACCCTTTAAGTTTTAAAACACATACATTTGAGTACTGTGAACTTAAACAAATTGAGTCATATGCAGTTATGCACTTATATTTAAGTTCACACTACTTAAATATAAGTGCATAATTGCACATGACTCAAGTTCACAGTACTTAAATGTATGTGTATTAAAACTTAAATGGTTTAAGGCAACAGGTTTCCTTAAATTGTTTGAGTTAAGTTGACTGTTAGGTTTTACAGCTGTGTTAAGTAAATGTGTCTTGTTTTAAAGATGCTTACTCTTTACCAAAGGTTTCTATTGCAAAACAAGACAAAAACTCTGACTAAGAAATGTTTTTTTGTTTTTGCAGTGGACTGCTAAGTCACTTGACTACATCATTCATCATCTAAATATGTGTTTGTGCTTGAATAAATAAATATCTTCTAGATCACAGTGTAACTTAATTTTTCATAAACACCGAGTTGGCCGGGTACCCTGCTGACTTCCCACAGGAGTAATACATTAAAAACAGCTGAGACAGTGAGAGTTACTGTAAATGACATAAAAGGCATCCAGGATAAAAAAACAGTTACAAGCACTGAGTGCACAATGACCTGTTATTTACACATTCAGCAGTCCTTCAAGTTTCTAGTGAGACGCTAAAGTGGGTGCTAAGGTAAACACACGCACGCGCACACACACACACACACACACACACACATACAGCACACACACACATTCGAGGGTTGATCCACTGCAGTACAGTCAGTTTGTGCTTATAAAGACGGCAGAGAACCATATAGAGAACCACACATGAACAACTAGTGTAATGCACACAAACATAAAGGCTCTCAACTGCGTCACCAGTCAGCATCCTCCTCTATGTAGTAGTCGGGTGCATTAGTACCATCAAACAGAGTGGGATCCAATGACTTCCTTTGCTTTCCTCTGCCGAACACCCGCGACAGTGAGCCCAGTCCTATTCTTTCCTTCTTCTTCCTGCGCCTTTGCTCCTCTAAATCCTCTAGAGACTGCAGAGACAAAGAAATAATGAGCAACAGAAGTAAAAGTGATGTACCACAATGTGCCCTGTCACGGCACACTGAACACATTCGTGTCCACGCGTTCGTTTCGCAAAGTGAGGACTGTCACATCGAGTCAGACGCAGTGTGCGTGTCTTACGTTGCAGAGAGAATGCGTTCTGTGTCGTGGTGAATCTGATGGAGTCGAGCATCTTTCTCCCTCCATCATGGATGCTTCTGAGATGACTGACGGTTGTTTGGAGTGACAGGGACTGACACGAGCCGCGGCTGATGACATCATGCCGATGCCGTCTGCGTCACAGACGCACTGTGGCGCTTTTAACACTGTCAGAAAAAAAGTTGTTTCAATTTCCTGGTTCGCATCCGTCTATATATACACACATCATTATTGTGTCATTTGTGTACCCTGTCTGTCCATTGAGTGGTAAAGATTCTGTTGACTCTGTCGTATCGCCGCAGTCAGAGGAAGCTCTGCATGCATCGCCCACTCTTGGTTGCCGTTGACGACAGTCTCCATAGGCATGGCCAGCGAGTGTCGCTTAGGAACGTCTTTGGTGAGGGTAGCCAAAGACTGTTTTGCCTGGAACACAGAAACAGATTTAATTCAATCAGGTTTTTCAACGAGTGTTTTTGTAAACAAGTGTAAAAAAACATATAGTACTGCCCAGAATAGTTGCTCAGAACTATTAAGTGTTTATAAATAGGCCCAGATAGAGTCTGCAGAATTCACAGTCATCATTCACAAAATACTACACATCTCTCCTGATAAGAAATGCTCACACCAGCATTGATTTCAATTTGGTCCATGCTGGCTAATACTGGCTCGTGCTGCTATATCTGGAGCACCAAGAGAATAAAATGAAACATCTTTTATTAACAATGTAGTGTAGTGACAGTAATACTATACTTAATAACCATACTTAACTCCATTCCACAGAATTCCACACATTTTACCACTACTGTGCGGAAAAATGTGGAAAAGTGTGCAGATAAAAGTCAAAAAGGACATCACTATCACCATCATCACCACCCTTAGCAATCATCATCACCACTGTCATTAAGATAAAATGATTTCTGCTCCATAATATTGTAATAAACTAACATGCAGAGATGAACACAAAAATACATTTACATGCACAGGCACATGCTTTTCATTCTATACTCATAATAAGTGCATTCTCATTGGATGATTCTAATAAAAATAAACTGGACGTGCAACCAATCACACTGTCCAAATTGTGCATATCAAAGAAGAGCCAACAGTCCAGACCAATCAGAGAAGAATTTGAGGTTGAGTGACAGGCCTGGCTGATCTTACCGACACATTTTTAGGTGAAGCTGGTCTCTCTGGAGAGCGAACGAACACGCGACTCTCTAGTTTCTGAGCCATAATGTTACTCATCTGTTAAAGAAGCACACACAACACTGATGTTTATGAGCTACTCATTTGGCTGAACATTTAAAGATACTAAGCCATAGGAACACACATCTTAAAAACCTCAGTACTGATTTGTCCTGTGGTATGTTTTGCTTACCATAGCTAGTTCAGCCTCCAGCTCCTTGATCCTGTTCTCTTTCAGGTCCAGCGCAGAGCGGAGTGCACTGGCATGTTCCGTGGCCTCTTTGGTTTGTCGACGTAGATCCCACTTTTCCCGCTCTAACAAATCCTTTTCCCTTGCCAAGATCCTCACTGCATCTTCACTCTCCTGAAACACACAAACGGTCTTAGTGTGTCGAGTATGCAGGCCTATGTGTATGAGTGCGTTCACGTAAAGTTATTGTATGGATATTTGAATGCATGAAATATACTTTTCGATGTTGTTCATAATTGCGTATGAAGTCTCGGAGCTGCTCCTCACGGCTCTCTAGTGTCGTGTACAGCTGCTGCATTTGATTCACAAGATCAGTCCTCTCTAACCTCAAACGTTTCCTGTCTGCCTTCATAGCTGGAGGAGAAACGTAGTTACCCACATGGTTAGAGCAAAAACATTCAAAAGGAAAGTTGGCTGTGTTGATTAAATGCTATACATTTATTTGTCAGTCCATCTAGAAGTATAGAATACATTATAATAAATGGACAAGCCTTAAAGTCAAGATAGTACTATAATATCAAAAGAGGATGCCTCAAGTGATATTATTGATTTTAAAGGAAAACACCACAGTTTTTCAATATTTTACTATGTTCTTACTAGTGCTGCACAATTAATCGCATCGCAATCGCAATCGCAATGTCAGCTTCTGCAATTATATGACAGCAAAATGTTGCAATTATATTAAATAAATAAATGTGTGGACTTGTTAACACAAACTTTCTGATAACAGTTTGAAGATTTTCCTTGCTGTTTAAAAAAGAAAGAAAAACTAACAAAAAAGGCAGTGCATGTGTGGCATGCACGTGTGTGGTGTGCGTCGTCACTTGTGTGTGCGAAGCGTAGAAATACCAGAGCGAAGATGGATGCAGAGGAGGTTGACAGTGATCTGGTAGCTAAAAAAAAAAACTCTATGTCTGTTGTATGGCGGTATTTTGGATTTAAGATTACTGACACTAGTTTTACAAATACACATTTTAGCATTATCACTAAACTGTGTGTGTATTTTCCTTAAAACCTATCAAGTTGACTCATGATACCATTTATTATAATCGCAACCGCACATCGCAATATTACCACGAATAACCGCAATGGGAAAAATTACCCAAATCGTGCAGCCCTAGTTCTTACCTCAACTTAGACAAATTAATACATACCTATCTTTATTCAATGCGTGCACTTCATATTTGTACAGCGCGTCATGAATGTGTTAGAATTTGGAAACCTCTATTCATTCCTTAGGATCCAAACAGGGATGAATTTAGAAGCCACGAAACACTTCCATGTTTTCCCTATTTAAAGACTGTTGCACGAGTAGTTACAAGAGTAAGTATGGTGGCACAAAATAAAATGTGGAAATTTTTATGCGGATTAAAAAATGAGAACTATATTGTATGGCGGAAGATCACTTAGTTTGCACCAATTTGACCTCGGGCACAGTAATATTGACGGAAGTTTAAGAGGGGAGTAGTCAGGAGTGATGATGTTACTGCGCACCGAGGTCAAAATGCTGCAAACTAAGTGCTCTTCCGCCATACAATATAGTTCTCATTTTTATCTGCTTAAAAAAAATTGGTTCACACTTTATTTTACGGCATCACTGTTACAGTGTAATTATACATTTAAGTACTAAGTAATAATCATTAACAACATGTACTTACTATTGGGTTGGGGTTAGGAATAGAGTTTGGTTTAGGGTTAGTTGCATGTAATTATGCATAATTATCTGTTATTACTATAATAATTACATGTAGCATGTGTAACAAAGACACTGTAAAATAAAGTGTTACCAAAAATTGCCACATTTTTTTTGTGTCACCATATACTTGTGTAACTACTCATGTAACAATCTTAAAACAGGGAAAAACATGCACGCATTGAAAAAAAGATAGGTATGTATTAATTTGTCTTTAAGTTGAGGTAAGAACATAGTAAAATATTGAAAAATGGTGGTGTTTCACTTTAAACATATAAGAGCATGATAAATTGCTTATTTACAAGAAAACTTTTCAGATGCACTTAGAGGGTTTTCCATCACTATATATTCATATATAATATCATTGCAAATGTCATTGTCTTAATTATGTCTAATAAATCAGAGTATATCTAATAAAATTGTCTATACTTTTTCTTTTGACAAATATGATAAATAACAAGTATCAGTATTTCAATTAGTGTACATTTAACACTAATCAGTTATAAGTTACCATTTACATATTCCTATTATTGTTATTATCAAGTAAAATGTCAGTTTTTACACTTTAATTCCCAATATCCAGTCTCTCTCTCTCTCTCTCTCTCTCTCTCTCTCTCTCTCTCTCTCTCTCTCTCTCTCTCTCTCTCTGTGTGTGTGTGTGTGTGTGTGTGTGTGTGTTTACTGTGTGTGTTTACTGTGTGTGATAACAGAGGCAGTAATTGACTGTTTTAGGTTGTTTGTAGCTTCTGCTCTGACTTGCAAATTGCAGCCCATCTTTTCCAAGGACATTGAGTCCATTCACCCACCACTTAAAGACCCATTATACAAGAGCCAAACAGCACACAAAAAAATCCTTTAACACACACACACACACACACACACACACACACACACACACACACACACACACACACACACACACACACACACACACACACACACACACACACACACACACACACACACAGAGAGAGAAGAACACCTGGTAGGAGGTGAAAAGAGATTCTAAATAGCGGAGAATGTTCAGATCAATAGCTCCTCTAAAAGCTGAAGCCAACCAATTCCCTCTCAACTGTGTGCATGTGTGTTTAATTAAATATTGGATGCTCCTCTTCCATCATAGGGAAAGATAAGACTTCTCATTTGCAGCATTCATGCACAATACTTTTCTTTATCATTTCATTTCTCCCTGATACGTACAATGCAAGGGCCTGTTTTAAAAATTACAAAAAACCTTCCCCCTTGTTTCCGAATGAGATGGCTTGTTTCTATTAATGTTGGAAGAGGTGATATCAGGAGGCTTTTGTTTGTGTTCAGGCAGGCAAACACATATACATGCGCAATGACTGCACTATGAACAGAAGACAAAACCCACAGTGCTGTTTATGTGTAATCAACAATCAAAATATCTCTGACTAAAGCCCTATTCAGACTGTAATTGTTTCTCATAAAGATGTCTGTAAAAATATGTTTGCATGCCTCCTCCGCGATAAAACTCATGCATTCGGATGAAGATACATTTGCGGTGGAGGTGAGAGTTTATAATTCGAAACACCTGGTAATGTGATGCATGTGTGGTTAATGATAATTCACATGATCCAGATACTTGATTATATGTAAATGGAATACTGTCGTGTAACTGAAAAATTTTAATAGAGATGCTAATAGACATTATAAACGCTTTCATGATTTTCTTCTCTTTACTCTTATCAGCTCCCACTCGCTATAAGGGAGCGATGATGAAACTTTTTCCATATACTTTTCATCATTTCAGTTATGAATGTGTCAATGTATAAAATGCACGCAAAGAAAACCGCTTCACTGATGCAGAATAAATGCAAAGTCCAGTACTGTTCATTGGTCTAAAAAAGTGCAGAACGACTTTTGCATTGATCCCCTTTAATAAACTCAGAGATCTGGATTCGGACGGCAATTAAATTACCATACGACCTTGTTGTTTATCAAAATACAGTAGGTAATCCGGCCAGAGATTTTTAAGCGGGTGGTCGGAGAAAAACACTGACATTCTGGATTCGATGCCAATACAATCACTAACTACCCTCTGTAAATGGTAAAAATACCTTACGTCCCCACAAGAAACAATTACCGTCCGAATAGTGCTTTAGTCTGTGAAACACAGAAACATCTATTAATCACTCTCTCACTTGGCTTTGAAGGGCATTGGAGAAAGTAAGTTTAAAGACCAAGTCACAGCAAGAAGAGCAGGATTACATCAACAGCATGGATATGATTGCAGTATTAATGCTGTTAATAAAATTTCCACACTTTACATCCACAATAAATGTCTTGAGGCAAAATACATCCTACTAATGTTTCAGTTCTTTGGTCTTATGACATAGCAAAGTGTCCACTGTTTGCACACACCATGGTCACAGTCGTTTTCAACAATTACTTATTTGATTTAGGAAAAGGGAGGTTTGGGGTTGTGGGTCAGTCGGCTCACTTCGAGCTCATTGCAGGATAGGGTGAGAGTTGGGGTGAAAGGTCAGACTCAATAAGTTGAACTCACCCTGTAATGCCTCCTTTGCTCTGTCCAGCTCCTGCTCTCTTTGCGTCAGCTGCACCCGGAGCTGTGATACTGACAGCAGCTCCACGGTGCAACCGCCTCCTGTCTCCTCCAGCTCACGGTTCAGCATCTCCCTCACCTGCTTTAATACTGACACCTCCTCCTGCAGACGCACCACCTCCTCATGCAACAGCACTACAAATAAAGAAAATGAAAATACTGAAAATCCTAATATACCTCCTACACAAAGACTCTGAAACTAGAAAAACACCTGTACAGGTATTGGGGAACACATAATAAAACATTCCTGCCATTTCTTTAGAGCATAAAAGGCTGTCGTTAAAGGGTGTGTTGGAATGAAAAGTAAATTTTTCAGAGGCTTTATGCACCTCACAGTAATCACAAAGCGAATCTGCACATACTACACATACTGTAAGAATCATCAATCATGAGCTGTGCTTACTAACTGAAACTGCAGTCAAATATTTCTTCTCTTTTATTTGTTTATAAAACAATGCATAAAATCTATACCTTATAATGTAATGTAAATGTAACAAATAAGTGTTTTATTTATTAAATACTTCTTAAATGGCACACCAGCTTTGATTTCTGGGTTTACACCTAGATATAAGCATATAAAATATGATATAAAAATATAAAGCTGTTTTAGTATTTCCAATTTTAATCATTAAAAATACTGTTTTATTACACGCACACACAAACAAACACCTTTCATCTGTAGAGCAGCTGTGAGAATGTGTGTGTGTGTTTTGTGTGCTTTGGCTGTCTGGCTCATGTCCATGGATAAGATTAGCACGTGTTAGAATCACTACCTTTAGCTGTCATGTTTATATTAATATCCTTTCGTTTCATGTGCAATACTCTTATTATAAACCTCAAATACTGAGATCTGTGATAAGGTACCAAAGATCAGGATATCAGACTGCACTCTAAAATGGCTGGGTTATTTTTAACTCATAACGGGTCAATATCAGTGGCGGCCGGTGACTTCTTTCTCGAGGGCGCTCGAAGTTCAACACAACATGTATGTAGGCCGTCATGTGTGTGGTTCCTTTTTCAAAATATGTGTTCTGCGCATCGAGAGATCTTGTGTTCATCACGTGTCTTGTCAAAATAAGTGCCTGCTGCAGATGCGTCTAAACAGTTTATGATAAAAGAGACGCTCGCGTTTGCCAGATACTCGCATAATCTCATGCGTAATCAAAGTTTACTGTTAAGGGAGTGTCTTGCGTGTATTTTGTGAACGTGAGCGTCTCCTTTATCATAAACGGTTTTGACGCGTGTGCAGCAGGCACTTGTTTTGACAAAACAAGTGATGCACATGAAGCAACAATCACATATTTTGAATACGCAAGCAACACACGACACTCCGAAAACTTATTTTGAATTAGTGCCCCTCGGATGAGCAGTCACAAGCCGCCACTGGTAAATATTGGACAGAACACGTGCGGGGTTAACAATGACCCAATGTTAAGTTGTTGTTATTCAACCATGGGTTATAATAATAAAGCAGTTAGGTTAAAACAATCCAGCATTGGATTAATTTTAACCCAGCAGTGTGTTCTGTCCAATATTTACCCAAAATGGCTTAAAAATAACTGACACGGTCACCAAAATGGTGAAAAATTGTCAGGGCAATACCCTTTTACCATTTTGGTACCAACAGGAACATTTTGAAAAAATACCACCCCAGCGACATCCATGCTCAGTACATTTACTCTTCAACACTTCAACCAAATTGAAAGTAATCTATTTTGTTCGTGTTTTTTTAGAAGTGTGATCTCACTTACAGATCTGGGTGTTGGTGTGTGCTTCTGGTGTGGAATCTGATTGTACCAAAACTAAACCTGCAAGTTATATAGTCCGTGTCGTGGTTTCTTTCACCTTGCATAGTTGGGTGACGGCATGGCTTTCAAAATATATTTAAATAGACATATGACATGGGCAACATTTTCTCCTCTTATTTAAAGATTAACAAGCCATTATATATATGCAGGTATGCTAGTGAAAATGTATATATGGTTAAACCCATACCACAGTCTATTTTCTAAAGACAGAAGTGTTTTACACAAACAATCTTCTTTCATATAATTGATAACCAAAGCACAGACTCTACAAGTGAAAACAGGTGAAGAATTCTGCGCGCCTGGTGTTCTTCCCTGTCAGAAGAGGCAGAAGTCTTGACACAGGCATCTAATGCACCTCAAGAATCTTCTTCTGTTTACTTTGAGACAGCACTACTGATCTGGCATGCTGCATTATCTGGATTAAAGCTGTAGGACTTTAACCTCGGCTTATCCAAAAATAAGGCTCTAGAATGCAGATGATACTCTAGATTAGTTGGGTTCAGAGAAGGGTGAGTGTTCAATCTATACCAGTATCTTGTCCAGACATGTATTTTTTATATTGTTTAATAATATTATATAAAAGAGTGGCATTATTCCCCGAACTCTTTATGTGCTTTGCTATTTTTGTGCTTTTATAAACAGGACATCAGTGCTGGTGTGCTCCATTAAGCAGGAGAGGCAGAGTGTCCTTAGAAATGGGACTGATCATGTGTGTGACATTATAAAGATATGAACATAAAAAGTGGCATATGTGGGCTTTTTATGCAGCTGAGTGTTTTAGCCTTTAAGGACATTTGAGAAAAGGGCAGATATCTAATAGCGGCATGCTGAAGGGTTTGATTAATTCTATTAGTGCAGTCAAACACAAAATGACTTTGTGTGCCTTGAGGAGAAGGCCAGAAGAAGGACATATCATTGACTTTGGCATCAAATAGAGCAGAACTATAACAGCATAATAATATATACTGATATATTTACAACATGTCTTTAATAGTCATTATCAGACTCGCATAAAATCTGCAAAGCTCCACAGAAACCTTTGCCAGAAGGTTTCAGAAATTGTTAACCCCTTTGTGGTGGGTTTTTATTGCTTGTATAAACTATCTTGCCGTTAGTGAGATGCACTGATACACTCTAAAAACAAACAGTGCTAAATAGCACTAAAAGTGCTTCACTGGCTCGTAATCATAGGGGAACCATTTTAAGTGCTATATAGCACCTATCACTTGCAAGATGCTGAGGTTTAATTCTGCTTTTGCCGTTTATAACCGTTTGTCTTGTGTTGAAAAATGTTTAACTGTGGGTGAAATGCTGAGCTTGTCAATGTCACTTTTTATTCAGCCATCTAATCATAGTTGAGGAGGGGTGGGACAAACACCTGCACACTTAGAGGGTTTTGCATATGATCTCTTCACATATTATAATCACCTAAATTCCACTAATATATGGTCAAACAATGGCTTGTATAAGACAAAACAAAAAAATATGCTGTTAAAAATAGCTTTACAATAAGGAAAGTATATAATAATGTGGGACACCTTTAACACGGCTTAACATTTCAATGTCATTACCTTTACACGAACACAGATTATCTTGCAGTGCATTTAAAAAAACAGTGTCAAAGGTCATCGGGATGTTTTTAGAAAGAGCCTTAATGCTTAACGTTTGCATCACATGTGACGTTTAGATAATAACACAACATGATGTGTGCATTTCTATCCTGAAAAGCTTGATCTTCTGTTTATGTACACTGTGATAAAACGGTGCCAGGTCTATTTTGTGTGATTTAACAGCTTCCAGAGTCCCATCAGATGCTGTGTGTTCTGAAGATGGGGAATTAGGGTGCAAACAAAACTCGACAATACTTCATCACAGCCTGCTTTTAAAAATACGTTTCATGTATAACAGACCCTCGTTTCAATCAAGAATGTAAATAGGCATGTGTGTGCTCCAGCATGTGTGCGGGCACGTGTCTGTTTGAATATAAACGTGCCAGATGATCTAACGGTCCTCTTATTGCATTTACAAAACAAACAGTAGAAACCACATGAATCACTCCAACCAAAACATCCACTAAACACACAAACGCGCTCTCCCAGCGAAACCAGCTCTGCAGAAACTCTCACTGCTCCAACCTGAGGACAAACACTCACGACCATTCGGTTACTCACCCACATTCACCTCTCATTCCCTTGCTTTCCTGCCTTTTCCACAATGACCAAGTGGGGCGATCAGATTAAAAAGCCTCAAATAACAATCAACTGCAAACAAATTAAAACTCAAACTCTATTTTCACCTGCCGGGAGCGCCTCTCTCACATGGTTTGTAGATATTAACTATTCTCCCCCTCCTTTTCTTTCTCTTCTTAAAAAGGAGGAGCTACAACTGACACCACTGTTTAATACACACACACACACACACACACACACACACACACTCACACACACACACACTCACACACACACACACACACACACACACACACAGTGGTAAAGGCAGGATTTAAGGTCAAGGTGCAGAATTTCAAGCAGGTAATAATGACTCTCTTTTCAAACACATCCACACACACAGCCCTCTTACTTGCCAGATTCCTGTAAGAAGAAACCATGAAAACCCACACATACTCAAGTTAACAATCAACAACCAACACACTGTTCTCAGTATAAAAGTTAATGGAAACCCACCATACTGGAATCTATTTCCATTTATTTGTCAAAATTTATCTACACATTGTACATTTATATTTGCACTATGCTCAACCAGTTGCACACATTTTTTTTTATTCGTCCAAGTTGTGCACTTGGGCATCATAATGTGCCCATGATGCCCAATAATGCTTTTAGATCACTAGAGCTGTGTCTCAAATGACATACTATGCACTATGTACTCATGTAACGTTGTTTACTAACTGGAAGCATAAGCAGTTTCCCACAAGGACTTCTAACGGATAGTACAATGCACTCTAAGAAAATCAATTTGTACATTGTTCTGTTAATGACAGCGTTATCTGTTTTACTCAGTCACCGACAGACTGTAAAGTGTAATTGTCTCTACAGATAAACTTTCACTGTATCTGATAGCCCCTCCTCTCCCCATCATGTAAGCAAAAATCCAATAGGTGTTCAGAGTTATACTGTACATCTCATTTATTTGGTTGAATGAGTGCCAGGGCTGGGTGATATTGACCGAAATCTCTCTAATTTTGTTGATGAAAAGTGATAAGCGCAATATATCTCATACCTCGCTATTTATTTTAATTGTTTACATGCAAGTCAAAGCCTCATGTGAGATGTCACAATCATCTTTATTAAAGAGCATATTTCATTCCTAAAAAACAATGTTTGAGTATTTGGTATAATACCAGGGTTTCCCGCGGCACATTTCAGTTCGGGCGGCCCGCCTAAGCTAGGAAACCCTACCGTCTTAACTAGGTCGTCCAAAAAAACAAAAAATTCACTGCTTAAAAGGCCTTCAATTTAATTCATTAATAATCTAGTATGTGTTCATTTTCTGTCATAGTTTCTTCAAAATGAAGTTTTATTTTAGTGCTTTAAATAAAAATATTTAAATTTTCATCATGACGTGTAAGCCCCGCCCCTTTGATTGCCACGCCCCTCGGAATACCGCACCACCTTAACTAACAAATTTTCTGCGGGAAACCCTGAATACAATGTGTTAAAATGATTTATGGTTAAAAACACATTATTTTCCACATACCGTACATTTTTGTAGTTCCAGATTTCACTCTCTTCCTGAAACTCGTCGATTTGAAAAGCTTTGTGTCCCTGATTGGCCAGCTTATCTGTACATTGTGATTGGCCTGAATACCTCTTCTGTCAGCCTGAAATGTGACGCTCCTTACCATGTTTGAAAGATTCGGTTGCTAACAGGAGTTTACTTACAGGCTGTGAGTCCTAAGCGGGAGAAATTATGATAATGTCGGTCTTGTCTACACCACCAATCCCAGGAAGTAAACTGTTGCCTACAATCCATGTGTTTGTTGTAGTCCAAGAAAAGAGATTCACGTTGGAGACGATAACTCGCGTCATCATTTACTTTGGGTTTTGTACCTTTTGCATATCATTAACATGTACTAATATACACTAAAGCTGAGTTTACACCCTCGTGCGGTAGAGGCGGCAAAAACGCGCTATACGCATTTGAGTTTCTCGCTTCATTCACGCGTGAAATTCTAGTCATTTGAGACATTCACACGGAAAATTCACATCATGGGAGGGGCTTCTGCAACTCTGCTGAGACTCCACTCACTTCCTGTAATCACGTCACTACTACAGCAAGGTCCTGATTGGTTAACGCGGCTCCGAAATCCAGCGAAGTTCAGATTTTTGAACTTGCACGTTTCTCGCAGCAACGCTCTATTCGCGTGGAATGCGCCATCCGCGCCGCAGGATGCCTAATCGCGTCTTTGCATTGACTTAACATTTAAATCATCCGTACTGCCGCCTCTACCGCGGCTGGTGTAAACGCAGCATTACACACCAAAGGAAATTTAAAAACATGAATTGGACAATAGGTGCTTTTAAAACAGTGTATGATAAAAACGAATTTAAAAGACAGGGTTTTTGTTCATGCACAACATGTGAGCTGGTTGGAAAGCTTACGTCCTCAGTGTTCAGCTTCTGTTGCAAAGAAGACGTATTGTCTCATCCCGTATCCTGCTGTAAAAATATATCGATACAATACCAATACTTAATATAAAAGTGCACTTCCTTTTTGTAATTTCCAATGTGAACACACTTCTTGCATTGTTACTATACTACAAAATGATTTAGGTTGTGACATCTAAGTGCACAGGTTTACACACAGACACTCACACACGCACGATCTGTGTGTCAGATTGCAGCTGTGTTGCTTTTCAACCCCAGGGAAAATTTTACAGATCCCCTGGTAGGTTTGTCAACACACGCATTACACCTGTCAACAGTGAGTTCACACACGCTGCATTGTAATGCGCTTTACACGCAGACACACAATCTCACCTACACGGAGGAATGAACTGTGTGGCCAACTGCTGTGCCAACTGCTGTGTTCAAAGGTAAACAAATGCAGTCTGAAATCACTTCTGACAACTTATTCTTATAGCCTCTACTTGAGTTTTTACATGCATATTTGCAGAAATTTAAATGGATGCATTTTTGACAGTTTTATCGAAATCTCTTTTATCAGTAGGTGTGTTCCCTATGATTATACCAATTGAGGTACAGGAACACCTATGATGTACAAAAGTATGACCATTATAAGGTATGAACTAAATTATTTTTTAAGAACCAAACATGTCTCACAGTTGACATGTTGAAATGTATAAGAACAAACAAGTGCAAAAGTCAAAATGCAGGCGTTTGGGGTAAAAATGTCAAAGTCTGGTTTATATTTAACCGCTTTCTGTTGCTGTGTGTACTGTAAACATAACCTTGGAGTGACTGCAGCTAAAGCGCTCACACCATGTGTGGAAAACATGAATGAAATGATTCATAATTCATTAAACGTGATTTATCAAAGCCAGTGATCTGAAAACCTGAATAAGACTCAAGCCTACTGCGGTCAGAGCTTTCTGTCTTTCTTTTGTATGACAGGACAGGACAGGACAAATAATCCTGTAAAAACTGTAGTGTGCCGGTACACTATATTTGAACACGTACTTGTTTTTGGAGGTGGGGTTTAGGTTGAGTATGCAAATAGTCGCTGTGCATGTGCATCTTTTTACCTGATAAAACTCTGATGTGGCCAAGAGATGGTAAATAAAAGGTCTTAATTCATAAAATTAAAGGTTAATAAATAAGGGATAATGTGTAGGCAGCCGGTTGTTATTGCACAAATAAGCTCTAACAGTGTGATCAGGACCCGACGCAAAGCTGAGGCTTATTTTGCAATAACAACCGGCTGCCTGTACATTATCCTGCTTATTACACAGCTATTTACCTCAAGTAGGTGAAGGAACACTAAATATTGATTTAAAATATTTGATTGCTCTTTTTTATATAAATGCAGACCTTCTGCAAGAAAAATAAGTTAACTTTCATTTTTAAGAAAAGAAATATAATGTCATATCATATACTTAAAACATATTTATATAAAATTTTGTGTAATATTAAAATTTACCTGTCAAAATGATTTGCAGCATTCGGGTTACCAGGTGTTGTTAGTTTTGAGCGATTGTTATCTGGGAATAACAAACCTCCAAATCCTGAGACTGGCCAATCAGAATCAAGCATTCAAACGAGCCGTGTAATAATTCATAATATAACGTAGGTGTTGTTAAAAAATTTTTTTTTGTGACTTCCATGCAAAGAAATGAACAACAGAAGTTACGCACCTATTATGCAATGACATTGGACCAATAGTAGAACGAAGGTGCCACCTCAACAGAACGTTTGCTAAAAGATTGCTCTGCACAGCTCGACAGCTGTGAAATTGGGAAAAAATGATCTGATTTTGTTTGAAATTACTTCACATCAATTCCTTCTTATACTTTGTAGAAGTATATCTGGGCCTTAAAGAGCAACTATTGTCCGATTCACGATTTTACATTTCCTTTGGTGTGTAAGTGTGTATTAGTACATGTTAACGATATGCAAAAGTTACAACCCCCAAAAGTAAACGATAACGCGAGTTATCATTTCCAACATAAATCTCTTTTCTTGGACTACAACAAACACACAGATTGTAGGCAACAGTTTACTTTCTGGGCCTGTTGACCTAGACAAGGCCGACAATATCAAAATTCCTCAAAATACAATGAAATGGCAGTTGTTTCGAATAATAGCACTAAAGTATTCACAGAATGTCGCATAAAAAACAACGAAATCACTAGAAAATGCCTGTTCTTTGAAAATGATTGTTGTCTCAAACTGTAAACACACTTTTGTTTACTAGCATAAAAATCCAGTCTCGTAAAACCTACATGGGGCCAGTCAGACTGCGCATTGCAATTGCCAAACAGCTTTTGCCATTTTGGGTTCAATATGCATCAGTTGGTCGTGAAAGGCCTGTGGGTGTGTTGCCTGTGGTTCAGACTAGATTGTGTGTCCTCGTTGTTACATCTCCCAGCCCTGGAAATTCTGCACACGTCGTCTCTCAAGCAAAACCTCATAGATCACTCTGAGCTCAAATCTGACATGCAAACTGATTGGTCAGTGGCTTGTTTCATGCGCAAGTATGCGCTCTGGTCTGTATCTGTTGTATCGAGATCTCTGCGTGTCTCTGCAAGTGTGTCCATTATTCTTACCTTTATCTAATGATGTTTCCTGGATGTCATTTTTTTGACTAAGCTCTGTCAAGGCTTTCTGCCTTTGCACTGGTACATCTGAGGGAATAAACACAAAGACACACACATCATCATTAAATAAGTAAACACTGTACATTCAAGCAGAAATCCCAGGTTGTGTTTTAATGAGGTAAATATCTAGAGTTCAGCTGAAATCATGTGATCCGCCTGAAATATAACACTACCCACAGTGCAGAATAAGCCAGAGAGCATTTAACTCACAAATCAATGACGGCATAGAGGCTTGGCAACTGGTTATAATGCATTCAAGATAGATTTCATTGCTTATAAATCTTTTCTGGCTAAGTAAAATTAGTTTTAAAACAAATTACCGGCTTTGCTCTGCATGGCAAAATATACTTTCTATCGCTCTATAGCAGATGGGCTGGGATGTTTTTAGTTTTCCCATCACATATAATTATAATTTTAGCATTCAAAACCTGTTCAGCAGGTGCACAGTGTCAAGAATCAACATCCTGATAAGCGTGATAACATAAGAATAGCTGACTTAAAACACTCAAACATATGCACATCCATGCACATGCACTCAAAGATTATTGATTTCATGTTTATGAGTGACATAAAATCACTAAAAAGGCTAACTGGTTAGACTATTAGTCGCCTCTTCTCTTCCTCTTGTCCTTCTGCCTTTGTCTAAAGCAGCAATAAAAGATGCTTAAGAAAAATGTTTTTCCATACCCAAAACACATATAAAGAGGAAGGTGATAAAGGTCATATCTCATATAAAATGTGCTAATTTAAACAGCTCTATGCCTTCGTCTTTCTCACGGCTCCATCATTCTCTGTCACACAGCGAGTTTAACAGATCGATGATGAATGGATGAAAAGCTTTCCTTGCCATGCAGAGAGTCGGAAATAAGATTACAAAAGTGAGGGGGTAGACATGACATGTCAGACTACATGCGCGCAGTAATGGAAAATTACATTGGTTTTGTTGCCTTTAACAATCTCTCTCTTTGACATTTAAAATACAGATTATGCATTGCTCATTTTTAGCATTTTTTGTCATGTTAACATCCATACATCTTAATGTTTGGTTTTACACCAGTTTCTATTTTACCATTGTGTTGGGTTTGCCAATGTAAAATTTATGTTGTAAAACAAATCGAACTGAGAGCTGCTGAAGCAAGAACTGCTACATAGCACATAAATCCAGTTTACAGGCATCTCAAACGAATCACATCGCCACAATGGGAACCAATTTGATGGAGCATGACACACAGTACGGTCTAATCCTGCATGATTTTACATTGCGACACTAAAACGCTTATGTGATCTATGAGGAGCTGAAGTTGAAATTGTCTGTTTCAGAGGTCAAAACTCCTCACTCATTCTGACAGTGTAAGGAGATGGTGGGGGTTGCTAAGCAACTGATGCCAAGGTAACAGTGCCCAAACTTCACATGTCTGTCAGGTTTCTGTCACAAGGGTGTCAGAGGGGCTTAATTCTGGATGCAAAGAGCACAAGCTGAGTGAAAAATACTTTTCCAAGTTCAGTCAATTGAAACCATTGATCCATTGGCCCTAAACAGACCTTGAACATGTAAAGGCACTTATATCTGCTGCGTCTGGACTTAAATAACATTTCCTCAGAACTCAGAGGGTACATTCAGAGGTGAAATACAACTTAAAGGGATAGTTCACCCAAAAATGAAAAATCTGTTATCATTTTCTAACCCTCAAGTTGTTACAAACCTGTATAATATTTATATCGCTGTTCTACAAATTGTTTCAGATATTTTCATGATAATAAAGAATATTTTGAATGGTTTTGTTTAACGAGTGTTGCTTTTTTTAATGCACGTTATAAACGACTCTGACTCATAATGATTTTAGATTGATAAGGACTTCCTACTGACCAAATACCCTAGTACACGCACAAGCTGTGCATGAAACACAAAATCGCAGCCTTGCAATGCATAATCGTTACAGCCCTAGCTACAAGTGTGTGTTTTGGTACTCAGCCTGACTCTCTTTTCAAAGTGTTTTTCAAAAATCATGCACCCCTCCTTTAAAATAGTGACTTGAATTGAATGGCAAAACCAAGTTGTAAAATAAGATGCCTTTTTACATCTATGGCTGAGCATGATTTATAGCATACCATGTGGCTATGTGCCAGCTTTTAGGCACTTAAATAAAGTAACCTAGAAGAAACTGAGTACTTGTAAAATACATGATAAACAATTCAATTCAGTTCTACCGATGACAATTTGCGTGACGGTAAAATCAAGACCGCTCTCAACTTTGTGCATTAAAGCAACATAAGACAAAAAGCTTGGCAGTGCCAGAAGCGACCAATTAATCCCACTAAATGAGATGTTCACGGGACACAAACACTTTAATACCAGCAATAGAGAGATCTGTTAAAAGCCGCGAGCTGTGGCAGATCCCGCTGATGGCCTTGCACATTCCCTGAATGACAAATGATCAATGTTGCTCTTACAGGCGAGTCTTCAGACCTGCTGAAATATTCTGCTATGCACTGAATTTGAATGCTTGCCTGATTGTACAAGAGATCACTATGAAAAATGTAAATCCTTTAAATGAAGCCTTTGCCCTGGTTTTAACCTCTCAGCTTTAACACAACAACTCCGCCGGCCCAAATCTTTTTCTTGATCGGTAGAAACTTGCCCAAAAAAAAATACCAGGTGGCACAGCTATGAAAGCACACATTTGGTTTACACGTTTTGATTCTGGATTGATTAAGTTGAGTTCAGAACATCCAATAGATTTTTTACAATGATTTCTCTGTAACTGCAGAGTACAATGTTGGTAATCCAAACAGCATTTATAACTTTACAGAATTCCAGTTTCCAGGTTTTTCCATCTAGCTGTAACCTCATTGGTAGGAAGGAAGGGTACAGGAGATATATAATCTCTTAGGGGCTGTAAATAGCAAAATACACACACACACATACTTGCTACCTCCCTGGCTGGTAACCTCATCCAGCCATTCTGATGCCAACCAGTAAACAGATATAAGTTCGCTCTCAACATCTGTGTTTAACATTATGGTGAACATTGGCAAACAGACTCGTACCCTTATAACGCTACCATTAACACAACACTGACATGATTCATCTTCTCCTAAACACAAGATGGCTTGGGAACCTTACACAAATCTACAGTATTTGGGAAAGGCATAGTGTCCCTGCACAAAGTCCTAAGACCATTAACACTAAAACTAACAATCCTCATAAACCTCAGTGACGAAATGGCAACAGATATAAACAGATATCCACCACAAGCTGTGTGATTTCATTCAGAAACCACACAAGGAGTTACATACAGCTGAAAATGCTGCCCTTTCATTTGGTTTGAGCAGATCATGAGAGTACACAAAATTATACAGGTCAGCAACAGTTTTCTCCAAATAGCTACTCACTTTTTTGCAATTTTATGGTGATAAAGAAGAGAGTGAGAGGAAAACCGTCCTATCAGCTCCACAAGATCGTACATACTAACAGAGCAGGTGGAATATGACTCTCTGCAAAGTGTGTGTGTGTGTGTGTGTGTGTGTGTGTGTGTGTGTGTGTGTGTGTGTGTGTGTGTGTGTGTGTGTGTGTGTGTGTGTGTGTGTCTGCTCTGAACTGTGATGCGAGTTCATTCAGAAGTTTAAGCACTTTACACTATGAAGTACAAAATAAAACATAAATGGAAACAAGGTGCTTAACCTAAAGAAAATATGAATCAAAAGCCTTAGAAGCCAAACAAAATATTGCATAAGCTGTTTTATTTCCTATCCATTTCATTGTGTGTGTGGAGAGGTTTGTAAAATGATACATCACCTTTCAGAGTATTTCAACCCAGAGAGAAAAATGAATGAAACAGTTATTGATATTGTATTCTTATGATTTACTATGGTTTGAACGCAGCCACACACACTCATTCATTCAGACCAAGAACATGATCATAGTTCAGATGTGTTGCAACGCTCGAGGGGTAAACGGCCTCAGTCAAGGGCACTGGAGCAGCAGGACGTACAGATATCAGGTGACCTGAACAATCGCAATACAGGCACTATCACTGCTGTCACTAATACAGCTACAGTAAAATATTATACACACATTCATTAGTTAAGCATTGTGAGTGTGTATCTGTAAAGAAAAGATAGAATTTAAAGGATAAGGCAAAACTAGATACAGAGTGAGAGAGAGCGAGAGCTAGTTCTTAATACACTGACAAAAACACTTTCTGATAACTGAAGACAAGGCGTATTTTTTAAAGCTTATCTGACACGAACGTGCACACACATAGACACACAAACACACATTACAAAAAACCCTAGGCAAATTAATCTCAGTGGAAGAGTAGGGTTACCTGCACAGAAAAGAAATATCTAATGTGGCCGGTTTGAAATCTAGAAGAAACACAGCATTTTGGATTTGTAAAAGTGCCACTTGAGCCCACTGTCTTAAAGTCTCATGGTACAAATCTGTACATAAAGGAGAGTGCATTGCAGTAAAAGTTAAAATTGATGTAAATTTTGGTTCATTTCCTCCACCTACTTGTAATGTGCCATGTTGAAATCAATGGATTTGCAGCATTTTTTGATGCAGTGCAAACTTGGAAGATTCAAACATTGCACCACAAGCAAAGCATAATTTGAGTGGTAGTCAATTCATGTAATGACCTATTGGTAATTATGATATCCAAGACCCTACCGGTGTATAGCCTTATATCTATTATCTGATGTAATTCAGATATATCTGACAAAATGATTGATAATCCAATAAGATGGAAATGAGACAGAATCGCTGAGATGATACTGAAAATTCACTCAATTATTTTACATTTTCAGTCATCCAGTGATGACTCTATCAGATTTTGACAATCGATATGGAATGACAATGCTAACTGTTCAAATATATATGTGACCAATAATATCAGTCTGAGATCACCTCAAGAACCCCCTTCCAGAAAGTTTTAGATGTCTCCTTATTTAAAACACCTGAACCAACTCATCAGCCTCCTTCCAGAATGTCTCCCTATAAAGCTAATAATTTAAATCAGGTGTGTTAATTAAGGAGACATTTAAAACATTCTGGAAGGGGGTCCTTCAGGACCAGGATTGAGAAACACTGACCTACAGGATCAGCCATAATGACATCATTCAGAAATAAAATCTGCCTGTATAATTATGAGTCAGAAAGACAAAAAGTAAAGTTCGTACTGTAACTCTGCTGTGTCTGCTTACATTTAAGAGCAATAGAAAAGAGGGCAGTATCAAATTTATATCTAAATAAATACCATGACGAAAAATATTAAAGCAGCAAAGCTGTGAATCACACACTCATATGGCGGCCGGTGACTTCTTTTTTCAAGGGCGCTTGATGCGAAGTTCGTCACAACATGTATGTAGCCCGTCATGTGTGTGGTTCGTAATTTCAAAATACTGTGCGTCGAGTGATCCTGTGTGCATCATGTGTCTTGTCAAAATAAGTGCCTGCTGCAGGGTTTATGATAAAAGAGACGCTTGCGTTTGCCAGATACTCACATAATCTCATGCGTAATCAGAGTTTAGTGTTAAAGGACTGTCTTGCATGTATTTTGTGAACGTGAGGGTCTCTTTTAACATAAACGGTTTTGACGTGTGTGCAGCAGGCACTTATTTTGACAAAACACGTGATGCACATGGTTCACATGATGCAACAAACACATATTTTGAAAACACAAGCAACACACGACACTCCGAAGACATATTTTGAATTAGCGCCCCTTGGATGAGCAGTCACGAGCCACCACTGTCATATGGTACAAAAGCCGCACTGGGACGGTACCCTTTACAAAGATATGTTATATTTCATTTGGTGGCAATTTGTACCTTTATCTCTGATAGTGTACATATTTGTGATAAGAATACTTATATATATATATTGTGGTTTTTATTCATTGTGTGGTTTTGTTGCTGATGTAAGAGGACCCGATAAAGGCAAAAGAGTGACTACATCCTCAGTTTGAAGAGTTGGGCACCATTATCAGTGAGTCAGCACAATTTAAAAGGTTTGTCAGCATGAACAGAGAGGTAAAAAGGTTATTCAGCATCATTTGCAAGATATGAAGGAGTCACAGGTCAGGTAAGTAAGCACAATCAGGAAGTGAAAGAATTCAAGAAGAATCAAATAAAGTGGGAAAATGAAACTAGATGAACACTTAGAAGAAGGCATGGATTAGTTGAGAGCATATCGTGCTCATATGTCTAATAATATTAGATTAAAACTGAGCCGGAACTGTCTCCAACTTGATAGTGCTGATTTAGCCTGACCTTTAATGCTGCTTTAGTGCCATTTAAAGCCTACATCTTAAATTATGGTGATCCCTTTTGATCCGAGCATGGAAAGGCTCTTTATAACACAACTGAGCCGTGTGTGGCACTTGACTGCTTCACTCCAGCTTCTTGATGTGGATATACGTCAGATGTTTCATCTTTTGCCATGCATTTAAATTAGGCAGTTCACGCATCTCAGGGATCACGAATGGGAGTCTTTGGCCTATTCCTATTTTCGTGTTACTACACACATACAGCTATCTTTAACAGCCGTCTGCCAAGATATAAACAAATAGATCAATTATGCATTTTAATAATAGACAAGCACATGGACAAACACCTTGATGATAATAATATAAGCACCTTTATACATAAAAGCAATCTATAAAGCTAATGACTCCCTGGTAGAGCTCATTAATGTCAATGGGATAAACTAAAAGCATTGATCAGCTGGAGAGTTTGTGACTGTATATATGTGTGAGGGAAGAAAAGCTTTCAGCAGCATTATCAGTCCTCTCCTTTGTGATGTCATAATGAGAAAAGATTGCCTAGCAACCCACACTGCTGCCTAGAGACGGACAGATGGGGAATTCGAACTTGAGCAGTCGCTATGACATAACCTAAGCACAATGCAAACTCACCTGTATAAAGCAAATCTTCTTTTGCTTCACATCAAGATGCTAAAGCAAATACAGCAGTGGGTAATTTCTAATTCATTAAAGGAAAAGCAGATGTATTACACCTATAGAAATCATATCCATGGTTCTCAAATGTAAGCCTGTTTGTATAGTAAATCCTGTAAACATAAACGTCCATATGTACATCCAGACCAACAGCTGTCACGTAAAAACAATTACCCAGTCGAGTCATTGAGGCAATTTAGAAACATCAATAACAGATATTAAGCACAGGCCCAATCCGCTAAAGCAGATGAATGAGCGAGTGCACTTAGATTCGGCCTCTTGCGACTATAGTAAGAAAAGCTCTCTACTTAAAAACATAAACTATAAACCTTCCATGCTGTTATCATTATAGATCCAGCAGAGCTGTTAACAGGGTCACACTGACCCAGCATGACAAATCTAAACTGTGACAATTTGATGGACACAGTGACAGTAAAAGCTTTTCAAATTGCCATGTTAAAATCACATCCATAAAGCTTTAGGATAAAAGGTCTAACCTGGGTTAAAGGCATCAAAATGACTAGCAAGTAAATTGAAGGGTTAAACAAAATCAGATTCGACAAATGTCTCATTTACATAAACGTATGCATTTGGCAGTAAAGCCTCTCACAGTGCATTTAATATATACATTCCCAGCGAATCAAACCTATAACCTCGATGTCACAAGACAACACATTCAGCGGCCAATGCAATCTTTACAATCATTGGGAAATTAACTACAGGCAGACAAGACACATGCGTGTTTATTTGTATGCATTTAGCGTCTCATTCATTACCAGGAAGTCTTTGTAGGACCATCTGCCCTGCTGCTCACACTTCCAAGAGATAAATAAGCACTGTTCTCATCTACACTGACAGACTGCGTTTGACTGTCCGTGTCTGTCTGAGTTTCCATCTCAGGTTATTTTGTCAATACATACTTCCTGCTTTCTGACATTGCTAAATGACACAAGCGTCAACAAAATGCCTGATCAGATGAGAGCAGCTCGGTCAGTGTAAAATACGAAGGGGGATTTTGCATCCAATGACCTGGCAACCCAAGCCTGAGGCAGATCAGCGTGAGGTGAAGTGGATGTGGGACATTAAATACAAGATCACAATCTGCTGTGCTCTCATTGAGTGCTGAATGAAACGAGAGAGAGCTGCGGACAGGAGGCTCACGGTGATCCTCTAACTGTCAGGATAGCTCTGCGGTCATAAGGCAGATTTCTGAGGAGTAAAAAAATGTGTGTCGTTCTTTGTGTTGTGGACACGTTTTGATTAGTCCTTTAGTAACAATGGCCCATATTTATGATACATAAGCAAGCTAATTTCTGTGTCAATCGTGTAAACTGTTTTTACATAAATTGCCTGTGGCATTTAATTCAATAGGATCATTTACATATAAACAGATTCATGAACGATTCACACAGAAATTTATTCTGCAATAGATGTCAGAGATAATGTATACTCTGGTGGTCATTATGGAAAAAATACCCTTTCAGAATAATAAGGACTGAGGTCTTGTAACATCCAAAAAGGGATTTATTTCGTAATAAAGGCAAGCTGACTGTACACTATCACCACTTATTGCACAACCACTTACCAGATACATAAAATAACTTTAAGTATACACTATAGTTGAAATTATTTTAATATGAGAAACAAAAAACTGAAGAGTGTTGTGAGAGAAATTAAACATACTCCTGCATGAATATGCTAATAATAACAATGGTCCTATATACATTATAAAGGTGATATTATACACAATTTATTTAAAAACAAAATGAACTCGTTGACTAAAATCAAGCATTCCAGTGAGCCGTTTAATAGGTTTAGTTGTTTGTGTGTAGTTTACACAGAGTATTGTCATGCTTATCATAACATGCACAAATAAGCTGGCCCATCTGCATGTACTTTATATGAATAGATGGGCCAATTGATGGGTGCAGAGATTCAAGGCTTATTGTCACTCGAGAGCAAATTCAATGCATTTAAAATTATGTTAGATTGCTGAGTAATTATAGAAATCACAGTCGTGATTGCTCACCATTGTGTCCTTGACAAAGGCACATATTTAAGAAAGGGGTGTACATCTGGATTAAAGCATCCTAGGTTAAATGGTCTGGTCCAAACCAGCCCAGGGTGTCCACTCCACCCAGAAAGCGCAGGTGGATTGTGTTTGAGGGAGGGGTTGTTGATCTCTGAAAGCTTTGCCCTCATCACCCAAGAGACTCAAAAACAATGAGCTGATAAACTGCATCCCAGGCGACACTACACAGCACAGAGACAAACAATGGCTATGGCAATACATAAACTTCAATAGCAAAACCGCAGTGCACATTCCTTTTAATGCGGTATTCTCAGTGTGTGATATTATTGAAGGGATAGTTCACTAAATAATGAAAACTTGCTGTCAATTTACTCATCTCGAGGACGGGATTTGGTTTGAACAGGGGGTTTGAAGTGTAAACTGTACATGTTGTCATTAATCATTGAGTAAACATTGGAGGGGGGGGGGGGGGGGTAAATGCTAGTTTTATTATTGTACCTAACGTCCAATCCCTCACAGAAACTACGTTCTTGACCCAAGTCATCTATGATGTATGTGACATTTTTTTCAGTAAAGAAGATACAGTACAGATACAGAAGATGTTTGGCTTTAACCATGTTCCCGGGTGATCCATAAAATGCAAGTCCTCGGGTACCAAAAAAGCAGATACAGTCGACATAAAATTACTCCCAGCGGCTCATGAAGATATATTGAGGTTTGTGCTGCCTGCATCTACTTTTTTGACTGGTCCTCGAAGAGATGGTACCTGAAAACTTGCATTTTATGGGCACAATTGTGTCTTAAATTTTTCTTTACTGTTCACGGATCAGTCACTACCTATTAACTGGAAAATGAAAGCCAATTTCCTGGAATATGACTAGTGGCATTACTCTAATTCTTTGTATAACCCATGCGTAACCATGAAAAGATCTTTGCATATGTTGCATAAACACAAGAACTTTCTATGGCTCAGTTGGTAGAGCATTAGCAACGCAAAGGTGAGGGTTCAATCCCCATGAAACACACATATAAAATGTAGAGCTTAAATGAAAGCATCTGTCAAATACATAAATATAAATGAAAACAAAACATGCCAGCTGAGATGACACAATTCAAAACTGAATAATTAAAGTGTAATGACAGGAGGTTAGAGAGTGATAAGGATAAGGAAACACTGACTCACGCCTGGTTCATTCATTCACTCATCTTGTCAATGAGAAAGAGTTTACTTTGTATCCTGTCTTTTTTACTGTAAGGTGGCACAGGTGAGTGCTGACAGCGATAACAGGTGAGGTTCTTACCGTGCTGGCTCTGCTGATGTTCCTGCGGTTCTCCCTGTTCTTCCAGCTCGCCGAGTTCCGCCGGTCCGCGTCCGGTGGCTGTCAGTTCCGCGCGCAAGTTCGCCACCTCCTGCCTCGCGCCATCGATCTGCCGCGCGAGCTGCTCGTTCTCGTCCATCATTCACCGGATCGTCGCGTGCGGGAAGAATCCACGGAGCTGACGGAGCGCGTCATATCGATAGGTGCTTCATAAAGACACTAAAATCCCATTCTGACTCTTTATCAAGCGCATGGATCCCAGATATCCACTGGATGAGTAAGTATATTTAGAGTCTCATGCTGTTTAATGTTTGTGTGTGTATGTCAGAGAGAAAATAATGAAGAGAGACTTTGAGGAGAATACAGCGTGCTTCCCAGCGCGCGAGATCTTGTCCACCGCGCGCTCTGTGCGCGAGACTCCCAGCGGCACTTTAAATGGACTCTACCATCTGAAGAAAATCGGGGGAGGCCACCTGTCAAAATGAACGTGGCATTTACATCTTTCAATGTTTGTTTGCATTAATGAAGTGTTTGTAATATACGTTTAGTTCGTATGACAAATGTTAAGTAATGAACTATAGAGTTTTACAGCGTTAATGCGTTTCTCTGTGCAATGTATGACTACTGTAACATTTAAAAAAAAAATAACATAAACCTAAAATATGCTAAATTAATGAATAAAGTGCATTTAGAGTGCTCATAAATAGGACACCTATATGTGTTGCTTTAATGTTACAGGATTGATGCGAAAGGTTAAGTGTAGGGTGTAGTTTTAGTCTGGTATGAAAACAATGAAAGCTTATGAAATCTTCATCTGAACCTGTACAGAAATATGACGTCACTTCATTCATGACATGCTTTTGTTTCTTTAGTTTTCTCACACATACATTTTAATATTTAATTAGTTTTGCACATGACTGCAGTTTCAGTTTTATAGAAAATATTCTAAGTGTGTGTGAAAAAGGAAATAAGCTGGCATTTTTAAAAAAGTGTTTTTTAAATATATTTCATATATTTTGTCATAATGTAGCCACTCAAATTCCCCACTTAAGTTATGTTCAAGACTTCCTAACAGTATGAGAATTGCATGAATGTGTGTATGGTGGTGGTTGAAAAGTTTGTTTTTTATAAACAGAGACCAAATAAATACTGTAAAGGACTCATTTACATATTTTCCATAAATAAAGAACTGTTGTTGTTCATTCAGTTGCATAACAAAATTATTCCACAATAATATGCATTGCAAAAGCACCCCAATTCTTTCTGCTGCAGCCAGTCCTGCCATTTCTGGATGTAGACACAATAGATCATCTTCCCATTTTCTCCTTTATGTTAATCACTCTGTCATAATGTCAAACATTTGTGAGCAGGCCTAACTGATTAACCACCACAACCGCATGCACTAACCATCTGATCAGAACAATTCATCACTTTATTAATGTCTTATAAGATGCTTGTTCAATTTTATGTCATTTTTATAAAATAGCTGAACTGATAATGTATCTTATGACTGTGCCTAAATTCAGAGTAGCAGTTTTTAATTCAGAAGATTGTGCATATTTTGTATGCATAGAACACTCAGATCAGCCTACTACATTTTCCCACAATGCAATATTCTCATTCTTATGGTGATTGAACATGATGATTTTTAACATTGCTTACTTGACTCTTTATTTGATCACACTAAAAAAGTCATTCATACACGAAATTAAATATACAATAACCTTTTTGATTTCAGAGATGATAGATTGCAGGTCGTGTGGCAACAATGTAGCATTCAAACTGATTTAAATGTTAATTGTTGTACATGTCTATTGTTCCATGTGATATAGCAGGCAGTTTATCTATGTTATCCGCACACCCTTTACTGACCACACCCCTCTCAAGATGCAGGATGGTGACCACCAGCTGTAAATAATTGCTTTTCACATGGATGCATTCATAAATCAAGCAGAAAAAGCACCATTGAGGGGATAAAGCAAGGGACTGTGTCCACATCACATTCAACAACTCTCACAAGGTAGCATGTAACAGAACGTAAACTCTTTACTGTGTAAAATATGACCTATGTATTCAGCTGATATTATGAGGCATATGAAAACACCTCCCTCTGTTTATGACATCACTTCCTTCAGGCTAGTGCCAGAGCAGGGTGTGAGGGTGACATTCAGCTGTCTGTATTAATGTGCTTTTTGACAGTGACAAACAGTGGAAAAATTGCTTGTGGAGGACAATTTTTTTACTGTGACCCAGTCTGTGAAAACCCAGTTGATGTCATTTTTTGAGATTTCATATTTTCTACTGTAAAATCATCCAACATCATGTAAATAATTTTTTTTATTATTTAACCTTGATATCTTTAATATTAGCTTGAGAAATTAAGGCCAAAGATTGAAATTAAAGTAAAATCATTGACAAATATCAAACTTTAATACCCCTAATTTAACATAATTAGATTATGAGACTTTAACCTAGATTTCACAGACATGGTCACAAATATAATTTATCCCATTTACTCTATCTTCTTTGTAGTTTTCTTTTTAGTGGTGATCTGAAACTTTCCCTCCATTGTTCTTTTGGCCTCTCTCTCTTTTGCTCTCGCTCTGCTCTGCTGAGCAGGAAAATGAAGCGAGAAGAGACAATTAATGTAGCCCCTCACAGCCAGAGACAATAGACCAGACAGACCCTCACACACACTTATTGAGACAAAGTTACTAAGCATCTTTCCTAACATCTCTCTGACTCTTCCTTAAACACACAGCCTGATATTAGCCCACAAAACAAGCATGCAACCTCTAAAACAACGTATCATAGAGGGGCCTATACATTCTAGCTGGGCTCATCACCATGGTAACAGCCAGTCAAATGTCAGTCAGGTGTTTCTTTGGTGACCATGTGCTTTTGATTGGTTGCAGGCCTTCTGGGATATCAGAAGCAGATGGCATTATGGGATACGTTAGTCATTTGTGACACGTGCCCTCTGAGAACCAGCTGGGTCTTTACATACTGACCAGAGTGGATGTTTGGATGTGTGCGTGCGTGTGTGTGATGTGGTTTGATGAGGAATAGTAAATTGACTTGAGCAGACCTTATCAGACCTGACTCACTCTCCAGGGATTCACTGGTAACTGTCTGTGTGAGATTAGTCTGGACCATGCAGGGTCTGTCTAGGTCTGATTCAAACTGAGGGTCATTAATGGTGATAAAGCTGCAAAAAAAATGTTTATTGTAAAGATGAGTTTTGTAAAACAATAAATATTTTTGTGGTTTAACAGTGTGAGTGTTTGCTTTGGGTTATTGCACAGCAAATGACAGGAAGATGGCAAAGACACTATTATGATTTCTACCCCCCACCCCATACTCTGAGTGACAGGTTGGCTGATGGATTTTTGGGGTGGGGAGGGGGAGGTCTCGGCTCATCAGAGTTTGAATCGGACAGCAGGAGCAGATGGGATGGGGAAATTGTCTGTCCAACCACACACCTAAAGCACATTCTAAGACCTATACACTGACCAATGCAAACCTATTTTATTTGTATCTAAGACAGATCATTTTTATATAAATATAAATATTTTTTATAAATAGACCACAAGAAATGTAAAGATGCTCCTCAGTGGTAAAGCATTGCGTTAACAGCACAAAAAAGTAATGGGTTTGAACCAAGGAAACACTGATAAACATTAATGCCTTGCTTTGTATGTCTAGACTTTATCATCAGGGGTTTAGGAAAATATAAACAGATTGTTCAATATGTTAGTGATAAATACAGTTTTTGACTGAAAATGTGAACCCATAACGCTGAAATTGTTAAAGAAATAACATTAGTTAGCTAATAATAAGAAGCCTTAACTGTATTGATGACACTCATAAAGTTTACAGTCTCTGGGTGATGACTGTTTTTCATCTAGACTGAGTTCAAGTTAATTACGATTTCATTTTGTATCTATTTAATAAGTTCTAAATGAAGTTAAGCTGTAATGAGCAGTGTGGCAGGGCCAGCAGCAGAAGGTCCCATCAGAGGATGATTTTGAATTTATATGTCAGATACTCATAATTAGGTCCAGGCATTATCTGCAGTATCTTTTTGCGCAATTACAGTAATTTTAAATAGAAATCTATTGGAATGAATTTAGCTATGGTACAATTTTGCTAAATTGAGCTGGGAGTACAATCTTTGCACATATTATTACTCAAGCCTAAAAATATTTAACGAATATAATGCAAGGGATGAAAGATTTATAGTACATCTTCCATATGGGCCTGTTTATAATGAACACCCCAATACAAGACACAATATCTACACAAAGACAGTAAAACATATTTCCAAACATGCAAATAACAGCGATCATTTATCACACCATACAAAACATCTAATGAATTTTTCACAGCTCAGTTCACACATAAATTATTCCCTTTAATATCTTCTATATACATTTTCTACCATTGTGTATCACTCCAAATTTTCATACTATCATTTGTGGTTCACAAACTGCATTTAGCTGTAAGTGCAGCCCCTCATGCACAAGCAGAAGAAAGAGAGAAAAGAGGGAAATCCTTCTCTTTCAAAACCAATTTTAAAGAAACTTCTTCACTATGAATTTTGGTATAAGGGAATCAAATCTTTCTGTTGTTTCTCTAGAGCAGGTTGCAGACCTCTACAGCTAGGTTTTTCAAAAAGTGGATGAGAGATGCTTTTGATGAGAGATACTCTTGATGAGAGAAATTAGACCACTCATCTTTTCGAGTGCTAAATAGATGTATGTTAATTAATCTGAAAATGATGATGGTGAGGAGGACATGAATGTCATAGTGACATCAGTGACCTTTATCAGTGACATCAGTGATCTTTATCAATGCTAGTGACATCAGTGATCTTTATGCTATTGACATCAGTGATCTTTATGAATGCTATAGTGACATCAGTGGGGTTAAAACATGACAGCCTAGACTGATAATAATAATTTTCTGTCAATTTCAATCCTGAAGCACATCTCACATTTTTATTTACACTAAAATTAGTGTATGTACATGTGTAGACGTTTAGCCACAAAACTCAAAAACTGACTATGTAAATAGTATTAGTCTATTTAATATTAGTATTAGTCTATTAATAGTCTATTTTAAACAACTTTGAATAGTAAAGCCTATTCAAAATGGACTATTTTAGGTCCTTACTAGTCAAATAATCCATCCAAATAGCAACCGAGGCAGATAGGCTACTTTAAATATAAAAAGGTCAACTAGTTAATGTGAGGCTTATTTTAGGGGTCATGTTAGGGTTAATCAAATATCATTATCCTGAAATTAAAACAAAGTCTGTTTTTCTTAATATAAAACAAACCTGTGTGTGTGTGTGTGTGTGCGTGCGTGCGTGCGTGCGTGCGTGCGTGCGTGCGTGCGTGCGTGTGTGTGTGTGTGCGTGTGTAAATGATAATGCTGTGGGTATGGTTTAATTAAGATTCTATGGCGCCATCTAACGACAATGTTTCATACAGCATACAAAATCTCAATATTCGGAAAATTAATAACATTTATTCAGTTACATCTTACATTAAAGTTAAACAATCAAGTACAAAGTTACAATTGTCAAAAATTAGTAGCTAAAACACTTGATCATACATTTTGGAAAAAAATAAAGATAAAAAATAAGGGAAAAAACCCTTATAATTGTGTCAGGTGTGCTTTTGACAGTTCACAATAGAATATGAACTCTCACACTATATATCATCACAAGCACAAATCACACAGGATCTGTAACAGTATAAAAAAAGTCTTTTGTGCTGAATGTCAGTCTTCTGAAAGTAAAGTCCTTGACTTACACTGTTTAACTACTGCCCTCTGTTGCTCAGAGGCCAAACAAATGGATCTGGACAGAATAAAGTGAAAATGTATCCAAACGTTTCTGCTTAACTATCCCTTCAGCATTCAGTTCTAAAAAAACACCCCACAGGGTAAAAGAGTGGATTGAATTCAGTGAGGCAAAACACTGCGCTGACATCTACATCTACACAACATAGAGAAATGGCAGCCTCTAAAATACAAAGTGTATACAATAATCTACCTGTTATTTGTACTCACACAGAGAAAATTAGAAAACTGGAAAATTTAGGTAACGGTTGCTTGCCCCTCTCTCTCTCTCTCTCTTTCTTTCTTTTTATTACATTTCTACTCTTAAGGAAAATTTTATTATATCCTTCAAGGTTTAAGGTTATTCTCTATTGCAGGTGTCTTCAATCCTGGAAGGCCACTGTACTGCAGACTTCAGTTCCAACTCTGCTCCAACACACCTGTCTGTAAAATATCAGGCAACCCTGAACACTTTCATTAGTTGGTTCAGTTTGATTGGGTTTGGAGCTAAAATCTGCAGGACTGTAGCCCTTCAGGAGCAGTGTTGGAGACGCCTGCTCTATAGCATGGAGTGGGTCTGGGGCCCCTTGGGGGTCTATGGTGGTATTACCAGGGGTAGGCTACTTTACTGATTGTTTGAAATCAAAATAATTTTTTGAAAAAACTAAATTAGGCATAAAACAAAAAATGCATTAATGTGCTAAAAATAAAAAATTAACTTTGAAATCAATGTTCCCATGTTACAATCTATACAGTAAATTTAAAGTGCACCTATTTCATTGCTAAAAAAAACATTATTTTGTGTATTTGGTAAAATACAATGTATTCGCGTGGCTTATAGTTAAAAAATACATTATTTTCCACATACCACATATTTTTGTAGCTCCAGATTTCACTCTCTTTCTGAAACGCAGGGATTTGAAAAGCTCTGTGTCCCTGATTGGTCAGCTAATCTGTAAATTATGATTGTTCTGAATACCTCTGATGTCAGCAGGAAATGTGACGCTCCTTACCATGTTTGAAAGATTCGGTCACAATGCAATGCTAACAGGCGTTAACTTACAGGCTGAAGCGGGAGGAATTATGATAATGTCGATCTTCTCTATGTCACCAATCCCAGAAAGTAAACTTTTGTCTACAGTCCGTGTGTTTGTTGTAGTCCAAGAAAAGAGATTTACGTTGGAGAAATGTATAAATAAATTGGACAATAGGTGCTCTTTGAAATGTTATGTTATACAGTATATTAAAAGTGTGTGACTGTGAATACCAAACATTTTAATTTTATTATTTTTGAACAAAACCATCATAACAATGTAAATCCAGTCTTAATTTAAAACATAAACTGGAATTTTGCTCCTCCTCTCCATCCATTAAAGGGCCCTTGGCTTAAAAAAGATCTCTGCTTTAAAAAGTCATAGCATGTGACAATCTAAATGTCCTGTCAAGACATTATATGAACAGATCAAGCACAAATAATTTTCTCTTACTTAACACAAAGCAAACATAAATACCGATATAATAGTATAAATCAATAAGAAATACACAGTTTTCTTGAAAAGCAATGCCAGTTCAAGAGATTTTCTGATTCTTATAAACTTTTCTCGTCATTCCAACATATGCACTGTAAAAACTAAAAGTTGGATCTACTTTAAAAAGTACTTCAAATGGTCACACATCTGTACACCTCTTTACTTTCTGTTGGTTGTTTTCAATGGTTCATTACCTTACAGAGGGTCAGTGGATCATCTGCCACCCAGTGTTTACGTGTGTGTGTGTGTGTGTATATTGGGTAGAAGTAAATATTGCTGTTTACTTATTCCCTGCCTCCCAACACACACATAATACACATGTTTATAGGCGAAGAGCAGGCAAATCTTCATCAACAAAATCACAGCACCTGGAAAGAGTGTGTGAGTCAACTTTCTTGGCTAAACATCTATCAATACAAATACTCAGGACAAATTTTACATGTTACATGTATCCAACCTCTGCTTTACATAAATGTAAGCACGCTCACATAAATGTTAATCTATAGACTTTCTGTTTGAGCTTGTTGATATGACTACTTTCAGACAGAAGGAACATTGTGCTCTTGTAATTACACGACGGTGCCACTAGATGTCAGCATAAAATGACAGCATTCACACCCAATAAAATCAAACGGTTCCGAAACCTACAGCAGCAGCAGCAGCACAGTCAGTCAACGAGTTCACAGCAACGGTTGAGTAGGCTATATAAAGGTATTTTATAAACAAAATGCTACAGACTTCCATGTCCTGGATAATAATTTGAAATTAATCAATAAACATAGCATGCACTGACATTAAAATGACATTTACACTTTCAGTCAAAGGTTCTTGAAGTAAATCTCTTTCAAACCTTTAAATAGCCTGAAGAGCCCTCTTACACTACAAAGAACCTTTTGTGCCCAGCACACTTTAGTATTGACAAACTTTTGACAAATACCATTTTAGCGACCTAAAGTTTTGACAGTGCAACTTCAAAATTGCTTACACAGGATTGTGGGATATTACAGGCAGTGAAGGATGCATCTGTGCCTTAAAAAAGTCCAGATGAAGGCATGCAGTAGACAGGATGTGACACAAACAAAAAGCTTTCCCCTCTGGAGTGTGAGGTAATATTGGTTTTCAGCTGTCGGGTCCAAGCAGCCCCTGATCATTTCAAACTTCTGTCTTTTAGCAATGGAGAAAAAAATCTGTTTCTACAAGGGTCAAACCAGGATAGTTTGTCTCATGAGTAGCCTATAGAGACGACAAGTACTGACTTAAACAACCCTCATAGTAGCCTATTGTATTTGTCACCATCAAAAGGTCTTGGCTAAGTTTCTAATTGTTATAGCACAGTAGTAGATGCCTTCAGTTAAAATTAGCAATGCTGACTTGCATAAAGTCCCACACAATTCACTTCAGATGCCATGTTTAATGACACAAATTAAAGGCAATGAGGGACACACCCTGTTTATTTCATTCAGTAGGTTGCCCTGTAAACAGAGATGCAGTATAAAATATTGTACACTTTTATTATTTTATTGCCACCACTGGCACTTTATCATTATTATTTACATTTTCCTTATTTTATCAATATACTCTTCAGTCATAGTAATAAAGTGAGAATTTGAAAATGAACAGGGCAGGACAGACAGAGACTTACTTTAAGGCACAAGGGGCAGGACCACCTAACGCCCAATGTATGCCCAACCCCCTCGCCCACTCAAGACACACATACACACCAACACACATTTACACTCTCTCACTCCAGCTCTCAGTACCTCTGTCCAGACAGCTGCTCCAGACCTCGCCGCCCATTTCCATTCAAACTTCAAGCCACACTTCTGAGTGTGTGAGCCAGCAATTCATCCAGAGCCTGCTGTGCCTTTTTAAGGAGACTCATAGTTTGTAAAAGTTTCGGTTGGAGGAACAGTACAGATACCATGATGAGGATCATACTGCTGCTGCTGGTCGCCCTGACGGGTCCCTTTTGTACCTTTACCAGCGCAAGTAAGTCAACGCATCATTTCTTTAATTTTGGTGATCATATATTTTATTAATTTAGTGCAATATATTACTTTGATGATAATCACTATATGAAGTGTGAAGTCCTTTACTCTTTGTTGTCTTTAAATATACAACACATCATTTATCACACTTTCTGTATAGTCTCGATGTGCGAGGGTGGGAGGTGGCTTTGTCTTCTTGATGTTGTGTTGTTTGAGTGTATGAAAAAAAATTATTGGACCAAATTCAATAACGTCATATGTATATTTCTTTCTCTTTCTATTCCTACTTAGTTATAATTATGTCAGAAAGAAGATTTTTCATCAGTTTAAATAATTTAATGAAATCATGATGAAATTTATCCATGTGCTGATACAGTGATTCTCTCATTTAAACCCTAGGTTGGGAAAATGATGTAATGGTGCAATTATTCTTGCGCCGGTCCTGAGCCAGCACAGACATTTACTGCTCCCAATTTTTTTTTTTTTTTCAATTTCAAATATGACAAAAAGTGTACATTTCAATCGCCAAATAATTTACACGAATCACTGCTTTTGACAAAAATAGTGACATTTTATAAGGATAAGTAAAATTTATTTTATTTAAAAAAGAAGTGAGGATGAGCAACCGAATAATGGACAAAAGAAACAAGTCATATCACTCACTGTTCCTCATAACGTTCTCCGTTTCTCTTTCTTTCAGTCTGGGCAGGGTTACACCATGTGTATTAATAGAGCTAACTCTATATTTAAGGGCACCAACTGAGCGTTTAGTACACAGGCTGGTTACATCAGAGCGCATGCAGAGCAGGCTGAAGAGAGACGCCCCGCTTATTTTGTGCTGTTTTCTCCCTCTCCTCACCCCCCTTTACTTGTAACCATCTTTGGCGGGGTATCAAGCCCTTTAGAGGTGGACTGTGGGGTATGTGTGTTATTTTTAAACTCTAGAGCCTCTGACTGAGTCATTGCCCAGGGTCGGTTACAGCCCTGTAAAACGTTACATTGAAACACTTAGCAAGTTTCAAACTTGAGAAAAAAACATACTCCTCCCGCAATCAAAGGAGTGGCATGGGCACACGCTTCCTCTCCAGACTTCCTTTCTCCGCTCATTCTTTTTCCTGCTGGTATTTGTCACTCCCTCCATTCCCATTTTCCCAGCCCTAAAGTGCCACTCCCTGTTCTAAAAGCAAGGCTTCATCGGTTACTTCTCCTAAGTTTCGCATCTGTTCATTTATAAATATCTATAGGATTAAATGTGTTTATTTTCATATATCTGCATCGTATTGCTGTGTCTGCGTGAAGCTGTTTTGTGTACAGTTTGTTTTGAAGAGCATATTGGTAAACTGACATGCGAGGTGTTGGGTGTACCGGGTGTTAATTTAGCTACACGAACCCTGAGCCTATCACAAGACCTTCAAATGCACCCACAGAGTCTGGCCAGTCGAAATACATCTGAATCAGCTATTTTTATTTCGTATGTAAGATGATGAATGACGTTTATAGTGTTTTGAATTAAATCAACACATAAAAGCTTTGTCTGACAAAGTTTAATCCAAATCAACTTTATCTAAACTCAAAGTAAATTACTCAAAGTATCTGTTACTCCTCCATCTGGAGGAGCTCATAATTAACTACTAAGTCTTCACTGTTGACAATGCTGGGTTGTTTCAATCCAAAGTTGGACAAAATATGGATAAACCCAACAGTTGGGTTTAAATTAGCTTATGATGGGTTGTTTCAACCTACAGATGCGTCAAATATGGACATTTTGTGGTCTTTATTTAAACCAAACAATTGGGTTTGTCAATGCCTTACCCAATCGTGCAAGAAGAACCATTCATTAAAGAACTATTTCTTTCATACCTCTTTATAATCTATAGATCCCTATCCTATTTGGCCGCAAGGAACCTTTTGTGAAACAGAACGGTTTGTCAGATGTTAAAGGTTCTTTATAGAACCATTTTGACATAAAAGGTTCTTCTATGGCTTTGTGTTTAAGGTTGTGGGTTAAAAGCGCAGGAGTTCTTGAGCTTGAACAGAAATATTTTAGATTTGGGAACGTCTATTCAGAGTTTGTCTCCCTTAAGTCTGGAACCTTGTGCATTGTATTTAGATTAGGCTATGTGTGTTAGTCTATGATATGTTTGTCCCTGAAGATTGTGAGATTTGAGAGCATGTGGGTGCTGTTCCAGTGATAAGAGTGATTTTCCACTTGCTCTGTCCTCTGCTGCCCACTCAACACCCCATGTTTGTGTGTGTCTGTATGAGGGAGTGTATTTGACTTTATGAGATCTTCACTCTTGCTTCCCATTACTAAAACATTCACATCATACTCCCCTAACACACACACACACACGCACGCACGCACGCACGTGTATTGCTGAAGCAGTACATTGGGATGATTAATATGGGTGATGGGGATCTCTTTCTTGAGTGTAACCCTGAAAAAGGTGTTTTTAGTTTAACAGACTCCCTAAACTCAATTTCTCCAGCTTTCTTTTCTCTTTCCTTCTGTATTTGTCTTTCCGTTAGCTTTTCTCTCTTTTTCCCTTATATGGTTTCTATTTCTCTTGAAAGGCTTTCGGGCTTTGTCATAGATATAAATTTGATCATCTGATGTTAGGATTTTCATGGATGCCCAGAGGAAATTTTATTGCTCAAAGGCTGCTCTGTCATTGTCCAGGGACTTAATGGAGTTCAGTTATGTCTCATCCACTTTGTCTCATAAGTCTCTACATCATAAAATTTGGTAGGAGAAGAAATATGAGACAAAACTTGAAATTCAGCAGAAGTCCAGGGGTCTCATTTATAAAACTGTGCGTAGGATCATTACTGAAAGTCTACGTATGCGCAAAAGCCAAAAATGGAATATTAAAACTATAAAACAAAGCAATGTTCCCTTTATAAATCACAGATCACATGCAAGTGTGCGTACATGAGAATGCAAGCCCATTCTCCCATTAAATTAGTTTTTTTATAGATCACAACTTTTGCGTGGGAACTGGCTCCCACATGCGCTTTATAGACCGTTTCAGCAACATAAACAAGCGGCTTTTGTGAAAAACACGTAACTTCCGGCAAACTCATGATAAGAATAAATAACTTTTTTCCTTTTAAAGTAGTTTATTTATATAACAAGTAAAATCAACAACACGTAGATTACCTAGGAAACCAAAACATTTGTTATTTTCGACAAGGTATTAGTCAAGAGTTTAGTTTAGCAACTAGTCAGACCATTTAAAATAAAGAAATCGGAAGTAAAGTTCCGACCAGATGCATAATCGCATCACCACATGTGCGTCAGCAGTAACAACATAAACAAGCGGTTTTCGTGGTCAACACGTTCCGATAAACTCTGCTAAGAATAAATAACAACAAACTCCTTTTAAAGTAGTTTATTTATATAACAAGCTAAATAAACAACATGTAGTTTACCTAGGAAACCAAAACATTTGTTATTTTTGAAGAGGTATTTGTTCAAGAGTTCAGTTTAGCAACTCGTCAGACAATTACAGAAACCGGAAGTAAAGTTCCGGCAAAATGCTTTATCGCATCACTACACTTGCGTCTGATGAAACAGTCTATAAATGAGATCCCTGAACAATACAATGAATGCAGTTTAGATAATTTAACCATAAACAATTTTCTTCTTTATCGGAAATAAAACATAAAAATATGTAGCCCAGCTGGGGTAGTATCTGTTCAAAAAATACACCTTTGGACCTAAAGAGTTTATATTAGTAGCTCAGAGGTGCATTGGTATCAATGTTTACATTCTGCACCTAATGGTACAAATTTAGGAACTTTATAAAGGGTACCGCCTCAGTGACAGCTGGGCTGCATATTTTGACTATTTTTTCAAACAGTGTTGGTGAATCTGAGTACTCTAAAGGAGTCCCAGAGATTACAGAGGTCTGTTTCTTAGCGAACAATGAGCAGCACGAAATACAGTATAAGTGATCATATTTATTATTATTCAGTTGTGTGCATAAACACACCCGCTAGTAAGTTTTCATTCATTGAAGTCTGTACTAACAGAACGCCCCCTCCATGCCGGACAGTTACGATTGCTGGCCATGTCGTTCCATACAACACACTAAAGTGTGAGAAAACAGCTTGCTCTTTCTACTCACTCTACTCCTCCCATCACATCATGTGTATTTATGTTGTGTGTTTGTGTGTGTGTGTGTGCGCGCGCGCGCACGTGTGCGTGTGCTTGAGGGGAAGAGAGCCATACTTAGAACTAATTGTTGGGGTCTCAAACATAATGAGCTGATTGTTAACAGCAGTCAACAAGAACATTGATATAAACACACACACTCGAACACACACATGACATTCTGATTTCTGACATCACCCCACCCTTACATTATATTTGTATGTTTTTTGACTTTTTTTGCAAGGGAAAGTTTTATTTGGCAATATGAACGGTCTGTGTTCTGTGCAGCAGAAAGGATTTTCTTTTTTTGCATTCAGTTATAATTATCTTTATGCATTTGGCATATTTAATCCAAAGTGACTTCTGGTGCATTTGGATTTAGCATTTTATCAACATGTGAGCCAATCAGTGAAACCCAGCTAAAGTCATTTATACTGTTAAATCGATGTAAACAACATTTTGTGAAAATAAATAATATCACCTTAAAGGCTCTCTAAGCGAATATGTTCGACGTCACTTGTTGTTGATATTTGAACTGTTTTCAAACAAACGGAGCGTAGCTAACTTACGAGTTTGGAACAACATGAGGGTGAGTCATTTATGACATAATTTGTATTTTTGAGTAAACTATCCTTTTAAAGGCACAAAAGAGGATGTTTTTCGCCGACTGAGAATCCAAAAACGGTTACTGAGTTTTTTAAATGAGCGCATGCGTAAGAACAGCCTCCCTCCTTCACGGCTCATTTCTAGGGAACAGCTTCCAAAACTCGTGCACGAATATTTGAACACGAGTGTTTGTTTACCACAAGCATATGCTGTTCATTATGTGAAATGATTTGATAATAAACAAATAAGACGTTAAAACGTCAGATCAGTCGACGCTACTCCCATTTCAACTAGCATGTAGCAGACTGGTCACTGCCTTACAACTACAGTACAAGAACAACGTCAATATACTTGAATAACAGTACAACAATAATTATTCCACAAAGAAAGAATAATCACTGTTACCTGTCGGGAAGAATTTTGCGAACTGCGCGTCTGTCTTGACACCTCTCTGTTCCTTCATTGCTCTCCAGCGTTGAAATGTTTGTCCAATAACGACTCCGTTTGCATTACGTTCTTCTGACAATTTTCTCCTACTCCCAGCGGCTTAAAAAAGTCTTTCTTTTGCTTCCATCTTCGAGTTTCTTCTCTACCGTGGTGCAAATTCGAGGAGGAAAGCAGGATCGACAATGAAAACAAACCGAAACTTAAGACGGAGTTTCATGCACTATGCGCATGTGTCGCCTGTTTAGTTACTGGAGCGCGCACGTCTCTCACAAGGATTGTAATGGCAGTGATTGACAAGCCAGAGCGCCAATCGCTTATGCGATGACCGCATAAGCAATTGGCTGATGTTTTTAAGGCCCTATCTTGTGCACAGATGACGTAAATAAATTTTAATAAAAAAAGCTAATAAATAGTGTTTTATCATTTAGTAAAGACAGTTTTAAGTAATATTGCAAAAATGTATAAAACAAACATCCTCTTTTGCACCTTTAAGAGGTTTAAGCATGGATGTTGTGTTATATTTGGAGAGTTGATATGTAAGGAATAATTGACGACTGGCCATTGAATTATAAGAAAATAATACACACCCAAAGTGCAATGCGACACGACGCAAAGCGGAGTGCCTTAACACCGCGGGTGTGCATTATTTTCAAATAAGTCAAACAAGTCAGTTATTCCTCTTATACCACGGTTACCACAAACATTGCTCTGGTGCCTTTTTTTTTTTACATTTAACAAGTTAGGTGTGCGGTTATCAGAAATTAATGCATACCCACGGAACATTTATCAGCCAATCAGAATACAGCATTCAACAGACCCGTGGTATAAGGGTGTATTTATGTATGGTTAAAATATCCACCTCAATGAAAATCTGTCATTAAATCCTACACCTAAAAAATGCCTGACTCATATTGAATCAGCCTGCATGAGATAAAATCTGCATTCTTAAACATGTTTATATAAAGGCCTTTCTGTTATTAATAATAATAATTAAATATTCACCGATGTTAATAAGTGTAATATGTGTAGGGGTGGTTTACTGGACAGGTTTACCCTAGTCACAGACTAAAATGAATGTTTGAGCTGCCTTAATGTAAAACACCTTGTACTGACAAGTCTTAAAATATATCAGTGCCATTGTTTTGTGTCAAGATACACACCAGTATTGTTTTTTGTAAGATATGTTTGTAAAAACCACTTAAATGACCTAATATAACTAAGGCCTAGTCCTGGATTAATCGGAATCCTGTCCAGGAAACCGCCCCATAGAGTTTAATTTGTTTAGCCTGTGCTGAGTTTGATATTTTAAACTGTGTAGTTTAGTAGCTGTTATTGTAAAAGGAGGCTCCTCTTGGATTGCCAAGAGAAAGACTGTCATATGGAGTCCATCTGGCTTCTGGTACATAGCACAGATCTGAGATCAGTTTTGCAGTTCCTTTAATGGTTGCTGCTGAGATCTTTGTGAGGAATGCAAAAAGATCCAAGATCAGTGCCTGAGGAAACTGGCCAGTTTTTTTGTTTTTCATTTTAAGAGAATTTTGTCCAGTGCATCATTTCCTTTTGAGAAGTTAACGCTGGTTCCGTCTAGGAAGTGAGAAAATGAGTCTAATAGAGTGAATGACGTAGCCAGGAAGTGACTTCATTAGATCAGAGCTGAATAGGGTGGGAAATTCTGAAGGGTTCTTGGATGACTGTATGTAAATGTCTACGTGCGTGTTTTTTGGGCTGATGGAGAGGCCAGAATGTTCTTACTGCTAATGACAGGCCATGAAAAAAGTACTGGCTCACCCATCTAATACAACCACCAGAGCAAATAACGTCAATGTCCCAGGAATTTCTCCTCTCTCAACAAAGTCTGTACTCTGTAATGTAGTGCTCTCTGAAAATGAGTCCTGAAGACATATTATAGCAAAGGGTGGGTTTCCAATTAGAAATAAATGAGGAGCTCAGATGCAAAAGCCGTATACGTTCATCAAATACATTCACTTTAAATCTGCTTAATTCCAGCCTCAGATCATTCAGAAATAATGTTTTTTTTTGTGCAAATCTATTATAAAAAATGCTAATTTACAAGAAAACATGTCAGATGAACTTCTGCATCTGAGCTCTTCAAATGTTTCTTTAAATAATAGTTTACTTAAACTCTAACTGTTATTTTTTGCATCCTCTACTCATCATCATGCTATTTCAAGCCAGAGGGAAATGTAATTGCTCAGAGGTTGCTTTCTCATATACTCTGTAAAAAATTGCAGTAGGCTACACTGTAAATACATTTCTGTAGAAATTACAGTATTAATGGCAGCTGGGTGCTAGTAGATTTTACATTTATGTTATTTACTGGCAACAGTTTGTTCAAAGTTAAATGAACATGAAACCTTTTCAGTCTATATCTTATACAATAAGTTACTGGCAACCAGCTGCATTGTTACAAACAATTTCAACTTATAAGTTATGTCAACTTATCACAGGTTAACGAAAGTTGTTTTGACTTAATGCTGCATCTTTGTTTTTTACAGTGAAAATCTCCATTGTGTTTCATTTAAGCATCAACTTGATCTCAGAGGTTTCTCCTAAACAAACAAAAGTGTTAAAAAGCTGTAAAATTGATGTAGATTGTAACTAAAATAATCAGGATTTTGGTCAGACTGATAATAAGTTTAAACTGAGATCTAGTTTAAATGTGAGATTGCAGACTTGACAACTCTGTGCTCAGTTTATGACATTGTTGAAATCTCTTCTGAAACTATAATGAAAACATTTAGGAGATTTCTGAATCTCAGACGCAGGACACTTAAGCAAAACTTTCAATTTGCTCTCCATTTAATCTCATTTATGTGGAAGAAATAATTGAGAAGTTAAAGAGATCTCCTTTGTGATTTTTCTTATTGTAAGACTTCCTATGAGTCATAATACTGGGGAATATTAGGGACTGAGTTTCAGTCACTATTCACTTTCATTGTATGGACAACATCAACATTCTGTAAAATGTATTATCTCATATTTCACAGAAGAATGAACCCTACTTTAAAAACAACACAAGGGTGCAATAACATATGAACAGAATTTTTTTAGGAACTGTCCTTTAAAGGGGACAGAGAATGAAAAACCATTTTTACCTTGTCTTTGTTGAATAATGGTAGTCTACCCACATTCACAAACATACAAAAAGTGCTAAACGTGCTTAACATCTCAGTCTCATAAAAATTCCTCTTTTAGAAATGTCAGCCAGAAAACAGCCTAATCTGAAAAACTGATGCTTATGACATCACAGGCATCTCACTGCCCCTCCACTTTAAAATAATTGGCTACATTTTTTGAGTGGCAGCAAAGTCAGCCAATCAGTAATGAGATTGCAAGTTAAGACAGTAGGGGGAGCCAAATAGGTGCAAAACCACTTGTTTAAAATCCCCACCCTAATAGAGCTATCTGAGAGAGGTTTTTAGGAAGCTTCTATGGCATTACAGACCAAAACAAAAACATTTTTGTCTACATGTCACATCACAGAACAAGGATAAATACTCTGTTCAATCATTCTATGTCACCTTTAAACTTTGCATTTTTTTGTGCTAGGTACTCTGGTAGCGCCAACAGCCTTGGATCTAAATGTAACAGCAACAGTTGAACCAGATCAGCCTACTGTTACAGAAAAAACAGAGAAACCAACTGCACTTCCAACAGTAGTGCCTGTTTCTGAGGTTACGGAGGTGTCTGCTACAGCGGAAAATACATCAGTGGTTACCATACATATACAATCAACGGTATCAGAAGCAGAAAACACAACAGATCCAACAACATCAACAGAATCTGATCCTGAAACCGAACAGCCAGTTTATCCTACTGTCATTCAAGAAATACCCACAACAATTCAAGAAAATAATAATACAGCAATAGCGGAGAAAGATGTGGAAATAGAAGAAGGTGAGATACATTATATTCTCTCAGACATACAGAGAAAAATTCACTAAGAATGTGTCATTTCTAAAAATGGGAAGTGGAATGTGAATAACTCTTGTACGAGTTAGAGAGCATGTGTGTCTATTAAGATGAGAGGTAGTTGACCTGATCTATCTTTTCTCCAGCTATGGGCACAGGACAGTTGGTGGGCATTGTAATCGGTGCATTGATCGCAGTTATTGTTGTCATTGCTGTTATCATCTTGGTGGTCAGGAGAATGGGCCAATACTCGTAAGTACTTCTTGTTTTTATGTTGGTTGTGCTCTAATTTATTCTCTACACAAACACCTTGGGGTTAGCATGTTAAAGGTAAATGGTTTTCTATGTCGTAGACCTGCAAAGAAAGAGAAGCCTCAAAAACAAGAGGGCATTTTTTTCTATACAGCAGACGACTGTGGGTCGTAGCCGCAGCGGTTCGTCCTGGATCCGATGCAGATTGGGCCCAGAGTCGTCTGTTGTCTGTGCTGTAATTGTTCAATTTCTAATTCTTATTAAAGGCGGGGTCCATGATCTCTGAAAGCCAATGCTGGCATTTGAAATCACCTAAACAAACACACCCCTACCCTAATAGACACATACGTAACCCAGGCAACAATTTCATTTAGAAGACACGCACATTGGCTACTGCTGATTGGCTACAAGTGTGTTTTGGTAGTCGGCCTGACTATCTTTTCCAAAGCGTTTTTCAGAAATCGTGCACTCCGCCTTTAATAAATTTAATCTAGTCACTCATTGTTAATCACATAAAAATAAATCCATCAGGCTTCAGCATGATAAAATCATGTTGTCAATCAAAGTAAGCAGCGTATTGCAAGATATCAGTATAGTGTTTATGCTATATGTGTCTCTGACTGGTACTAATACACTGTCTCCCATCAAACAAGCAAATAATCTGCAAATAAATAACCTATTAAAGTAAAATTTGCTAGAAGTAATGCTTAAGTGTGTGTCATATTTTTGTGTTGTTTTGGGTAAGCCTGATTATCCCAAAGAGGGGCAATAACATGTTATTTTAAAGCAAGCATACAGTTTGATTGAGCATCCTAACCAAATAATGCAAAAACATGCTTGCTAATGGCTCGAGTGTGGGGTTGGTCTATCTGTCTGATGACCAATGGAAGACGTGGCATGTCAATCAAAATATTTATTTAAAAATTAGCTGCTTTGCTCTTCTGTAAGGTGATGCTTGTTGCACAGAAATCACTCACTACATCCTTAAAAAAAACTTTAATGCAATTCTGCAAACCTATTAATACGCATTGTTTCTTTTTTATTATGTTATATACTTATCTGTTTCTTTGTTGCCTAATACATGGGTAAACAAAATTGTGTCTGTTGATAATATCTTTTTTATTTTTTCCTTCGTAGACCCTAAAAAGAAAGTCAGCAAGACAGAAAGAAAAGAAGAAATTCTGGATGTTCTGAACGTGAACTATTGTTCTTCTAGCTGCACTATCCAGGACTATAAGGGAGAGCAGAAGAGTTCGCATCCTCATATTTTCAATTCATGAGGATTCCTTTCAACCTCCTTATTTACCCCATCTACCCTGCAACTCCCTTATTTAGCTTTTGTAGCCCAATTTATGCCCCCTGAAGGCCACAGGAAGTTCATGTATCTAAATTTTAAAATGCATATCAATGTAAACAAGAGACGTGTGTATGTGGTCAAGCTAACTGTGAGTTTGCAAGCAAAAGTTTTTTATTCCAGTGTAAATATCATACAAGGAAACTCCACAATCTCTTCAACTGTCAAAATATTTGACAAAACACAAAACGAGGCTGATCCAAGATATGATTTTAATTCTTAATATTTTCATGCAAAGGTGTCCAAAGAGGATGACGCATTATGTACAGTTAAATTGTCATAGGCAGACACTGAGGACATGGTTTGGTCTTGGTCTGTCTGACTCATTTTTATAAAACGTCTCAAGCGTATATATTTGAAGTATTTGTTAAGGAGAGCGAAACACTTTAGGGCTCCCATATAATTTTAGATTTTTTGCATTAATTTTTTATTTTATTTAAGTGCATTAATAAAAAAGAGACTTGCTTGTGTGTTCAAAACTGTCACCCATTCCAAAAGTGACTTACTATCAGCTTAGCTCCAGTGCACATCTGCTATTGGCATTAGCACACAAGATCTGTTTGTACCACACCCTGGAGTGTGTTTCTTTAACAGCATACAGTCATTTTCAGACATCTTGCATGATTTACAGTAGTTGTATGCATTTTTCTGTGTCAGTGTTGGGATTTTTCGCTAAAGTTTATTATGTGTCTTACTGGTGTTTTTAGAACATTGCTATCTTGGGCTTCCTATGAGATCAGTAATTAGTGCACTGAATATTGAAAAGTAAATGTTCATTAAGAATGGCTTTAGACACTGCAACTGTTTGCTACGATGTTTTGCTGTTTTCTATAATGTTTTTGCCAGATTTCTGTTTATAGTTTGTCACACCATGTTTGCAGTTCCCTTTTGAGTTTGGAGACCTTTAAAAAAACAGTTTTTGGGGTATTTTCTGTCATTGTTGTTCATTCTGTTTCAATAAAAAAAGTTTAAATGTTACATTTCCATACTGTGGTGTTGTGCTACAATGGATTAGAGATAACATTCTCTGTGTTTATCTGTGTTTACTTTTCGGACCCATTTTGCATGGCATTCCAGCTCTTCACACACACGCCCCTGCATTCTCTGCCTTACACACAAACAAACAAACAAACAGCCACACATTATCTGTCTTAATCCCTCAGGAAATTGATGAGATAAGAGCAAGAGATAATGAGAGTCAATGTATAAAAGCATTTTTGTAAATATGCATGTGTTCTGAAGTGATCTGAAGTGACCTCTGGTAAATAAAGGCTAAGGGCCTCAAACTTTGGCTGCGAAAAGTATTTAAATCCACATTTATAAACATGAATGAATGCCACTGTATTAAAGAAAATATCAAAGCAGGTAGCACTTATTGTAAAGGCAAACCGATATATTATATGCAATGACTGAAACCTAATGAACTTGGGAATAAATTGCAGCGTCCTATTTGCAAAAATGGCTAAGAAACGTGAATTCTGGCACTAAATGTGCACTGTAAAAAATGTGCTGCTTTAACTTTTAAGTACAATCATATTGTCTGTTTCAGCATCTTCACTAGTGATGAGCTGCTATAACAAATCAAAAGTTTAAAGTGGTTAACCACGTTTGGTGAGTTAAAGTTAGCATATGAAGAGCTCATGCAAAACCCTCTAAGTGCGTCTGACATGTTTTCTTGTAATTAAGCACTTTTTTTATCAGACCATTAATGGATTCTGCCAACAAAACAGTATTTTTAAATGATTCGAGACCGGGATTAAGTAAATTTTTAGACAAAAGTATTTGATGAACATTTATGCAGTACAGGCCAAAAGTTTGGACACACTTGACTATAATGTTAAGGTCCGTGTACCTTTTGATAGTTTGTTTTTCAACTTCAAATGAAGTATGCAGAAACGAGAAAACGGCCCCTTTGTTCGTTTTTCGTTTTTTACCGAAAGACGAAAAACGAGATTTCGGGTTGATTTTTCGTTTTTTTTGTTTTTTGGTAAAAAACGAATAAACCACTCTAAAATTCGTTGTGACGTGTGGGCGGTCGCTAGACGCACCTCTCCGCCAATTGGTCAACCAAAATGTGAATATGTGACATCATCCGTTGTTCCTCAAGTCTGTTCAACAAAATAAAAGTCCTCCGCTGCTGTAGCCTACTGATCTGTTAAATGTACAGGTCCTAGATTGAGCTATCTTCTGTGTAACCTAAGTTTTGAATAAATATTTATTTCTGGACTGTTTAATGTTATTATGTTATTTTATTTTAGATGTTTGGTAAAGCGCGCTTCCCATATACAGCGGCGACTAGAGGAGGTAGATAAATGTTCAGCCAAGTGTAATACAGTCATAACTTTTCTTAAACTTCTTAAAATCATGGAGGTAAAAGTGAAAAGTTTTTTGGATGCTGCAGCAACAGCTAGCGTTGCCACATATCACATAAAATACAGGATTGTCCGGAATTATTTATTAGATAAATAATTGATGTGTACAGAATCTTACCGTCTCTTATACAGTACACAAATTTAATAAACACACAAAGAAAATAATTAGGACCTTATAGTAAATAATCAATTTCTAAAAACAGAGAAACTCAAAATATCCAGACAGAAACAGTTCTGCGGGGGAACTTCTCCTGATTGAGCTTCACGTTTCTTTATTGTCGGAGATCACCCGCATTGGCTTGGCTAAAATTTATCACGAAGGAGGCATACATATTTCTAAAGACATCCTCATGAAAACAATTTCGTCGAAATAGGTCTATAGCAACTGCCTACAGTTTACATTTTTGCTCATAAAATTGTAAATTTCAATATTTTTTAATCTATTTAAGCTCTTTATCTATTTTATATTATATAGGCCTATATAACGTATTCGGCTTCGGGCAGATCTCAAGTTTTTAGCAAGGCAGAATAATATTCACAGTGCAATATTTGCTACTGGCTGTATGAGTACATGACTAAAATGGCTTGTTTTTAGTCACATGTTTGTATTGAGGCCAGTCACGCATGTTTGGGAAGTAACAATGCTTTTACGTAAGTAGATTTTTCAGTATTTCCACCCCTGCAAACATGACTCTTGCAGATATAATAGAGAGTAGGCCAACATTTTTATATTTCTCCATAAACCTTCGAATAATAACAAAAAATGTTAAATAAACGTATATATTATATATTTATTATTGAAATATATTTTAATATTTTTCATATAATTCCACAAATTCTATTTCCCAAACTCAGAGCAATAAAACACAGGCCTAAATAAGAAACATTTTTGCAAAATTGTTCTCGACTGTGTGTAGATCACCTTGTAACTTGTGAATAGATTAACCGGTTCTTGCCATGAATATACTCAGAGATGTTAGAATGCCTTAATAAATATATAAATAAATAGTCAATAAACGAAGCCAATTAGGAAACCTAAAACATTCAAAACATAATTTCCCGAGAAAAGATTATAAAGATTTATTTTATAAGTAATGTCAAACTATTCATTATATTCCTTATCAGTTGGTGTTGCAACCCTACCTCAAGGCATTATGTGGTATAATTACGAAATATTTTATATTTATTCGTATTCATGGACACGCTTTTCTGCTTTTTTCGTGTGACCACATTTATTTCTATAAATAGTTTTTCGTGTCCCGCCCGGCTCACACGACTTTATTTTTAATGTTATTTTAAGTATTGTTTTTCCTGTTTATTTTATTTTTAAATTATTGCTTGGTGTTGGGGTTAGATTTGGGGTTTGGGTTAGGATGTAATTTTATGTATTGGTATTGCAAAACTATGAAAATCATAGCAGATTTTTTTGTTAGTATTCGAAGGTTTATGGAGAAATATAAAAAGATAGGCTACTTGTGCAATAGTCATATTTGCATGAGTGGGAATACTAAAAAAATCTAACGACTGAAAAGTACTGTCAAACTTCCCAAACATGCAGTGTGACTGTACTAAATACAAATCTTTGACTAAAAAGAAGCCATTTAAAAAGTACTCATGAGTATAGCCATGGCAAATATTGTACCGCGTGAATTCCGCTTGTTAATGTACCATGTAATTTGCAAATGTATCTTTCATTCATGTTTTTTTTGTTGGTGCTAACACTAAAATTAGAGACATAAAAATAAATATATCTAAAATTATTATATTTATTTATTAATTAATTATTATTATATATATTTTTTATAAATAGGTCTAACATTCAATATTAATATAAATATAAATGAACAATTATTACAAATCTATTTAATTAATAATGTCTTAATAATTATCATCATTCTTACCAGCAATGAGCTTAGCTCGATCATTATAAGCCAAGCCAATGCGCGTTATCTCAATAAAGAAACATGAAGCTCAATCAGCATTTATGCATTATGCAGAACTTGCTTGTCGTATTCTGTCCTCTTATTTTGAGTTTCTCTATTTTTTAGATATTGATTATTATTTACTGTTAGATCTTGTTATTCACCACACAGCAAATATCATCGTGTGTTTATTAAATCACGTGTACTGTAAGAGATTGAATCAATCCAATATTGATTTGATTCAACATCAATTCTTCATAAAACAAATAAATCCGGCAAAAATGTGCCAAAGCTTTCTGTTGTTGTGTTGAAGCATCCACCAAATTACTTGCTTTTACATTCATGAAGTAAAAATTTAACAAAAAAATATTATTTTAGTTGTAATAAACAGATTAAAAATAAGATAATTTCCTCTTCACAAGAACGCGATTTGTGGTTCATTATTAAAAAACAAAAGCGCGCACACAGAAATCAACCGAAGACAAACCGAAATCATCACTTCAACAAAATTACCACATGACATTGTATTTTTAATAACTTTTCATATCTGTCATATAAATCAAACTTTATCTCTTGTCCAAAACTGAAGAAAGGTACGTATTTACACTTGGTTGAAAATTGCACTTAAGAGCGCTTTCTACGAGCTACTTAACGAACATTTGTGGTTCATTTGCGTTTCCCAAAGATGCACGTAACGATCGCTCGCATCTTTATTTAATATATTAAATATAATAAATATTTAATATAAAATACCAACTTTTCCAAAATACAAAAAAAAAAACTTTTACCAACTTGTACCAAATACGTTTTACTTCTTTATTAATTTATGTTTTGTCGTTTAAATTTGATTTCTCATTTGAATTTTTAATTTTTATAAGATTATATTATATATTTAATATAAAAAAATATTATATATTTAATATAAAATAAACAAATAAGAACCCAATAAATAAATATAGCCTACATTTAAAACATTACATTATCGTCATTGCAGGAGTGCAATTTGCTGGTTGTCCTGCAGGTGTCCTTGTAACTCTGTTGTCTTACGATGCACTTAAGAATTAACGATTACTCCAGACCACTCGTAGATCTTCGATGATTTTCAAGTGCTTGTTACGAAGCTTTTGGGAAATTCTAAGATGATTCGTACGATCGTTCCCTTACGAAAATACTCCATGGTTTTACTACAGTTAAAACTAAAAAACCATGGTTACTGTAGTAAAACCATGGTAACCACAAAATAGCATGGTTTTGACAACTATGGTTTTTAAAAACCATAGTTAAACCATGGTTAGTGTAGTAAAACCATAGTTTTGCTGATAGTAATCCATTCACCAAAAACATGGTTACTACAGTTTTACCACAATAAAACCATGCTTAATTTTCGTAAGTGTTTTTACGATCTAATTAGCCTTATAATGCTTTTGGGAAACCCTATCCTATCTGCGCTGTTTATAAAGGGTAGCGCGGCTTCACCAAATATCTAAAATAAAATAATAAAATAAAACCATGCAGGTGCAGATTAATATTTATGGGGAAAAAAATGGTCCGAAACCCGTTAAGTTACAGAGAAGAAAGCACAATTTAAGACCTGACCTGTAAAGTTTAAAGATTAGCCTATTGCTACAGCAGCGGAGGACTTTTATTTTGTTGAACAGACTTGAGGAACAACGGATGATGTCACATATTCACATTTTGGTTGACCAATTGGCGGAGAGGTGCGTCTAGCGACCGCCCACACGTCACAACGAATTTTAGAGTGGTTTATTCGTTTTTTACCAAAAAACAAAAAAACGAAAAATCAACCCGAAATCTCGTTTTTCGTCTTTCGGTAAAAAACGAAAAAACGAACAAAGGGGCCGTTTTCTCGTTTCTGCTTACTTCATTTGAAGTTGAAAAACAAACTATCAAAAGGTACACGGACCTGTTAACTATGATCTAAACTATTGCTTGAAATTACATTTGTAGACAAAAATATAGCTGTGCCAAACATATTACTTTCTGTTATTAAAAAACTTAAAAAAAAAAAATAGATGACTTACACTGAATATTGAAGAAGAAGCAGCCAATAGACCCTTTTACAGCTCACGTGATCAAATAGCCTGCGCGCGCATTTGGGCAACGGAAGTGGTGTTATTCCCCATTGGTTCTAACGTGGTAGCAACTCAGAAAGTTTATTAAAACGGTTTCTCAACATCAAAATGTCCCGTTGTTGCGTTTGGTTGCACTAATATAATATACTAATATACGTATATATGTATCTGGCAACTTTATTTTTGGCCATCTGCTAACGTCTTTTATCCACTCCACTATAGTACACGAATCTGGTAGCTGTGTTGAAAATGTTGATAAAGTCAATTTTTTAAAAATAACTTACTGTTTGTGTTGCTTCACTGTTGATTCTTACGATACTTCCGTTGCCTAAATGCGCGCGCATACGCTGCCACGTCATCATTGTGTACAAACAGTAAAAGGGTCTATAAGAGCCCGAATTAAATGTTAAAAAACAAGTTCAGTATTTTACACTTAATGCCCTGTATTTTTAGATAGTTTATGATGAAATAGAATGGTTTTGACTGAAATTTCGACAAATGCGGCTGCCCGAGAATTTTCGGGTGTTTGTGTTTCACCTTCCACCTCTACAATGGGTTTATACTTATAGGTGCAGTGGAACAATCCTTCCTAAAATGCATTAAACTTTCATTTACAACGACGTGAAACTCACCGAGTGGTCAGGGGTGTTCACTGATATGCTAACACAAAAATCGCTGCAAAATACGCATTCCAACAGGTTTTATCATAGTTTTTGCCAACTCCATTGACTTGTATTACATGTGCTGTGAGGTATGGTATTACTCCGCGCCGGGAACTATGTTTCTATTCTTGCAATTGGCAATGGCAGATTAGCGCCACCACCTGGGCTGGAGTGTTTATTATTCAAGCTCTCAGCGGAAGAATGTATGGGTGTGAGGCGTTTGGAAACATAGGTCCACAAGTTTACAATGAATGCTAAAACACCTGTTGGAAAGCATCTTTTGCAGCGATTTTTGTGTGAGCATATCAGTGAACACCCCTGACCCCTCGGTGAGTTTCACGTCTTTGTAAACGAAAGTTTAATGGATTTTAGGAAGGATTGTTCCAGTGCACCTATAAACCCATTCTCGGGGCAGCCGCAAATGTCGAAATTTCAGTCAAAACCGTTCTATTTCATCATAAACATCTGAAAACAGGGCTTTAAGTGTAAAATACCAAACTTGTCCTTTAAGGTTTTCAATATTCTTTAAAATTCATCCTTAAGTGAAACTTCAAAAAGCTGCTTTATAAAAAGACACAAGTATGGTTTGGCAAAGGGTCACTGCACTTCAGATAATAAAATATAACAGAGTTTTGATTTATTTTGGATGCTTTTAGTCACCAACATAATTCCCACAGTTGCATTTGTGTTATGCCATAGTTTGGACGAGTTTATTATTATTCTGTTATCTGGAAAAAATATAAATTAAGCACGAGTGAGTGTGTCAAAACTTTTGGCCTATACTGTACGTGTCAAGAGCATTCGGTCAATGTAATTATATAATTTTTGACGCAGGTGGCCTTTAGAGGCCTTTGCACCTTTGCTCCTTGTATGTTGTCCTGGCTTATTAATCACATTCTATTAAGTACATATGAAAATTTGGATTAACTTAATCAATTTTTTATTTATTACTTTTAATGTAATTTCATCTGTGTACTGAATAAGGCAGGAGGTAAACTTTACACCAGTGATAGATACCACATGAATGAACACAGAAAGGTGTAAACTTGTAGTTTGCTTATTTTGGTCCTGAGATTATATTTGTAATGATAGTTGTCATATTAAAGTCTTCTGTGATTCAGAAGACATTATATAGAAATATATTTGTAAGTTATATAACTACTATAAGTTCTATAACTTCTAAGCAAGTAAATAATGATGCAAGGCTCTGTATACCAGATACATTAGGTTTTTATCCCACTTTTGACTGCTTCTGTCTTGATTACTTCAAGGGAATGGTCTATGGGTGAGTTGATAAAACACGAGCAGGAGAAATGGCGGTTTAAATGACGCAAACTAATATTATGTTAGAGTATGCTACATGCGTTGTGATAGTAAATATGCGGCAAAATGTTTTGTACATGCATATAAGGGCTTTTCTTAGATATTCAAAACACATCTTATTACCAGGTGTAAAAAGCCTCTTAGTGTTCACTCTTGACTGTATGTTTGTGTGGGAGTGCATATGGTTGTGTGTTTGAATGTGGTTTTAGGCAGTAGCCCAGCTCTCTCTCTCTCTTTAGCTGTGAACAATGGACTCTTTTAGTGGGAGACCCTTTCTGACGTCCTGCTTGGAGCCTGAGCTCTATAACACTAGTGTGTGTAAGTGTGAGTATGTTTGTGATACAATGAATCCTGTACATTCCTAATGAGAGTGACATTTCCTGACCAGCACAGGTCTACATGTATACTTGCATGTGCACTTAAATGAACGTACAGAATAAAGCCTAGAAATGCAAAGAAAACCTCACTAATGCCTAGATGTGACACAAAAACTCTAAAATACAAAAAAAGCCCACCTAAAGGTCTATTCCCATTAGGCTCTACTGATTTTGCCAAGTGGTTGATGTCCTCAGGGCAACATTATGTTGACCCTGGGACAACATTTTAATCAACCAATCAGATTTCAGAAATAAGTTTACAGTTTGTTTTAAGTTTAAGCTTACAACCAGCTGTTTCTAGTCTAGACCATTTTTTTTTTCACTTATCATGTCCCTCTGATTTTAGGGTTGGGGTTTGGGGTGGGTTTAGGTTTTATTTAGAAAAATGTTTTCCTTGGGTCAACACAATATGTTGCCATGAGGCATCTCTCACTTGGCAAAATCAGTTTGAGTGCTTTAATCCAAAGCGACTTACAAAAGCGAGGGAAAACATCAAAGCGATTTATCAAAGGAAAGCGATAACAACAAATATGTTGTTTAATATGTTGTTTTCCCCTAGGAGTTTGGTCATGCATGACTGAAATAACTGCCCGGAGGCATTGCAGCATGGCCGCCTAGTGGTGCGACTTCCGTAAAGTGACTTTTATATGAAGGCATGATTGATTTTTGTGTCCTTGGGGAATCAAACCCATGACCATGGTGTGGGTACAACCATGTGCTACCAGTTAAGCTACAGAAACACATGCACTTATAAATCTGACCTTTTGTTACCTTTCCATCTGTGTGTGTAACATACTAGTACAGTAGTGTATCACAGTGTGTATTTAGGGGAGGAAATGTTTACTTAAGACACACTCTCACAGTTTTTGGGAACTCCTCAGGCCCTGTGAAACACTCAATCTCAGTGTTAATATATTTCTGAGGAGGTTATGTATGCAGTACTAGTAAACGACTGGACTGGGTTGATTTGCTGAAGGATAAACACTCACATAACACCAGCACGTATTTTAATATAGGCCTATTATAATCCCATACTTCAAACCATGTATTTTGAAATATATTTCAAAATAAACAACTTTTGTATTGTTTTTATTATTGTATATTTTAAAATATGAAATGTATACACTTCATAAACATGTGCTTGATTCAGCCCTGTATTTTCATAATATACATTACAAACAGAGATGTTTCCCAGATGTTTAAAAATTGTGAAAACAGAGACCTCTAGTGGTCAAGTTAAATTATTACAGATTTTTGAATTTCCAGATTTGGAAATTGTCATTTACAAAATTATGCAAAATAATGAACAGAAATATTTTTATTTATATTCAAATCTCTTAATAGGACATGCAGAATTACAAGCAAACTAACAGCTGGCAATAAAGCACACCATTTCCCCATTCAAGTCTTCTTGCTCTTTATTAAGTTATATTGCATTTGTTTACATTGATTATTATATAAAGTTTGTAGCTTGCAGATGTAGGGATATGTTTAAATGTAATTTCTTTAATTAATATGGGCACCATGGTGGCTATCATCGCACACGGGGTGAAAATAATATAACAGCAAGTCGTGTGTTCTCTCATATGCAATCAATTTGCTAAAATTACCAAAAAAGATTTACAGTAGTGTAAATACAAATATTACATGTTACGATGCAGGTGCATGAAATCTCGCACATGCGCAGTGCCACTATGGCTGTGTGGCCGTCGTGCAGTCCGCCAGCGACTGCAGCACCCACAGTCCTGCGCGTGCCCAGCAGACTCAGAGCAGCGAGGCGTCACAACAAAGCTGGTAAGCAATGCACATGTACAGGGAAATTAATAACTCGATCAGAGAAAATATATTATTAAAATAATGTCACATAAATTGTCTTTCACAGTCGTAAAATATCTGTTTTGTCTATATCTTTTTATAGAGTGTGGCTTTTAATTTATGCAAGTAATAAAGCCTCAAAGCACAGCAATATTTAACAAAACGCAACAAACGAACGAGCTTTGACATATAAGATACCTCAGTGACCGTGACCTTCTTGCCTGCGCCCAAACGGATTTGTCTTATTTAAAGGGGCTGACGCCCGCAACATGAGCACCATATAATATATTTACGGCTTTTGATTTAACCAATTATACCTGCTTTAAACATCAGTATTATGGATTTCGCAGACGCTTTTATCCAGAGCATTCTAGCTATACATTTTTGTCATAATGTGTGTTTCCTGGGATCGAACCCATGACCTTTTCGTTGCGAATTTTTTTAACAACTAAGCTACAGAAAACATATTTGTGTTGCATTGTTGTTTGCGCAAACACGTTTACTGTATATATTTAGACCTCTATGATATTAAAAACGCCCGCTGTACTGTAAATCTATTTACATTGGGAATGCGGCAGCTATTTATGAGCGCATTACGTTATTTCTTCAATATGCCAGACAATAACTCTTAGCTCAGATTAGTCAACCTATTCGTGATGCCATGGTACTAAAGATTTTGTCTGTTTCCTTCATTGACACATCAGAGAGCAACATACATGTAATTTGAGATTAATATTATATTATTTTAGGTGACCCCACAGTTTTGCAGGTAGACATGTGGTACACAAAAATGAACCTCTGTGTTTGTCTTGAGCAAAACATCTGAACATATTTTTCAACACTGATACTAGATTGTCATTGAGTAGGAAGGACTGGGGAGTGAGTCATCATAACACCATCAGTTTAACCATTTAGACGTACAGAGGAGAATTTGATATCATATGTGACCCTGTCCTGGGGAAATCCAGGCTAAAGTCCAGGGTAACATTTGATTTCAATCATTGCTTTTACTTTAATTTAAACCTTTGACATGACCTTACTTGGTCAATATTATATATCCAGATTATATTTTCACAGACGTTTTTTACATTATGTAGGATGATTTTATAGACAGTAAATAATAAATCACAAAAACTTGACTTTAGCTGTTTTTTTCACATACGGGGTAACATATGTATAACCACCACCTTGCAGAATCGTGGGTATTTGTTTTAAAGAATATTAAAGTAAGACTGGGTCATTCATATATTTTGAATTATGTTGATGGATGTTAAATTGCATAACTGGGTGTGACTTGGATATGGCAATTTGCCCTACATGTATTTTTCAAGTACACTCTAAAAAACAAACGGTGCTATATAGCACCAAAACAGTTGCTTTGGATCGTAACGATAGAAGAACCATTTTTAGTGCCATATAGCACCGGTGAAGAACCAGTGAAGCACCAGTGAAGCACCAGTGAAGCACCTGTGTAGAACCATATAGTGCTATGTAGAACCATATGTGGTGCTATATGGCCCCTATATGGTTCTACACTGGTGCTTCACTGGTGCTTCACTGGTGCTTCACTGGTGCTTCACTGGTGCTTCACTGGTTCTTCACCGGTGCTATATGGCACTAAAATGGTTCTTCTATCGTTACGATCCAAAGCAATTGTTTTGGTGCTATATAGCACCGTTTGTTTTTTAGAGTGTAGCAAAACGTAACAAAATATTGTGCGCAAATTTAACAGAGAAAGAAATGTAACTGGGTCACAGCATATCTTATTTGTATGTGCCTACACTTAACACAACTATGAGTGACCAACACAACGACTACGTTTACATGTACCCTCATAATGCAATTATAGTGAGATTTTGGAAATATTGCGATAACACTTCATCTCAGGTAAACATAATACTTTGATCAAAGTAATGCTATTAGGCTCATAAACGCATCAAGTATAATTGTATTAAAACGTGGAGTATGCTCACTTTAATCACATCTATACCGCACTAACTGAAGTGCGGATGTGTTTTTGTCATGCACCATATTGGAAATAATCACATTATTGGTGTACATGTAACGTAGTGATTGACACACCCTGTATGTTATGTTTTCAGAAATAGAAAAGCACTCTTTGTTCTTGGGTATTAACTTGCACAGTAAGGGGTTTGTGGTAGATTTCATATTTCTGCTTTAATATGTAGCCAAGTACTATTAGAATATTATAAAAAGTTACATAAAAATACTGGTACACAATAACTCTTTCTCCGCCCGCCCGTGTTTTTTTTTTTTTTTTTTTAAGTTACCAGCCAGTGCCAGCAATTTTTATTATTTTCACAAAAGTTTAATGCCTTCCAGAAAATGCTCTTCTTTAAATATATAAACATACAACATATCAAATGAAAAAAATTCCCTCTGCTTTAAAACAAAAAAAAAATTTTCATTCTACCTTAATTTGTTCTCTTTTTATCGCCAAATATGGGTAGGTTTCTGCAAAAATACCAAATTTTGAGCAAAAAGCTGAGATAATTGTATTTTTATGAATAACTTTTGATAAAGATCAGATTCTGAGCGATGATCAAAATATACACAGATTTCTTATTGTTTGTCCTAAGGGGTTGCTTCAGGGTTTTATAAGTTGGGTAAGAGCACCTCCTTGTGGATAATAGCGGAAATACGGATTGCCGGAAAAACTTGTCATTGGCAGGGAAGCCTTTTCTCTTAATTAACGGGTTAACTCGTCAATTGTGGGCAAAGAGTTAAGATAATAATAAAAACTCTACACTGTGTATATATACTGTTTACTGGTATTCCTAAATAATTGAATGCTTCATTCTCATATTATCTCATATTGATTATCCGGATGAATTACTGTATTCACTTTTTCTATGAGCCAACAGGAGTCCTCAGCTAAATACTTAAGAATAAATACCAGAGAGGACAGATAAACATAGATGTGGAGAACAAATGACAGTAAGTTCAAATTTTCTCTTATGTGCATATATATGAATAAAGCATTTTATATAAAAAGTATTTAGTGTGTCACAGCCAAGTTTATATGTTTTAGATTTGGAAGAGGAGAGACCTAGTAAAAAATCAGCTGATTTTCTCCTGCAACCTGAGGTACAATCTACCCACTCTGACAAAGCAACACTTGCCAGCATTATGGAGCAAGAAGAGGATAAGGTAGTTGGAGCCATAGAGGGAGAACGAATTGAAAAAATGGATGTCAAAGACAAACAGAACATCCAGTTATTCCAGAACACCAGCCCGTCTGTATCTGCTGTAAATCAAAGCCTAGCTCATCAAGGTCAAGCAAGTGCTTCAACTATGCAACAGGATTATAGGAATGATATGTCTTTAAATGGCACTAAAGTTGACCTTGGACCTGATAGTGATGTCCAGTGTTCCCTTGAATTGTCCTGTCCTCGTTGTAAGAAACGGTTTACTAGTAGTCAAGGCCTGGAACGTCACATGCAAACTCATGCTCAAGCAACCTGCCACACACAGCAGTATAAATGCAGTCGCTGCAGAAGGACCTTCAGTACATTGTTAAGTCGTCGGAGGCATGAGAAAAGACACGACAACCGAAACAGAAATCTCTCTAACACTACCAGCACTGTTGGTCCGAATGTGTCTGGTAGTGGTGAACTTTTGAGCACTAACCTTTCATCTAAAGATGACAAGCTTCTACTGAACCCAAACCCATGCATGTACACTGCAGCTGATGGTAAACAGAAGGATGCCTCTAGTAAAAACAACAATGGCAAACCCTCAAACATCTGCAAGTACTGCAAAAAAGCCTTCAGGACTCATACCAGTCTAAGGAGACATCAGCGCAGGATCCATGAACGCCATCTTCTTCCTAAAGTGCGTTGTAAGAATGTGACAATCACACAAGAATCGAATGGACAGCAGCTTGGTGAACCAGCACATGACTCACAGTCTATAGAGAACATCAGTCAGGAAAGGGAATACATGGTTGACATTTCTAGTAACATTTCAGAGAATCTCAGCTTCTACATAGATGGCAAAATTGTATCGACAAGTGCTGTAAGTAACTGCGATGTGCTTGAGATGAACTCTGAGGGCTCTGCTGTGATAGGGCTTAATGCTGTTATCATAAGTCCTGCTCATATTACACAGGCTCTTAAATTAGAAGCTAATACTTCCAGTTTGACCTTTGACCTGTCTGGGCAATCCTCCACCAAACGCAGAACATCTACCCCACCTTTACTCCCACAAATAAAAACCCAATTGGAATCTGAATCTATCTTAACAACCTCATCATCGTCTTCGTCCTTGTCACTGTCCTCTACATCAGGAGCTGCACTGGTTGCTGCTCAACTGCCCCAGTCCACTGAGACTGTTGCGCTTTACAAGGAAAAAACTGTCTATCTGTCTCCCAAACTTAAACAGCTCTTACAGAATCAAGATGGTGGTAAACCATCATATGCACTAATTGCTGATGGCCAGAACCTGAGCCCTTCATTATCTTTGACTATTTTACCTGCATCAACTAGATTTAAAAGACGGACAACATCCCCTCCAAGCTCTCCACAGCAAAGCCTTGATTTGAGTGTAGATAATGTCATGACAAATCCTGATTCTGCAGAAACCATTCATTTAGAGTTGGAGAACCCTGGTGCATTCCCTGGGTTGAGCTTTTCTGGCATTGATGAAATTGGACATTTGAACCCAACCACAGACAACTCTAATGGACTTAATATGGAGCAACAGGGTTTGCCATTAGACTGCTCTGTATCAAGAACTGGTGGGAACTCCTGTTCTGGTGGAAACTCCTGTAATCAACAGCCATTGGATCTTTCCAACTCAATGGGTAAGACGGACCACAGTGAGGGCTTAGCAGAGTCCATTTTAGACTTAAGTATTGGTGGAAAGAGCTTAGATTGTGTTACTCATCCTGCTTTGAGGAAGGGTAAACCCAACTCTAATATGCTTCAGAAGGTTCTTATGAATGAGTGTGGTGGTGTAGACATTCCCTCTATTGATGTTACTCCTGACATAACAAACTTTACAGTTATGGCACTTCCTGATTCAGGCCCACTGAACTCCGAAAACCTTTTGCTTAAGTTAGCTGCATCACTCCAACCAAACCCCTCTTTACCTGCTCCTGACAGTATCCACTCAGCTCCTTCAACCCCTCCACCTCAAGACCTGTCTTCTTCACCTCCTCCTTTTGTATCCTTTCTGTCTACTTCCACAGTGGAACCCAGTCAGGGACTTCAGACTCTTTGCTCCACTCTGTTTGTATCTGACACTTTGCCACCCAGAAGCACTGTGGAAGACTGCACCGATAATCCTGTACATCTCTCACAGGGTGATTTAAAAGTGACAATCCCTGACTGGGTGACCTCTGCTCCTGGAGGTGTGACTCACACCCTTATACCTACAGCCCCTTCACTGAGTTTACAAGGTCCTCAGTGGGTCTCAGATCCTGCTTTATGTGATCTAGCCCAAAGAACACTGGTTGTAGACTCTTTATTAGCCTCTGATGCACAAATATTTTCTCCCTCTCTGTCTCTTACTCAATCAGACATCACATCATTGACCTTTCCTCCAAATACTGTCGTGATTGAATATACTGTTGCACTGCAATCTACTGAAAACATTGTGCCATGCATTCAAGCTAATTCTGTTAATTGTCTCTCCGACAACTTACCTATAGATGCAACAGTTGAGCAGGAGCTTTATGTCACATCTGAGCCACCGACCCTCAGTCCATACACCACTCAAGAAAATTCCACTCCAGTGTTAGCTGCACAGTCCTTACCCACAGAGCAGTGTTCGTGCCCTACAGATGACCCAACTACCTTTACTGGCTCCACTAGTGCGGTGAAAGAAGAGAGCAAAGAGGAGGTAAAGGATAACTTGGTCTGCCCTGCCAATACGAATGTACAGCCTTCTGATTACTCTGAACAGGACAACAAAATTGAAGATGAATCATCTCCCTTGCATCCATATTGCAAAAACTTTATGTGCAATGTTTGTGACCATCCCTTTCAATCCATGAAGAGTCTCAGTCAACACGTAAGTGAACACTCCAAAGAGTGGCCTTATAAATGTGAATTTTGTGTGCAGTTGTTTGAGAGTGACAAAGGCTTGCTGGAGCACCGTTCCAGTTATCACGGAATTGGTAAAATTTATGTCTGTGAAACATGCTCTAAAGAATTTGCTTTCCTCTGCAACTTGGAGCAGCATCAGCGAGATCTCCATCCCGGTCAAGAGTGTTCACACACTGCGGTTGTGCATGGCAAATTGAGACCTGAAAATCATAACAATCCCAAAACTGACATCTATCCAGAACTTTCCATCACAGAAGTAAAACAAGAATCTGACAACACAACCTCTAAAGGAGAAAATGATGACTTGAATTCTATGGAAGAGCTGTATACTACAATAAAAATCATGGCGTCTGGAGCAGTCAAACCAAAAGGCCCAGATGTACGACTAGGCATTAACCAACATTACCCGAGTTTCAAACCGCCTCCGTTTCCGTACCACAATAGGACACTATCTGGAACGACAGCGGCATCAGCTACAAACTTTACCACCCACAACATCCCTCAGACCTTCAGCACGGCCATTCGATGCACAAAGTGCGGCAATAGCTTTGACAACATGCCTGAACTGCACAAGCACATCTTAGCTTGTGCTAATGCTAGCGACAAAAAGCGGTATACTCCTAAGAAAAACCCTATACCACTTCAGCAGTTTGCAAAAGTGCAAAATGGGGTGTTATCGCCCCATGTGATGGTCAACAGTAAGCAGAATCTTTCTCAAAAGTTTGGACAACAGAAAAAGCTAACCCTCCATGAATCACCAGTTAAAATTAAAATAAATATTATGAATAGAAAGAAATCACAGCTGGTGCAAAAGGGCAGACCTGCTGGGGGCAGAAAGGCATTTGCTCAAAATGACCTGGGTTTTTTTGCATGTCCTCACTGTAGCAGGGAGTTCACGTATAATGCCAGCTTAAAGAAACATGTAGCCTTTAGCTGCCCTATGAGACCAGTCAGTGGGAAATGTAAAAAAAGAAACCTCATTGTTTCAGTGCAAGAGAACAACGGGAGCCTTCGCAGGCAAATTGCAAATACGAGTGCAAAACCGCATAGATCAAACCACGGGCCAAAAACAATAACAAAGACTCAGATCAACAAGCCAATTGATGCCACTCAAGAAATCAGATCTGCAATTCTATCATCATCTGTTATTCAACCTAGTAAAACATGCAAGCCTGTTTTAAAGGGCAGCTTTGTGCCAAAGCTGGCTTCTGTTCCTTTATCTGTTGCTCAGGTTAACTCTCAGGAACCGGGCATTCGGGTACATGTTTTGGGGAGAAAAATTGAGCATAAAATTGGGGATGTAAAGATGCAGCCCAGAAGAGAGGATTGTTTGTCAATGAGGATGAGGGAGAGGGTAGAAGGACCTGTTACTCGCAGTGTGCAGCAGGCAAACACCACGACAACACTACTTAAACAGTCGGACAGTCACAACATCATCATGCGTCCTGTTGTTCTGCAAGTCAAGAAATTAGACTAATGAAATGAATTGAAAATATTGATGTCAGATATTTTTTTTATTCCTCCTTATTGCATAATTTACCTGTAAATAGGATCCTTACATGGTATTGTTCAAAGCACTGTTTTGGACACCACACTGTTAAAATTAACTGTTAATTATAATGTCCTTGATATATCTGATCTTTTTAAATGTATCATGGCTCCAAATACAACATGATAAGGTAAAGCTACTATTTGCAGAACAATAACATGATCAACAGACCATCTAGTCATTGTAGATACCTTTGCTATTTGAAACATTTTAATATGATGTAGATGTCTCTCACTACTATATTGGTCTTAGAATTAAGGTTGTAGTTTTTAACTGGTTTGATAAAGACCTTGATAAGCAGGTTTTGGTGCATTAGACACTGAAGCACCATGTGTTAATAGATCTTAAAGAAAACTGAAAACCTCAACGCTGAATTGTCATGTGACAAAGGGGACTGTATCTTGCACTTTATGCTGTTTGATCAAAGCTGTTCAATTCTGTTCCTGTAGGGCCACCATACTGCATACACAGATGAACCAGCTAATCTGAAAACCTCTTTACAGTTAGAGTTGTAACTGAGCTCTGCAGGATGGTGTCCCTCCAGGATCAGATTTCCTAACCCTGCTGTAGATCACATTCATCTGTGTCTGATGCACTGCAATAGAATCAATGAATTACTACGAATTATTTATTAATGTAAGTATTAAGTGTTTAGGGTATGACAGAGCTGTTCTATTTAGTGAGGTGCATAAAAATGGCTACTCTTTTTATAAACTGTGTTACTTGTGTTTCATTTGTTGTATGTGCAGTTTGAATTTTCATGCATGCCAGCGATTTAATGTATGAATGACGTTGTGTGTACCAGACCGGTAGACAAGAATATGCAGTTTATTTGAAAACATCTGCCATCAAATGGCAGTATGTATATTCTCTCCACAAAGAACATATAAGTGTCTAAAATCTCTATGTTGTCTCTGTATTTTACTATTCAACAATCTCCATGAAGAAATTGTTGGAAATTAGTTACATTTGGTAGTGCACAAAATTCCCACTTTTGAAATGCATTCTTTATATTTTGCAAAGATTGTATTGAAAGAGATTAAAGATTGCGCTTTCTTGAATATACAGTAGGCCTGCAGTCTAAATCACTACTTTTCCGACCTTCGAGCGTGTGTGTTGTATTTACAAGAGTTGGCCAGCAGGTGTCCTCGACGTGCAATGTTTCATTGAATCATTTAAAGAAGTAATGGGTTGAATTGTTTCAGAATGAATGGTGAACATAATTAAAATTAAATGTAAAACTCTAAAATGTTCCCATAATTATGTCTTGTTTGAAACAAATGTTGCATTTACTCCCTTACAGGGTACAAGTTCTTAAATTAGGTTCATAATTACCTTAGAATAATACAGTGTGCATTGAGGTTAATTAGGGCTTGACAGATAATATTAACACTGTGAATGTTTACACAATATGACTTATTATGGTTAATAAGGTTATTATGACAGAAAATGTTAGACTATGAAAGTGTATTAGCAGGGAGACATAGAGTTACACTGGATGCTTTACAAAACCAAACCTGTTTGAAGAATAGCTATTCCATATATCATTCATAACCAAGAATAAATATACACATTTTTATTCAGATGTGTATCTGTTATTTTAAAAAAACTAATAAAAATTAGATGTTTTCGTAGATCTAAGTTTTATTAAGTTTATATCTAGTCCCCGGGCTGAAAAAATAGTTTCAGGTACTTTGATGGGTGAGATTGGTCTGCCTGGAAAGTGGCAAAGTACCAAAACATTTTTGAGGTTAAGTTGCTATATCTATATAGTTTTGTATAGCAATATCTGTATAGTTTTTAAATATTAAATGACTGAATAAATCCCTCTGTTTAAAAGTTTAAATGTTTGTCATTCACTACCTAACTGCACGATTTCACAAAAATGACAGAACCACGCACATTTCATCATAACTGAACACAAACCTGTGTATGCCAGTTAATGAACTAACCAGTTTTTATTTTATACCCAAATGCCTTCATAGTGTAGGATTTCAAAGGTACTTTAGGTGCTTGAAGAGCATCAGTCACAAGCCTAATAAACAAAGTGAATGTATGCAAATCTGCAGACTGTTTATTTAGATACACTTATTATTTATTTTACGTTTGGGGCAGTGGGGGTAAAGCAAAACTGCCATCTGAGAACATGCTGCATAGTTTGATGTAACTATCAGTATGTTCTATAATAAAAAATAATTTTAGCAGTTCATCAAAGCAAATTGCTACACTCTTAGAACGAATGTGTTAAAAACAACACATTAGTGTTGATTCTGGGACAACACACTAAATGCGTTGTCCCAGAATCCACCCAACAACACATTTTGATACAACTTGTGTTATATTTTAAAACAAAATGACACATAATGTGTTAAAATGACACATAATGTGTTAAAAGCTTAACTCACAAAGATGTGTAAATCCTTTCCGAGTGTAGAAATCTAATCGTGCATTCTAATAGCCTAAATGGATGTGGTTAAATCAACACATTAGTGTTGATTCTGGGACAAAACACACTAAATGTCCACCCATCTCATTATTGAAACATCACATTTTGTTATTTTTAACACAACTTGTGTGTTTTTTAACACACAAAATCAACAGATTTAACACATCCTTTCTAAGAGTGTACCTGATGACCGCCACAACACATTTTGTGTTGTCCCTTTTATTTATTTAAACACAAAATCAACACATAATGTGTTAAAGAGCATAACACAAAACAATGAATTAAAAAAAATAACACTTTCTTAGAGACCTTGTTATGTAAACTTTTTGCAAGTTACTGTTGTTGCCAAACTGTTGTTATAACACTAATAGTGAAGAATAGCATTGATTAATGTTGAATCTGAGCAAGTGCAAATCTTAAAATTCTTAATATTTCTTAAAAAAAGCTTGTTGCATCAAAATATAATTAGTCCAAACCTTTGGACAGTACACAATAACAGTGATATGAATATTACTAGTATTAAGCCTATATATTATATGTGTATGGTACTATATATCATGTGTGGGTGCTGTGGATATACTGTGCAGAAATATATGCCCAGTCTCCTTCCACTGGGACTGAAGGTAAATAAATATAAAATTTGTAATTATAGAGTTTAACATGTTAATTAATCTACCTTATGTTATTACTTTCTCAATGTTAATACTTAGCTCAGCATGGAGGTCTTGGCAACAAAGTTGCAAAGCACGACAGAAAGTAGTAGGCTATTTGGCCTTTAAAACTTTGGTTAGAATACTGCATTGGTTGCACTTTTTTTGGTCATCCAATAGATGACGCTGTCACCGGGGTCTTAAAACTTCAGCCTCGTGTACTGCGGCCTTCAGTTCGGTACGTTGCGCTTTTAAAAAAACATCAGGGTCAATTGTGGTCCTGAATATTACCTCTGTAATGGTGTGTTGGCCGTTTCTCATTTCAAAGGCTGCAGCCTCCGGAGGTCGCATATGCAGGCTGCTTACGTCATTAAGCCTGGTTTATTTAAGTTAACTAAACATACATTCTTAAGCCATAAGCACGACCTCCAGAGGCTGCAGCCTTCGGACTGAGAAATGGCCATTGGAAAATGGTTTTAAAATGCTATAGTTATATTATCCACTGGGTGGCACTGACTGTATGATCTTGCACTCAGAATGATACTGTGTGTATACATCAATTCCACGTCGCCCACAACATCACTGGGGTCTATCAGTTTTCATTGTTTTAAAATGGTGTTATTGCTTTGACTAAACCTACATGTTTATTTGTCCATCACATAGAACACATTTTGTTAAAAAGAGAATATAACACTTGTTATCACTTGTTTAGGCTGTGCAAGGTATGTGTCGTATTGAAAAATAAATAATCAGTAGGCTATCACGCCATGAAGGTACCGCCCTCTAAACATTTCTCGAAAGCTGATTGGCAAAGGAATTTAACGCTGGGGGTTGCTGGACGTATTGAGCCGAATTTGGAGCGATGCCAAGATGGTCCATTGAGCTGTAATGAGAGTTTACTGCATCTTTTAATGTCCATGTCGGGGGGGGGGGGGGGGATTTTTGTTAACTGTACAGACATTTCACAGCTTATTCTATAAAATGATTAATTTGGAACATTAACATAAAGGCCATTTACACCCCGGCTAAATTGTGTTATAAGTAAACCACAGTCTATCTGTTTAATAAAGAAACAGGAAAAAAACATCTAATGCCATTATCTTCTCTTCCCTCTATTTCTCTGTGTGTAAACAGAGCAAAAGTGGGTCATTTGGCATGTAAAGCATCATATGCATAACGTTACATACACTGACAATTTAATTTCGTTAGAACAAACGGATTAAAAATTACGAAAAAAATACTGGTTGTACATTGACTCAAAGACAGTCTGGCCCCCCATATTCGACATCTGCCCCTACAATAACACAATCGTCAATGTTTTGTTGTTATAAGGTTGCCAAGACACTAAATCGTCAGTTGAGTTACACAAAGGATGCGCCAGCGGACGCTGACATCCCCCCGCCTCTCTATGCGCATATACTTATGCATGGTCTCATTTGAGGGTGTATGTGTGTGTGTGTGTGGGGGGGGGGGGGGGTGTTTGAACCATTCTTTTTCTACTGCTTCAACACGTAGCGTGAGCGAAACAGAGGCGTTGGTATCCAAACTAAACCAAACCAAACCTCCCCAAGCCCGGTCTGAACCGGTTCTGGAGCAGTGCGCGCTCTCAGACGCTCCCTCCCTTTCTGTCCTGCTGCAATTCCTGCCACGCGCTCACACACAAAAAACCTAGCTGAGCACGAGCGCGCATACGTCACCCCCTCCCCCTCTGCCTCATTCCCATTGGCCCCCGCGGACCTCTCGAGCCTCCTCTTGTTCTCTTCTCAGATTGGCTCCATAAGCTGCCTCGATGAGGACCCTGACCTGCGATTGGTTGGTGTGAGTTCGAGCCCTTCTCCCTCATTGGACGTTGCGGGCAGTGCATGAGCGCGAGGGAAAGAGTTGTAAACGCGAAGCGCGTGCTGGAAAAAGCCGAGGCGTGTTGAGAGAAGCGCGAGCACCGGAGATCATCAGAGGCATCACTCGTCACAACATCCAGCCTCTCATCCGCCTTTTTCCCGAATTCTTTGCGGTTTTCGGTTTTGTCGTTGAAGTGTACATAGTGGTGAGAGTTAAAACCAGAGTTAATTAGCGAGGTTTTTGATCTACCGTGTTGGGGGCAGTTACCGTTGCCCCTCGGTGGGGGACCTCGTTATCATTTTTCGGGAGGCAAAATCGCAGCCTCTCACCGCGTGTTAGATCAAAATAACCACAGGTGGATTTTGTCGAATTTTCGTGGGGTCTTTGTTCTGGTCAGATCAAATTTTCTTTTAAACAAGTAAAAAAGCTGCTGTAAGTCTTTGTGTGGCTTTAGTTTCGTGTCTCCGTCGCAGCTATCCGAAGTTCCGCACACCAAGCTCCCCAACATGTGCTCCCGGGTGTGGTTTGTCACAGATCGTCGGATCAGCCAGGAATATCCGCAGGTCCAGATCCTGAGAGCCCTGAAGGAGCGCTGCGTCGAGGACGATGTTGAATTCCGTTATCTTTTGATGGATGAGATCGTTCTGACCATCACGGACGGACAGCTCGGTAAATACCATACGGGGACACACACTTCATTTAGAATTGCATTCGCTATCTATACAAGAACCGAAATAGTTTTTTAATCAGTTTGCTAAATAGCTGGTTAGTGTTGATAATTAGCGCTCTTGCAATGAGCGGATGTGCATCACCGTGTTTGTGTTTGTTGTGCCTGTGGATGACCGCCTAACCCACTTTTCACAATTCATTTACCACAACAGAAACTGTGGATGGGAAACCATTGAAAATCCTTATAATGTATATAAAAAAAGTGAATCTGTCGATAATGTGCGTGTAACGCCGTTTATTGTTGCAGGATGTGCGCGCGAATGAGCGAACAGTCACGAGTGTGCGGTGCGAGCGCGTTCGTTAACATAAAGCCTTGAGAAGGCAGATGGCGCGACGGTCACAAAGAGCTGCTATTTGTGTGTTTTAATTATATCAGAATACAATAATTTTGCAGAATTTGATGGGTTTAGGTTATGGTTATCTAGTCTGTAAGATTAAGTTGACAATTTATTCGATTTATTAGCCATCAGTGACGCATTCGCGCGAGACTCCACATACAAAGAGTTTTAATGGAAATAATCGATCCGTCACGTGCAAACCTCGTCTAAAATATAATTTAAACCGGTTTAATTAGCTAGAAGGTTTTTTTTTACTATGTTTTTGACAAATATTGGAGGAATAGTATCACGATGTGATCATATATTGCCTCGTGAACATGAAGATCATCCGATGTGCTTAACGAAATCAGCAACTAATTTGAATACAGAATCCTTATGAGTATGCATTACTGCACCTTTTACCGTAATACTATATAATAGTACGAACGAAAACATTGTTGAACGGTCGGTTAGTTAATCATTTTGAGACCAAGTGTGTGAATTTGGTGATCTTGCAGTAATCACTAAATTTGTTTATTTGTTTATTTGAAAAGGATCCCCATTAGCTGACGCCGAAACGACAGCTAGTCTTCCTGGGGTCCAAACAATACATACAACATCATTACAATCACAATTACTTCCAAAAATATCATGATAATAAATATTTAAAAAAAACAACATAACACACAATCAAACCTTACTCAACCAATCCAAAAAATATTATGATGATGAAAACAAATACACTCTTAGTCTTTTTTTAAAACCAGTTTTTCCCTTGATTTCACGAACACCAACAGGAAGATTATTCCATAACACAATTGACCTATAAAACACAGTTCTCTTCATAGAATCAGATTTAGGTAGGGGTAAAAAAATCTGTCTACTGTTAGCCCCTCGTGTATAATGTAAATGCATATCAGAAGTGTATGTTATTTTGTCATAAAAAAATTTAGGAGTCTGAGTATTAATGATTCTATGAAAGTATACCAACATATTAACAGATAGTCTCTGCTTGACCATCAGCCAATCAAGACGTTCATGCATCTCTACTACACTAGTTCTCAAAGAACACCTTAGAACAAGCCTTGCAGCCTTGTTTTGAGCCACTTGTAAATGTTTTAAATGACTGCTAGATCCAGCAGACCATACAACAGAACAATAATCCAAATGACACAAAACCAATGTACAAACAACACGTTTAAACAACTGTGAATTTAAAAACTGTGCACATTTACTTTAAATTAATGACTAATTGTTGCAGGTTGAGGTGTGGAAAGTTTATATTAAAGTTTGTAATGTTGATACTGTTGTTGCCTTGTGTGCTGGTGGGTGGGGCTTCTTTGGGGGTGACAGCATTTTTTTTTTTGGGGTGGTGCAGATGGTGAGTGGGACGTTGTGTATTTCGCATGGACCTGAGGTAAAGGGAGTGGCTATGCACCAGTGCAGTTCTGCCTAGGATCAGCAGCTTTAAGTTAAGATATGTGACTGCAACATGATGGACAGCCGGTCCAACAGGACAACCAGAACAGACATGCTAAGCAAAGCAGATAGGAATCAATGATAAGTAAACCTGCAACTTAACTGTAGAGCATGACTGTTGAAAGCAGGTTAAAATCCTAGTGAGTACATAGATCTAAAATGTATACCTATATATGCCTGCCACTTTGTAAATGAAAAGTACCCCCTTAATGGAAATGTGTGCGTGAAAGCATCACAACTGCGGCATGTTGTGTGTGTGTGTGTGTGTTTTTTTTAATCTGCTTGCCTGGATCCAGTCTCGGTTCGATTAGGTGGCGAACAGACGGTCAGTTTGAGATCTGTGTTTAAATCCCAACATTCTGCTGAGTTACATCATCAGTGTGAGACGCATGGATCCGAGTGGGTCAGCATATAATCATGACACAGGGAGAAAAGCTCTTCCCCTGTGTCCCACACAAAGCAATAGATTTGGACAAAAAAATCCAAACCTCATTAGTAAAAGATGTTGTGTCTTTAAATAGTTATTTTATTTGGTATAGCAGTATGTTGACAAGCACTGGAAGCAGGTGCATAGTTATCTTATCACCTGCTGTGTGTGTTTCCCCACACAGAAATCAAACAATCGATAAGCAGTCAATGTTCAGGGTGTTAATTTTTGACGACTAGTGTCCATTCCTCTACGTAATGAGAAATGTAACACCATTTTACCGTCTCACACTTACACAAGCTGCAGGCAAGCTCAAAAATAATAAAACCATGCAAATATTGCACACATGACTGCTTTTGCTTGTCTGTCGTGATTTAATGATCTTTAAACAGCCAGTTTAATGAGTCATTTCCCAGGTCATGTTTTCATATCTATTAATCTTATTATATGTGCAAACATGCCGTCATCACAGGAGGCTTCAGTGGATTAAATAGTATTGTATGGAGATTACATTGCTGTTTACATAACAAGTTTTTACATTTAAACAAACTTGTAAAATCAATATAGATGTAGTTCTGTGCTCAATCTGATTATCTTGTGTTTTATGACACTTCTGTGATTTCTGATTATTATCACTGTGAGTGATAATGAGCTTCAGCCTCACAGTGCTGATCTGGAATCAGTTCCTTGTGCCAGCCTGCAGATACGAGTCATAGATGCCACAATGATTGTGTAATTTAATGGTGTTTGTTTGTTGTGTCTGATTTGCTACTTGTATCCAGTACCAGTTTACCTCACGGTTACTGAATACCTCTGAAGTAGGTTAAACCTGTGTGTTGATACTGTGTTTAACACAGGCCAATAGATTATCCTGAAGATCTTGCTGGGTTTGATGATGACGTTTTTGTGTCTAAGCGAGACGGTCTTGTTTTTCAGCTTAAGACTGAACAGCTGCAGTAGATTTGACAAAGAAGTGTGGAAGATTGATGGCATGATTCGTATTTGTTCTGTAGCTGTAGATTATACAGGCTAAACTTGAGGCAGATTCAAGCTATAAAATGCTTTGTTTCTTTAGCAGTTTTCATTATTTAAACGCATGATAACAGCAAACAGTAATGCACTCTCACACACATGTGCACACAACGTTGTGAGGGCTGATATATGCGCTGTATATGTGTCATTTCCTGCGGAAATCAGTTAGACCTGATTGAACATTGAACCTATTTTAAACATCAGTCGGCCTTCAGGTCATGGCATCATATGATATACTAAAAAAATTAATAAATAGAAACAATTATATTCTTAAACTGTTACACTTTAGCAGGCAACTGAAGTAATGTTTCCTTACATTTGCATTTAATGAGGATGGATAAATAGTTTCATTAAAATGTGCAATGCTGTTTGGCCAATTCAAGGTGATATCACTCACCTTGGATTTGTTTATGTTTAGTATTGAACAGAATGTTAAAAAAAAGATAAGTTAAAGGGATAGTTTAACCTGAAAATATATATTTTACTTAACTGGCCTTCATGCTATCCCAGGCTTATGTCTGACTTTCTTTTTGTCAGTTAATTAATAATTAATTAATACTTTATATAAAAATTTCATTGTTATTTTCTAAATGGTGCTCAGGATATTGTATGTCTTCTGAAGCAAAACAATACATTTGTGAGAGAAAATGAATACTATTTTAAGGTTACTGATCAATACATTGCATATCCATGGAAACATGCAGATCAGCAAAATATATTCAGCTTTGGTGCCACATCAGTATCGTTGAATTTCTTTGGTTTTTTCATGCTTTATGATGAAAACAAATATTACTATAAATATTTAACTACAAATAGGTTGATGGCATTTAAAAATAGTGTAATTTGTTTGTGTTCAACTGAAGAAAGTAAGTCACATAGCTCTTGGATGGCACGAGGGTGAGTAAAAAAGAGATAATTTTCATATTTGTGTAAAGTATGCCTAGGTATTTTGAATAGTGTTGTTAGTTTATCTTCATTCTAAAGTTAAACTCAATCAGTTGTGAACAGTGTCTTTTTTTAATTCCACATAAGGCAGCTATCTATATAGGCATCAAGGCCAAGGTTTCGAAACAGAGCTTTGGTCTCTTTGTGTGGTTTGATTAGCAATAATTGTTTTTCTTGCACAGATTGCAAAAAATAAAATGTTATGTTATAAATTTAAATTAGGTGTTTGTTAAAGCTACATATATTCATAGGTTTTAACGTTGGGCTCCTTTAACTGCTTGCATTTAAAAGTCCCTTCTGCCTCTCGCTTTAAAATCCCTTTTTGATGTATGCAAGGAAGAGGGAGTGCTGATGAAGCAGTTGCCGGTGAAGATGCTGAGTCGTGCTTTGTGTGTGTTGCTCCATCCTAAGATGGCGGAGAGAGAGAGAGAGATTCTGTGATGCATTTTTGTTTTGTTTTTCTTTTCTTGTGGCTACCATTATATCATTTTTCTTACACTTCCTGTTCCCATCGCTTGCCGTCTCTTTAAAAAAATATGAAAATTAACACACGCTTGGTGTTTTGCAGTCATCTTTTAAAATTCTCTCAATTGATTTTGTTGTTCGTCTTCTGTGGTACATCTGAACAAATTGTCCTTTTTTTATGCCTACTCATGTTTGATCTTTCATAAATCTGTTTGTATTTAGTCAAAACAGGATATGCTAGGATCATCTCTAAACTGATTTTAGGATTTACTAAATGCTTTTAAGGCTAGTTTTTAAGTGAGCATACATTTTAAGTGAAATTTTAATTAAAAACAGTGTTGCAAAGTGGGTTAGTGGGTCAGCATGAACGCTGCAGTACTGACACGACCTTCTGCAGTATTGTGTAACTGCAATTTAGTTTTGCGGAGATGGTGGGTGTTGTAAACTAAGACCAGCTCGTCTGTCATACATCAAGTATGAGGGTGTTTGTGTGTGTGTGTGAGTGAAATGGAGGGAGGGATGGTGCATCCGAATAACATAAGTGACTCTCACTGGTTACATTGATACATGGGTGTAATCTCTCTACATTGATGTTGCACTGCACATTATTAATTTTCTATACGATTCCTCTCTCTCAGGTCTGCGGGTTGAGCAGGAGATGGTGACATCGTACCCGCAAGTTGCAGTGGTGCGCGTTCCGACCCCTTGGGTCCAGTCAGACAGTGACATCACTGTTCTGCGTCACTTGGAGAAGATGGGCTGCCGTCTGGTGAACCGACCGCAGGCGATCCTTAATTGTGTCAATAAGTTCTGGACCTTCCAGGAGCTCGCCGGTCACGGAGTCCCTTTGCCGGACACATACTCCTATGGTAAGAACTGAAATGAACTCATTCATTCTTAGTAAATATAGAGTATTTATTTGTCTTTGCTGATTTATATTGGTTTGGCTGTAGGCCAGGACTTTTATCTTTGTATTATCCTGATATTGGGTCACATTTAACGACAAGCTATCTTAATTGTTGTACTTAATTACATTTCAGTTACTTTTTAAACACCAACTGATGTTGATAAGAAAATAAAAAATTAACTTAAGAGTCAACAAATGTAATTGCTGCCATGTTAGCACTTCAAGGCCTATTCTTTCCTAATCTTTCTGGTATTTTATTAGGCTATAACACCTTAAAAATAAGCCTGGATCACATTAGTTTTTGTTGTACATTTAGCAGATCTAAAGTGACTCACAAAGATCAGAAAACAATAAAGCTATTTGACAATAATACAAGAAGTGCTTCTACCAAGTTGCTAGTTTTTACAAAATCGAAACAATTCCTGTTGAGGGAGTTTTTTATTTTATCAAAGATTTAGGAGAAAATAAATAGCAGGCAACATCTACTTGACAAGTATTCACAGAAAAGATTTTATTTGTGTTTTGAATGTTGCCAGAGATGTGGTTGACCGGACTGCGTTTGGAAGATCGTTCCACCAACAAGGAGTAGTAAAGGAGAATAAGCGGGAAATTTAGTGCCCTTTTGTGAAGGTGTCACAAGGTGCCGCTCATTCGCTGAATGCAAGGTTCTGGATGGGTTGTGGGCATGTAGGAAGGTGTAAAGTGTATGCTGGTGCAGTGCCAGTGATAGTTCTGTAAGTGAGCTGCAGTGACTTGATCGGTTGCCAGTGGAGAGAGATGAAAACCGATGTCACATGAGCTCTTTCGGGCTTCTGGAAGATGAGTCAGACTGCTGTGTTCTGAACTGCCCGTGCAGGAAGACCATCAAGGAGAGCATTACAGTAGTCCAGCCTGGAGATTACAAGGTCCTTGGTGATAAGTTGTGCCGGGTGCTTGGTAAGGTAGGGTCGTATCTTCCTGATGTTGTATAAGGCAAATTGACATGACCGTGTTTATCTTTGCAATGTGACCAGTAAAGGACAGCAGGTCATCAAAGATTAGGTTTTTTGGCAGTTTTGGATGGTGTAATGTTTGTGTTGCCAAGTTGAATCGAGAGGTCGTGCTGTCCCTTGGGTTGTGCCAAAAATACATGGGCTTATATAATTGTATATACATAAATATTTAATAATTTAATGATAAAAATGTTCAAATAGCATTTTATATGTTGAACACAATAGAAATACCATTACATTGACTTTGATTAGTTTTAAAGGGGCCATGTCACAAGACTTTAAGATGTCAAATAAATCTTTGGTGTCGCCAGAGCACATATGTGAATTTTTATCTCAAAATACCATTTAAATGATTTATTATAGCATGTTAAAATTGCCACTTTGTAGGTGTGTGCCAAAATGTGCCATTTTGGGTGTGTCCTTTAAAATGCAAATGAGCGGATGAAGTGCAAACACTGATCACAATGATGATGGTTTGTTGCAATTGAAACTTAATAGTGCTGTGAATTATTTTCTCTCTATCTCTTTCTCTCTGCACTAAATGGCTGTGCTGTGGTTGGATAGTGCAGATTAAGGGGTGGTATTATTATAATTAGAGCTCCTTATGACATCATAAGGAGAGACAGATTTTAACAACCTATTTTTTCACGTGCTTGTAGAGAAATTATTACCAAAACTAAGTTATTGGGTTGATCTTTTCACATTTTCTAGGTTGATAGAAGCACTGGGGACCCAATCATAGCACTTAAACATGGAAAAAGTCAGATTTTAATGCCATGGCACCTTTAATATTGTCTATGTCGACATGTCTGTATTTCTCATTAATTTACACATACACACAGGCTGTTGTTAGTTTAACCTGCTCCTGAAAATAAAAGCGGAAGCCCTCATGCTGCTTTATAGTAGAAGCAAACATGATAAACCATGGATGGGGTGAGATGAGGTGGGGGTTTATAAAAGCATTAAGAGCTGTTGTAGTGATGTGTTCCTGGCAGAGGCCTATATTGCATGCCCTGCATTCTCTCTCTCTCTTGCTCTCTCTCTCTAGCTCGCTCTCCCCCACTCTGCGCCCCCTTCCTTTGAAAGCTACTGCATCCATGAAGAGCCATTTTGTTTTTAAAGCATCGTGTGTTTGCATTCGAGCAGTTGTAATTGCTTGAAATATTTCTTTTCTCATTTGATTGATTTTTCTCTTTCCCCTTTCTCTCTTAATATTTTCCTGTGCGTTTCATTTTGGCTGCAGTTTGGTTGCACATATGGCCATCGTGTTTCATCTGAAACACATCTTAGAGCCATTAACCTTCACAAACTGGCCACGTAGTTGGACAGACTGCGGATCGGGAAACCGGAGAAGCTGTGCATGGCAACAAAACTGTCAGCATGGCAGTTCTTCTCATGTGGATATGAAATGTCTTGTTGGTTGTGTTTCATTATTGCTGTTTGCATTTCACTTTGGAATCTCACACCTAAGGCAAATCTCACAATTACATTCTTTACAAATTCATTAACCAGCGTGTGTTTCTGTGTTTGTATGCATATCTCCAGGGGGACATGACAACTTCCGCAAGATGATCGATGAAGCTGAGCCGCTGGGTTACCCTGTGGTGGTGAAGAATGCTCGTGGACATAGAGGTAAAGCACTGATCCTAGAACATCTGCTGCTCGTAATGGTTCTTTTTGGGGTTAAGAAAAACACGCCTCGAACCATCACATTTACCCAAATGTAAATTTTAGTCAGATTTGAGTGCTGGCAAACCTTTACCAGCCCAAAGGCACACACACACACGCACTATAAAAGCCTCAAGGAAGTTACATAGCATGTTGAATTTCAGGATAAAGAAACCAATACGCTTGGAAAAGCAGTCCCCCCTTTAACCTTAAAAACAAAGGCTGTCATTCTCTCCTGCTCAGTGCACACAGAGTGCCTTTATCCTGTGCTTTTTGCAGTAAAATGACTGTTCAGTGTAACATAAGTTGTTTGCTGATGATGATTATGATTTGCTATCTCGCAGTTATGCCAAGCAATTTTAAAGAGCCTCGGTTTCGGTTAGAAAAGTAAATATCCTGATTTTTGTTTAAATTTTTTACAATTTCTGGAGGGTGTTTGCGATCCTAATGTTTCAGGAAGCTGTAGTACTGCTTGTTGGCTGTGTCAGGGTCTGGTTTGTTGAATCATTGTGAGCCGGTTTGTCAAAGATTTAAATATTTCCTATATCACAGTTCCCTCTCAAAAAAAAAACTTAAATATAAAATCAGCCTGTAAGTGCTATTAAAATCTTAAAGGGGTCATGACATGTTTTTTATTTTATAGCTGTACATATTATGTTGCTCAAGTTATTTTGCAGAAAAAAACATATAAATTTAAGGAATTTATAACCTTTTACCCACCTTGTTTTTCATCCTCTGATTGAAACAGTCTGATTTGTGTGTTTCCCCTTCAAGAGCGTTTGGCCTGGTTCGGTGTCCCTCCCACTTCTATGATTGACAGCCTGCGACTTCTATGCAGTTTCACTACAAATGCAGCTTCTCAAACGGTCTTCTTAAACACTATGTGTGTTTTTCATGTCGCAGACAGCCAAATAAATCTCACAAACACAATGCTAAAAGTCTTTACCACTAAAGTAAGCATAGAAATGAATCACTAGCGAACACACATCATTCTCAGCTAGTGTCTACAAACACTCCAACGTTTTACTCTTTTAAACTGAGAATTGCACCCTAAATAATGCTCTTATTTCCAGCGACTGTGAACACGGATTATAAATGGAATGCCAGCGTGCGTACGTACGTACGTACGTACGTACATACATATACATGTTTTATTACATCTCCTGCTTACCTCTTGGACAGTGTATTTTAAAACTCGAGTATAAATGGGTCGCTGCCCAAAATATTACTTAAATAAAACTGCGTTTCTTGACAGTTTGCTGGATTCTTGTTTAGTCCAAAACAGTAGGCACATAAGTCAGCACTAATATGACATTACATCCGTTTTAAAAGTAAACTATCTGACCTCGGGATCTTTCAGAAGCCTTGCATTGTTTTTAACAGCCAGCAATGACCTAATATTTTAGACATCGCAGTCTTACGGTTATTACAATCTTATCGTGATTGTAAAGAACTACTCCTTCGGATCCCTTTGAGTTGCTGCTCTGACTGAAGTTCAGTGGGAGGAGCCAACAATACGATGATGTGATGTGTCTTTCTCTGGGACAAAGAATGGGAAGGCTGCAGACCTGAAGCAGGCAGGTCATATAAAATAAATATATATATATACATCCATGTGTACGTCTCTAATCCAGACTTTTTTTAGAACAATTACATAAATAATTCTGTTATTGTCAATAGATCAAGGCAAAATGAATTGCTCATGTCATGACCTCTTTAATTCATGGAAATTTCTTGTAAATATATAACATTTTTATCCTCGTTTTTCTCTTAAACGTCACTTTGAAGTTGTTTCGCATGAACAACCTTTTATAAAATGATTTAAAATTGTTGTCTAATAATCCTAAATGAGTTGAGGAGTTATGGAAGTCCATTGGAATGGGAACCCTGGTTATGGAAAGCAGAATATACCCTTAGGCTTTTTAAGTGAATTTTTCTTTAAGTAATAAACTCGGTGAACTTGTTTTGAAAGGTGTGCATTTAGTTAAACTACAGTTGAAAGTAAAACACACAATGTTGACCTTTGTCAGGCTGTGACATGTTGTAAAAGGTCCTCTGTGGGGAGTGGGGTGTGGTAATGGTAGCCTAAGGGTTAAATATCTGCAGGTTTACGCTGCGACCATCACCTGTGTGCCCTTGGGTACATAAATACAAGTTGCTTTAGAGGGCAGCGTCTGTTTGGATCTCACGTAATATTTTTGGTCAGTTCAGTGACACCTCATTATCTCCCTGTTTCCATCCTCTTGTTAATTAAAAGTGAGAATGAGATCCTGTTACACGGTGATTTGTAACATAAGTGTAACATTTTGTTAATGTCTAACAAATAAGGAGTGAGTTTGACAATAATTGTATTTAAATGATGTAATAGCCCCTTCACTTCTTTTGGGTTTGGTCCACGTGTCGCCTTATCAATCATCATTGCTTTAGAATAATGAGAGGTGACAGCCTCTGATTATGTTTCGAATTTTTTGAGGTATTGCTTAAACTCCATTAGGGGAAAAGCAGCGAATAACAACACTATGGTCTGGGCAGCTTTTCAAATAAGAAATGTGGAGCCAGCTTGCTTGCTTGATGTCTTGCATTACCAGTAGATGCAGCTTTGATGATTATACATTTAACACTGTGCTCTGTTTTTGATCGGGACAGGGAAAGCTGTGTTTTTGGCCCGGGATAAGCACCACCTCTCAGACCTTTGTCACCTGATTCGCCATGACGCCCCATACTTGTTTCAGGAGTATGTAAAGGATAGCCATGGACGAGATGTGCGGGTGGTTCTGGTGGGGGGTAGAGTGATCGGATCCATGCTCCGTTGCTCTACCGACGGACGTATGCAGAGCAACTGCTCGCTAGGTACGTGTACAAGTTAATCTTTTGTTTGTCATGTTTTGTGTATATAAAATGAAGATTCATAAACTAGAAATCTTTGTAATTGTAAAATGGCAGCTCGAGAGCTGTGCATGTCCAAAGCTTCTCATGACTGACAGCTCTTTTGTTTCTCTCTCTCTAGGTGGAGTAGGAATGATGTGTCCCCTTAGTGAACAGGGAAAGCAGCTTGCCGTGCAAGTGTGCAATATTTTGGGAATGGACGTGTGTGGAATCGACCTGCTCCAACTGAACGATGGCTCCTTCGTGGTGTGCGAGGCTAACGCCAACGTGGGCTTCATCGCGTTCGACCAGGCGTGCGGGATGGACGTGGCGGGCATCGTGGCCGACTACGCCCTCTCCCTGCTGCCGCGCCGCCTCAACAGGAAGATGTCGCTGCTATCTGTAGTCTCCAGCACCAGTGAAACCAGCAGCGAGCCGGAGGTGTGTATTCCCACCGGAGTGATAATCCCGACAGAGGTGTGTATTCCCAACGAAATGTGCCCTCCCGGTCCTACCTGTGCCATCCCCGACACGGGGTCCTCCATGAGCACGAGCTCCACCTCAAGCGAAAGCGAGCAGGATCTTAACGAAACGGGGCCCGCCCCTGTCGCTGCCGATCCCACCTATAATATCAACTCCCTTCTCGCGAGTGAAATAACTGTTGACTGAGTGCGCTGGAATGGCCGCCACATGCACACGCATACACATACATTGAAGAGCGACATACATACTGAAATGGACATTATACATACAGATGCACATGTGTAATCTAACTAACCCTCCCTATAAACCCGCCCCCCCAGTCTGAGGCTGCTCCCCTGATGTTTCTTTTCCATTGACAAGCTTTAGGATCATACAGCGCAGACTGGAAGTGCATTATATTGAGTACACTCCAGCCTGACTGTAGTGCACCAGCTAAATATATGCGTTTGCCACTGTAATACAAGGGTGCATGCACTGTAGAGTGGTTTATTGGGATAAGACTCCCAAATGTAACTAATCTGTTACTTTCGAACTGGATTCTGATGTACATACTGTGGGTTAGCGTGCGCGCGCACACACACACAATCTTAAGGTTATATTAAAGTTTGTATTATAGAGAGAGAATGAATGAATTGTCTGTTACAAACCCTTTGGTGTAATGCATTACGTGTGGGGGCAAGAGCGAAAGATTATGGACCCAAAAATGCAAAACACATTCCCTCCTGCGCCCTGTACAACTGGAAAGCGATGTATTCTGTTCAGATTGCATCCCCCTCTTATCTCTTTTAAAGCATGAATGAGTATTTTAGACTGTTGCAATGGCTACCTGTAGTTAATGAATTACTGCTGATCAGACAAGCATAAAGGTTTCATTTGCTCTGCCGGTGTCTGTTTAAACTGACTTGACTGTGGGACCAGTTTTGAATGACCTTTCTGAGTGTTTAAATGAGGATTTGGTCCACTAGATGAATTCTCGTATACATCTTTTCATTTGTATGTCTGTAAATGAGTCTGCCATTTTAGGATTCCCTGCTGTCCACCATTTTGAACTGGTTAAAGCTCTCCATGTTCTTATTCGCATTTGATGTGCAACTTGAAATACTTGAGATTCATTTTCTGATGTCAAACATTCAAATCAGCAAATGACCTCAAGTCAATCTGCATGTTTGCCACACCAAAGGCAAATGATGATATCCCACATATTGGAGTCTGAACAGCGAGATGCGTAGATTTTAAATACTAATGTTTTTACCACAAGGGCTGAACATTTTTGCCAACACTAAACGCTTATGATGAATAAGCTATTTGCTACTTCAAAGCTTTGTTTGTACAAGAATAAAACTGAAGTGTCAACTCGAATGGGTGCTACAACTTCTTTTAATTCAGCCCAGTGGTTAAAAAGCCATTGGTAACCGGAAAGTTGTATTGACTCGATTTAATCTTAATCATTAATTTGTTTTATTAAAAGTTATTTGTACACAGATATTTCTGAAATTAAGCCATCTTGGAAACGTTAATTCTTTCTGGAAGTTTTAGCAGACATCCAGCAGATTAAATATTGCAACCTGGACTATTTGCACATTTGCATGTACATTTAAATTCACATCGAGTCTTAAGGCGAACCGCATATAACGATAAACCTCAAGTTCACCACGGACCAAACTCACAATCCGAACCAGCTCAGAATGGTTTACAATGGTAGTCACGGAGTGTAGATCAATTGCAGTGGGATTCACACTTTGATTCAGAATCAAATTTAGTGCTACCGTTTACATTGAAACTAGATTTACATTTAGAGTCAACTCAGGGAAGCAGCCTTGATCAAATTCCTCACCTTGAAAACGTGACATTCATGCTATTCAGTCCTGCCTGTGTGTATCAATAAACAAAAAGACAAAGATTTAAGAAATGCATCCTGTGGGACCTTATGGTTACATGCACTCTGTTCTTGTTTGTTTTATATTTAGTGTTCCGTTTTCCTAATTTATTTTTCATTTTTGAAGGAAGTAAAAACTGGTTTGTATGCGATTTATCTTGTTTGGGAAAGGCAGAAGAGCGAGACGTTTTATCGAACAGAAGTTTACCACCTGAGTCGCACACGCACACACTCGCTCTTCTCACCACCCCCTCAAGTGTTATGATTCGCTGTACTGTGCGTGATGTGTCCCGTCATTTCACGCACACGGAGATGTAAAGTACAGCACACCATATGGCTTTGGACTTTAAATGATTTGCCTCAACTTGTTTTAGTTGAACACAACAGGACAATCTCACCCATGTTTAATCAGTACACATTTAGTACAATAGTAGTATTAAAGGCTTGATCATTCTGATTAGTAAGGTACCATTGTACCCCTCTGATTTATGTGAGATAAGACTCCTTATACTCATTGGCTATTGAAGTAACAAAGTGAAAACAAAACCAACAGTTGCTGCTAATGACCACTTTACTCTTTGGTATGGAAAGGGAAATGTTTTGAGAATCCATGTGTTCGTTTCATTGCCTCATTGTTTTCTTGATTTTTAGTGGGACCTTAATGCCAAAAACCAAGCAATGTTGTATAATTTAAAACAAGAACTTAGTGATAGAACGCTAACATTGATGTTATGTGTTATGACGTAATAATAACATTAATAACAACAATAAACACATTTTAAAAATGTCCAGAACTTGAGAATGTCTTGGATGCTTGTCTGTTTATTTCACATCATGGTTTACAGACTAACCTAGTGCTAGCTAACACGGTCTATTCATTTAATATATAATGTCATAAGTTAACATTGCACTATAATGCATGCATTTATATTTTATTGTGGTAGGTCTATGTTGTGTTTTTCAACAAAATGCAAGAGATTTTGGATGGCCTCTTTCATGCTGTTTTGATCGTTCAACCCTTCAATCAACATCTCAGCCTTCTTCCCATATTCCAGTGCCTACGCACACAAACACAGACCTATTAATATATTTCATCTCTATATCTTGCAAAATCATCTAAAAGTGTCTTAAAGTCTCTCGGATTATTGCTGATTTACAAACATAAGCGGCAGAAAAGTAACTGATATGAGCGTGAGGATTATAGCTAGTTTTATTTGTATTTTTTTATTGTTTTACACAAAATGAAAATGTTAAAATGTTTTTGAGTTCAATTGTTTGTGATACGTGCTTTGGGGCTGAACTGTGATCTCATATAATCTCTAGGGGATATCACGGAAGTGGAGGGAATCCTGTCGGAGAATCCCATAATAACCACAGTCTGGCTGTTAATTTCCCTCATGGATTTACTGATTAGTGCTAACCTGCAGTGACGTTAATAACCTAAACATGTTCCTTGTAACGTGTACAAATAGATCTGGAATCAAAATCCTCCAGGAACAAACTTGGCTTAGACAGTCGGTAATAATGAAACAACATTTTTATGCATTAATTTACCCAAAACTAGTATACTGATATTTTGATTTACCTTGGAGTAGTTGTTAGAGAGCAACCACAGCATTGCCAGAGAATGAAACAATATAGCTGACAGGTCAGAGCAAGGTTTCTTATGATGTTCCTCAAAGTCTTGAATGCATCTCAACATCTGATCGACCTCCACACACTGAGCCTCACCTACACACACACACACCAATAAAAGTAATCTCACTTTCAGTTATAATGGTTTCCAGTGTCAAAGAAATGAAATAGTGCAGTCATTTGATCTCCCATTGCCATTAATAGTGATTTATCTCCTAAAGAAAGTAAACCAAGGAAACTCCCATGAGATAATAATGGCATGATTTTGGTAGTACTAGTGTCATGGTCAATCAACTGAGCTACAATATCACTGAAAAAAAAAGCAAATATATTGTCAGAACTAACAAAAATGCCTCAAATATTAAAGAAAAACTATGTTATATATATATATATATATACCTACCTTTTTTTTTTTTAAACGTGTGCACTTAATCTTTGTACAACACTTTGTGAATGTATTAGCAATTAGCCTAGCCCCATTCATTCCTTAGGATCCAAACAGGGAGGAATTTAGAAGCCACCAAACACTTCCATGTTTTCCCTATTTAAAGATTGTTACATAAGTAGTTACACAACCAAGTATGGTGGCACAAAATAAAAAGTTTGTTTGGATCCTAAGGAATGAATGGGGCTAGGCAAAATGCTAACACATTCACGACACCCTGAACAAAGATTAAAAGTGCACACAATGAAAAAAGATAGGTATGTACTATGTATTAAATTTATCTGTTGAGGTAAGAACATAACAAAACATTGAAAAACGGTGGTGTTTTCCTTTAATGCATCTGATCTCAAATGACTTAACAAGTTTATGTTTCATGAGAATTGAAAAATTTCCTAAAGTGACTAACGAATGACAGAGCACTTCATCTAATTTCTCTATTAAGCTATGTATGTGGGGCAAATAGGCTCCATAATGAATTCCCGTGTTGAAATGCCCTAATAAGGGTAAACATAGCCCCATTAATGGGACAAACACTGACCCATTTCTGATGCTCCTGTAGGTCATAAATAGAGTTTATCCAATTTGACAATGATTTAAGTTGCTTAAACTGTGAGGATAAAGAGTCTGGTGTAACTCTCCACTGCCATCTGACATCATCTTCATTGCTATCTGATTTGGAGAGAGAATATAAATAACACTGGCTAGTGCCCTACAGATCACATCAGGTCATACTTGATGCAGTCACACATCCTGAGCTTTTCGCTGCTGTACATTCATCTGGTCAGGAGTTATATCATGATGTGGCTGGCCACAGGGTGGAACCAGTGTCAGCCTACTGACCTTGGATCAGCAGTTAAGAGGCCAGAGAACAGGAAGGATCAGTGCTTTCTCAAGCACACTGAACACCGGACAGCTGGGATGGACACTGGGTTAAGCCCGCCACGTCACTTAGCCCAAAACACGACTGAGGTTAATAAGCTTAGAAAGAACTAGGGCAGGGGCGTGCACACAGCAATCATGTTTCCCTTGAACTTAGTTATCAATGGAGCAAAGCAGGTTTTGCCCCGGGACACACTCATGATTTCATACACAATTCCTGACATCATACTTAACACAAACACACAGGCATCTGGGTTCAGGCTGTTATTAATGCTGCACAGATGTAACATTTAAAGAGATCATCAAATGAATAGAAACTAATTTTGTGTCATTTTTTATTTTACATTTAACAATACTGAAAAGTGTCAAATCTGTGGCATTAGGGTGTTATCAAAACATTCCTCATAAAAAATGTTTTAATGATCCTGATCATTCCAACATAGCAACACTGACTCGACTAAAAATGTGGATTTATATAACGTCGGGCAGGGCTATGTCTGTCCATCCGCAAATTTGGATTACAAAAGATGGTCAGAAAAGCATATTGATATTCCGAAATAGCTACTTGATTATTTCGTATAATGCTAAGCTGATAATATCAGCTGTACTGAACCAGTGCGGTTTGGCCTCAGGGTAGGTATATGAGTGTGCTTTAGGTAAAGATATTCACTAGCAGCCTTTCCCTACCAACGTGTATTTAAAAAATTCTGGCTTATTGCCAGTGTTGGAAACCTGTAGTCAACCATTACTTTGCAATTACACTAGTCGAGACAAAAGTTACACACTTAATCTCAGCAAACATTAATAATGTAGCCACAAAGTCACAATAAAATTACGAACAGACAGAAAGAGACGTGCGGTTGCGATGGGGCCAGCATCACAGAGCTGGCCGGCCAGGTGATGGAACCTCTTTGTTAAGTGCACAAAGACTAAGCTGTGTTTGTAGATGTGCCTGTGTGTGATTCCGACAGGAAGGTTTAATGTCTCTAAGCTACTTACCAAAACAGTCCTCTGGCTCAGTGCCACTCCGACTGATCCTTTCCATCAACCTACACAGGTGAGCGTGCCAGAAACCTGCAACCTGCACACAAAGTACAATGAGCTGGGTTTTAAACACATAGATTCAGAGACTGAGATGTAGGTGTGTTGACCTCTGTGTAGAGCGAGTGGGTGATGTCAGGCTTGTTTTGCTTTAGAAACACATCAGCCATGAGGAAATACCCTCCACATGTCTCAGTACTCTCCAATCCAAACACCTCACTGGCGTAGTACACCTACAGCACACAAATTATAAAATGTATCGCCACACATACAGCAGGGATAAGTCATGTGCACATCATCAATACACACATATATGACCCTGCACCACAAGGCTAGTCATAAGCAGCACGGGCATACTTGCAGCAATAGCCAACAATACACTGTATGGGTCAAAATTATAAAAAGTCATTATGATATTAAGTAAAAATCATGTTGCATAAAGATATTTTTTTATTTTTTTATTTCTTACCATAAATAAATATATATATATATATATATATATATATATATATATATATATATATATATATATATATATATATATATATATATATACAAAAATGATCATTAGTAATATGTGTTGCAAAACACTTCATTTGGACAACTTTAAAGGCGATTTTCTCAATATTTAGATAATTTGGAACCTTAAGAATCAATTTTCAAATAGCTATATCTCAGCCAAATATTGTCATATCCTAACTAACCATACATCAAAGCTTATTTATTCGGCTTCAATTGAAAAAATTGACCCTGCCTGTAAAAACATCTTTTGCTGTTTTTTTCCTTTATTCATAAAATCATCCAACATAATGTAAAGAACATTCTGTGCAAATATACCCTTGATTTTTTTATATTGACTGAGTAAGGTCATGTAAAAGATTAAAATTAAAGTGAAATCAGTGATTGAAATTAAACTTTTAATCTCAATTTTAATTTATAAGACTTTAGTCTGGATTTCTCAGAAAGGGTCACTTGTCCACACAGCATTCCACACATGCTAGGACTTACATCATTGGAGAAATGAAAGAGAGCAGACGGGTATTTTCCTGTAGCGGCATGCAGACGGCCCAGCATTCGATGTAGCTGATGAAGGACAATGGGACTACAACCTGGTGTGTTCATTACAGCCCACTCAGCCTTGGAGAGATACTCTTGAGCCTGGGACATAGAATCTAAACCTAGATACACATTAACAGACATACACTGAGTGAATTGATACCTTTTAAAGTTCAATTAGCTGTACGGTCTGAACTGACTCCATATAACCTTTCCTTTATTAAAGGGACACTCCACTTTTTTGAAAATATGCTCATTTTCCAGCTCCCCTAGAGTTAAACATTTGATTTTACAGTTTTGGAATCCATTCAGCTGATCTCCGGGTCTGGCGGAACTACTTTTAGCATAGCTTAGCATAATCCATTGAATCTGATTAGACCATTAGCATCACACATAAAAAATTACCAAAGAGTTTGGATATTTTTCCTATGTAAAACTTGACTCTTCTGTAGTTACATAGTGTACTAAGTAAGACGGAAATGATATTACGCAATGCCCGAAAATAGTCCCCTGCTATTAAAAGTTACTAAGGGGACTATTTTCAGCTGCTGCGTAATATCATTGGGCCTCCTGCAGCCATGTTACGGCAGCAGAGTCCTTGATTATTAATGAGAGAATAGGTCTAGCCATATCTGCCTAGAAAATCACAACTTTAAATTTTTCGTCTATCTTAGTACACGATGTAACTTCAGAAGAGTCAAGTTTTAAATAGGAAAAATATCGAAACTCTTTGGTTATTTTTTAGTGCGATGCTAATGGTCTAATCAGATATTGTGCTAAGCTATGCTAAAAGTGGTAGCGTCAGACCCGGAGATCGACTGAATGGATTCCAAAACGGTAAGAATCAAATGTTTAACTCTAGGGGAGCTGGAAAATGAGCATATTTTCAAAAAAAGTGGAGGGTCCATTTAAGGTTCATCTAAATGTGTTCATGCTGGTTTAAACTGGTTCATGAAGGTTTAATGATAGAAATACCAGGTGAACCGACACAGCAATGAGCTTGCTTGTTAATCTAGTTATGTTAACTACACAGGGCTCCAGACTAACTTTTTTTACTAGGAGCACAGTGGCCCCCAACTGAAAATTTTAGGGGTGCAACCAGAAATTTAGGGGCACACGCCGTAAATCAATATGCTAACCAAATATTCACATTTCTACTAATTTCCACTGTATTACTAATAAAAACTTTAATGTTAGATGCAGAAAGTGCAATGTGCGTTTCAAATTCAGTATCACATCACAAAAAAGTCAAATTTACTGGTTGCACATGTGCGACTGGATGTAAAATTCAGTGGCACACTCTCAAATTTTGGTGGCAAAATCTGGAGCCTGCTATAATATATGCTTGTCATACAGCTGAGGACTTACAGTTATTGAAATACCTGTGGCCGGTTGCATAAAACTTTAAGACTAGTCTTAAAAGCTAGTCAATTTTTTTCTCCAAGACTGATTATAACTGTTTTAAGTATGTTACTTAGAAAGGTAGATTGGTCTAATTTAAATCCAAATAATAAGACTCATTAGTCCCAACTAACTGCTAGTTAGTCAGAATCATTCTTAAGACGCAGTCTTAACATCACGGCTATATTTATGCAACTGGCAACTGGACGATGTATTGTACTGTGTAGACTATGGTCAAATCTCAATAGTGAATATGGGTGATTCTTGCAAAATTAGACTAAAGGGGTATCATGAAACATTTTGATAAAAAAGTAAAAAGCAAAGTAAGAGTATCAAAATAAGAAGCATACAGTTACAAACATCTCTTCATGTACTATTTTGCACATGATTTCAAATGACATCATACTAACCAATTTTGTTGTTTTTTCCACATTTAAGGGGAAAATTTTCATTACCGCAACGTGTCCATGACTGGATTTGGGTTCTTTGACATGGAAATATTTATAATAATAAATCTACAAAATAAAAAGCTTCAGTGCATGTTATACTATAAACATTTACAGTAAAGAAACATGTGGTATTTGGTGATCATTGGCAAATGTAGAGACAATAATAAGGAATATAAATGTGTCCAAGACCAATTTTCTCATTCTCCGCAACAATTTTCAATCATTGTTTAAGCCCTCAAGGAAATAACATGTTTTTTTATTGTTGGAAGGGACATAATTGACTGTGACACTCAAGATGGCTACCAGGTAAGCAGTTCCTATTTTTTCTTTCAAGATAAAAGTTGACATTTTGTTTGTCATATAACCTAGACAACTTTTTAGTACCGGAACATGAGTTTGTAAATGCATATCATTAATGTAATATCATATGCGGTAATGATAATTTTTGGTAATGTTCATCTAAAAAATGTAAATTATTCTATAGGAAATATTTTTTAAATCCTCTAAAAATAATGGTTATAGTAAGTTCAGACCTTAATCTTAAATGTGCAAAAAATTGGCTTCAAGGGCTTTTTAAAAATTCTGATGCTGGACACCTTCTAAATCTGGATTTCGTGAGAATCACCCATATGCAGTAAGAGCTTTTGCACATCTGTAGCAGCAGTCCATCACATCCTGAATTACATAACAGTGTCTTTCCCCTCTGTTCTTGTCCAAGCCCTGCCTCTTCAGCGCACCAGTGGACCATCCCAAAGAAAGTAAACAGGTCTTGATGCCAGCATCACTTATTGAGAGGAAGTTATTGCCTGTCAGACTTTGGAGAGGTTCGGGCAGGGAAGCGAACTATGAAGTTATTATTGTTGCTCTTTATCTAATGGATGGTGGAGAGTTAAAATTAGTACAGCCGGACATTAGTATCTTAGAGTCATGGAAAAATAAGACATTTGCATGCCTGTGCTGTGGGCCTACTAACATTTCCCAAGTTTAAAGCCAAGAAATCATTTCCAACCCTTTTGAGAACTGTGTGTTAATGTCCACGTATTTACTTGTTGCTGATGGAAGTGCTTGCGTGCATCTCACCTATATTAGCATGTGCAAGCAGGAGATAAGCTGGTACCAGTTTAATGGAACGAGGTCCGTACAGCTGCACGGCCCAACGCAGGAAGAGAAGAGCAGCTGGTATCGCATGATGAAACCTTTTACTGGACACCCACCTTTGTGCCTCTTCATGGGCAATCTTTATTAGCTCCTTCTAATGTCCATTAAAATATACATCAGACATCCACTGTTAACTTCATTATTTATGTTAAGGATAATGTACATGCTGCCGGTTGTTATCGCAAAATAAACCCGACAGGGAGATCACATTGAAGCGGTTTGTTTTGTGATAACACGAGTAAATAACTGCACATATTAAATAATGATTTGAAATGTTTTGGCAGCAGGTATTTCGTTTATGTTAGCACAAAAAATGTTACAGCGGAGTGATGCATTTAACATAAAAGTAGTGCCGGTCAACATGACTCGCAGGATCTAGGTAAGCTGTGTCGTATCATTTTAAGCGTTGTTATCGGGTTGTGGCTAGAAGAGATACAGCTACGGCCAAAATCTCGTGAAATATCGCCGGATGAGCGCTGTTTTTATCTGAATCCTACCCCAGACCTAACCCAGCATCTCGCGAGATTTGGCCGTTGCTGTATCCGGTCTAGACAGATTTGGAATGACAGACCTTCAAATGTATCGACTGACCAATCAAAATCAAGAATTCTTAAGAGACGTGTAATAAGCAAACGTAAACCTGTTTCTTCAGGGTCTCTGTATGGTGGTGTTCCCGGTCAGCATGCAACGTTTGGAAGGGTGCAGGTGCGTGAATGGACACCAGTAGAAGACAGACTTTTTCATGAACACTGATCCAGTCGGCCTGCTGGTGGTCATTGTCACTAACGTTATACAGAAACAGAAAGAAATACATATAGGCATATACACAGTGGGACAGTAAAATTGTTTTATTTGTGGGATTGGTTATGTTAAACTTAATAAACTGGACTCAATTTTGATTAGGGAAGTGGAATGCGTGTAGCTTGCCCTTTAAAAGCTGCCTGTCCGTCAAATCGCATTCTGTTTGTGAAGAGAAAAGAAACTGACCGGCTGACTATGAGATAGACATTTGCATTGTTGTCATTGAGACCGTGAATATACGTTGCGGGCATTGTGGCGTCTTTAAAATAGCAAGTGAAAACTCACAAAAACACACGCTTTCCCCACTCATGCTGCTTTTTTCCATGGTTGGTTGAAAGAACGCATGGCTGGCTATTCTCTTCCCTCTGCACATAATTTCTCCTCCAGCTGTTTGAACTCACTCAACCCTTGCATCTTTCTGCAGTCACACGGCTAACAGTGAACATGTGTGTTTATTACGCCACCTGGCGTCTGGCGCTATTATGTAACGCATTTATTGGTACACTGAGTTTTGATATTGAAATGAATGGTTCAAAGTGTCCCAATTTACGCGAATTCATTATTTAAATACTTAAATGTATAAATATAGGCGGCGTGAGACTCACCAGTAAAGGGTGACCCGGCAGTTTGTGCATTGGAGTTTTGCAGGTTTCTGGCAAAGTATGCATAGTTTCTTTACTCCTTTGGGATTTGCGAGCGGGTTCATGGTTATCGACATACTAAACATACAAACCTATAATAAAACCGCAATTTTATTAACTTGAGGCAAAATGGATAAAAAAAATCCAAACGGATAAAAATATCTTAAAAATTGAGTTGACAATGGAAGCGATTTATTTGTTAATAAAAAAATCAGTACACACAATATAACGTTTATCTGAAACGAGCAGTTTTGTTTGCGTCTCAATACACAACAGTGTAGACTTGTTTTGGAAATAGTTTCCATGGATATGACCTCGAGCCGGATAAACTACAGCATGTTCATTTAAATATTTTCAATAAATATTTTCATAATTAAATAAAAATATAAAAACAAATTTCTAAAATTGTTTTAATGTATTGTAAGTACATTTATTAGACTTTATTACAATTAGTTAACTCTTATATGGGACCTAGAGATTTGTCGACACCTAGTGGCGAAAATAATTGCAGTTTCATACTTTTCAAATTTTCTAGAACAGTGTCTCAAATTGGGGGAACATGCAGGTGAGATGGTGCCGGGGGGCCCAGTTTAATAACATTTTTTAAAATAAATTAATTTATCATAAATTCTATGTAATTAAACCTCTGAAAAATAAGGCTACTAAGCAACAGTGCTACACTGATTAATTTAATATGTTTTATTTAATACTAGGGATGGGCATTCGATTAAATTTTTTTAGTCGATTGTCGGGAGAATTAACGATCGACTATCGATTAATCATTAATATTTTTATAATGAAAAAATAATTATTTAACTTTTATAATTAAAAAATGTTGAATACAAAAACACAGCGTGTTTCCCTCCATGAGACCTTTATTACAAGATCAACTTGTGGCAGACAGTTAAACTACATTTAGTTAGACATACGGAACATATATGCGCTTGAATATGCGGTGCTCTAAAGCAGCGGAACCTGCAGCTGCGAGCCGCATTCTTAAACAAAGACCTCATTTGTTCCAAAAAATCATGACCTCTTCATTATTATTTTTTTGAAATCAAAACGGAAGGTCACAGATAACGGAGTATGGTGTCAAATATTGCACCCTGGTGGTAAAATGTTGAATTGCTGCCACACAGTGAAATTCATTTAATTGCTTCAAGACCCACGCTACGCTAGGCAACGCAACCTGCATTAGATAAAAGAAGTATTCGATTAATCAATAACAAATTAACGTCATCGACTAAATTCTTAACGATCAATTATCGATCGTCGATTAATCATGCCCATCCCTATTTAATACAGATTTTAACGCCAAAAAGGTTTGAGAACCACTGTTCTAGAAATGTAAATACTCAGAGCAAGGAAAACATTGAAACTGCATATACTGTGCACTTATATGTTTAGAGTACATGCACGATTTACAATTAAATAATTTTGTATTGTGCACTTTTGTGGTTTTTGTCTTCATTTTGTTGTATAGTGTTTCCTGCATACATGAAAATAAACACTAATATTGAATTTACATTTTTAAAAAAGTTTATTGATTTGCTCATCCAGACAAAACATACAAAATCTCACACGTGATTTCATTATTGATGGAATTTTGTGCACAAACACACTGTCAGTCAATCTCAAACATTTTCTACCCTTTCTTTCTTTGTCTCAGTCAAGTCTTGAACAAACAACATTTTTAATGGATCCTGGTTAGTATTTTTGTATTACATTTACTGACAAGACAAAAAAATTTTCAGGGTTGCCCATTTTCTCAGCACAGCAGTATTTTTCTCCAAATGATTACCTGCTAAAAAATTTAAACTCATATGACCGGTTAACGAGATATAAAGTTGAGCCCAGTTAGCAATGCACTTTTTTGTTTCATGGCTGCTATTATTTCACCATGCTAAGATGCCATTACTAACTCTGCCACACCAGAATATGTCAGTATACAAACTCAAATTCCTACAGGAAAGAGTCCAATTACTTTCTACTGAAAGGAAAAAAAAAAGAGTATGGATTAATTTTACCCCAATTTAAAATGTACTTAAAGTGCGCAATAAAAATCGGCACCTGCTGTAGATCTGCTAAAAAAATAACTACACAATATTGTTAACTAAAAATTACTTTAGTCACAATTACGGCTGAGTCGCAATGTTTTTGGAAACCAACAGGGGGTGTTGTTTCCTTCCTTTTGTTAATGTATTGTAGAGCAAGTCCATGTCACTTCATTTAAAGTTGCCTCAAGGTAACAAACTGCAGCCCTCTTGAGCCAACACTGTCAAGCAAGTTATTTCAATAATCTGCAAAACCTTTGTAACTTGATCTAGTTGCAGGATGGTTGTGCGTTTTCCATAAGCTCAGTAAATGTGCCCTGAAGCTATAATATCAATTCGGAAAACATCAGGAATATTCTTTCTGTTAGTGCGCTTACCCGTTTATACAAAAGCACTTTCATTGTGCAAATAAGCAACTGTTGATATTCAAGATCTGCTATATAGATTAAACTCATATACTTAACATAGGAGAATATCTATATAGCAGATCTTGAAGGCTTCATACTGGAATTTGTCTGTAACACACTTGATCCTCCTCCCAAACATGATGGATAAAGCAAAATAATATCACATTAATAATAGTTCCACATCTTGAAATTTAAAACAAACTTGTTAAACAGAGGATTTTGAAGTTAGTATGGTTAGGACAGGGCTCCAGACTGCCACCAAATGGTCGAATTTGGCCACCAAAATTTTAGAGTGTCCCACTGAATTTTACATCCAGTCGCACATGTGCGACCAGTAAATTTGACCTTTTTTTGTGATGTGACACTATATTTAAAACAGCACATTGTACTTTCTGCATCTATCATCAAAGTATTTATTAGTGATACAGTGTATTACTTAATAGAAATCTGAATAATTGGTTAGCATGTTGATTTACAGTATGTGCCCCTAAATTTTCTGGTTGCGCCCCTAAAATTTTCAGTTGGGGGCCACTGTGCTCCTAGTGAAAAAAGTTAGTCTGGAGCCCTGTTATACGCTTAAATACATGTATACACTTTTTGTAGATCAAAAGGCACCCATTTCAAGGCACAGAGCTTTTGACAACCACGTTTAGCTTTAACACATGTGGTCACAATATGGTCAAAGGTGCAGATGGAAAGCCACTATTTGAATGTTCCCTAGTGTCATTTATTCTTTCAGAAAACATCATTTTGACTACGTAAATGAATTGAGAATTGCTCAGAGCAAAATGTGAGACTTGCTCAGAGCAGTGCAGGAGTTTCACAGTGCTGTGAAATCTCCATGGTAACAGAGGAACACAGTTGAGTGATGAGATGCTAAGCGATGTGCTGAGACTGCTGTGACATCATCATCATCATCATCATCAGTGAGAAAGCACACGGCGCTCGGCTGAGCTTTAGAGTGAAAAGCAACCTGAACAGATTATATTTAACAGAATACACAAAAATCTCTATGATTAAAATATGTGAAATCCAGACCAAAAAAGCCTGGCAGTATTCTCTACTAGCCAATCAGAACAGCAGAATAAACATAGTAACACTAAACTAAATTTTTAAACAATCTTACTTGACCTTTAGAGTCCAATAACTCATTAACCCTATATCCTTAAAAAAAAAACACATTAAAAGGGTTCTTCTCCCAAATCTAGGCTCAGTTCACATGGCAGTGCTGAGACACAGGGTCTGTGCATTGCCTAAAGGCTGGTGAAGTGTATAAGTCTGATTATATAAAAACTAAAACCTAGGAATGCGCTCATTATATCTATGACATACCAGAAAAAGGCGTGTAGAGAAACTCCTTTATGCATGTAGGCATCACAATAAAAATCACATCTAAGGTGTGGGTTTGTATAGGACGAGTGTCTATGACAGCAGAAAATCCTTGGCACCCAAAAGTCCTTTGTGCTAATTTTAACATTGGCTGAATTGTTAGGAGACAGGACAAAGGGAAACTAAATTTTGTGTTTGTTGTTTTGGACAGTCGCAACAGGAAGACGTGGATTGTGATGCGTTACAGCGTCTGTATCCTTTCCGGGAATGAAGGCTCACGCTTCAGACGCATCTCTGTCGGCCTCCTTCGCCTTCTCGTTCAAGTCATTGTCTAGATTTGTCTCTTCCTCTCTGTCTTCTAGCTTGGCTCTTCGTTCCTCCTCCTCCTTCTTCTCTTTCGCCACTAGCCTGTAGTTGATTCCCATTCCCACAAACAGGAACACACTGGCTATCGCCAGGACGATTCCACAGGCGTAATATGTGTATTTATAATCATGGTGGATATCATTTAGTCTTCCTGCAAGGAGATAAACAGAGAAAGAGATTTGTCAATTTCTATTTTGTCAATTCTAAGATTTGGTACTCATTCAATCATGATGAAAAGCTGAACACGGATCCTTACCCAGCAAAGGAGGTCCCAGCAACACAGGCCCGCATTCTACAATAGTGACCAGGCCAACCGCGCTGGAGAATCTCTGCGCACCCACAAGATCCATCAGGGTCTCGAACAACACAGAACTGAGCCAGCCGAATGCCACGCCAAAAAACACGGCATAAATGGCAAAGCCCATGTAATCGGTGGTGAACGGCACCATCAGGTGGCAGATGGCGTTATATAACACAGACGCGGCAAAGAAGTACTGTATACGTGGACGGACCCAGCGAGTGTTGGCCACCAGGCCCATGGATGGCCGAGCGATCATGTCAGTGAAGGCTAAGATGGACAACAGGAATGCTGCTTTGTCCTTAGCAATATCTTTACTCTTTGCATAGTTGCTTAGGAAGACGAGTGGAGCGAAGAGGCCGAAGAACATGATGCTGTTTCCGAGCAGGTACAGCAGGAAGCCCCTGTGAGTGAACAAGGTCAGATCCAGGAAGCTATTTATGGTTTGCATGATAGTTTTTTTCTCTCCCCTTTCGTTTGTAGAACTGACAGGTTGTGGTTTGGGTCCAATGGGGCGCATTAAGGATCCCGCTACACAGCAGTTCAGCAAAGCTCCGCCCAGGATGAGAAAACTGCCCCTCCAGCCAAACTGATCAAACAACCAGCTGTTCAGTGGGGCCAATGTGGACAAGAACACAGGGCTGCCCGCCATCGCGATGCCATTGGCTATTGGTCGCCGCTTGTAGAAGTATTTTCCAATCATGGTCAATGCCGGGTTCAGATTGAAAGCCAAACCCAGACCTAGAAAAGAAAGAGAATGAAAGAAGCACAAATTAGAAACCGAGACTGAATACTTTTAGCACTGAAATGTACTTCTGTAACACAATGAGACAAATTGTAAAATGGGAATTCACAGAGGAAAAGGAACAAAGCATAGGATTTAACCTGATCGCATGTTCACATTTTTTTAAAGTGTCATTCAATGCTCGTACCGCCTATAACTCCGACACAGAAGTAAAGACCCTCTACTGAGTCGCAGAAGGATGCAGCAACCAATCCTGTTCCAGACAGACAGCCACCAGCAATCATGATTGGCCGACTACCATACTTATTCACCAAAATACTGCTGATTGGTCCTGTTGAGAGAAAACAAGTAGGTTAAAACACATGAGCTTAAAAAAACTCATGACAAGACAAGCAAGAATCAATGAGATTTGATATATGATCAATGTTCCACCATATTTAATAATAATGGGCCGATCTGTATGTAGCTATGAATATGCAACATATCAATTGCTAAAAAATATTAAATAAACTAAATATTAGCATTCTCTCACAATTATATATTAACATACCAGAGTCATTTATATTACTTAAATGACAAATGGAGTTTCACCACAATGACTCCCATATAAGATTACATCACAGCATTTTAATAAGAAAAATATTTATTTGTGTTTAGCTAAAGAAAGGAAGTCTTATACATCGGAAACGGCATTTAAAAGAGAATTTTCTATTTTGGGAAAACTATTCCTTTGCCTCATTCCAATCATATACAGCACAATGAATATGTATTTGTTTATCAGTAAAAATAATATATAACAATAATATTTCTTGCAAGATGTTTTAAAGGGGATATTTCACAAGACTTTTTTAAAGATGTAAAATATATCTTTGGTGTCCCCAGAGTATGTATGTAAAGGTTTAGCTCAAAATACCATATAGATAATTTATTACAGCATGTTAAAATTACCAATTTTAGGTGTATGCAAAAATGCAAATTATTTTTGGGTGTGTCCTTTAAAATGCAAATAAGTTGATCTCTGCACTAAATGCGGTGCCATCGTTGGACTGTGTATATTAAGGGGCATTATTATCCCCTTCTGACATCACAATGGGCGCCAAATTTTGCTAAGTTACTGGGCTGACCTTTTTCACATTTTCTAGGTTGACAGAGGCACTGGGGACCCAATTATAGCACATAAACCTGGAAATGTCCCCTTTAAAATCTGGATTTTTTTGTGTTGGCTACCACTAGATGGCACTATAAGAGCAGCCATAAAAACATCACTGACAAAACATGAATGATTAAGGATATGAGAGACGATTCGGAGGAAGGAAATTGTGATGTGATACACGCACAGACAGACACGTGATGTGTCAATGGAGAAAACCACCATCAGCAGAACTAAGGCTGACCAAGGGCCAGCACAGAACAGGAACTGCTCATTCATCTGTATGCATGTCTGAGACGAATGCTGTAGAGAATATAGTTAAGTTTAACTAACCCACCTTAACACAATTATTATTAGACAAACCCAAAATACATTTTCAGAAGTTAGTAGCATGTTCCCATTCACAAACAAAAAATGCATTAACATCAATCTACCTTTAAATGTTAACTTTATAGGCTGCACTGTAAATCACAGTAAACAGTGCTGAATTTTTAATTCCAACATTATAAAAAATGAAGTTGAATGTTTTAAAATGTGAAATTACCAGAAGTTTATTGGTGAATAAAAAGTGCTGTGTCACTGCTGTGCTTATGAAAGGCCCCATTTGGAGCCCTTAAACTTTGGCAGTGAGTTGAATAACTTTACATACAAGGCAGGCAAGACACCACAGCCTTTAAAAGAGATTGTTCAGTCAATGTGGTAAGCACGAATGAAAAAACACTAAGAATTTTAAGAGATGATGAATGATGAAGTTTGGCACAATGTAACACTCGCATTAGCCAAGTTTAGTAAATCTTCCCCTCTCAGAATGTCACTCTTGCTGTTTTGCATCAACATTTAACATCGAGACGAGCAGAAACCGTGTCATAAATTTATTGTAGCCCATGAGATTTCAAAGCCATCTGTTCAACCCAGTCATGTTCCTCAAATTAATTCATTCTGACAGGCTTTATTATTTAGGGGGACTGGAAGGTCTGGTGCTTCACAAAGACACCAGTCATCCAGAGACACACACACACACACACACACACACACACACACGCACGCACAATTACATAGTGCTTCAGCTGGTAGGTGTTTTTACATAATAAAAAATGTAAGAGAAAAATCTTTTTTTTATATAGCATTACTTTAAATCAGTACTGAAGTTAGCCAAGGTGAACAGGTACGGCATGTAACACTGCAGGAAAAAAACCTGATCACTTAATGTGACTGGATTTGACCTAGCAAAAGGAAACTGCTGGAAATAAAAAGTGACCACACCAGATTTTGCTTTCCATTCAGTACACTTTCATGCTTATCTAAGCATAGATGCACACACGGTATGCATGCAATCTGAATTAGCTGTGAACTAAAGTTCAGGTTTGGTGAACTTGAACGCATGCAAATAGTGTAGCAAAAAGTTGCTCGAGCAACAGATTGACGTGAGATCTCCCATCCACCTTATTTTCCAATGCGGAAGTAAGTGACGCATTTCCCTTCTTTGTGTGAGACGTCCGTTTTAATAGCCAGCAGGTAGACAACAGTGCAGTGGGAGCACGCATAAAACATGATTAAAAAAAGGTATGGTTAATATTCACAGAGACATACCAGTATCTTTACAATGGGAAAGTCAGTCGAGTGTTTGTACATGGAATATAGCAAGACTTTGTGTTTTTAACCTTTTCAGGCGATGGTTTAAAATGTCACAACTGTCCTTCTGTCCATTTTAATTGATTTGTTTGAATTTTTATGGCGACACATCAAGCTTCACGACAGTCAGCAGCATCTTTTTCATTAAACACATTGTACATTTTTTGAACAAACCATAATGAACATATTAAACTATTACATGTATTCAGTATTGTTTTCGTTTTATGAAAAAATGTTTTGCAGTAGATAAGACATGAGCTTATGAAATTATTTGCTCATTTAAAAAAAGTACAAAAGTAGTACACATAACAAAAATAGGGGTGTGCGGAGCACAAACTAACTAGGGATGCACCGATACCACATTTTCTAAAGTACTCGTACTCATTAAAAGTCCCCCGATACCAGGGATCGATACCACGGTCTGAGAAATGTCTATGTTTGAGCGGCGTGTAAGGGGTTAATGCCTCGTGTTGTCCAAAGAGGCAGAGTTTACAACAAACTGGAAAACTAGTCCCTTGTTTTTTTGTTAAATGATATGACTAAAGCTGTTACCTGTAAATTGAAATCATGTTTTTTATTAAGTACTCTGTATCGGTATCTGCAAGTACTGAAATGCAAGTACTCGTATTCCAAAAAAGTGGTATCGGTGCATCCCTAAAACTAACGCAGAGTTAATTGTAACACGGACTGTTTAGATTGTCGCATAGGGTTGAACTTTTCGTTTTTCTGGTATTTCCATAGAGTTATTGATGAAAGAGTGTTTTGGGGGCATGCAAGTAAATTTTTTCATCAATGTTTTTTTTTCGGTTTCCGAGTTGGGTGTGTAAGATACCAAAACCAATGCTATGTCACTTAATCCGTGTCTTGTTGACTAAAAAATAGCATCGTTTTGAAATATGTCTGCAGCTCTCAGCAACTTTTTTTGGTGGGCTTGAAAATATTTTCACCCAGCGGGGTTAGTTGTATGGGGTGTTAGATTGACCCCTCAGACCTAACGATATGAAAACAGCTAACGTTAGCGAAATTCTTGCCGTTGTTTTAAATAGGCTACACACTAATAATTACTGGCTGCCAACAAAATAAATTTGCTTGTCTTAGATATGAGAATTAAAAGTGTATATACTTGTCTATTATAGACAAATATATAAATACTCAAGTATATAGACGAAATAGTATTGCAATATTTTCCTGCAAACTTAATTTTTAGCTTTAGTGTTACAACTAACCTCCGGCCTGTTACAATTAACCCCACGTATGGGGTAAGTTGTAACGTGACTTCTGTCACGTTTGGTGTAATTGTCCAAGAATGGCAAGTACTAGAAACAAACTTCAAATGTTCATTTGTAGCAGAGATGTGTGTGTTGCTTGCGTAAAAATATAATTATTCAAACTCAAATATTTGTTGAATGATTGAGCCAAAACCAAAAAGTGTTAGGTTGTGCCCCGCTCTCCCCTACGCACAAACACATTAAGCACCATTATAAACATGAACTAATAAGCAGTTTATGTCGTATAAATTCAGTCATATATGATGTTATCACATTTTTTGTAATAAACCAATGAAATCAGCATCTTTTTACAGCATAATATTAGTAGTATTTATTGATAACTGGCAGTTTCTATGAAAGGATATACTGATGGATGTGTGGATACAGCACGTGCGCCACAAACACATTCAGCTCTTCTGCATGGGGTTAAACCAAATGTTTTGTAAAGATTTACTGCGTTTGTACCAGCTATTACGGCAACCTCTAACCTCTACAATTAGCTATAGTGGCTCACCAGAAGTCTCACACAAAGAGGCTCAAAGATGGCGGCGCCCACATTTGTGTCAAAAATAAGGTGGAGGGAGTAGAAAAACACAAAAGTAACTTTTTCATAATTCATTATGGAATTTTTAACTATTTAGATTTATTTATTCAAAACACCCATGTAATGTGACACAATTTTCTGTTGCTCATTTGCATGGTCTGAAATAATTTTCTTAAAATTTAATGACTCCACTGTAGCATACATTCAATCACATAAGTTAAATCTAACACTCACTTCTTAAAAACTCATGCACTTCCATTCACAGACACAGAAACTAAACCGTTCACAAGCTAGGTGTCTATGAAAGTCTCTTTGTTGACTTCAGACTACGTGCAGAGTCACATGTGCATAAAATAGTAAGTGGGTGTGGAAAACCCAAACCCTGTTTAACTCCAGGACATGACATCAATAACCGAAACCCACCGCACCCACACACTATGACGTGGCAGTCTGGTCTTTAAACGTCAGTCGTACAGTAGCATAGCCTTGCATGAATCAGCAGTATACTGTCAGTCAAATCTGGCCAGATATGCATAGTACTATTTTTATTGGCATCCTTCACTATAAAACAAACAAAACGCTCCAATGCCTTTACAAACCAACATTACACTGCAAAAAACTGGTCCTTTAAACTGCAACACTGTCGGATTAGACAAGTTTAAGCCTGTCTATACTTTATAAACCTATCAACTGTATGAAAATCTTGGAAGATACAAGCAACCGTGCAAATGTGATGTCCTAAAGTGCACATCAGTAGCAGAGTCACAACAAAAATTTTGGTCAAAGTTTTAAACAGCTGTATTTGATTCTACTACCAAAGCAGACAAAACCTCCTGAGACAAACACAAAATGAGACTGACCTCCTGCATACATAACAGCCAGCATGATTGAAGATATCCATGACACCTGACTGCTGGTGGCATCGAAGATGACCTCGATCTCTTTGAAGAAGACTGTGATCGACTTAGGGAAGGCATAGGAAAACCCAATGCTGATGAAGGCTCCTACCACCACCGCCCATCCCCAGCCGCCTTCCGGAGGCGTGTACCCCACCGGCCCTCCTGTCGCTGGAGGCATCACTACCCAAGCACGGTGATGAAGATGAAAAGGAGAAAAATAAGAGCTTCAGGCACTCTGGATCAGTCTGTGGGGAGAGAAAGAGAGGGATGTTGAAATCTGCAAAATAAACATGCACACGATCAAATGGGATCTTTCAGACGGTGTCACCACTGTTGACGGGTCCTGACAGAGAAACATATAAACACAAACAGGGCAACATGAGCACGAGTAGAGTACACCATGTATCATTAAATCTTGCAAACAAACAAACATTGTGTTAAGAGCTCGTAGTTTGAGCAAATTACATACATTTGGTTACTTTTTAACTGGGGTGATGTCAAAACACACAAACATTCAAGACTTTGAGACTGATAATAACTACTACAAACAGACAACTCCTAACGTAAGGTCAAACAAATCGAATGTCCTTTCCATGCAGGTGAGCCAAAAAATTGGAATGTTGGCTCAGATACACACTTCTTACACATGATACTTTACCCTGTACTTAACCTTAACTTATGCCAAATAGAAAATTTGGTGTTTATTATTTTAAACATAATGCAAGTTAAAGGACACTATGTTTTCAAAGATTAATTTCTTTATTGTATGTAGTATATTGTATGTTTTATTAAATGCTTTTAAATATAAAAGTTCTTTTCAAAGTGACTTTCTTTGTGACCTTTTTGATTTAAAGAAAATTATTTTATGTATTTGGTGTATTGCAATGTGTTTACTCAATTACAGGTTAAAAACACATTGGTTTCCACATACCATACATTATTGTTGTTCCTTTATGCCCCACCTTTCTAAAACGTATATGACATATATGTGGGGGCGTTTTTAAATAAAGCAGTTTTAAGAAAGATATGAGCCTTCACTTTGAGAAAAACTCTATCTCTAGGTTTGAGACTTTACGGATCTTCTACAGTATATGCACACTATGCAACACCTTTTAATGCTCCAAAGACCAAGTAAAATATGAAATCGCATCATATGAACCCTTGAAAGGCTATCTCGACTATGAGACTTCTATGCTTTAACACTTTACATTGGCTGTCTACTAAAATCCATTAATAGAAACGCTTTAAATATTTTCATTACTTTCAAACATCTAATACTCATTTTAAGCTTTGGAGGCCGCCATTATGTTTTGCCCATAGTGCATTCTGGGCAATTACGTGTAATGTTACAACAAAACATTACTACTGTTTATTATAGTAAATACTAGAGATGCCCTGATCGATCAGCCGCAGATCGGTATCCGCCGATAACGGCATTAAATGATTCGATCTGTACTTGCAAAATTTGCAGATCTTATGAACCGATTGTTCTGTTTACTTTTGTTATCACAGGGTTCCTGAATGCAGCTGCCATTAGAGACCATTTTTATGCATTGCAAGCATTTTTATAACCCGTTGCTCATGTGCGACGTGCAGATTTGGATTGTTCTCTCTGTGTGTATTTTTTTGTGTAAAACAAAAGTTTTGTATTTTGTTTTTCAAATTTTTTTGTTTAAATGTAGCTTAAATAAATTGATTGCAACCACTTACCCTAAAAACATATAAGTTAATTGAATAAATCATTTTTTCCAGTGTACAACGCATACAATAAAGCCTATACCGTATGTACACACACACACACGGAAATTGCATCCTCATACCGAAAGTTTATTATTTGCATGCATTTAAAGTTGTGACAGTTTAAACTTTCATTTTCGTCACAGCTGCTTTTGTCCCTATACCCCTGACGTGCACACACAGCAGCCTGTCATCAGTGCACGTGTACAGAGGGCTCTCTGCCATGTCTTAAAGCTACAGTAACCTAATTCATCTCTCAATAAAATTACTCTCTGCACATCACTTTTTCATAATTGTTAGGCTTCCTATGAATGCGTGTATATTTAATTCATACAGTACACACTGTGAAGGGTTTTATTTTCAGTACTTTTAACAGACAAAAGCCTTTTTAAAGGATTATTTAAATTTCTCTTGGCATAAGAAATATTTGTTGTGCTAATTTATTTGATTCTCTATAAAAAAAATGATATACCGAATTACGGCAAGTAATATAGCAAAGGCAACATCTGTGGTATTACTTTATCTAGAAACAAGTAACAGTCATCAAAGAGCTTGAATATCAGCTTGAAGAATTGGTATCAGGCATTGGTATCGGCCAATCATGAAGACATCAAAGTGGTAATCGGTATAGGCTGCAAAAATCCTGATCTGAGCTACTTTCTACTAAAATCCATTAATAGAAACGCTTCAAATATTTTCATTACTTTCAAAAATCTAATATTCATTTTAAGCTTTGGAGGCCGCCATTATGTTTTGCCCATAGTGCATTCTGGGTCGATTACATGTAATGTTGCAGAAAAACATTACTACTGTTTATTATAGTAAATACTATGGAATCTAGTGCTATAGTCATATGAGAATGTTTTACTTTATAACACGTCTTTATTGTTATCATCCTTCATTTGTATGTTTTTGTATTGTACATCCTCTCGAGTTCACACTGAAAGGGCTGAACAAAAGACGTTGATGTTCTTGTGTTTTTAAATGGCATGCAGGTGTCAAGATAGGTAGCCACAGACCACACCTTCTGCCTGTGTGCATTTATAGCTCTCATCCTCTGTTTCACAACATTTTACAATCTATCGATTGAAGACGTATTAACCACGTTTACCTTGCTGTAACATAAATGGAGCTGTTTTGATTGCAACCTTTTGAAGTCATGTATTCTAATATTAAAAAAATGATGGCTTCTGACATTTGTGCTGATTTAAATTTCACATTTATATAGCCAATCCTAATATGAATCTATTGCGCCATACATGTGTTATAGTCTGTGTATCCTGTCAAAAAGACTTGACTTCCTGAATTCAAATGGCTCTTTCAACACTTATGCCATCAATATTATGACAACAACAAACATAACATATACAATGGTAAAAGCTTAGTTAGCAATAAAAAAAATTTCCTAAAAGGCAAATTTCCACTGACACATTGGCACACAGTCTCGCTTTAGAGAGATCATGGAGCGGCACTATTCATTTGAATGTCTCACACCAGTATGCATGCTTGGCAGGTCAAAGCTAAATGACTAACACTCAATGGGACTCTGTGAGAAAGCAGGGTCATACATCAGGAAAAAAAAGAGAGCGCGAGGTTACCAGCTCCATTTTAATCTTTAAGCTGAAGCAGAACGCTGCTCACCTGAGTACTCAAATGACTTTTCTGAGGTCATGTTACTCACATAGGAGCCGGTTTAAGCGGCAGGTAAAAGGAAAATGAGGGAGGTGTTGTTTCTAAAGCAGCATGACATTGCAATGTCATTCTTTGTTACGTCAAACCGTTTATGTGTGATACAATGTCACATGTATATGTGGAATTACAGTCATTTACAGTCAATTGTTATGTGTAGAGTAGTAGAAACCTACTCATGCTCATGGCAGGCTAGACACTCCTGCCATTGACATTCATACAAGAGTGTTTAAGGTGAGGCCAGCATCTCCTGTAAAAAAAATTTGGGGGTACAGTATCCAAACCCATGATTTCAGTGTTGGTGGCAACAAGCTCAGTAACAGTTTCAGATGGTCATTTGCTGGTCTATGCGATAAAGTGAAGGTTATTTATCAAGCTATCTGTTAACAAGTGTGTGAAGGTCAAGAGCTTTTAGTGTAAATGGAAAAACTGACACTAAAACCGGCTGCTACTGCATATTAGGTCACTAATTATGAGAGACTGCTTAACTGATTAAGGTATGTTCCTATTTAAAACTGGTTGGCACACATTTCTTTGCTGTGAAATGACAAAGTAACCAACGTCTAAAGTCACCAAACTCAGTGGCATACACAATGGGTTAACCTAAATAAGACAGAACTGAACTGGAGTAGGAAATACTACTATTTTTATATAATGTGTATAGAGTTTGTAATCAGATTTTCTGTCCATTAGACGCAGATGCCCCGAAGTTAACATCCGGTCTGGATAGTGACTCAACTCACCTCTGGGACAAATATCTTGTTGAAAAGAAAAATGATTCAGTTTCCTAAAGACGATGAAAGATGGTGACCACGGATCACTGTTGTGTGAAGAGAGGTTTGGCAGCCAAGCAAGAATTTGGGATCTGTAGTTAACATTGTATACATGAATTTAACACAGTAACGTTAGCTTAGTGTAGTAGTTAAAGGAATAGTCAACTCATTTTCAATATTAAACTATGTTATTACCTTAACTAAGAATTGTTGCTACATCCCTCTATCATCTGTGTGCGTGCACGTAAGCGCTGGGGCGCGCTGCGACACTTCGATAGCATTTAGCTTAGCCCCATTCATTCAATGGTACCAATCAGAGATAAAGTTAGAAGTGACCAAACACATCAACGTTTTTCCTATTTAAGACGAGTAGTTATACGAGCAAGTTTGGTGGTACAAAATAAAGCGTAGCGCTTTTCTAAGCGGATTTAAAAGAGGAACTATATTTTATGGTGTAATAGCACTTTTGGGAGTACTTCGACACGCCTGAAAAGTCCGCTCCCCTTCACCCTCTCATAATGGGAGAGGGAGGGTGTTACTGCGCCGAGTCGAAGTACTCCCAAAAGTGCTATTACGCCATAAAATATAGTTCCTCTTTTAAATCCGCTTAGAAAAGCGATACGTTTTATTTTGTACCACCAAACTTGCTCGTATAACTACTCGTCTTAAATAGGAAAAACGTTGATGTGTTTGGTCACTTCTAACTTTATAGATATCTTTATCTTATTGGTACCATTGAATGAATGGGGCTAAGCTAAATGCTATCAAAGTACTACCTATGCTCCAGCGCTTACGTGCACGCACACAGATGATAGAGGGATGCATCAACTCTTCTTAGTTAAGGTAATAACATAGTTTAATATTGAAAATGAGTAGACTATTCCTTTAAACTTCAGCTATGTTTTGAACTAAGAACATTTACCGTAAAACTTAAAATAATAGCCGAGTCCCAAATATACGCCTCTCTCTTTTAGACGCCTGGTGTGACGACAGGTTTGGGTAAATAAACGCCCGTCTCAAATACTGGCCTGGTCTGTTTTTTAGTTTTGGGTTGCATTTAATCTTCTAAAACCCGTCGTCTGTTTAAGCCAGTTCTATGGTGCAGATTGCACACGCTAAAGTTTTGATTACCGGTAGATGTCACGTGACAGACGCAATCGTTCCGTTACTCATCACTATGACAACACAACAAGGTTGGTCGTCAGGATTGCAGTGATGATGACAGTAACGAAGTGGCAATCGGAAGAGTTGGGACTTTTCCCAGTGGGCCGGTAGTGTTTTGAGGCCGCTGATAATAGCCGGGCTTTCAGTCTTTTGTCATGCATGCACTCCCGCCACACATTGTATTTCTCACGCGGAAAAACTATTTATCATATATTTAATATGCTCCAACACCCAAAATGTATCTGGCCGCACCGCTATCTCTATCAAGCCCGTCTCCCCTGGAGTTCTAGTCAAGCATGACACTAAGCCAATAAAAAAAAAAGAAAGAGGCTACACAATAGCCAATCAGAAAATAGCACTGTTGTATCTGTGTAAGTGTAACCAATAAAAAAGCATATCCTCATTTGCTTTATTTATGCTGCATGCCAATAATTTAAGACTGTTATTCTTACACGAACTAATTTGTTAAACACATTCAAATTATAAATAAAACGTAATATGTGGTAACCCGTAATATGTGGTAGATGCCTGTCTCTTTTAGATGCCTGGTGTGACGATAGGTTTGGGAAAATAAAAACCTGGGCTATTATTTGAAGTTTTACAGTAATTGTTTATTTTGCATGTACCATAAATAATCTCTACTCTAGAGGGACTCGGTCTACTTGTTAGTTTTAAGATTAGTTTTGGGACACAAAAGCCATCTGTTTTTGCTGTTTCTGCTGAAACCAGATTTAAAGTCTTTTTGCCTTAAATTACCTTATGCTCCAAAGCCTAAAATAACTTAAGAAACATGTGCACAGCCAATCAGATCCAAGCCTGTAAAATTCTTTGTCTAGTATGCATCAAATTCAAGTGAAGAAGGCTCATAGATGCCTTTTAATTGACATCACTTGAGGGGGAATTCTGTCTGAATTTCTCTGCTTGTTCATTTGGGTTCAGCTGGGTTCATCCCTTTTTGAAACAATGGATTGAAAATAGCCCAGCATTTCTAGACTGCACACACATATACAAACAGGGAGAACATGCATCTGCCTTTCTTACATTGAGGCACATACTGTCCTTACCGGAGCAACATCATGTTCACAATCACAAGTAGCCAAAACTTTTACAACACAGTGACGATGATAACAATCATTTAAGAGATTCTGAAATCTCCAGACAGCTGCATGTCCTTGTCGCCTCTAATAAGGTATTAGGAAATACATACATGTTCTGAGGAAATAACTCACACTAAACACAAAGTTCCTGGTAAGCAGGATGACCTCCCTTACGACGTCTTACTCACTTTGCAAGTCAAACACACCAACATATCCTCTAGTTATATCAAAATGTTCACAACATTAAGTAAACTACATTGGTTGCCTTACCAAATCCTTAAACACAGTTAAAACTTTTATTTTAAACCAGTTTTGTATTAGTGGAATGTGAATGTACAAACATCCTCACAGACAAGCTTATACTCACTAGCTCAGCTCATTACAGACAAACACAAAGTTATGAATGGTGCACCAGTTAAATCTGGTGGTAAATGAGGTGATGCATTATAAGACCTCCCCTTAACCCTAACTGGTTGCTAAACATGTCAGTCTTGTTATCTGTGTCCTATGGTTACGCACTAAGGGTTTCCCCACTACCACACATCCCAACAGCACATTCCTGTGAGAAGGAGCTACATTAACAGTTAAGGAACCATTTAGCAAAGCCCAGCAAGCATAATTAAAGAAAATTAGGTCATTTTATTCTGATGCCCGTGATGTTCTTTCATTCTAAGCTTGTCGGTCTTGACAGAACCACTGGGTTTAGAAATATTTACTCAGGCACATCAAAGCACTCATCTTGTTTCTAATACACCCAGCAGGGCAGTAAAGGCAGGTAATAAAACCCCAGATCAGCTAGCTCCCTGCTGCCTTTTCAATTCTACAGAAATATGTGCATTTAATCTAACTGAAATCTGAGACAGGAAAAACTAATGCGTGTGTTATGACCCCTGAATATCTCAAATAAGCGCTTTCACTTCCCGCTGACTTGGCATTTGCCTACACAAGGGCATTTTGGATTAACTGATGTATGTTTTTACAAATCATTTATAAAGTGCACAACAACCTTGCAAAAACAAATTATTAAAGATTAATGCATCTGGTTATTGAAAAACTTGCCTGTGTTGTAATATAAAGGGTCTCAATAATATTACACCACCTTATTTGTGTACAAGTAGTGTCATGTACAATGCCCAAAAATGATAACTTTAATCTTACTAAAAATACTACACAATCGGTGCATCTGCCATAATGCTTTAGTTTACCTAATTAAGCCATGAAGAGCAATTCTACGCTGAGACCGCAGTTTTGGACAGGCAACTGGTTCAGTAGTCTCATGAGAACATGTGGATGTCACAATGTGCTCTCAACTGTGGACGTGGTTGTGCATCAGTCAGACTCTGAGAAGTAAAGGTTACAGGCTAATATTTATCCACTGGGACCCTTAGGAAACTAACTAGCTCAGGGTTCAGGGTATGATGCTGACTACCTTAAATTTCTTTTTACAAAAGACCAAGTGTGTATGATCTAGTGATACGCTGTAACTGTGATATTTCAAAGATCATTTTAAGCCAAGTTTATCCAAGTAACATGTCCTACATCTTCTTAATTCGCCTACCCATATACTATAACTAGGGCTGTCAATCGATTAAAAATTTTAATCTAATTAATCACATACCTTGTGATTAATTAATCTAAATTAATCGCATACATAATTTTTGCTGTGAAAGTATTAAATATTTCAATTTAAATAAATCAATGAATAATCAGCATTAGTGACATTAAAGTTCCAAAACTCTTTTATTATTATTTTCACTGTGCAAATAATGGCCATAACAATCAACAAAATGACCTAACAGTAATTTGCTAAGGAAATAATTTCAAAAGTGCTTCAGGAAGATTATTTACCAAAAGTTTAACAGTGCAGTATCAATTGCAGGGCTTTTTTGTGCAACTGAAAATAAACCTTAAATAAAAAATCTGCTCTTTATCTTTGGTATTCCGAGACGTGCTAGGTCGTACCTCCGGATTAACGTTAACTCCTGGACGCTTTGCATTGATGTGGTACTTAAGAGTGGATGAACTCATATGTGATATGCAAATTCATTGCTGCAGACATTGCAGACAACTTTATTTTTTCATCACTTTTATCAGGCCGTTTTTTATTAAGTAAATATTCCAAACAATGATCCAGTCACCGCCAGCGTGTTCTCGTCTCCCTCCTTCATTTTACAGTCAAATGGTGGCTAGAACGTTTTCAGGTTCAAAGGCAATATGGAATGGATTAATCAGCATAATTTTTTAACATGTTATTTTTTGTCCGATTAATTAATCGAAATTAACGTGTTGCTTTAACAGCCCTTACTTGAAAAATTATGTCATATTTTTGTTAGGGGTGCGCCGATATATCGGCCGATGATGCTTGCTATGCTTATAGTTGTGCATAATATCGGCTGTGCAATTCAGAGTAGTTATCGGCCAGGTATTATTAGTGTATATTGCATTTATCGCTGCATCCCTAATATTTGTGTTGGGAAAGTACATACATTTTGGTATGCCCTTGCATTTCAGCTTCTCTTTATTTATTACTCATGTATTATACCACGTGGCTGTTGATGCATTATTTTTCTATAAATGCACACCTTTAAAATGTCTAAAAGAAATTACCATCAGAGCAATGTCTGTGGTAAGTAACCATGGTATAAGCAGAAAAAGTGACTCCGGTCCTTTGAATTATTTGAAAATAATGCACACTTGGAGTTGTGGATATCAGTTGTTACAGTGTGCATGAATCTGCACTTTAAATCTTCTCTGATTATTCAGCAAGACCACTGATGCTTTCTTTGTTACAGCATCTGAGATTTAATTTTATTTAACTCACGGAAGTTACTCAAAATCTACCCCTTAAAATTGGTGCATCTGAAAATAATAACAAGGGTAAATCATTCTGAAGCTAATTTATTACACCGTCTCTGATCTATAACCTTCATCTGTCATGCACTTCACTTATAGGCTACCATTCGAATAATTCACATAATTATGTAGAACAGGTTGTTCGGTTAACATTGTGTCCTCTGGCTGACCAATAAAAGATCACCCAGAATAAACCCATTGAAACCCATTGAAACTAAATATACTGGACCTAATAGGGTGGTTTCCCGGAAAGGGTTTAAATTAATCCAGAACAAGGTCGAAGTTATTTTAGGAGTTTTTACAAACAAACTCTACAAAAAAAAAAGAAACTATACTGGTATGCATCTTGAAACAAAACAACGGTACTAATATATATTAAAATATGTCAGCGCAAGGTGTTTTTGAAGTAAAAACAGCTCAAACATGCATTTTAGTCTGGGACTCGGATAAGCTCTGTCCGGGAAACCGCTCTATTGTATTTGCATTCTTGATCAAAGTCCAAAACATTTCCATGTCCATTATTGCTGCATGGAATATGTATTGCTTTACCAACTGTAAGTGGGAAGAAACCAGTATACTGTGTACACATTAATAGTAAGCTAACATAAGCGCGAAAACTCACACAGCTTATCTCAAAGTCAATATAAATGTAGCAGATGACAGCATCTTAAAAGCAGGAAATGATTGTTTCCTGAATAGATGGCGAAAGTAAGAAAACATAAAATGCACCTGTATTCTTGAGCATGAGAAAACATAAAACATTTTAATAACTTAATGATCTGTTTTAAAGTGCACCCATTTTATTGCTAAAAAGCAACATTATTTTGTGTATTTGATATAACACAATCTGTTTGCGTGGTTTATGGTTAAAACACACATTTTCCACATACCGTACATTTATGTAGCTCCAGATATACTGTCTTCCTGAAATACACTGAATTTGTAAAAAAGTCATCGATCTGAAAAGCGCTGTCTCCCCGATTGGCCAGCTACCTCTGACAAGCAGGAAATGTTACGCTCCTTACCATGTTTGAAAGATTTTAGGGCTGCAGCTATCGATTCTTTTGTAATCGATTGATCTAGCACTGAATCAATCGATTAATCAATTAATCAGATAAAAATTTTGTGTGTGTTTTTAAACAACCAAAACAAATTCAATTCAATTCAATTCAATTTTATTTATATAGCGCTTTTCACAAAAGTCAATTGTTTCAAAGCAGCTTTACATAAATTATGAGAGGAAGAAGGGGAGCGGATTTTTCAGGTGAGTTGAAGTACTCCCAAAAGTGCTGTTCCGCCATACAAAATAGTTCCTCTTTTAAATCCGCTTAGAAAAAAGCGCTAAATTTTATTTTGTACCACCAAACTTGCTCGTATAACTACTTGTCTTAAATAGGAAAAACGTTAATGTGTTTGGTCACTTCTAACTTTATCTCTGAGTGGTACCATTGAATGAATGGGGCTACGCTAAATGCTATCGAAGTGTCGCATCGCGCCCCAGCGCTTACGTGCACGCACTAAGATGATAGAGGGATGTATCAACAATTCTTACTTAAGGTAATAACATATTTTAATATTGAAATGAGTAGACTATTCCTTTAACATGTACTAGCACGCACTTGTAATCAAACCATAGGAGCTCTTTAAAAAGGGATGCACTGACTGTTTGCAAATTGCAACTAAACCTACTCGTCTAGATAAGTGAAAAGAATGAACGTTTTGATGATGCAATCGGATAGCAACCAGCATAAAGTGAGGAGCATGTGGGCTTTATAAATTTAGCAAACATGTCGGCATTAAGCATTTTAAGTGTCAGAGAAAGATATCATTTTTTTGTGATTTTCAGTCAAATCATTTAATTGGTAAACAATCAGTGGACCCCAAGTTACAAATGTTATAACGTTGTAAATACTTTAGTTGGTTTGTAAAACGTTTAAAAAATTCAGCTTTAGGGAAAAAACGAAAAATTAAAAGTTGTTTAAAACAACACCAAAGAGTTTTTTTTACATTAAAATAATGTTTCAAAAAAAAGCTTCAGTCGTTCATCCACTCGAAACAGGGTGAACGGCACTTTCACATTCGCTTTGAAGCCCTATATTGGCCAAAACCGCACTAAAGAAGTTTCCAACCGTCGGGTCGCGGTCCTGTAGTTCGAGTGAAAACTACAAAAACTTGCTTTACGGCAGACCTACAATCCAATCAGAGCCAGCTTTGCTGCAGTAGGCTAAATTATTTACGACAGTGGTAATGGACAATTCTGCTTCCAACCTGTAGGGGGAGCAAAGAGCAAAAACTCTTTAGTGGTGCTTTAACAGCATACAATGCCTTAATGGCTTCAGTGTGCAACCAAAGATTCCTGTTGCAAAAGATACGCAAATATGCAAATGCCTCATCTAATCACTAAAACTTATCTTAATAATGCACTCATTACATTAAATAATACATTGTGCTGCTCACATCTATCTTATTCAAACCGTTCTTCTGATCAGACATACCAACCATCACTAATATGCAATAATTTCATTATGACATAAAATTGCAACATTAAGAAATCCTCAAACAATTTCCACTTCTTAAGAAATCAAGAGAATGACCAATGTCTTCAATACAGATAATCGAGACACTCATGTATGTAACTTTGCATGCATAATACACATTGCCTAATTCAGAAAATTCAGCTTCTAAATATTTGCTGACTTTTATATCAGTGAACTACAAGTTTTATAGCTCAATGAAGCATTAAGGTGAAGCAAATCAGTGATAGCATTCCTTCCCTCTCAGCAGGGAACCTGGCACAGCCATAATTACATTGCATACACCCTTATGAAGTAAAATGCAGCCGTACACATGAGAAATATTAGCAAAAGGTTTACACAAAAAAAATTATACAAAGACGTTAACGTCAAACATCTTTACAAAGGCTTAAGCCCAGTGAGGCGGGTTTAAACACACCCCCAACATTCATTGGTTTCTCACTGATGCACCACATCGGTTTCCTCAGGGCTCTGATGACAACAGATGACTAACGCGTGCTAAACGTTTACATGTGACCAAAGACTTCCGTGAAAGACTTTTCTCCAGCTCAAACTTAAGGATGTCTTTGAGAGTCTGCTTCTCAAGCTAACATTTACAACCAAGCAAAGAGAAAAACAGCCAGACAGACGGGCCCCAACCCATTCAGATTCTCTTTATCCCCAAATCTTGACTCTAAAAGCCTTTCTATATCTAATGAATGGTGTCCTGTTTTAAAACAAACAAAATGGAAAATCCTATTGCTCTTATATCATTAAATAATCTTACGATTTCTTTCTGGAACACAAAGAGAAATTCTGAAGGTGAAAGCTTTCATAAGTATTAAAAAGTAGACTTATATTGTGTGTCATCTGAGGACATACAATAGCATTCAATCACACATAATCTTACCCTCCAGAAAGCTGTTAACTGCTATGACAAGATAATCAAGTCAGTAAGCAGCTGATCCGGTTCTTTCTTTCTGTAAGATTTGTGAATCTTTAATATAGCTCTATGAAATCTTTCATTAAATATCTCACTTGAAAGAATGAATCAGACATCACCGCTTCTCTTATGAACATGGCATGCTTGGCACTCCTGCAGCTTGGTATAATACAAAGCGATCATACTAGTCAAACAAACTGAACTTTGGGGGTCAAAGGGTACGGTACGCATAGTGTGAGTACACCCTTAATCATCTGTTTTACACAATCAGCCCTACAGGTACGCTATATAGGTTTACATTTTTAGCTTGATATTATAATTCTGTTCTGTGAGCTTTGTGGATCTCTTTAATCTTTATTTTATAGCCAAATTCACTCCACACACAATATTACCCAATAAACTACCAATAAACTTTGGCACACTATTGCCAAAATCCAATGTCACATTTGTGGATCTCTTTAATCTTTTTCAATCCTTTAATGTATTTTATCTTTATAGCCAAATTCACTCTACACGCAATATTGCCCAATTAACTAACAATAAACTTTGGCACACTATTGCCACACACAACCATTTGAACCGAATAAGTTACATCGCATGTTTGAAGTGACTCAGTTGAAGAAATGTTTTTCCCTCATGTGGCACAGATCGGATACATAAATGTGCAGCCCTAATTCCGATATTATCAGTTTCAGGCCTCATTCATATGTGGAAATAAACCGGAAATGAATCGGATATGTGCATTCGCATCCATGTAAGCAGACAGATCGGATATTCCTATCTCAAGTCAAGACGTGTCGTGCGGCATTGAAAATGCGACGCTGGCAAATGACGTCAACTCAGGTGGACACCACCTGCGATCACATGACTCTTCTTCGAAGCGCAATGGAGGACGACGGCTCCACTTAGAGGAGCAATGTTGAAGTTTTATGTCTTGTTATAGAAATAAAGCTGTATAATCGTTTATATATATATATATATATATATATAATTATTTGTGTCCATTGCATATCGCAACATTTTACTTCATCTGTGGTTAAGATGTTCTGGCCCAGTATGTCTACCTTGAATTGTTTTGTCAGTGTTTAGTGTAAATGCAGACAGGATATGAGTCTCTTTTAAAAGATGACGTTGTGGTTTGCCGAAAATCGGATATACAGGCAACAAATCGGAATTGGGCATCAAGATTTGCAGTGTAAATCCAACCTAAGATATGCAATGCAGTCATAATCTATGACAAGCGTCAATAATCTTTCAGCGTGTATAATAAGCCAACAATAGAATGACCTTTCCAGTATTCAACTAGCACCTCATACATGGAAACATACGCACACGAGACAATTGCCATGACTACTGAGCACTTGCCGTGCAAGTACACACATATAAACCTGCCTGCCAAACCATCAAACATTCAGACTAATCTATAATTATAAAGATTTCAACAAAACATTAAATAAACAATCTTAATATCCATGTGTACCAGTACTAAAAACTGGATGGTGCCAGTTTGGCAGAGTGAATTCAAATGCAACACTGTCAGAAAAAACACAAAAGTTGTCATTGGGACGGTCCTATTTATTGCGCTTTTCCATTGCATAGTACCCCACGGTTTGGTTTAGTTTGGGTCGGGTCAGCTTACTTTTGGGAGCTTTTCCATTGGGTGCAGTACGTAGTACCCAATACTTTTTTTCGTACCACCTCGGTTGGGGTTCCAAGCGACCCGAGCTGATACCAAACGTGACGCGAAAACACAGTAGATCCCTGATTGGTCTGACAGAATCGTCACTACTGCGTCATCGCTATAATGTAGATTAGCTTTACCTGTGCTAGCTTGCGCTGTCTCCAGCAAACATGTTGTCATCTGTGCTCTTCTATAAGTTCCCAAACTCCCTTTTAGCGATGTAAAACATCCACAGGTTGAGAATCAGGGACACCATAACAGTTTTTTCCAGACTTGCTGTTTGCTGCGGAACATTCGCGACGAGCACTTCAGCATTATATGCTTAAATGCAACTTCAATGAGGCTCAGCGGAGCGCCGTCGACTGACGCTGTGGCGTTTGAACAGAAACTGTCATGCGAGACAGAGTGATAAACGCTATGTGCAAACATCTATTTGTGTTGGCCAATTTTAATTTTGTGGCGGACTGAGAAATAAAAAATTATGGGAATGTACAAGGACGCTCTCACTTGTATGATGTCACAGCAGTATGCAGCGCAAATATAATAACACGCCTATAATCCCTCCCACTGCGAAGTGATACCAAACTCGATGGAAAAGCTAACCACGCCAAAGTGAGGTGAGCTGACCCGACCCGACCCAAACTGAACTAAACCGTGGGGTACTATGCAATGAAAAAGCGCCATTTGCCTCGGTTAGCTTATCCATTGAGTTTAGCACCACTTCAGAGTCGGAGGAAATATAAGCATGTTGTTTTATTTGAGCGTCATTTAAGTTGAAAAAATGCTGTGCATACGTGCAGACCTGCACGACGTGAATGTGCTGTCACAAACCACAAGTCTGGAAAACACTGGTGTGGTGTTCCTGATCTCAGCCTGTTGATGTTTGTTACCGCTAAAAGGGAGTTTGGGAACTTACAACAAAGTATAGATGACAACAGGTTTGCTGAGACAGCGCAAGCATAAAGGTAAAGCTAATCTTGAATTAAGCGAAGACCCTCGTAGTGACGATTTTTTTCAGACCAATCAGTGATCTACAGTGTTTTCACGTCACACTTTAGTATCAGCTCAGCTCGCTTGGAACCCCAAATGAGGTGGTCCTCAAAAAAAAAAAGTATTGGGTACCACATACTGTACCCAGTGGAAAAGCCCCCAACAGTAAGCTGACCGTGGGGTACTGTGCAATAGAAAAGCGCCATTAGGTAGAAACATGTACCTTTGAAATACCAATATAGACCCTTTAGGTACAAAGGTACACTTTTGAAAGACTACCAGCCCAGTAACAGCTTTTGTACTTATCTGAGTGTACATTCATACACTGATCAATGATTGTGACCTCACTGGACGTTTGGTTTGCCGAAAACACTGCCCCCTTTACAAACTCAACCTTTTGTTCTTTGCGTACCTTTGATCAGTTACAACAGATCAGTCCTGATCATGGAGCCTTTCTGCCAAATCACATCATGAGATCGAATGAACCTCAATTAGTGCCACTTAAACTCACTTCTAACAAACATTGCAGCACAACATTCCAATACTCTTTAAAAAAAATAAAAACTAAGATCAAACAAAAATGTAGTTAAAGATGTGCTAAAGAGGTTTTATTAATGGAAATCATTATCAGTGTAAATGTGAGCCCAGGTCTAAGAGGTGATTGCGTCAGAGGACCTCTCCTCTGGAATTCATTACTACTGATATGATTTAAAGGTGAATGAGTTTAGAGAAATGTGTGCATTTCTTGCATTAAGTCACTTTCTATGATGATGATGATGATGTAAAAAAATCTCAGGTTTCTGACATGCAAATGTTTCAACTTGTACTAAGAGTTGAAGGAATTGTCAGAGACTGACATTGATTTTTACCTATCTACCAAACTATTGTTCTTTACATGCCAGTCCCAAACTGGCAGAGACCAGTTTATTTTAACCAGAGGTGACTTTGTGGCCTTCATTTACTCTCTGTCTAAAAGGCAAGGACATTAAGTACAATATTGAGCTTGGAGAACTTTCATCTGAATGAAAACATGATCTATTGAATCAGATTTCACACAAACACTGAACCTCAAGTGGTAGAGTAATTGCATTAGCATCTCAAAGGTCATAGGTGCGATTCCTAGGGTGCACACATAATAAGAAAAGAAATGCACATATTTAAAGGCACTTAAGTCGCTTTACATAAAAGCCGGAATGAATAAATGTTAATGGACCATACGGTCTTTATTCCGATTGCTATTTAGTAGATACATGACTCTATCAAAACCTAGTACGGCGCCAAATTAGACATCACTTAAGGGCACATGCCCTAAAATGCAGCCTACGTAGGGTTTGAGACGCAGTTATGAAAATATATATTCAATTAAAACATACACACATAATCTTTATATAATTATTAAAATTAAAATGAAGTATGTAAGCCAACTAATATTACTCACTTAAGTGTTTGAACGAAGCTTGTTATATGTTCGAAACCTGTACCATCTTCGGCTCTGCACGTGAGAGCATGACGCGCGTGGCGGACCCGCGAGAAAAGAAACGGAACCGTGTTCAAATGAACCAACCCCTGCTTTTGTTGTTTGAGAAAAGACCTAATTCAATGGTGATGCAACAAAAACCCAGGTACCAGATTGTTTTAATGTTCTCCACTATCTTGATCTGTAGGACTATACGCACTGCGACATCCGTGAACGTTACTGACGGTAACACACAAGACACATCACCAGAGAGTTCCCTTTCCCCCTCCAGACTTGAATTTAATTCATTGAGTCCCTTTGTGTCCCTTTAAATCTCCGGAGACAAAGCTAAATGACCCCCTTTCTCTCTCTTTCCAGCGCGACCATGTGGTCCACACAATACGCTACGTGTGATCCCATAAACACATACCTTTATGTTTCATTCGGTTCCTTCGGTGATAAAACTATTCTACCCGTCTCTGATTTGCGGTCCCGGTCCGGTTAGCACCACTGTGAGCTCTGAATGGCTCCGTTGACTCGTGGCTGGCTTCACGGTGAGTTTTGCATCAGCGCTGTTGTAATAGAATTCTGCGCATGCGCAGTACTGTACTACCCGTACGACCCTCCAGTTCCAACAATATTCTCCAGTTACAAGGACATCATGACTTACTCTCCATGAATTTGACCGTGATCTTCAGGCCTTATAACTCGTTAAACTAAAGCAATTCGGACAGTATTTATAAATACATACTACATAAGTATTTTTTTTTTAAATAAAGAGAAACTTTTAGGTGAATGTGAACTTAAAGAGGGACTTTAAATAATTTTGTGTTAATTTGCTAATTTTTTGCTAAAGTTCCAACCAAAATATCATACTGGATACTAAATCAGCAACTGACTGAAAGAACATGCTCTCTGATGCAAGAACAAGGAAAGACGGATATGAAAAATCAACATGACTAACCACTTCTTCTGCTTAGTAGCTTCTGTTATTATATATATATATATATATATATATATATATATATATATATATATATATATATAAATAATATATAAACAAAATTTATTAATTAAAGTTTCATATTTAAAGGATAAATACTGTATCAAGTTCTTCATGCATTCATTTTATTTCATATTTTATTTTCATTTTTTAATATTAATTTATATATATTTTTTAATTTCTGCAAGTTTCAGTTTGACAAAATATGTTTTGTCAAATAGTTAGACAAACATAGGTGGATCTCTTTTATCTCTGCTCATGTGCCATATCATCACATTTGTGACCCGGTTGGTGAAATCCAGGCTAAAGTCTCATAATCTAATTATGAGAAAGGAACATCAAAGTTTGATTTCAATCACTGATTTTACTTTAATTTCCATCTTTCACATGCTTTCATTATTCAGTATTAAAGATATTAAGGTAATATTTTTACAGAATGTTCTTTAAAATATGCAGGGTGATTTTGTGTACAATAAATGACAGAAAATTGCTATAGATGGTTTTTCACAGGCAGCGTCACATTTGTCTAAAAAAAGTTTTATAATATAATAGCACACACCCACATCAGCACCACAATTAAAAGTTTAGACATTGCATAAACTGCATGAAAAAAACTGCATAAAATAGTGCACTTCATCCATGTTACCTTTATCTCCAAATAACCAAAACATTTACATAAACTCACCAAGAAAGCACATTTATTGTGATAGCAAACAATGATAAGTATCAAGTTAAAGTGTCATAGCCAAACGTGGCAACAAAACCAACAAAAGGCATAGTGTGACAGTCTAACTAAAGACAGGTAAAGTGTTTATTTAGGTTTTGTTAAAGCTATAATATTTTGAAAAGGAATGTTTAATTTAGGTAAACATAAAATAGTCAGTGTTAGTACAATGGTCCCACCAATGCAAGTTTATAGGTGTAGTCTGTCATTTTTATGGGTGAAAGAATGCTCCTTTATAAACCAGAAACTGCTGCATCTAATTTTCTAAGCTACAGTATTCCAGTTAAGTAAATAAAGTATTTCTGGATACACGTAGGAAGTCAAATAGCAATTGACCGGTGCAGTAAAAAAGTTAAATAAACCTGAAGTTTTATTTTTCCTCTACCACAGCACAGACATACTCAAGTATTGATTTTCTCCCTCTAGATTTGTAGAATGACCTGGATCTGTTTGAGTAGATCTGAGGTTGGGACCTACACCCCACAACACAAGCAAACTTTCCATCGGGCATGTTTGTTCATGCTGAAGTCCAACTGAAAACATTCCCTGCAGCTCCCACTATGGGAAAAATTGCCTGCATCTACTTCATTTCTCTGACCATCATGATCAACAGAAGACAACTTTACTCTACACAAACCAAATATTTACATAAGCTGCTAAGATCAGGGTGGAGCAATATTTTACAGGATAGTATGATCAAAACTGAACTACTACTGCCTCCAAAAGTTTTCCTTATTCATTAAGCCAAGAGGAGAGGGGTCTCACCCATAAAAACGTTATCTTTCCCCTTAAACTTTAAATAATGACCATGTGGGCATAGTCTCTGTCTGTCATTCCATTTGATATGGTTACATTTGTATTTGTACTAATATCTCCGCTTCTGTAAATCTTATCTGTGAGCCTTTCAAATTCATTTGTTCAGAGATCATTTAAAAGGTCTCCTTCTCATGTGGTTCACTTGAGATTTCGTCGGCTTCCAGACGTTCTGATAGCACTATATGATCCAGATAAGTGCTCTTACTTCATTTCTGAAAAGACTGTTTGATAAGGGGTCAAGGGTGAAAAGGTTCCTGCTCTATTGGTCAGGTCAAACCACACAGTGAAAGGAACTAGACTGATAAAACTCATACCCATAAATCATAAGAACTCAAGCATTAACAAGCAACACACATACAGCCAACAACAGCAGGATAACTCTCACCACGACGATGGCCAAAGACATTCTAGACATTTCAGTACAGCGCAATCCCTCTACCACCTCTTTCTGTCTCTCTGACATGTCAGCCGTGACTCCATATACTGTATGGAGAGGCTGTGCTCTTTTTTTCTGTTACTAAGGGGAGGCATGCAAAGTGAGAAGCATGTGACCACAGTGTCCTGCTCTAGATAGTACAGAATGCATTATCACACATAAACATGCATGCACGCATTTCAGTGCCTAATTCACTTGCGCACACTCTTTCCACTTATTTATGTTGTGTGTTTACTTTGGCTTCTGATGATTCTCAACAGGACATCCAAGCACTTCCACTGTGATCACATGTCATCACTTCATGCATATTTATATCCTAAAAGTCTCTAGCTAATTTCACAGATCTTTTACCTTACATGGTGAATTGTATTGCATAATGACAATTTTCCAAGAAAATTAATACTTTTCTTGATTCTCAGAGTTACACAACAGAAGTACTTCTCCTAATCTGCGTTTCTGCATTGTTTTACAAATAAAATGCTTAAAATTTTAAAAATATAATTGTAATTCTCTGTAATATCTCTGTCTGTCTGTTTGTCAGTCTAAATATCAAAATATAAGAATATGAATATATGCAAATTATCTATCTTATCTAGCCGACAGAAAAATTAAGAGAGCTCTCTCTTTAACAACTCATCTCTAATCAAGATAAATAATAGTTGAAATGACTTGTAAATCTAAGTTGATTTAACAAAAAAATTTAAGGTCGCAAAGTATTTTTAGTTTTGCCTTTTATTTTAACCATTTCAGTCCAGCGTCTGTTGAATTCCAACAAAAACAAACCTCAGAGTGAGATAAAGTCACGTAACAACAGTATAAGATGGAGAGCATGCCAAGACACATAAACGGTTATTCTATCAAATATTGATTTTTTCATTATTCCTAAATTACATGTAAAAACATTAGTATTGTGTTGTTACAAAATATAAACTTGTTTTCTTTACATTATTCAAGATCTGAAAAATTGCAACTTTTTGTTAGTTTGTCTGTTTGCAGTTTTTAGCAAAAAATTGCAAACAAAAACATTATTTTTATTTGGAATTTGGCAGAAATTATGTCAGTAGTTGACAGAATAATTTATTATATATAATAATAATTTTATATATAAAATAATGATATAATTTGTTAAAGCATAAATAAACCAAAACAAAAATACTGTGTACAATATGCAGTAGAAAAATTAGCTCTAACTCAAAATAGAAAAGTCTTATTGATCCTACAAAATTTTCTGCAACAAATTAGTTTTTAATTGGTACATAAATATTTTAAAATTAGTACATAAATAATCACTGTTTTAAGCTGTCTCCTTACCTTTACCCCATGCACAACGGTAAGTTTATTACAATGATTATTAATTTGAGCTATTGGGTGGGATTTTGTTGGATGTGTCGGTTTGACGTCACTTAACCTCAATGCACATAAAGATAAGTAGTAAAGTTACCTGTAATTTTATGTTTCAAACAGAGATGGCGATAGAGAGCTAAAGACAATTGGATGGATTGCAACTATAAAATAAATGTATCTTGTTTCAAGTACATATAATAATACCACACATGACAAATATAATAAGTGTACCTAAGTGCAGCACTCCACTGCATGACAGCATACAAATAGTGCAAAAAATTAAAATAAAACAAAGTATACAGTGCAACATTAAAAGTAAAATAGTAAGTAATAAATAAAATAAAAGAATGAGAACAAAAAGGTAAAAACAGAAGTTAAATAACAGAATAAAGCAGTCATATACATCAAGTATGTACATATAATGAAGGCATTAAGTCAAGTGAGATTTTCTCTCATAACATACTGCAGTCCTCAGATTTTTGGTAGAAGATTGTGCGAATCTCTACGTACTTTGTGCATTCTGTTAGAAAGTGCTCTGTCTAGATGGTTTTGGTCACAGTGCAGACACAACCTTTCCTCCTGTGGCAGCCATGTTTTTCTGTGTCTGCCCGTCTCTATAGTGAGCTTTAGTCCACTGAGTCTGTATCATGTCAAGATGGATATCAGTTTTTTATGTCACCAGGTACAGAGAATTGATATTCTGTAATCTCTCTTCAGGGTCAAATAACATTGCATTTTACTTTGTTGTTGTGTTTGAGTAATGTAATTTTGCTCGATTTGTGTTATAATTTGGTTAACTCTAATAAGCTTATCACTATTGTTTAGTATCAGTAGATATTAGTGAAACATGCTCTGAATCAGTTCAGATAAAGCAGTGTTTCCCAACCTTTATTACTTCAAGGCCCTCTAGTTGCCCACACCCAATATGAAGGCCCCCCCACTCACTCAATTTTTTAAACATAAAATTAAATAGAACTTGGAATGACTAGACAGTTGTATATTTGCTACTAAAATGGACAAACAAAAATAAGAAAAATTATTGTTTTAGCTTATTTTAATGCTTGTTTTTAATAATTTTAAGTCATCTTGAGGCCCCCTTGTAAATCTGCTGAGACCCCCCCTGTGGGCCCCGACCCCCTGGTTGGAAAACAGTCTGAGATAGGGGATTTGTTTCTATACTCAGCTCTTTGTCTTTCAGGGCTTTTTAATAAAATGAGTTTTAGATGTTTCCAGAATTGATTGCCCGTTTTTGTACTTTTATTATTAGTGGATATTTTCCTAATTCAGCTCTGCATGCATACATTGTTGTGTGTCGGTACAATTGAAGGATGTTTTTACAAAGTTCTATATGCAGGATCTCAATTGGATGTTTTTCCCATTTGATGAAATCTGGATTTGTTAATGGACCCCACACCTCACTCCCATAGAGGGCAATCAGTTCAATCACTCTTTTTTAATATTTTATGTCAAATTCTACAAGGGATCTCTATTGGACATTGATGCTTTATGGCATAAAAGGCCCTATACATGCTTTATTTATCAGTTCATTCACTGCAGGGTTAAAGTTTCCTGTAGATGTGATTTTTAAGCCCAGGAAATTCTCTCTCGCTCTCTCTCTCTCTTTCATGTGTGCATGTTTGTTGTAACTGCATTACTAATCTCTTTCATGTGTTGTATAGGTGTGTATGTTTGTTATAACTGTCCTATGTATAGATTATTTTTACAGCACGGTGGAGATGTTTCATCTCCACATGCCCTCTTTCACCCTACAGCATTCCCCGCCCATCAGGAGGTGAGGTCTCCACCCACCTCTGCTGTGATTGGTGTAAAAAGGATGGGCGTGTGGCCATCTGGATATGATCTAAGAACAACGATTTAAAGGGGGAGTGGTGGGGTGTGATCCTTATTCAGAAGGCAAAGTTAAGAAATTAGATATCTATGTTCCTGACTTTGACCTTTTACAATGCTTTCTGAGAGTTTTAAGTATTTGTGGAGTTGTCTTTAACATGGGGAGATGACAAGGGTCTTAAAAAGTGACTTACAGTGCATTATAAGGTCGCTTTGGATAAAAACATCTGCCAAAAGCATAAATGTAAATATATGAGTGTATCAATTTGTATGTTTGCATGCAAAAGTGTTAATGTTCGACTTCATGCCCTAGGTCAGAGAAAGTTCAAACCAGACCCAACAGGCGAGAGTCACTTTTAGTGTATGTGTGTGTGTGGAGTGTTCTGTATTCCGGTTGGCACATTGCAGTGAGACATGCTAATTTGCTAATTATAGCAACGGTTCTGTCCAGCATGATGACAACCACAGCCAACCTGAGCACATGAGCTAGGGATCATCATTATGCTGTATGTCTTATACCACTTTTCAGCAAAATGGTGCCAGTGCTGACTAGTGCTCAGCTGGGAGAACTAGCTCTGGTTTTATTTTACAGCTGAATGATGATGTAATAACACTAGAGAACATATCTGAACAGTTTTAAGCCAGAGTTGTGAAAGGATTAAACTGCCTCCATGCTAACCAGGTTCAAGACCAGCTGGTTTTAATTGACACTGAAGACATCAGTCAGATAATTAGGCCATTAAGCACTTCATTTCATGTTTTATGAATATATCTACCTTTGTGTCAACTATATGGCTTCATGAATTGGATTTAAAGTGAACTCTTCAAATGGGATTCACTTGCTATCACAGTATCATCATGTCAAGTGGATGACTGGATACCCAGAGAGGCAAACATGTGATAGTGGTGAAAAGGTTGCTGTGAATCCAAGTTTCCAAAGCATTGATAAAGATGCAGTATGGTGCCAAGTGGATTTGAACCATACACAAAAAAACCCCACAAGGCATGCAACGCTCTCGTTTATTTTACAATGTCGACATCTAGTGGAGATCGGGAGTTACGCAGGCAGGAATACCACTGCAAAAAATACTTTAGTATATGTACTACTAGTAATTTAAACTGTAGTAAGAGTTACTATAGTGTTTTTGAACCTTGCCACAGTAAATATTAAAGTATACTACAGTATTTTATACAGCGTATCAATGGTAAATACTACAGAATACATTGAGTGTAGCACTTAATATATAATAATATACAACAATTTACGTTAGCTCTATGGTAAATACAACCTAAAGTAAACTACACCATTTGTTTCATGTGGGTGCGAGTTAATGTTCAGATATAAAAATACTAAAATAGTAAATATTATATTACACCATTGAAAATGCACTTAAACACAGCACATATTAATGCAGAGTAAATAAAGGCTATAAAACCGCAGCAGACATAAAATAATTTACATTCGTGGAAGGATCTTTGGAGCAGCAATATCAGTTTTGTTTGTGATTCAGCCAACACGTTTACTTGCTTTTCAGACATTTAAATAAACTATAATCATGTGGTTTTCTCTCAGCAGGAGAAGGATTACACCAAGTAAACAGACTTAATGCATTTTATGCATTTTTCCCTCCAGATAAAATATTGAAACATGAACTGTCTGTAGCTGCTGTTTCTGTCTGTCTGACTGATTCAGACTCATTAGTCAGCGTCAGGTGTTCACTGCAGGTGCAGCAAACAACAAACATCATGATTCATATTTCTACTAAACAACACTGACACACAAACACTCCCTCTCTCTCCGTTTGCTATATCAGGCATTGGGAGGTTTCATTTTCATGCTGTGAATTTGTTTGCTAAAACTGTAATAGGTCTGAAAACTCCATCACATTATTTTAAATATGTATATTGAAACCTATTGTAAAACGTATTAAAATAAAATATTATTGGGGGGGGTTAAAATGTCAGCTGTGATAATATTTACATTAATGGTTGCATAAATATGGAAACTATAGAAACAATACCCCTGGGGTTATCAAGATAATTTCGTTATTTTCATTTTTCAAGTGTCTCCAAGATATGAACATTGCTGAACACGCGCCCCCTCTAGTGGGTAAAGTTAGTTATGCAGACTGGACTGGTAGGACTAAAAAATCAGCCAGTCAATCATACTCTATGATCCCATCTAGAGTCGGTTGGAGTGCTGGGACAGTAACACCCTAGGCAGAGGAACATCCCGGACAGGTAATAAAGGAACATCTTTTCAGTTCAGCCCCTTTAAGGCAGGATAAGGCAGACCTTTTTGTTTTGAGCACATGGTATAAGAAAAGTAATATCATAAGGTCACAAAAAGAGGACAAAAACCACAAATAATTAATTTTTATCATTTCCAGTAAAGTCTTCTTTAGCCAGGACTCACTGACTTTGTCTTCAATCTGATCAGGATATCAGGTGAGTTTCACATAAATACATACAACATTCTTTGTAATTATTTATTAAATTGACAATAATTAACATAAAAGTAAAACAAAAAAATTATAATTATTTAATTATAAGTTTTAGTGTATTTTTTTATTTTGGATACTCTCATTTACGTTTTGTCTATACTCACAAAAAATATGTTGCGTTCCAGACAAAGGTTGAAACATCCCAGTTTAAATGTCCAACATATGACCTCACTCAGTGTGTTACAATCAATCACTCATTACATACTCATACATATTATGTGCTGTAAAAACTTTTTTGTAAAGTTTACATAAAATTGAAAATTGTCAGCATCTTGCTCATGTCAGGGTTGATCGATCTGCCCCAAGTTCTGAGGTCGGATATTTCACTTTGTTTGCTGTTTGAGATGTTTACTTAAGAGTTTGAGGTGGGGAATATCCGAAATCTTAGTTGTCTGGAACGCAGCATTAGTTCTATTAGGACATTTTTACAAAAATTACTGACATGCATCTTAAAGGGACAGTAAGTTGGATTTATCCCCATCTAGTGGGGAAATTGTATTTTGCATTCAAATGAATATTGCTCTCTAGCGCCTTGCTTTTCCAAATGTATGTTGCAACTACGGTAGCCGTTATGTACTCACTGATCTCCTTGTCCGTTTCAGCTGGTTCCCATGTTCTGAATGAAAACGTGTTCTAGAAACGCGTTGGTAGCTAGTGCTTTTTGTCCCTCACTGCTATTATAGTTTATCAATACGGCGGAACGACATGGAAGCCTTCTTGGACTTACCCGTCAAATGTAAGTAAAGAGAAGAAATTCTAAGCTTACAAAGAAAAGTCAGATCAACGGCAGATGTCATTTGACACCAATGAGGACATATTTATGAATAAAGACATTGGTTTTGATTAATAAAAAACTTAAAATCCTACTTACATTCCCTTGAAGACAAAACAATAGCACTGATATATTTTAAGATGTCAGTGCAAGCTGTTTTCAGTCAGGACATTATTTTAGTCTTTTTTTGTCCAGCACTTAAGCCCTGTCCAAGAAACCACCCCTTAGGGTCATATACATTGCTAAAAAGAACATTATTTGATGTATATTGGAATATCAGCTCCCAAAGCACAGCGTCTCAATGACATGGCGAAAACAATACTACTACAGCAAGAATACAGCTTTTTTTTAACGTATACATTTGGGTGGTGTTGTGCAAATCTTCCCACACAGTGATGCAGATATGTGGGGGCGTGTTTCAATGAGGCGTTTTAGTGAGGACCATTCAATTTTAGAAATAATATCTCTTTGGTTTTGAGACTTTAATCTTTATGACTTTACACATCTTCTATATGCACCAATTTTACCACTTTTAAACAAAGACAAAGGAAAAGATGAAATCACATGACCCATTTAAAGTTTCCTTAAATGTTCTTAACAGTCAGGATGTAAGGTTCCATAAAAAAACTTTAACATCTACAGACTACAAAAAAAGTTCAAAAGAAATTATGCTATTTATGTAACAAAAATTTGGTCTTCTATGGCATCACTATAAACATTTAACCCATAAGTTGAACCCATTTCACCTTTATTTTAAGACTGCAGTCTCATTGAATCGATTATTCTGCTCTAATAATATTAGCAGGAAGCAAAATCCCTTTGTGTGCAGATTTTTCAATGTATTATTTGTTTTACAACAGCATAATCGCACAACAAAAAAAGACTACAAGATCAAGTTTGCTGATAAGAGTCAAATGAGGTTAAAATTTTGGCTATAGACCTGCTGCAGGATTAGATTATAATAGATTAGACGAGATTATAAGGATTAGAAAAGAGAAAGTATTTTCAGATAGATGCAAAGTCCTGAAAAGCATTAATTCACCATCATATTATGTCTTTCAGATTATAAAATCAATAAGGATTTAGCATTGCAATGCACTGATCATTTATGGCCAATCTTGCCTCTTAACATAAATCTAGTTTTGTGGCAATTTTGCTTGGCATATAAAATATTTTTCCTTATTGCACAAATAATCATGTATTCACTATTTCTTTTTTCACCCTTCATCTTTTATCTCTTTACCCTGTCTTCTCATTCACTGCATAACATACAGTTTCAGATGGGGGCAAATATGGATGACAGATGCCCCATAATAACAGATAATGTATGTCACACATCAAATTAAGTTTTCTTAATATACATCACTGTATGCCAGGCCAGGTTATATTATGAAAATGGGCCACACATGGTATAAAAATCATCTATAGGCCTATAGGGCGAGGTGAGGTATGAATATGTTTGTGTTTATAATATACAATTTTTTTACTATTCTAATAACATCACTTAACATTTTCTGCACCATTAAAAGTTGTATTGTATTTATTTGAGTTTTACTTTAACAAACTAAACCATTAAATGGTTTCAAATAGTATATCGTAGTATATCATAAACTGTCAGTCAGTAAACCTACGACAAAGAGATAAAATGTGTGTGTGTGTATTTTGAGACAGAGTGCTCTTTTCCTCAACAATGTTCCTGACAGACTCTGAGTCCATCCTGATGAGGAGATTAAAGGTCCCAAATTCAATAAATGCAACACACACATGTATATACACACCCTCACAAACACACTCCTCACTGTCACACAGATACGCTCACTGACACGTAATTAAGATAAGTGGACAGGGGCATTATTGCAGACCCATAGAGACAGACAGGTGAGAGTAGGAAATTAACCCCGTGTGTGTCTGTGTGTGGAACAGAGAGAAAAAGGGGCGATCACTGGACTTAAAAGAGACAGGTAAATTGACCTTTGAAAGAGCGAGAGTATGTGTGTAATTGAATTAAAAAAAATAAAAACATGCAAGAGGGTTTCTGTCTGACATTGATAAAATAGCTCCTCGTGACTCAAAAACATATTTCAGAGCTAATGAATAATAATGAATGACATTTTATTTAAGAGGAACTCTCAGCAGGGATGTTCTGCTCAACTGCCCAGTGTCTACATTAATCTCCATAATTCACCATTGTAATCTGATTAAGGCTGCGCATGTGTGGCAGGGGAAAACTTACATTATTGCTACTGAACTTGCAGTGTTACAACAAGAGCAATGCATCAATAAACTACGAACAATTAGACATGCCGTGAAGGTTATCGTGTCTGGTAAAGAAAGCGCTATACACTGCAAAAATCATTTTCTTAATCTTCTTCTTAATCTTGTTTATTCCTAGACAGAAATATATTTACTCAAAACAGCCAAATTGTGTAAGATAAGATTCGTTTGCGGTGAATATATCATGATAAAATTTTTTTCAACACAGATCCCAATTGCATCCCGATGCCCATTTCTTCACATCGATTTTTATCACACCTTTCATTCTCTCATTTCTCAGTCTCCCTTTTTGCCTGTGTCTGACAGTGTCCTGTGACCTGTCTTCACACCATCAGTGTGCGTGTGAGGAGGTCTCGGATGTCAGGTCGTTGTTTAAAGTGCTATCTGTGGCCTCAGAGGTCTGCAATATTAACCACCACTCACCTGAGATACTGGCTCTTCTCTATCCATTTCTGTCTTTGGGACAGTATGATCAGAGACAAATAGAGGGCGGAGCTTCATTAATCTGACCAATGGTAATGCTAAAGCAAGCATTCATTTGATCTATTCATACAGTTTATTTTAAGGATGTCTATAGTTGAATCATACTTTGCCAGTGACCCATTTGTTTGTTTATTTACTTGCAATGCATTTATTGCAAAATTAATATAAATAAATATTTTCAAATCACATGAAGGGACAGAGAGACCAACAGATAGTGTCTCACAAATACGTGCACTAGCAGACTGAACACTCCTGTAAAGTCTTTAAAATTATTATTAAGAATAATACTGAGTGCCAAAATAGATGCATGTATGTGTGTGTGTTTTTTTGTGACCAACTGAGTAAAAGTCTGCTTCTAAACTGCACTGCATCTGTTCCTCCTTTAGTAAATTAACATGACAGCAGGACAACCCTTAGCTCTGAGTCCGCATCGCTACAGATTAGCAACGCTTTGGAAATTACATCACATTTTTAACAAATGCAATTGAAAAAGGTTTATTTGATCTATATGATAAATGTGTTTCTGAAGAGATATAATAAGAACACCAGATGAAAAGATATCAAGCAAAAATTCTGCTTTCCACTACTGAAGTTCAATTTGGTGGGACCAGTTGGGTGCACTTGTGGCAGCAACCCTACATGTTACTCGGTTATAGCATTACACTGATATTATTACAGCATGCTGCAAAACTACTAGTGTGATATTCCAGTCTGTTCACCAGAACTTTTACGTTTTTTATGATTTGGCTAATTCATATTCATTTGCACAAAGTGAATCATACAAAAACATAAGATTATCATAAAATAACAATAACCATGTTTTCATCACCATGATTTAATGCGCATTTTGAAGTATTGCTTCAAAAAATCCATCCATACAGATGAAACTCTGCCCCTGACTTCATCATCACAGGGGCAAAAGCAAATTGTACAAAAATGTACACATCTACAACAAACACACAGATTGTAGGCAATAGTTTACTTCCTGGTATTGGTAATGTAGACAAGACCGACATTATCATAATTTCTCCCAGTGGCGTAGCGTCTGGGCATGCAGGGTATGCACGTGCAAATGGGCTCGGGCCAATAAGAGAACCGGCCCTGGGCCCTCCCCAGCTTTTAATAAAAATTTAATTTTTATTTGTGGCTGCAACAAATATATTTTTGTATGCATATCATGTGTAGTGATTTCTTATTTCTCCATAATGTCTAATTTCTCCGTTATTTCTTGTTTGCGTTTATTTATTTATTTTGCACTCCGCGGCTGCCGTAGACTACTACGCCATCATTTTTTACATGACGCATTGCCGCCCCCCCAAAAGAAAACACAGTGTGAGAGGTTACTATAGCGGCTATCCATTTACCATTTACCAAACATAAAAGTGGGGCCTGAAAGAGAAAAAAGAAGTTAGTCACAAGTCAAAAACTACCCAAAACATTTAGTTTTCTTTATTTAAATCTACCCTTTAAAGTAAAAAAGTAAAGTAAAAATATTTGACTACCTTATTAAAAGTATATGTTGTTAACAGACCTGCACGCCACAGTTAACAGTGCCAACGGGAAAGGTTGGGGGGGGGGGCTTTGGCTTATGGGGGCCCGTACATTTTTTTTGCATATGGGCCCGCGACTGACTTGCTACTCCACTGATTCCTCCACTTCAGACTCTTAGTCTGTAAGTTAACTCCTGTTAGCATTGTATTGTGCGTGAATCTTTCAAACATGGTAAGGAGCATCACATTTCCGGCTGACGTCAGAGGTATTCAGGCCAATCACAACATACAGATTAGCTGGCCAATCAGTGACAGGGAGCTTTTCAAATCAGTGCGTTTCAGTAAGAGAGTGAAATCTAAAGCTACAAAAATTTACGGTATGTGAAAAATAATGTGTTTTTCTTACCCATAAACCATGCTAACACATTGTATTATACCAAATACACAAAATAACATTGTTTTTTAGCAATTAAATAGGTGCTCTTTAATAAGATTTAGCCACCTCATAAAATCCATACGATTTGCCATGAGATAGTGTTGGATATTCAAATTAGTGTGAATTATTAAACATAAAATATAACATAGAAATGTAAATTTTTAATGAAACTAAACACAATCTTTAACTGTTCTGGAAATTCCTGATTGTCCAGAAAGAGAATGAAAAGGGTGACACATTTGTCAAAAAGCGAACCTTTAAGGCATAACTGAAAAGTTATAATAAAAAATCTGTATATTGTTTAATGAAAAAAGGTGTGCACGTAACAAATAAATAAGACTTTGAATGGTCTATTATTACTGTTGTGTATACTTAATAAAAATCTACTAACCCTTAAGCTGACACTGATACTACTGTTATATAGGTGCATGAGCCTCACGTACTCCAAGTTGATGGTTACACTTTTTACCATCTCATTGCTAACTTCCTAATATAAGAACATCACTGCCTTTTCTCTGATTGTGAAAAGTGAAGCCTTGTTAGCTTACAAAGGTTAGCATGGTCTCATTAGCTTGTGCAGGTTAGCGAGGGCTACTTAGCTCACTCTGTGGGGGGTCTCTCATGTCTGTTGGCTAATTACTCCCCATTTATCTCTCCTTAACAGTCAATTAAATAATTAATGTTTGATAAAGGTGCAATGTCAGACTGATCTCACCCGTGAAATATTAATTAGATCAGGAAAGTAATTTATGGGAGTAGATTAGCAGAGTAATTTTCCTCACCCATGAGAGAAAGATCCAGAGCACTGGACAAAAATAGAGACGGAAACAGACAAGAAAGAGAAATGCAGTAAAATAACCAAAGATCTGACTTATATTACTTTAATTTGATGTTTTCTGTCGTCTAAAATAAAAGCGAGTGTAGCTAAAAGAAGTGCATATTTAGCAGATTTTTAAAGAAGAATAAATCTCTTGGTGACTGTACCACTTCAAAGCTCTCTAGTGAGCCTTACTGATCTCTAAAAATAACCAGAATATGCTTAACTGTTTCTGTTAAATTTTATTACATTTTTTTTTAGTAATTAACTAATTTTTTAGAAAAACTTTCTTTAACGTGTTTTATAATTCTTTAACAGAATGTAACTTAACCACAGCACAGATATAGCCTATACACATAGGCTGCTGTAAACATACATAATCCATTATTCATAGCATTATTTAATATTTAACAACATATCCTCCAGATGAAGTAACAATAGCTGGGTTTCCATCTAAACATGAAGTGAATCTTTTATTCGCAAAAACGAAAAACAAACAAGTTGTTCCAGCAAATGATAGTTATGATTGGCCAAGTTATACATTTACTGGTAGTGCAGCTTGTAATTGCCAAACTGAATGCTGTGCACAGAAGAAGTAATGCAGAATAGCAGCAAGGGCATTAACGACAACGTCAATCAAGCCCCATATATGGGAAAGACAACGGCTGTTTCTTAATGGCTATGTCTGAAACCAAAGGTAGTTGACCTGTTGCCTCGCCCCATCCAGTCGCCAACGGTCACTGTCGCTCGTGTTGCCAGAAGTCGACAATCTTCCATTGAAATCAATGAGATCCCGTCGCTCCGCTAGTCTAAATGCAGCTTTAGGCAGTGTAAAGGAATTTTGTTTGAAATATAAACAGAGAGCGTCTTTGTGATTCCTAATTTCATATTTGAAAACTGCAATACTTATTTCTCTCCAGAAATGCAATCAAATGTGTAAAAAGTGAAAAATATAACCTTATTTACCCCAAATTTGTGCTCCAGCCGCTTTCTTGGCCGCCTTTTTATTTTTTCGAACTTGACCAGACTCGACCAATCACATGCCCAAAGCACACACACGCATAGAATTGTGGGACAAGACGATGAAAGTGTCTGAAGAATCAGGAAGTAAAGCAAACATTGGATTCGGACATGCCTTGATGTCTTCATGCCTTGGAATGCTGCCTCCGAAGGAAGCATTATAGAGATTTTGGACGTAGCTGATATGCGTTCTTATGCGATCTTGTTTTTTTGTCCTCGTTCTACGTTATCACCAACCATCAAAGTCCGGTTCCAATACTCAGGTCTGAAACCAAAGGCAGCTGACTTGTTGCCTCGCTGCCTGATGATGCAAAGACTTCGGAGGCATGAAGGCAGCTCTGGGAAATGCATTCGGAAAGCTTTCATATAGGCAGCATAATGATATTATGCACTGGCCGAAAATAGTCCCCTGCTTTTGAAAGTAACCAAGGGGACTATTTTCGGGCATTGCATAATATCATTGTGCCTGCTTCAGCCATGTTACAGCAGCAAAGTCATTGATTATTACACCGAAATGAGAGTATAGTTCCTATCCATATCTGCCTAGAAAATCACAGTTTTTAATTTTCTGTCGGTCTTACTACACATGCACTATGCTAAAGGTCTAATCAGATTCAATGGATTATGCTGAGCTATGCTAAAAGTGGTACCGCCAGACCCAGAGATCAGCTGAATGGATTCCAAAACAGTAAAAATCTAATGTTTAAATCTAGGGGAGCTGAAAAATTTGCATATTTTCAAAAAAAGTGGAGGGCCCCTTTATTGTTAAAAATGGTTTATAGCTGTCACTGGGGCAAAAAAGTACATCCTTGCATTTAAAAAGTTCATATTAGTACCTCAAATGTATTCAAAGATACATATTGATTTCAAATCTATACATATCTTAACATAAATGGTACATATTAAGACCTTTAACTTCCCTAGTGATAGCTTTGGACCTTGTTTTGACAATTTTTTTATGATAGTGTACGCAAACCTTATAACATGATTTGATTTAAATGAAAACAATATTGCTTGATTTGTAAGTCCTTTCTCTTGTCAGGATAATGTCAGCAGGAAGTGGTGGTGAGGACCCCAGATCAATGTTCTCCTAGCACAACACGAATCATGACGCAGATCTTTCTCAGAACGCAGTTAACTCACATACTCACACACTTGCTCTTTTCTGGGCAAATGAGAGAGAAAACACTGCTGGCAGAGACTCAGCTCTAATAATTGGGGTAGTTTATATTGTGTGCTCATTCACAGTAAGTTTGGGACCAAACTTGCTCCAGGCTGTGAGTTGAGGAGAATACCAAGGCAACTGATGTCTATCTGCCTTTCAATTGCTATGGAAACGCATCTCCATACTCCCATCTCCGTGGGCAACAGGCACCCTGAGATGGTTATTTGATTAGCATTAAAGCTTCTTTCGCTATAAACTGCACTTCTATTGCTCTGATCATTTTATTTTAGGTATAGGCAATGGGACTCTCTGACCTCTGGTAGGATTTTAAGATGTACTTCTTATAAGATAACAAACTTGAACTATGAAATAAAAGTTGAATTCATAGTCTGTAGGCGCTCAAGCGAATCTGTGTGACGTCACTTCGTGTTGACCTTTGAAGTGTTGTCAAACGGAGGGTAGCTAACTCCTCCCCCTCCGTTCCGTGCTTTTTGAAAGAGTCACCCAATCCCCACTCCCAAATCCTTCTTGTAGTTTATTGGCCAGAACATGTTTGTTATGTTTCATGGTGTTTGGTTTGACCACTTTGTTTTTGTTGCAGTTTGTGGAGCCTGGGCTGTCTACAGAGACTGTGTTTTTTTTTTGCACCCGATCGTCCTCAATTGTATTGATAAAGGTGTTTACATGAAGACTTTTCAATAAGATTGAGCCATCAATACGATTACAAACAGATTATTTGGTTGCATTGTACCTACTGTGTGTCAGATATTTTATATGCTATTAACAGGCGCAAAGTATTTTTTGGTGACTTCTCCCAAGAGTTGGAGATGCTTTAGATACATTTTGCTAGGATGCTCAAACAGGTTTGAGTCTTGTTGTGTTGCCATCTCCGAATATATAACAATAAAACAAATCTGAATGGATTTGTAAAAAAATCACTTGAATATGACTTGAAATACAGCACACCAACAGAATCTGGAGCTAAAAAGTTTTACAGTGGACTACAGAGAGATTTCAGTCAAACTAACCTCACAACATTGAGTGTAACATAAGAATCTATAGAAAAAAGATTCAGTGTTTTTTTACCTGCCTGAGAAGTATTACGAAACAAAGAGCACAAACAACATTGATCTATATGTGCTGTCAGCTCTGATCACCCAGAAGACTTAAAAAACACACTCCTTTCTTATTTATTTATGACTGAATGAATTAAAATCAAATCAAAGGTTAAGGACTGTTTTTATGGGAGGCATTGTTCCAAGTCTGACTTTCATAATGATGCCGCATCTCACATTCATATATGCACTATAAGGGTGTGTGGGTATATGTGTGTGTGTAGAGAGAGACGTGCCACAGTGTATTTGCTGTTTGCTGTCACACAATGATGTTTCTAACTGGATCAATATCCAATCAGACCTGTATTTCTCTCCTGCAGCTGGAGAGCAGTGTTTTGAAGATGCGAAGAAAGAGTGGATGGGAATAGTTTTGTAGGTATGGACAAAATATAAGTCGGCTACCGAGACTCGCTGCCAGAGATCAGAATCCATTCCACTTTATAAAGTGCATTATGCTGGGTTTCAACTGCTGAGACCTGTTATAAGACCTGTTATCTTGCCATTTACTAAGCTTGGAATGCTACACAGACAGACAGCCAGGCAGACAGATAAACATGGCTAATGCTAAAAGTCTCATAATCTAATTATAAGATTGGTATTTTCCAAAATGTTCTGTACATTACATTGGATGATTTTGTGTAGAAAACAGTAAATCACCAAAAAATGACTTTAGCTGGGTTGGTCACAGGCAGGGTTAAAAATAAACAAATCTGATTTTGATAGATGTTTTGATATTTGTTTGTATGAGTATAAAACTATGGACCCTTTAATATCTTCCTCTAGAGGAATTCTGATGACATTTAAAGCTCATTTCTAGTAAAATGAATCAGTTTTAGTGATCACTGAGGCTCCCCTGATCACAGTGAATGAATGCAATGAATCACAGGCTGAATCAGACACACACCACTCAATATCCTGCTTACTCCAGCCGAATGTTACATCTCATTTCAAATACAAAAGACATGCTGATTATCATTTTCTTCTCTTTCTCTCTCAATTCCTCCTTCTATACAGGGTCATGGCCCGGGTGTCAGATCTGACCTCCTTTCTAGAGGGTTTTTAGGGAGGATGTTATCGATTAATGAGGAATTCTCTGCAGAATAATGAACGATGACAGGAACACCAATCTCTCTCCCGGTGATTGATCTGTATGCTTGTGTGATAAATTAGTGGCTTCGGTCTCATTCGCGCTCGGACGTATCCTAATCACTCTCACTAATTAAACGCTATTGACGAACAGAGCGAGGGGCATAACCGGGCTGCAAAGACAGAGATGAACTCTTCGTGACATAACACTGTCTTGTGTTCGAATTTTATCTGGTAAGACCTCTGGGCTGTAAAACACAAAAAGAAATAATTAGAATTAATTATAATGATCACCCTTTTTCCAGTAGCCTAATACCGTTATTACATCAGGTTATTTTTAAAGAAATCCAGTATGATAAAAGGAACACATATTATTATAGAGCACTAAAATTTAGTCACAAGTGCAACTTTTCTAACTGTCGACAAGTCATCCATGATACAAATACCCCTGTCTTATAAAGCATTGTTCTGGAAAGTGCTCCGATTGGCAGCTATCCAGTGTGTTGTGATCAGCTGAATACATCAAATGTGACACTCCTTACCATATTTGGAAGACCAGCTCCCAGTAGAAATGGTAAATGGACTGCATTTATATAGTGCTTTTAACAGACCTATGGCCATCCAAAGCGCTTTACGATTTGCCTCACATTCACCCATTCACTCACTCATTCATACACCGACGGCAGTGTCAGCCATGCAAAGCGCCATCCAGCTCATCGGGAGCAGCTGGGATTAGATGTCTTGCTCAAGGACACCTCGACACTTGGTCAGGTGGAGCCGGGGGTTGAATTACCAACCTTCTGGTTTGTAGACAACCTACATGAACCACTGAGCCACTGCCGCCCCTTTTAAAATGTGTTGAAGCATCAAAAATACATTTTGGTCCAAAAATAACAAAAATTACGACTTTATTCAGCATTGTCTTCTTTTTCGGGCTGTTGTGAATCGGCATTTACCATACTGCAGTGACGCTGTTGACGTACGACGCTGCTGACGTGTTATCTGGTGCGCCCAAGCTTCGTTTAAAGTCTGATGGAGACGCACGCTGTATTCAGGCTATTCTACATTGTTTGCATTTTGTTATTGCTATATTGTTTAAATGGTGCGTTAGTGTGCATGTCGTATGTCTGTAGCGTCACTGCAGTGTGGTGAACGCGGATTCACAACAGACCTGGAAGAGTAGAAAATGCTGAATAAATTCTTAATTTTTTAGATGTGAAACATGGTAATTGTGTGTGTGTCCACAGCTCTACTAAGACTCTGCCCACTTGCCTTGACTGCTGCTCTCACTGGGGAATTTTTGTTAATTAATGCTAGATTGGAAAAATTAATTTAGTTGCAGGGTGGGTAATCAATAATCATGTCCCAAGTCCTTTAAACATCTCTTTTAGTCTCTCTCTCTCTCTCTTTCTCTCTCTCTCGCTCTCCTGCATTCACAAAGTGATTTTCTCCCTAATTAATCATAAAACCCTAAAACCTAGTAACATCCACTAATGCGGGTCAATTAAATCAATAGGCTCATTATTGGACAACACACTCTCAAGACACACCCCTAACCTACACACCTCCAGCTTTTCTATTATAGAAACACCAGGGTAATAAAGTTATAAGAATCTTCTTAATAGAAAAATCTATTTTTGTCTGTTTTTGTCTCTGGCTTTGGTGGAAAATCATTAGAAATACTTGTGGAAAATACCAACTTTTTGGATTTCAAACACTATGTCTCATTAATCTTTTAAGTTTTTTGAACAAGTTAAATACAAAAAAAAGATTGCTCCAGTAGATACAGTAAATCAATCAACAGATCTTTCAGCAGTGGCGGCTGGTGACTTCTCTTCCTAGGGGCGCAAATTCAAAATATGTGTTCGGACGTGTGTTGCTAAACATGGCAAACATGAGCGTCTTATTTATCATAATCCCCTTTGAAGCATCTGCAGCAGACACATATTTTGATATGACACATGATGCACATCAGTTCACGTGACGCATCGAACACACATTTTGAAATGACAAGCCACACATATGGCGAGCTAAATAGGTTGAGACAAGCCGATCTCACAATTTTTTTTTACATATTTTACGAGTTGGCTAATTCGTATGAATTAGTACAATGTTAATTGAGCAAAAACATACGATTATCATAAAAAATTAATAATAAAAACCCATCTTTATCCCACCCCTAACCGCAACAACAAAGATGTCAAGGCAAATCTTACAAAAATGTGCAAATATGGTCAAAAAATATATATGTATAGCCACCTCGTAAACTATGTAGGAAACACCATGAGATATTGGATCTTTACATACAAACACAATCATAAAACGTAGAGCTTGAAAGCTGTAGCTGGAGATAAATGACTACCAATTGCATAAAATGATTGGAAATTAGTTTTTCTTGCAACCTTTTCTGAAGTTTTGATCTGTCTTTTTATTTGTGCTAAAAAGAAAGATAAAACAAAAATGTAAAATCAGCAAATTACGGATATCATACTTTGAAGAACAATTCATCGAAACAACAAAAACAGAAAAAAGCAATTTCTTTAAAAAAATGTTTTGGGTGTTTAAAATACACATGAAACACAACTATGAAAAAAATGCATTTGTTATAAAACATTTAAAAACTTTTAAACAACTTTTTTTAAACCTACAACTTGCCCTGAAAACAGAAAACTGACAACCACTGGGGAAAGCAGGCGAACTTAAATGGGACGGAGATGATGATGATGATGATGATAATAGCTGACAGGAACGGAGTATGATAGGAAATGTAGTCCAGAGGGAGGCAAAAGGTTGGGGAACAGAACTGGATCAAGCACAGACAGGGAACGTGACAGAAAGACCCTTTGTATGAAAATTATTTTTAAGGATCAAAATAGGTTTACATTAAATGATTATGCCCAGCTTATGCATTGGTTTGGTAGCATTAAAAATAAACTTACAGTACAAATGAACAGTAACCATTTTTTTTTTTTTTACATTTTTCAGTATTAAATATATTCAACATTTTCCTCAGCATCTTACAGTAGGTGAAAAGTTTTCTGCTGAAATTTTCGTAATACTCAGTAGGATTACCTTATCCACAAAGGAGACACGTGATGTTGCATCACATTTTGGCAAAAATTGGGTATCCTAGGAAGCAGAATAATTTACTTCTTGCAGTTTGAATCAGCTGTCATATATGCTTGCATATGGTGGCTGAAAATGCTTTGAAAAGCAACAACCCAGAGGATGCCATTTCTCAAGAGAACAGCTACTCAGTTTGAGACAGTGAAAGACTGTTGCTGAGTGCTTTTTCAAATCTCATACAGAACCTTACCACCAGGTTGAAATAAACATGAAACATTCTTGTCTACAGTAAATGACTGAGTGACATGTGTTACAAGAGAAGTGTATCAGAATAGAGAGCATAACTTTGTTAAAATAATGTCATCCTGTAAGAGTAGGTTATGCGAAAAAGTTTTGGTGACTCTGAGAATGACATCTATTTCAACTTTACGGAAAAACTTCTTTGTAAACATTAACATCTCCACATTTGAAATGTCCACTATTTTAGCGGCATCTAGTGGTGAGACTATGAATTACAACCAACGGCTCAGTCCACAGCTCACCCCTCCCTTTTGAAACTCACAATGAAGCTACAGTAGCTGCCTGCCACAAGACAAACATGTAATCATCTGAGACAACAAAAGGTGCTCTAAGGGACAGTTTGTTGCAAAATGGCAACTTCCATAAGGGGCCCCACGCTGTATGTAGATAATAACATCTCATTATAAAGTAATAAAACAATACAGTTCATTATGTATGGTCTTTATACACCATTAATATAGCACTTCTATCAAGAAATCCTCCTAACAGTACATGCATTCATATCATACATGTAAATATATTGAAACATATTGTATTTCTATGGCAACAAGTAATAATATCCACATATGTAGTAGTAGGTCTGTATGGTTTCTGTATTTTCTTTTACTCATTAGAAAGCTTTGTTTTTGGAAGTAAACTAAGTTTTTGAAAAGTTATGAGCCTTACTAATCCGTGTTTATTGTTTTTTTCTGGTTTATGGTATATTGTGAATTTTTTTTGTGTTTCTCCTAATAGAATTTGGAGGATTATTAACTTATATGTCTTTCAGAGCACTGAATAATCAATGAAGCCACTTAAACATTCAATGCACAAAGGCAATCATGCAAAGCTTAATATTACTTACAGTTACATTATCTACAACTGTATTGATCTGGCACACATTCAGATCATTACCCAGATTAATCATTGATCAAATCCACTCTTTAACATTCAGATTTCATCAAAATACCTGCAAACAAAAATCATTGTTTTCTATTTGATATCAAAAGATTTTTATCAATATCTTCCAAGAACAAATTACTAAGATAAGATGTTCACCTGAATGTTATAGCTTAGCTTAGCTGAATCGATACTTGAGTAAAAAATATTAAATCAGCATTAAAGGCAGAGTGCACGATGTTTGAAAAACGCTTTGGAAAAGGGAGTCGGGACGACTACCAAAACACACTTGTAGCCAATCAGCAGTAAGGAGTGTCTTAAACTCCGCCTTTAAGTCTCTTTAAAAACCTTAAAAGAGCAACCTATAACCTTTAACATTATCCTTGTCATAGCACCAACATCCTTAAAAAAAATCACCACACACACCAATGCAACAATAAAAAAAACTCCATTTTATATTCAGTCAAACGAATGTGTCTGCTGTAAATTATCCTGATTTTGCATGCAATGAGAAAACATGCTTTAGTTCTTAGGAACCATAAGATAGTGGAACTCAATCCTTGTTAAGCTTCTTAATAGACTTTTTTAAAGCTGCTAATTATTTACATTGTTCAGCAGTTAAATAATGAAAAAATTCAAACCCCAAATACTTATAATTAAAAAAGATTTACAATTTTTTTGCAGGAAAAGTGCTTTCAAATCTTAAATAATACGTAGAGACAATGTGGTTAGGTAAAGTAAAGACAAACCAGGTTTCCTGCATGGAGTCTGTGAGTTGCCAGCCAAAGCACATTCTATTAATAGCCTCAATTTTATTATTTAATATTTACTTATTATATATTTTTATATTAGCTTGACTTCTTTTATGTATGTTAACATTAAAACATCAGCTAAAATAAAATTCAATCCACTTCAAATGTTGACTAATACATATTAATCTATTATGAGTGTTGAATGGCACATGATACATGAAACTAACACAGCTATGTATCAAGTGACAACTGTCAGTTTAAAGGTAATTACAAACATATTTGACAGCATGCAATGCAAAAACTCAGAATATATTTTGACTGAATCAGAATTATTTTAGAAAAACCTCTCATAGCCCTTCTTTCTTTGTTTCTGTCAATCTCATCAGTCTAACAGGAAGTTCTGTTGTCCTGTCAGAATCTGTGTGACAGCTATTATTCACATTAATCATGCCAAATTCAAAGCAAGTCTGTAATAACTGAAAAAACATTTTAACTCCTCCATATCAGAGCTGTTTAATAATCTGACTCTTAGAAAAGTGATTCTTTCTCATTTGGCACCGAGGATCAGCACCCGTGTCCTCTCCGCAATTTAACGTTCCACTTTAGGAAATGTGCTGTTAAATTAGCCATAGAAATAACCTCAGCTTCACCTCTCACGCTCTCTCCCAAATGATGAAAAAAGACTCGGAGAAGCGACATCCCGAAGTATGGCTCATTTCAATATATGTGTGCCAGCGGTTTTAAATGCAGGGTTATTACTATCATCATCATGCCATAACACAGAGAGTGATTTAAAGTCACTGATGCTGGACCAATAAAACTAAATTGATTGACTGAATTTAGCTTTTTCAAATAAGATAAAATTACTTGCTATACATTACATAATCATCTGCCTTAAACCAGTCACATTTATGGAAATGTTATAAAGATTATGTAGTAAAATCTGGAATAAAACATGATTAGTGAAAATATATTTAAGTAAAGAGAAGCTAGGTTTATAAATAGAGCTGTGAACAAGTGCCACACACACAAACAGACACACAAACATATACAGACGCACACATGCACACACAAACACAGATTTGGTTCGATTAAATGTAAAAGGGTTAAATTAAAATTTCAAAATAAATTAGCAGATTACTTGCAAATGTTGTCTTTTTTGAGGACCAAGTGTAAAATTTTTGTTTTTATTTCATTTTGAAAGAATATTTGGGGGATAATTGCAAAAATGTCAAGGGGGTGTAACCGGTCTGTGTCAATTGGTGTAACTAGTAATTCCAAAAATGTGGATTAGCTAAAGCCAGGACTAGGACTTACAACCCCAAATCAGAAAAAGTTGGGACACTGTAGAAATTGTGAGTAAAAAAGGAATGGAATAAATTACAAATCTCATAAACTTGTATTTTATTTACAATAGAATATAAATAACATATCAAATGTTGAAAGTGAGACATTTTGAAATGTCATGCCAAATATTGGCTCATTTTGGATTTTATGAGAGCTACACATTCCAAAAAAAGTTGGGACAGGTAGCAATAAAAGGCCAGAAAATTTAAATGTACATATAAGGAAAAGCTTAAGGACTAATTTGCAACTTATAAGGTCCATTGGCAACATGATTGGGTATAAAAAAGCCTCTCAGAGTGGCAGTGTCTGTCAGAAGTCAAGATGGGCAGAGAATCACCAATTCCCCCAATGCTGCAGCGAAAAATAGTTTTCTTAGTTTCTCAGAGAAAAATTGCAAAGAGTTTGAAGTTATCATCATCTACATTGCATAAAATCATCCAAAGATTCAGAGAATCTGGAACAATCTCTGTGCGTAAGGGTCAAGGGCGGAAAACCATACTGGATGCCCGTGATCTTCGGGCCCTTAGACGGCACTGCATCACATACAGGAATGCTCCAGTAATGGAAATCACAACATGGGCTCTGGAATACTTCCAGAAAACATTGTTGGTGAACACAATCCACCGTGCCATTTGCCGTTGCCGGCTAAAACTCTATAGGTCAAAAAAAGAAGCCATATCTAAACATGACCCAGAAGCGCAGGCATTTTCTCTGGACCAAGGCTCATTTAAAATGGACTTTGGCAAAGTGGAAAACTGTTCTGTGGTCAGACAAATAAAATTTAAAGTTCTTTTTGGAAAACTAGGACGCCATTTCATCCGGCTTAAAGAGGACAAGGACATCCCAAGTTGTTATTAGCGCTCATTTCAGAAACCTGCATCTCTGATGGTTCGGGTTGCATGAGTGCGTGTGGCATGGGCAGCTTACACATCTGGAAAGGCACCATCAATGCTGAAAGGTTTATCTAAGTTTTAGAGCAACATATGCTCCCATTCAGACGTCGTCTCTTTCAAGGAAGATCTTGCATTTTCCAACATGACAATGCCAGACTACATACTGCATCAATTACAACGTTAAGACTGCATAGAAGAAGGATCTGAGAACTGAAATGGCCAGCCTGCAGTCCAGATCTTTCACCCATAGAAAACATTCGGCTCATCATAAAGAGGAAGATGCGACAAAGAAGACTTAAGACAGTTGAGCAACTAGAAGCCAGTTTTAGTTAAGAATGGGACAACATTCCTATTCCTAAACATTGGTCCTCCTCCAGCTGTTTCTTATATGTACATTTAACTTTTCCGGCCTCTTATTGCTTCCTGTCCCAACTTTTTTTGGAATGTGTAGCTCTCATGAAATCCAAAATGAGCCAATATTTGGCATGACATTTCAAAATGTCTCACTTTCAACATTTGATATGTTATCTATATTCTATTGTGAATAAAATATAAGTTTATGAGATTTGTAAATTATTCCATTCCTTTTTTACTAACAATTTCTACAGTGTCCCAACTTTTTCTGATTTGGGGTTGTAGTTTAATTAGGAAATATAACTAGTTTTAACAAACATGCCTTCCTAAAACAGTACCTGTGCGCATTTTGAGACAAAACAAAGGGCACTGATTTATTATAAGATATGTCTATGCCAGTTGAAACTGCCCCCTAGTTTAGTGTAATATGATTTTTTAACATACATATTTACATAATTTGTCAAATATTATTTATAAAACAAATCTGTTTTCAGCATATGTCAAGACAAATATTACAAAAACGAATTAAAATTTACATTTAGAAATAACTAATAAAATGATATTTAAAAAAAAATATGATTACACGTACATGGCATCAAGGTGGATAAAATATTTAACATTTATAATTTTTTGGCACAATTGTCGGTTACACCATTTGACATTTTCAGGTCCATTCAGTCTTAACTTTCATAAAAATGGTGCATATGTAATTTTTTATTGCATAAAATTATCATAAATACACTATGTGCATTGAAATAAACCTGATGGATTCTTTTTAAACAAGTTTTTAAAAAGATTTTTGAATTTCCCATCTTGCCATCTTCCCATCTTGTTTTTGTCACTGACCCATGTTCTATATTCTGTAAGTAGTATCTGTGGATGCAATTTCGGACATACCGCATTCATCATGTTTTCATTGTCATGGTTTTTATTATATCCTTTGACCTATGACATCATCAGAACAAATACGACCGAAAATGTATTTACGCATTGTTTAACAAGTACACTTAAATCACAAGGAATACATTTCGTGGTAGCTAAATCAGTGAAAGAGCCACCCAGTTCTCAGAGTTTTAGCATTTTTATAATATTCACCTATTAGAATTTGGCACCTCTTCAAATTGTGGGGCCTTATGGGACAGTAAAGTGTCTATCGTATGCACACTTAAAAATCTAGCCGAAAGTAGTAGGTCATCCAGGTGCTTTCCTACACTCTAAAAAACGTTGGGTTGTTTTTTCAACCCAACTGCTGGGTTGAGCCAGTTGGGTTATTTTGTTGGGTTGTTTTATCAGTGTTGGGTAGTTTTTGTGTAACCCAACTTGTTGGGTTACATGTTGGGTAATTTTGAAGCAGAGCCAACTTAATAGATACATATAGCTGTTTCTCAATATTACTTTGTCTATTCCACAAAATGTATTTTAAACATAAGTTCAGGCGAGAATATATATGTATAATGTTCAAATTTGCAGTCGGTTTGTAAAGTGAACGCCAATTTTAAAGTTTAATTAGTCAAAGTCGGAATGTTACCGGCCACCGTTACCGGCCACCGGGTGTCAGTGTTGTTCTTCCCCAGAGAGAAATCCTCCCTTCCCCCACACAGACGGTCAGCTGAACTGCTTCTCACTGCAACGTTACCTGACGCGGGAGTTTATTACCTCAAGATTCATGAACGGTTTTTCGTCGACTTATCTTTGATTTATTTGAAGGAAAAGGTTTGTATCATTGTTTTTAATCATTTAAACTATTTCTGAATGCAAAAGTATGCAAAATGATGGTTCACATGACTCTTATTAAAAGTTTTATTAGCTTCCGTTGGCTAGTCTGTAATCATGCCCAGTAAATCTGAACTTTGTTTATGCTTGCTTTTAAATTATTTAAATATTTTGTTGAATTAAACGTTTTATGAAATATGTCTAAAACATGGCTTTTTAAAATAATTTTAGAAACGTTAGAATGTAACGTATTCTAATGGTTTAGAAATTCAGTTTAAAACAGATAACTTTAATATGAGGAAGAAACGTGTACGTTTTAAATAAATAATCGTTTGTTGTAAAAGTTGAAATCAAACTGATGCTTTTAATATCATGTTTAGATCATGAAACTTTAGCCTTGAGTTCACAGACAGGGTATCACAACACATATTGTGAACTCTCATTTGGTCTGTGTAAGTTACAGACATTTTTGTATTTTTGAAATGTCTTTGATGATGCCCACTTAAATCACAGTTTTGGCTTATTTCCACAGACCCTGATGGATAAAAGATGGATATTTTTTCCTGGAGAAGCTAAAACAATGTAACTTTGAGGTTCTGATACCAGCTTTTACAACGTTATTTACAGGTAACATGAAAATGCACTTGTTTTTTATTATTTAAAGTGATATGTTGACATTACAATGAGGCATTTCAAAGCATTTCTTTATTAAGAATCCCTGCTTATTTTGCTGTGAGTATGTCATTTTCAAAAGTGGTATGTAAGGTTGCACGATTAAAGGAATAGTTCACCCAAAAATTATATTAAACTCATGATTTACTCACCCCCAAGCCATTCGAGATGCATATGTCCATCATTTTTTAGACTAACACATTTTGAGATATTTTAGATTATAGATTATATTACAGGGTCCACTCCTTCACGTCCAAAAAATGTGCATTCATCCTTCACAAAAGAAATCCAAATGGCTCCACGATGATAAACAAAGGTCTTCTGAGCGTAATCCGCACGTTTTGTTTGACTTGAAGGAGTGGACCCCATAACTTTACATTTGATTAACTGAAAGATCTAAAACATTTTCTAAAATAACTGAAAATGTGTTAGTCTGAAAAATGATGGACATATGCATCTTGGACGGCTTGGAGGTGAGTAATTCATGGGTTTAATATCATTTTTGGCCCAACTATCTCTTTAATTGTATAAAATTGTCAAGCCTATCTCATCGGTAAAGCCGGTTCTATGATTAGTAGTAAATTGCCATCATCTGAAAACAGGTGAAGCACCATTTACTTCACGCAGCCGTAGTTCACTGACACGCTAGCCTATATATCATTCATTATCGCATAAATGTACATTAAAGTTTTATTGAAAAATGAATGCATGATTTGTCATTTTCAGAGTTCACAAGACTTCTCTGTGTTATTTCCTGAACATGCCGAAACTTGGGCACTGCATTTTCCAGACAGAATCCTGCAACTTCCCAGCCAAGAACCAGGAGCATCAACAAATCACCTCCAGGTACACTTGGGAAAACAATAGTTGTTTGCTGAGTATTATGACAGTAAAGTTACTAATTTAACCTAAACATTTTTCTCTACAGAACCCCATGATGATATTCCAACTCCTGTCTACAAAAGTGGGACGAAAATCTTAAGTCTATGTAAGTAATGGAAGTATTGCACACTTTGCTTTGCAAGCAACCTAAAACATTTAATATTGTTCATGCCAATAACTAGCAAGAAGACATGTTTACAAGTAGGAATAGAGTTAAAACTCGGACAAGAAAAATTGTCTTTTACTCGCAACTCTAAAACATTAACTTTAGGGACAAACGTTAAAGGAATAGTCTACTCATTTTCAATATTAAACTATGTTATTACCTTAACTAAGAATTGTTGATACATCCCTCTATCATCTGTGTGCGTGCACGTAAGCGCTGGAGCGATAGCATTTAGCTTAGCCCCATTCATTCAATGGTACCAATCAGAGATAAAGTTAGAAGTGACCAAACACATCAACGCCTGAAAAGTCCGCTCCCCTTCTCCCTCTCATAATGGGAGAGGGAGGGTGTTACTGTGCCGAGTCGAAGTACTCCCAAAAGTGCTATTACGCCATAAAATATAGTTCCTCTTTTAAATCCGCTTAGAAAAGCGCTACGTTTTATTTTGTACCACCAAACTTGCTCGTATAACTGCTCGTCTTAAATAGGAAAAACATTGATGTGTTTGGTCACTTCTAACTTTATCTCTGATTGGTACCATTGAAAAAATGGGGCTAAGCTAAATGCTATTCAAGTGTCGCAGTGCGCTCCAGCGGTTACGTGCACGCACTAAGATGATAGAGGGATGTATCAACTCTTCTTAGTTAAGGTAATAACATATTTTAATATTGAAAATGAGTAGACTATTCCTTTAATGTCCAGCCATGTATTCATTACATAATATATGCTAATAAAGTGTTGGCTATATTAAGTAATAAGGGCAAGTATGCAGGTTGTTGCAAAATCTAAAAAATTGGGCTTACTGCCAGGTAAAGTGACGTGGTAGAATCTGAAATAACTGTGAATCTGAGTTATTGGCATGAACAAAGAGTATATTGTAAGGTTATTGAAATAAAAAAGACATTTATAAATTTCATTACAATTAAACTAGATACTACATTTGTGTGTATGAAATATGAATTGTTTGGTTTTGTATAATAATGCTGCATCATGCATTTAGAGTCTTTGCCTGCATTCTAACAAGTGTTTTGTCTGTTTTCAACAGGTTGGGACCAACATGGTTGCATTCTTCTGAGAGGCTGAGGTGACAAAACCATTCCCATTTGTCCTTGGATTGGAAGATGACGATCTCTGCCATCAAGCCTTCGTTGTTTTTGACAGACAGCCACTCCAGCAATACACCCTCCTTGGTGATGTTGACATGTTTTAAACTTTTTTTATGTTTTGGACATTAATTTTACCAAGCAGTGCACATCAGTGTGGGTGTTTTTGAAGACTGTTGTTTACAAACTCCCAAGAACAGAATCCCTTTCTATAAGAAGTCTGTGTAGTTATTTGTCATGCTAAGGCGATAACTCATGTTGATCATATATTGACTGTTTGTGCAACTTTGTGTTGATCTTATGTGTTACATTAACCATTTCTTATTACACGGTTCTCTAAAATGCTAGTTTCTGATTGGCCAGTCGTGACATTCTACTACTGCTCAAAACTAAAAACTCCAATGCTGCAAATCATTTTGACAGGTACAGTTTTATATTACACAAAAATTAAATATCAATGTCTATTAATTACATTTCCGAACATTAAATTTACAAATGATTAAACCAATGTGTTCGTGACATTTGTCCTGAAGAAACTGTTGGGGCTTTTTTCTGTGATGACATGCTGCCAATACATTATCCCTTACTTGTACAACTTTTTACTTGATCTAATTGTAATGTTAATTGGGTATCTGTCATTTTAGATTGTGAGATATAATACTAATATATTTTTTTTATCAGAAAGTTGATTTTTTGTGTAGGGCTAAGTACTCTTTTATTGTTCATGTGCAATAAATATGCTTTTTCAATTAAATCTATGCTTTGTTATTTATAGACACCACAATGAAAGGTATGAAAGCAATTTAAACCACAAAATTTCAGCTTTAAACACATTAACCAAACGTTGGGTTGTTTCAACCCAACAAAAAGTTATTTCTACCCAACAGATGGGTTAAAAAATCAACCCAACTGGTTGGGTTGATTGTACAACCCAACTTGTTGGGTTAAAATAACCCAGCGTTGGGTTGGTCCATATTTAACCCAACGTTGGGTTGCAAAACAACCCAAATTGGGTTAATTTTAACCCAACGTTTTTTAGAGTGTATAGCTTCTCTACTGCTATATTTAACTCTACTGTACTTTTCTACTATAGTAAAAACTACTGCTTTTCCAACATTAAGAATTCAGACATACTACTCGCCTCGCCTACTGTTTGCACTAACTATTTAGTATGGAAATAGGCGATTTTGGACACAGGGTAAATTGTGTTCCTTTGTTAAAAGAAACTTCGATTTTTTATATATTTGCTACATTATATATTTGCTACATTTTTAACATCCCTAATATTTTCAAAGCAAATGTAAAATGTTCCCACCTGAAACCTGCCTAAGAGCTTTTGGAGTACACGCTCCCCTGAGAAACAATGATCATAGCATTTCAAGTTTGAACAGGTTGTATACACCACTATATGCATATTTCGCTCAAGACTGTTTTGTACATAATTTTCGCCTTAGGGCTCAAAAAGCATCGTCTTTATGTCTTTCAGCTGTCTTTCTATTTAAGCATTTACCAGCTGCAAAGTTTGGTAGTGTAGTGTGAAATGCTCCGCTGGGATGTTATAATTCTATCTGCCTTGGAGGAAATGATTATTGAAAAGAGAAACACAACCCAGAATCCCAGAGCATAGAAAGGTCAACGTACCAGACAAAAGTCTGACCTCAAGGCTAGATAGACAGATGAGAGCAAGCCCGGAGCATCAGAGAGATAAATGTAATCCACGCTCGCCATCGTACCATTCTGTTTGCTTTATTTCCTCTCATTTCACCCAATTTCATCCCTCCTTCACGGATATTAAAAAGAGATTCAGAGCCACTAACACAAACTCTCAGACTCCCACACAAACTCTTAGACGCTGAAAGAAACTCTTGTCCTCGGGGGCCAGCTATCTCATTTCAAACACTCACTGTAAAGAATGACAGTAGATTCATCCTCATAAAGAGGCCATGCGTTTGTGCATTGGAGGCTGACTTAATGTGTAAATTCAAGTGTGCTTGAGAGACATATAGGCGCCCAACAGGAAAGCAGAATCACAAATAAGACTTCTTTATGTCTCAGTTGTTTCTCATAGACATCAACAAAGAGATTCAAAGGAGAGAAAATTAAGAGTTAGGCATATAAGATGCTTTCATGAGAAAAAGTACACGTGTCTCATTCAATGTTTAAGAGGAGATCGCAACATTGTATAAAATTGAGATATTTTCAGTTTTGCTACTCACATAAAAGTTGCTATATACTCTTTACATACCGTTTTTGACTTCGTTTCTTATAGAAAAATAACAAACCCATTGGGTGTCCTGAGTTTTGAAATCTCATGAAAACACAGACTGATCTCACGGAAGGTTGTGTTATAGTCACAAAAATTTATTAATTTCATGTCCATTGCAAGAAATTCACCTTTTTTTCGTGCCTTGAGCAAGAATGTATTTTTCGTGTCAGTCGCACGAATTTCTATACATAGTTTTTCATGTCCATTGCACGACTTTCTTTTTCGTTTCATTTTATGTTTTTTTTCCCTCATTGTTTTTTCCTATTTTCTTACCATTGTCGCTTGGGGTTAGAATCACTTTCTGTTACATTTTTAGACATCCTAACCCAAACCCTAACTCTAACCCCAACTCCAGGTGAGAATAGTTTTAAAAGCAGAAGAAAAACATGTAGAAACCAATACATAAAAATACATCCTAACCCAAACCCCAAATCTAACCCCAACCCAAAGCAAAAAGCTGAATTTCGTGCAATAGACATGAATAAATTAATAATATTTTTCGTGACTATAACACAAATTTCCATGAGATCATTTTGGAGAAACAATATGTATTAGTAAATGCAATTGAACATTTCTCATGTATACATGTGTGTTTGGTGTAACAATATTTTGCTTCCCAGCAAGCAATTTTGGCTAAAACAAGGTCAAATGTGCGCTGCCAGTGAAAGTCTAGACGTCTAACCATAGCCTAAGAGTAGATGATGCGTATACATTGAAAACATGTAAATGAAATGAAAGCAAACACCTTGAACACCTGCTGACTTTGCTTACATGAGGTAATATCGTACATCTCCAAGTTTTTTTTGGCAAAAATGGCATGTAACCAAATTCGAGATTATTTAGGGTGGAAGTGGGTTACAAATAATCTGACTACATTGAGTCTAGTTAGCTGTCATTTCACTGTCTCAGTTTTTGCTTGCTTTATGGTGTTGTAATGGTTTTGTCTTGTGTTCTGTTGTCTGGGTCTTTTACTTTGAAGTCATGTTTCTGGTCTTTTATTTTGATATCATGCCATGTCTCACTTCACGATTCACTTCCTGTTTGTCTGTATAAAGCCTGTTCAGTCACTCTCACCATATTGCGAAGTATTGTTAGTGTACAGCTGCATTACCAAGCGTTTCATTGCCTTGTTTCCTGTTCAAGTTTTGTTTCTTATTCTTGTTTATTCTTGCCTGTATTTTGGATTACGCTTTTGGATTACCCTTTGGATGTGTTTGCCTGCCCTTTTGGGAATTTAAATAAAATGGATTCGTCTCTCTCTCGCTTTGTGTAAGCAGCCCGGAGTTACAGGTGTGTATGTGTGTGTGTGTGTGTGTGTGTGTGGGGGGGGGGGGGGGGGGGGGTTGTCCCTTTTTGACCCAACGCTGGGTTGAAAATAACCCAGAATTTGTTAGAGTGCACGTGTACAACCACAGATATTTGTGAAATGTGTGTGCGAATATGGTTAATGTCCTATTGAGCCTCTTTCCTTTCTTTGTCCACGTCGATTGGGAAATTTGAAAGATGAACTTTTTTCATCTAAAGGAAAGCGTATTTAATGTTGTGAATTTTCTGGGAATATCAAGCATTTTTGTCTCGATCAATAAAAGTAAAAGCACATAGTAAAATAATCAACTTTAGTCAATAAGGCTCTGAATTTTAGAAAGCAAAATTCACAAATGTCATAAAATGAAATAAAACAGATGACATTCAGCATGCAGTCAATAAATTCGACAGCAGTGGTTTTATACATTTGTTTAAATGAGCTGCTCATATAAGATATTTGGTTAGCAAATTCAATATTTTACAATTGATTTAAATGTCGTTTCAATTAGCCATAAATAAACTGCAGCTTTA